>NC_067457.1:19408540-20073540 GCF_025434085.1 Hippocampus zosterae
AGGATTCAGTGGTTGTACTGTCTAGATAAACACCCTGTTAGAAGGATTATCCCTGTTGTCCTAACAATGTAAACCCAGGATTAGGCCCCACTCTCCAGGGATGCAAGTGTGTGCGTGTGGGTGGGTGAGTGTGTCTGTGTGTTGCTGCAGAAAGAGTCTCTTCAAGAGAAAGACTAAAGTAGCATTATTTCAGCACGCATGGATGTACAGCGGAGAAGAAAATATACATTGGCATTCCAATTTAGCATCATGGCCATATAATAAAGTTCAAAGGCTAATCATGTGATTCACTAAAGCACATCCATTCAGCAGCTTTGTGGAGAATCCCAGCTGAGCCGAGGCCATGAATCAGTTTTTGTTGATGATGCTGGACTTTGGCCGATTCGGGTCTGAGCTGCAAAGGAATGAAGGTGTGGAAGAGAGCGAGGAAGGAGTGAGGCGAAGCTCTTGGAAGATGGCTATGGTGGCGATTGAAAAGGCCAAAGGTGAGCCCCTCTCGCGATGTCTCCAGTACCGCAGGGGCAGTCACGACCGGGTCAGCGGAGGTTCAGG
Source organism: Hippocampus zosterae (assembly GCF_025434085.1). Taxonomy (NCBI): domain Eukaryota; kingdom Metazoa; phylum Chordata; class Actinopteri; order Syngnathiformes; family Syngnathidae; genus Hippocampus; species Hippocampus zosterae. The sequence continues at coordinate 19,409,093 of NC_067457.1, forward strand.
TGTCAGCGAACGACAGCTGACTGACGAGACCAAGTGGGACTTCTCCCCGAAAACGCTGTCCCGCTTGGACCTTTCATCCTTCCTTGCCTCCTTCTCGCTCCTCTGTGACCCGGCCCGCCCTCCCTTCAGACTTCTCTTTACTCTCGGTCGAACCACACAACTTCAACCTTGTCATCCGCTCATCCTTGCCTCCTTCCTCCCCCGACTCACCTTCTTCTTCACCCTGAAAACTAAACATTACCACAGGCTTTCACTCAGCGGGTCAGCCTGACTGGGGCAGCTCTCTGTGGGGTTGCACACGCAGGCAAACACACACACATTTGTAAATGTTTCATGACATCTTTTCAGGGGACACCACTGAAGAAATTATACTTTGCTACAAATTACATTAATTGTAATAGGGTTGTATTCCCCCTAAAAAAATACATGAACGTACAGCCATTATCTCTAAACTGATGGCAACAAAAGTGAGTACACGCCTAAGTGAAAATGTACAAACTGGGCCCAATTACCATTTGTCTGGTGTCTTGGAGCCATTAGAAAGTGTTCTTGGATCTGAATGGAAAGCAGGTGTTTTTAGTGTCAACGGTCTCACACACTCCCATGCTGGTTATAGGAAGCTTAGCATGTAATGGTAACAAAAATATTTCTGCGATCCATAGAAATGACCAATGCCAAGTCTGTCTAACTGGCGGCTCTCGGAGCGGTACTCGATGAATTTCGTCAAACAGACGTTCACTGGTGCTGTTTTTGTAACATGTAATACCAGCGTTAACCAGAGGACGGCATCCATCGCTCACCAGCGCCTCCAACGCCCGACGCTTACACGGCGAAGAAGAGCGTGTCGTACACGGTGAAGAGGATCATGTCGTGGTCGCTAGGACATGAATCTCAAAAAGTTCATTAACAGCACTTTCACCACAGTGTTGAACGTTCGTGTGCAAGGGTTTAAAGTTTGTGTCCTCAAACACACGGATACATTTAATACTTAATCGCTTTCGGTGGTTTAATTGGACGCGCGCCCGTGTTTACAGCCTCTCTTTAGAGAGGCGACGCATCCGGGGCAGTCTTGACTGCCTTCAATTGACACTTAACACAGGTGAGTGAGCTAGCCAGAAATCACAGCACGTGGTTATTTTGTGGAGTCGAACATTGTATTCTTTCATTGTATATTTGAAATGACATTTTATCCAGATAATCTTCTGTACGTTGGGTCAATTAAAAACAGACTATATGTGTGTGTATCGAGGAGAGAGAGGGAGATAATTTGTACAAACATGGCCCTTCCCATGTGTCGGTCCACTAGAAATAAGAAAAAGACCTTTTTGATTAAACTCTATGAGCACCCATGGAGCAACAACATACATGGATTGTTACTGACTAGAGGGCAATTGTTGAGTCACTGTTATTGAATCTGTTAACATCCACAGATATATTGCGGCCATTTTGTGCTACATGAGACACTGCACGCTTTATTTATTGCTGCTTTAGCGCCGATAGGACACTTTCAAGTCTACCCGTGCAGCCAGTATATCAACGTGATGTTGCTATTTATGTCATTAGATAGCGTTAATCTTACATATTGCTACTTTAGAGAATGCTTCAGCTGTCCACTTCATCATCCGCCACTGTTTTCTAATTATGAAACCCAGGAATTAAAACACGTGAGCCCTGTAAGGTTAACATCCTTATGTCATAGCAATGGGCCGTTTGCAAGTTATTGCCCCCTTTTGACCCAGTCTGTGGCCACAGCTTGTAAATTTAACCACAGCTGATCACTGGTCATAAGGTCAGTAAGATGGAAAAAAAAGCTTTTTTTTTGGTCACTGTTGCAACAATGCTGAGGAGTGCAGTATAGTACAAGAGGATGGAAAATTGATTTATGTACTGTGGTAAATTAAGCAGCAAGAAGTATCCAATTGTCTTAATTCAAATTTTGGAGATTATTGTGACTTGGGTGACTGAGATTGTAACGACTGAAAGAAAGGACAATTTTTTTCCACCCCAAGCGCGTTTATATTTTTAATGATCTTGTGACAGTAAGTTCTGAATGACTTGGGCAATTATGCTAATATGTCCTCATATTTGTAACTAAAGTGTCATTTTCTTTCTTTGCCACATTAAAGCAACCGCATCCGATGCATCTCATCACTCTCAAACTCCCTCGTCATGGCTGCGATGCTGCCCGAGGACCTGAAGACAAGCATACCAATGCGCCTGCAGGTATGCACGCTCACACATTGGCAGGTGCAGCCTTCTTTCTGCGCTGTAGCTTTTCATTAACTTGTCTCGCACAATCAGAGTCTGTCAGCGAGAGTGACATGGGGGGAGAAAGGACATGGGAGGAAATAGTTTTCGCAGATATGTCTGTGTTGTCGTTGCTGCATCGAAAATGGAACTTCCTTCTCTTGTCTGATAACATTGTTTCTGACTTTTTGTTGTTGTTGTTGTTGTTGTGTCTTGAGGCCTTACACGGCCAGCACTTCAACAACACACAAATACAGATGAGAAAATGTTACAGTGCTTTGGTTGATGTGCATTCTTTGCTGTCAACTCAACATAGTTACTGTCCACACACCTGCATGTTAAAAAAAAAAAAAAGAAAGCCAAACGCAAACAGTCGATCAATTAATTCAGCACCTCTATGTGAATACAAGTAAAGGATAAATTCAAAAATGTACTGAACTGGGGAGTTTGTAGCCGTAAAACCACTAGCAAGATTCTTGAATTGATTTTGAAAGTGCACGTTGTGATAAATAGCCACAGCGGATGCATATCCATTTTTGCGCTAGCAACACTACGCTAGCATTAGCATTGTAAAACAAACAGCTAGCCACGACTCGACATTGGCAGCGTGTTAGAGAGAGAGAGTGAGATCCAGCCTCTTATTCTTCATCTATTACTTCCATTTCAGTTTTTCCTCTTTAAAAAAATTTTTTTTTAGATGTTCGCATACTGTGGAAATGCCATAACTGTCTAACGCACACGTTGAGCCACGTGTTAGGCGCCGGCGTCTTGACGGGGGTGGGGTGGGGGGGGTGATCTGCCGGTCAATCGGCTATATTGATTATTGGGACAGCAGAGGTTGGTGGAGCGGCAGCAGTAATTAGGGCTTTTTGGTGTGGATTAGCTGAAAGAAAAGGTCACCTGCTAAACATTGGTGGCAGGACCGCTGGCAGTGACAGCGCAGGGAGGGAGCGGGGATGCGCGTGTGTGAATGTGTGTGTGTATCACATATAAGGGGAAGTATAATCTGGTGTCATGATTGGCATTACATCAGCCAGCAAGGCCTCCTTTGCTTTAAAAAAAAATCTCAACTCATTCAAATGCTATTATATTGTATTAGTTTCTATAATTGCGACATGATGATGATGATGTTGGTGGATTCGATGTGCTCCCCACTGAAGGGGTACAGTTAATCCTCAAGGTGTGGTCTTGAATGATTTTTAAAATGTCATCTTAACCTTGTTGTCACACTGACACCATATCATGACTCTACAACTTTCCTCTCACGAGGCTTGCACTCTTACAGCTTGCAGGTCTGAGTGTATTTTGGGAGGTCACGACCCTCTTGGGCTGTAATCTCGACAAACAGGACAGAGGAGCTGCCGCAGGACGTACGCTAGCTTTCGTTTGTTTTCTTGCACGCCTTTGTCAAAACGAAGAAACTGAATTTCTCAGTCAGAAAGGATTGATTTTTTTTTTTGGGGGGGGGGGGGAACCTCGGCGTGATCACGTTTCTTCTCTTATGGGCTTTTATGGTATACAAGCAAGTCTGAATTTAGAGTTGCTTCAGTTTAGGAGGACGTCGTGCTGCAGCATGATGCAGATCCAGGAATGTTCAGTGTTCCCACAGAGCAAAGAGAATACGTGGCTGCGACTTATGTTGTGTGTGTGTGTGTGGGGTGGGGGGGGGGGCGTCCTTGTTACTGTAACACGGATGGCAATTTGTTAGCTCCTTTATGGTGTTTTGGATCATATTGTGGCATTAAACTGGTTATTGTATGTTTCATTAGAAAAATTTGGTGTTTCAAATACCTTTTGGTTATGTGTCAGTTATGCAATAATCTAATTCAGGAATACTTTTAGGGTGTTTTAAAAAGTCTGTTTTCATGAGTTTAAATATATTAAAGTGCATTCAAAAAATATCGTTTTTGCTTTTTTTTTTGTTGCTGATTTTGTGGGTCTGCAGTGGTGCCCACCATCAACAAAGACAGCGTTTACTGAAATGGAAATATTTACAAGTCAGCCAGTGTCCTCTTCATTGTCTTTGATATACTTTTATCAATTTAGAACATGTACTGGGTAAGCGTGGCTCTCGCCCTGTCCCACATAAAATGTGTTCACACCATGTGGCACCAATTGTTTCCCAATAAAAAGCAACAATGCGGATGATTAAGAAGGTGTCTACTCGTGTGCATTTATGGAGTGTCGGCTCCTCTGCAGAGGATCAGAGTGAGGCGGCGGCAGCAGCAGCTGCGGAACATTCGGACGCTGGCCAAATGCTGAGCTGCAGCACTCCAAGTGGCAGACATGCAGAAGACGCCCTTGCGCGTCTGCAAAAATAAACCAGACATGAGGAGACAAGCGCTGATTGAAGGGGCTCATATGCAAGTGCTGCTTTGCTTTGCATTGCTTTTTGTGTGGCCCCGTGACGCAAGTGTTTGTGTGCAAGGGAGGGCCCGCAAATTTTCGTGACCTTTCCACGTCCTTTTGGGTCACGTCATGTTCCCTCGTGCGTGTGTGTGTGTGTGTGTGTGTGTAGACGAACGCCACTGGAGGGAACACTCTCTTGCACTGTGTTTACATGTGTTTTGGATTTGTCCCTTCCGACATGCAGCGCGCTTGCGTGACTTGAAATGCCAGCGAAAATGGCGTGCCAGCAGAGCTCTTGAGCAAGTGTTGTGTGACAATAGCGGAGGGAGGAGCTGGAAACAAATGAGGGCTAAATAAACTCAAGTGAAAGGTGGGTGTATGTGTGTGTTCGGTTCATGTAGTGAGGTCCAAAATTATACAGTCTACTAAAAATCATTTGCTTTCAGGAATCATCTTTCTGGCAGGCTATTAGTCAAAAGACACACATTTTCCTTCCAAAATAATCAGCGTGGCATATCGTGATCAATGAGAAAGTTGCGCACGAAATTGCGTTCACCAGCTGTCGTGTGCGATTTAGCCAATCGGAACCAACCACGGCATTCCTAAAGCGAGTCGCCAAGATGTAACTTATGGTAGACATTCTTAAACTATGTTTAAAATCAGCACGCAAAAGGTGGCGATGTCATCGGACGTGCTCTGCCGTTCAAGGAACGTGACGTCGTTTAAATCCTATGTGGTGCAATTTGCTGAATTACTCCTCGACTGGGAGAAATCGCATCGTAGCGAGGTGTGGAAAATGCATTTTAACCTAATTTTTGGTTAAATTGGGATCCTTCTATTATAAAAGGTCTACAGAAAAACATATTTAACAAAAAGCTGAACTGCTAAATGGCAGAGTTGGAAAAAAAAAATCGGACTTCTCACACGTACATCACATGTACGATCTTTGGGGTGGGGGAAATGACGAATCAGCTGTTTCAGGCCCCTATCTTGTGGCTCTTATTTGATATACAAGAAGCCACCACAACTGTGGAATGAAAATAAAACTTGAAACCTCTAACATTTGGTGGTCATCGTGAGAGCTGTGGAGGTGCGCCCGTAAGCGTGCGCCAAATAATTGACGCCTCATAAGTCACGCCGTCTGTCTCTGCTTGGTTGTTTTTTCCACAGGCGTGCTGGGTTCTTGTAGACCAAATTGACGAGATGACAGACGGCGGAGTTTTTCGCAGATTATATGTGTCATGTACTGCCCAGCCATATTGAATGTTTAAGCAAATATATATATATATATTTTTTTTTTAAATGGATCATTTTGGAAAATTGCAAATTTCCCCTTCAAGACAATCTCAATTAAATAATTCTTTCGTGAACTAAAACAATTCATCTGTGTAAAAAAAAAAAGAGAAAGCTCAAGCTACACTTGTTGACTTCCCAACAATTTTGAAGGCAACTGTGGTACCGGAGGGCACTTTAGCACTACAATAAAATCAAACCAATTTTTTTTTTCTACAAATGAAAAAAAAATCGTGTTTAACAGAATGCATTTTGAATAGCATCAGTTAGCGACAGTGCAGACGAAACAACCATCTAGCTGCGTTAGCTTGCGTTCTAGAGTTCACCAGAGGGTCAAAAGTGTCACCATATACATCACAGCTGTAGCAGAACGGCACATACCGTTGCCATAGTGATCAGCCATTTTTTTTGCCCCCCCCCCCCCTCCCCTGCCGTGCAAAGCCAAACACTAGTGTTCGCTCCGATACGACAAAGGACAAAACCGAATTGTGTGCTCTGACCCAATGCGCGCTCTGTCCGCGGAAAGTGTTTATTTGGCCAGGTGCATCTGCTCGACTTGCAGAGGGGTCGCCGAAGGCGCGCGCGGCGACTATCTGTGCTCTCAGCTGCACCGATGCGCCAGGATACGTAACAACGAGGCGCTGCCCGGCGTGATAACGCAGGCAAAATCATCAGTGTCACAAGCTCCACTGAACATAATCAGACTGTACTAGATGAGCCTTTGGATTCGGGACCACGAGTCGTCCGATTAAAGAATGCACGCGGCGGGTGTTTCATCACCCCAGAAACAAAGCCGCCCTTGCCCGTCCCACGTGTTCGCTCATCGCCGTGGAAAAAGCCTGTTTCCCTGGCAACCGAACTGGCTCTCTTTTGTCACGGGAATGAGGGGAGGAGGAGGAGGAGGAGGACAGACACTCCAGGCTGACCTCCACCTGACCTCTATGCAGACATATTGCTTTCTGCTTTACTGGAGGGTGCGTTATGATTATGATGGCTTGTTTCTCTACCTGAGCTGAAAAATTCCCTTCCCAACCATTATATTTTGATTTGATGTGGACAAGCCGTAATGAACGCGAACAATGTTTTGGTCACAAAGCATACAGACACAACGGAGCGGGTCCAATAGATGGACATCCATTATGTCCCTCTACTGCCCCTAGTGGTGACTTGTGCAGACAACGAAGGTGAAACAAGGAGATGGGGTATGGTAAGCTGTTTGATCATTTGTTGGACGAGGACCCTTTCCATCCGCACCCGGAAGACAATTCAGCACACAAGTCGAAAGACGACTGCTCGTCATGCTTTTTCCACTACTGCTTTCCACTCTACGAACGACAAGGGTGACCTTGGTGAACAACTTCATGATACCTTTGAGGCAAACCTGTGCACCGGTTGAGAATTGCATGCTACTGATGACCTTATGCATTTCTACGAGTTGACAGCATTTCACTGGCAGTACTTGTCGTGCACAGTTTTGCCCCACTCATAACGCAGTTTTTTTTTTGTTCTCCAGTTGAACCAGCTTTAAAATAGAAGGTGTTGACATTTATGGCAGCCATTTTGGTTAGCGGTGCCATGTTTGCGTGTCAGTACTTATTACAGTTGAGGTTGTAGCGCATTTTACAACTTGTGAGACACTTAGGCAAGTTGAAGGAAAGAAAAAAGTTGAAGGAAAGAAAAAAAACATACATCATGCAAAGGACGTCCTTTGCATGATGTATGTTTTTAAATTAAGACTGGATGTTTTAGGTTTTAAATTAACAGTGGTTGACTTCAACAATATTACATGTACACTATACTGAATTGTTTTTTTTTTTTTACGCTGATTAAAACTGATTTTGTCTTTCGATTTCCTTTGGCCAAATAGATTTCAAGCAGCTTGCGCTAAATGACTGCATTCAACCTTCACGGCTGCAGAATGGCGTCGAGCAGCACATCGACCTTTTGTCAAAGCCGTCCAATTCTAATTTGGAAGCAAACCAAATGACACGCCATTGATACCCACCATATGGCCATATTTTACCGTTCAAAATGGGCAGTGCTCTCAGGGGAATTAAGGCAAATGCCCTTTTTCAAACAAATGTAAAACAAAAATACATTTTACACTTTTTTTGGCGCCTGCACCCAAATATAATGCAAGCTCCTTTGGGTTCTGCCCTACCCATCTATAAATGTTTAGCAGGATTATGTCACGGTTTATTTAAATAAGAACAAAAAAAATATGACCTTGACAGAAAATAATCACTCTTTAAAGATTTTTTTTTCTGGCCATTCACTCCAATTTCCTCATTCTGGCACTTAAAACGTCTCCAGTGTCTCTCACTCACGCGTTGGATTCATTTTGTTCTCATCGGCATTATCCATTCCCTTTCTCACCTCCTTCACTCTCTTGTCATCTGGCCATCATCTTCATCGGGACTCTCGCCGATGATATCGGGTTGCTGCTGGCACCGCGGTGTTGGAAAAGTGCCGTTAATGGGCTTTCAAATGCTTTATGGTTAACACTGCCTGTCAGAAAGGGGAGATGGGATCACCGTTGATTACGTAAGATGGCTACCGAATGCAACATTCGGATCGAGAGGAAGTCCTGCAAGATATTTGATGAGAGTGGCAGAAAGGAGAATTTATTTTATATTTGAGGAAAGCTGACTGCTTTGGATCAGCCTTCGATCATCTCGGGAGCCTGGTATCGGTGGGTCTGTCATTTTCTGATCCTCCCTCTCCGCTGGCACAGGAGGGGTAGCACTGCCTCTGCTGGCTGAAAGAGGTATTGCACAAAGTTCCCCCGGCAGATGAATGATGTCAAGCAGACATATTTATATTCATTTAGGATGGAGGAGGAGGCGAAGCCATCTGTAACGGATGTGATGGGAATAAGTGTGTGTGTGTGTGTGTGTGTGTGTGTGTGTGTGTGTGTGTGTGTACCCTCACATGTGTGTTTGAGCATGTGTTCCAAGGTATCCGTCGTTTGTGATGAATAAATCACGCTTTTGTGTGAGTTGATGCCGTGTTTGTGCATTTGCAGTGCGTGCTTGTGTGAGTGCGTGTGTGTGTGTGTGTGTGTGTATGTGTGCCTGAGCGAGCGAGGTCATTCTTCGGTCACTTGTTCAGGCTGTGTGATGAATGAAGAGGAGAGGTGTCTGAAAAGCGAGAGATTCGGGAGAAACATTGTTCTTCACGGTTTAGGGAAAAAAAAACGAGGTTTATGTTGTGCCACAGCCTGAAGGAACCACCCCAAAAAGTCAATGTCAAAACAAGCTGATTTATAAACTAACAGAATATTAAAATTAGCACCCTGGTGGTTGTTATGATGCCAACCTCGCCCTTTTTTTTGGGGCCAAGATCTAAATTCTATTTCTTTGTTTTACAGAAGTGGAGTGGAAGCAGTTGTTTTCCTTGGCAGACCAAACCGCTGGGGTCAAAGGCATGTGACTCAACCAGGAAGTATCAGGCCGCATAGACAGGAAGTGAGTGGACCAAACAGGAAGGAGCAGGCTACTGGGAGCCAGCCACATTCACGGCCAGCGGTGTCAGCGAGAGGGTTGAAAAATACCCTCTTTAGGTTACTCTTAGGTTTAGGAGTCGCTGTTGCGCAAGTGAAAATAAAATGGAGCAATTCAGGCCCCGTGATGCCCTCATGGTGGGCATAGAGAGCCACGCTCGCCGATGCCGTTAATTGAACATGACGCACAGTCAAACCCAAAATGAGAAAACTCGCAAGGAGCTGCTGTTGACCACAGCTCACACCCAGAAGGTCACACGCTGACAAATTGGCCAACTAACCTCAGATCCTGACGTCACTGGTTAGGTCAAGTTTTCTGCACAGTAACACCAAAATAATTAAGATGAAAATGGAGGAAATTATATAATTTAATTAAAAAAAACAAGCATATTTTAACATGTTTTAAGCACTGTTGATTTTATCTTAACAAAATAAAAGTTCATTCTATTTTTCATCTAGTTATTCCTTTAGTTTTCATGAACAATGCCAACTTTATTTTTTGTCATTTCAAACAATACAACAACATTTGGGCTGGTATATTTTTAAAAAAATACTGCTAATGCATTACAATGGGGGGGGAGAGAAAATGAAATGGAAAAAATAAGATGTAACATGCAGAACAGGTGAATGAATGCTCAATGGCAGTCTGAAGGACATGATTGCACGTGTGAGGAAATGTGTTTGGCACATTGCGGTCAGGCACAAGTGCATTGCGGGATCAATGTCCACACCTCGTCCTAAATTATTCATCCTGTCAGCTGGCCCGCTCGCCATCTTCCCTGGAAAGCGCTGACCAAGAGCTTCATCCTCACAACCCCAAGCATCCCTACGGATCCCCCTCTTCATCCCTCCTCCTCCTCAGCCATCACTTCCTGCTCTCTCCCTCTCCCTCGTTATCTCCACCGTGATTCGCTCATTTACGACCTCACTCCTTGCGTATCTCCCGTACGTGTCCCGGGCTTTTCATCCGTCTTCCGCTCCCATTATTCACCGTCTTCATTAGACCGCGAACTCCCACAGATTCGCTTTCTAATTCTTCCCCTTCATCTCGACTTGCCAAATCACTGCCCGCCGGGGTGCTGCTGACTAAGATTATAACGCACCGGCTTTTGTTTGACGTTTGTGTTTGCGGCTGGGAGGCCTCGGAAGACAGCCACGGTGATCTCCCAGAGGCTGAGCGTGTCTATTCATCCTCATACTTATGTGTATGCATGCATGCTCATGATCAACTCTGAGAGGTGTGTGTGTGTGTGCGTGCGTGCGTGAGAGAGAGATTTGGTAATTGTGACATGCCTCATACATCATGGCTAGAGCCGGTTTGATTACAAGCACAGGGGCCCGGTGATTAATTGTTGGATTCAGCTTCCTCGCCCGAGTTGTGACACTCGGTCACAGAGCATCTGTACTGACACCCCCGTGCGCAACCTTACATACTGCACACACACACACACACACACACAATACCCCCTGCCTTCCTCCTCAAATCCACCCCAGCACCTTCTCTCCTCTCCTGCCTTTCCCTTTGTTACCTCACGTTTACCTGCCATCGCAAATGAAGCCCCTCCACCCATTGTAAAAGTTACCTTCACCTTTGCAGCCCCCCAGTCGCTCATCCTCTCCAATGCTTTCCTTTTCAGGCAATCCCCAGCTTCTTATAAAACGCTCCACACGGATTTGACCTTCTCACCTTTTAGCTTTTACTTCCCAGCGAGGCAACACAGCCCGTTCCGTTGCGCTTGTACAACCTCACGGCTAATTGTCCAGCCCGTCCATCCATTCTTTCTGCACTGTGCACTTGAGAGTCACAGTAGGAAGTGAAGCCCTTCACAGCCGACTCTACCCTGGACTGATCACCGGCAAATCGAATCACAGCGCAGTGTGAGAAGAGGGCATTGAGTGACTGTGCCAGTCGACATTGTCCAATCCTTTGAGACAAATGAGGACCCAACAGTAAAGATATAAATTACAGTACCGTACTTTTCATTATAGCCATAACATGGTTGCAGCCACTAAAATCAATCAACTTTATGAAGCCCATTAAAGAAGAATTTAGTGTGGGTATCTATTTCGAGTGAAAACGCCAACTAAACTGGGGATGTGTTATCGAGCCACGCGCGATATGCGAGAAAAAAAAATATGTATCATTGGTACCCCTCTCACACAGGAAACGTGTTTACGCTGATTAAAACATTCTTTGTTCAGTGTTCCTTGGCGCCCTTTCTCAGTCTCTCACTGGCACAATTCTTCAAAGAAGCAGCGCGGTGTGCTTGCTTTAAATTATTTATCACTGCCACTTGATGTTTACTCCAGCATAAAACTGACGCATACAATGAAAAAGAAAAAAAAAAATCAACATTGTACATCCAAACACAAATGTTCGACCAAGCCAAAGAGTCCACAAGCTTAATGCTAAAATCTAATGGAAAACACCAATGAAGAGCTAGCATCAATTAGCTTCCGTTCCAATAATCCAAAACTTCCAAACCACAGCCGCTGCAACAAACACGGAGCAGCAACACAGGCGGTTGTGGCTCAACGTGGTACTACACCCAATGAAATGTGTTTTTTGGCAAGTATTTTGATACAGCTCTTGTCTTGGATCTCATTTCAACGTCCAGGTGTACCTCACTAAGTGCTCTCAATCCTCAGGGAACGCCCAGATTGGTCAGACTGGACAGATGAGCTCCAGCTGACTCCCGGCCAACTCAGCGGAGCAAGCTAAGAAGTGCAGGTGTCACGTTGTCGTGGTTGTGACTAACCCAATTGCACTTGGATCGCAGGGGACACGCCCTCAACGCCGTAAACAGCGTGAGTGTGCACACACACACACACGATATGAGTAAAAAAAAGCACTGAAGGGCAGCAAAAAATAAACATACGCACACAGAGTCGCTCCTCATAGCAACTCTTCTTTTTCTTCTCCTTGCTACTCCAAGTGTGTGTGAGTGTGTGTGTGTTGTAATCGCGTTTAATGCCCGCACTCATTGTTTCAGTCGGGAATCCTTGTGTGGAGTGGACGTGCCGGCAGGCAATCGCTCATCCTGATACCACATGGAACTGAGAGCCATGGGAGCGTCCAGCCTCTCTGCTTGCTTTCCTCACCGATTTCGCTCCCTCCGTTTCTGACTGACTCTCGTCCCCGCCCACGTCTCTTTTATCGCACTACAGTCGTCGTCTTATCTTACCTTAATGCCCGTCAAGTCTGTCCTCGTGTTGTGATGGGTGAAACCCACTGGATAATGCGCAGTATAATTGCCATACTGTTCGCGTTTTATCAAATTTCCTCTCTGAGACTAACAATCAAAACGCATCATATTTGTCAAGGCACATTTTGCATGAAAGCTTCAGACTGCGCAAGGCGGGCCTGTGCCTGATTCTATGGCCAGTAGGTATCATTAGAATCGCAAGCCATTTGATTATTTCTCTTAAGTCATCGAAATATGTGACAACGGGGAAAACATTTTCTCAAACGATATTCTTTGTATTACAGTGAAACTCCTCTACAACGAAACTACATGGGAGAAATAAATCTCCCTGTTGCGTAATACGAAGTCTTAGTAAAAGACATAATGCAAGAAATTGATGTGAATGCTGATTGTAAATTTTGCCATTTCTTTCCCTTTGCTTTCTTTCTACGCTGGCTATATGAAGTGTCAAACGAGTGTAAGCTCAAACTTATGCACTATTATAATAAAATCGAGTGCACATGCATTTGTGTGTGTGTGTGTGTGTGTTTACATCTGAGATAAATTTGCTATAGTGAAAAAAAGTCCCCTGTTGTGATAAATTTCTTGTTGCAAATGTGATTTTGTTGTAGAGGAGTTTCACTGTAACATTACATCACGAGAGCAGACATCTTAGTGTGATGGTATGCGTCTCGTCGCCACAAGCACAAAGGTGAAAACTGGCACGGCCCTTGGCTTGAATCGCACTACGTTGTACACACCTGGTTGCACAAATGAAAACCTATCTTGCACAAAATTGGTCCGAGGGACACGAAAAGGCATTTCACTGGATTTTATGAGGCGTCGCCCACTGATATCATCTTACTAACGTCTCTCCTGTCACCTCACATTTCCGCTGCTCATATCTGAGAAGCGTCTCTTTGGGCCCGAATGGCGTCGGACCATGTGAACCAGCATGATGCCATCGGAAGCTAATAAATCATCTGTTGGCTTTTTTTTTTTCTCTCTTTTTTTTTTCCCTCAGATTTATTTGGACTGTAATGAAGACTCGATGGGCTCCGGGCTGTACCCGGCGGCGACGAGGTGACACTGATGAATGGCTGAAGGTGCGCTCACTGCAGTCGGGCAGGAGAGAGACAACTGTCAGCCTGCTGTGTGTATGCATGTGTTCGCATCCCATAAGGTATATATACAAATGTAATTATTGTTATTGTATTAAGGTTAAAAAAAAGACAATATTCACCCTTATGTTTGTAATCAGTTCTGTTCAAGAAAATTGTGCATAATCCTGTTACTCTAGTAGGAGGTTAAGGGATAATCCGGTCATGACTAAACCACCGTTTGGTACTTTGGCAAACAGGTGTAGCTCCTTTTTAATGTTATGCGCAAGTACATTTGAGTGCTTGTGTGTCACTGTACTTTACTAAAGGCGTCTCGCCGGTAGTTCTACTTTTAACAGTCTTGTATTCACGCAAGTATTGGAAAGTGTCCGGGTAGTTTTGGCCACCTCTGTTAACCAGTGCTCAGACAGCAGAATTCCACTCTTAACACTTTCGGACTGATTAAATGCAGCATCCATCTGCAGGTGATTACAGGGAAAGCGTTTTGATAGCGCGCTCATCACCGCCCTTCAGAAGACAAGGACACGCCGAACGAGCCAACTCGATGCCTCAAGCCCCGAAGCTCGCGAGTCACCTTGTCGATACCGAATCCATACGTGGCTCGTCCCACACCGGACACAGTGTGGCGCAGCACTTTTTGAAGAGCCCGCTAACCCACCCACGCTGGCATTCTCGACGCTTTCCTGCAGCAAATCGAATCCGCGGACCAATTGAACCTCGGATGAATGAAAATGATACACGGCAATGTGATTAAGGATTGCACATCATGACATCAGACGTGCATTCGGATTGACTGTCAGTCAGCGTTTAAATTCAACGATGAATTTTCTAATGGTCCTCGTTTGCTTTGAGGTAGAACCGCACCGCATCAGAGTAAACGGTGAGACGCCTCAAACGGTTGTCGCCTCTACGGCGGGCAAACGAAGTGAGAGGACAGATAACCCGGTGGTCCTTTTCCGTTACCCTTCCATCTTCATCACTCCCTCTCACACACTTTGTTACACTCCTTCACTGTACCTCTTGGGCCCCATTCCCCCTGTCTTTCGTAGCTGTCTGTCAATTTTTAGCTACTCCACAAATCTTTATCGCATTCTCTTAAACAGTTCTCTTGGCCCCCCCCCCCCCTGGTTTTTCTTTGTATGAACGCGTCTGTGCAGTTTCACAAGGCGGATATCCCTTGTGAGTGTGCGTTCATGTCTTTATATGGGTGACAAAAGCTCTGCCTACATTTTTTTGCACCACGGCAGGTTAATTCGAGCTCAAAGCCCCCAGGACCCTTCCCCCATCTTAACAAAATTGTGGGTAATTAAAGAGCCTCTGGAACCAGGCGTGTATGTGAGTTGCGTCTAATTAAGCCCCAGTGAGCTGAGTTAGCCAATTAGCACAAGGCTCAACATTGGGCACCAAAGCGTTCCAGCCTCTGCGGAACACGGGAAGTTATCGTGGCAACGCTCTCATTTCCTCAAGCATGAATCACCCATCTTATGATTGTTACACAAACAGGAGAGGCGGGTGACAGGGTGACACCGACGCCCTCAGTACACGTTTATGTTGACATTATGGAGGAACCTACAACTCCAGTTGAGTCAGAAGCGGGATTTGAACCCACAACCTCCATTCGGAGACAATCGCAAAGCATCTCAGACTAACTTTTATCACAGCTTTCTCTCATATCACCGGTAGCTCCACCTCTGACTGAATCTGATTCCCATTCATTTCCGCAGGGCTTTGCCCACTAAATAAGATCCTCTTATCTGTCCTGGAAGAGTGAGACGGCTTGCATTAGAGACGCTGAGCGAGCGTGAGAGAGAGATTTGAATCTATCCGTTTGTCTCTGCAGGAGGATGTGTGTGATGCGGCGTCACGGCCTGATGCCTTTGGAAGATATTGGAGAGAGGAAGAGGAGGGCATGATGGGAAGACCAAAAAAAAAAAATACTATCCAGAGCTGAGGTCTGTTCCCATCTCTGACAGCTGTGTCAGCGCAGGAGACGGCATCGAGGACGCACGGTAATTTGAATAGCTCCCTTTTCTTCTCGCCGTTTTGACAGCCAGGCGACAGAGCGGTGAATATTCAACGCGTCTTTTCCTCCGGTCCTCAGACGTGCGCGTACAATTATAGGAACACACACGGAGCTGTGGAAGTCTCCATTTTGCATCCGGGACATCAGAGGATGGTGACAGGTGAGACGGCACAGGCTCAGGCGGCTGCTTTCTACTTGCGACTTTTCAGGCTTTCTCTTCTCTTCTCGGTCTCGCGCCGTGATTGGATGGGACACCGAGAGCCACCACTTAGGCAGGGAAACTGACGGCTCTTGACTTTCCGAGGTACTTCTTTTACAACTTCATAATTGACCCATAAAAGCAAGACGTTTGCCTTGCAGGAAACTCGATCCAAATTGCTGCAACGTCACGTTTCGCCGACCGCTTATTGCTCGGCGGGATTTGTAGGCCTCAATCATGACACACTCGCAGGACTACAACGGATGATAGTTTGTTTATAGACGCAGGCAAAATCTGCTCTGCATTACTTATAATGACCTAACGTTTCATCTTAGTTAATTAGACTGTGTGCGTGTACTCATTTTGAGGGGACAATGGGAAACTATGTAAGCCTTGTTTTCCAGTCTACAACTTTGGGTCTTGCATGTCAGATTTTCTATTGACTGCTGATTTGGGGACTATGGTGTCAGTCAAGTCAAATTAATTGGATGGCCCCTCATCAGAAAGTCTCAAAAGGCTTGACGGGCCCACATTTGGCAAATATCCCGCATTCCCTGATCTGACCAACTAAATTCGCAGTCTTTTTCCAGAAAGAAAGTCGAACAAAGGAAAGACATTTTTGAAAATTCTATTTCCTGACCGCACATCTTAAGAATGTTTTTTTAAAACTCATTCACTACCAAAGACGTTTTTAAACGTCTTTTCAGACTTGGTACTGAATGAGTTAATAGTCATTTCATGCTCTTGCTACTTGTGTCACTTGGAGTACTCAAAGCTTCAGCAAAAGGCAGACGCACTGTGAGATGATCTCTCCAACCAAGTATGCTTAATTTCTGTCACTGACCGTTTTTGGTCTCCAAACGCTTCATCGCTGCACCTGTCTCGCGATGAGATGTACGACGACAGTTTTTTGTGCTACGATTGGCTGAGTTGTTGAAGCGCCTTCAGTCTCAGAATCTCGAATCAAAGTCCAAATTAGCCTGCATCGTCGCTACCGTAAGACATCCTTTCAGCGCGTGTCGTTTGTGTGCGTCTTATTTGACCACTAAGTTCCAGAAGATGAACGAGGGACGTTTCCGTCCCATCTCGCACACACTCATCCTTCCTCCCGGGCTGCTTTTCTCACTGTTGGATTCGGGGGGGCTGACCCAGTATTACAGTGACATTATGGGGCCACTCACCACCTTGCTAAAATAAACCCGTGAAGGAGGAGCGTGACAGAACGAGGTTACGGCACTCCGTCGCAAAAAAAATAAAAAATAAAAATGAATGTGTACGAGTGTGGATTCCTGTCCTGGGTGTTTGTCCGCACTCAGTGACATCACACACACCGCCACATAGACATTTTAATTGGCAGACAGCCTGAAATCCATTCCAGATATCTGTTTGAAATCATTTTTCCTTCCCTTCCAAGGCTCTCTCAGGAAAATAAACTCCTTGGACCTTTTGAGCTTTTCCTTCTCAAAGTTTTACTGCCTTGACACGAAACATAAAGTCACATACTTTGCTCTTGGAAAAGGTTGAATCAGTTACTCGGGTTTCCAATGAGAAAGCAGGTTCATGCACGCTTTTTTTCCGAACCCATTCGCCGGGTACTTGGAGGAGATTGGGTTGTGCATGAAACCTTTTTTTTTTTTTTTTTTAACTGCTTGTTGGATCAAAATGGTGACCGAATGTATTGGGTCATCTCCTCAATCCACTGCACTAGGTTTGCGGTTTTGCCCACCTTGGGATACTTTGGACCCAGTTATTTTATTTATTTTTTTAAAGACTGACAGAGTCTACTTGGAGGGAGAGGAATTGATTCCAACATGGTACTTGACTGAAGTCCTTCAACTCTGGACTTCTCTATGTAATAATTTAGTCTTGGAGAATATATATTTTTTTAAAAACTGAGCGGTTTTTTTTTTCAGCTTGGCTCACGCACATCGTTAATAATATGAAAGATTTACTATCTTCGTGGGGGAGTTCTAAGTCTCTGATCCTCTTCCCATAGATGGCTTGCGCCGAGTGTGAGAAAATGGATTTTGCCTTTTTCCATCTGCTGCCCACCGTGTGGAACCTTTCCTGGACACCCTGTCAGCACCTTGAGCCTTTCCAGGGAAAACAAGCAACACTTTTGGGGATCTTCACCCTCAAGCACTCGCACGGTCTTCCTCCATGAGCATCGGCATTTGTCATAACTGCCGGCGCAACTGAGACTTGACATTCGGAACCGCATGGAAAATCTCACATCATAAATTGGCTGGTATCATATTGTGGCTCCGGGCTCATATCAACAATCTGCAAAACCCAATCCATCTCAACATCTATATCGGCGACATGCCAACATGTCTAAGTCGTCTTCCATTTGCCATCTTTAGTTTCAAGATTTCATATTTATTTTTTATTTCATGCGTGAATTAATCTTTTAAGTGCCTGATTAGGTTGATTCGCCCGACTTTTGTGGGGTCAGCCTGGATAGTGTCCAACTCCGTGACAATGTGAATGGCAGTCTGTCTCCTTGTCATGTGACTGGCTGGCAACCAGTCCCGGGAGTAGATGACGTTTCACTTGACCGCAATATTTCAAGGGTCGCAAGTGGCTGCTGTTTGATGAAATGTTGAACACACTTAACATGGACCAGAGGAAGCGAACGAAAAAAATTTGGACCCAAATGTGAATCGTCTCAGTGCGTTATTACTTGGACATGACAAATTAATGGACGACTAGTTTTGAAATCAGTCAACCACAATTGTTATTGTTTTTTTTTTCTTGTTTAAGTGAGCGTGGAAGGAAACAAAATTATTGTGGCACCTCAACGTTATTTATGACACATGTCGTTTCGGTGCATATTTTGACAAGGATCTGGCCCCCGGGCCTCGAGTTTGACTGTTGTACTCTTGATATTGATTTGACCAAATTTAGTGTGTGTGTCATGATGTCTTTACGCAAGTAAAAGCAAATGCACTCTGTGAAATAAGGACGTGGATGCATCTCAAGAGAGGTGGGGGGGCGCGCGTGCTTAAAATTTGTGCTTGTGTGAGCACGTCTTAGATACGTCGCCGGCGCAGGTCTCCCCATTGCCTCGTATCGGAGATCATTGTGCATCCATCAGCATGCCGTTAAGCAGAGCCCGCTGAGGATATGAAATGGCTCTCGCTTTGAGGGCGCTGTCGCTGATCAATGCGTATAAACATTTCGCGTCATAATCAGCCATCAATCGGCACAATAGCGTGCCGCGAATACCTTTCCTGGGCCGGGATGGCGACATATGTCTACACGACGCGCATGAGTCCTTGGTGTGGCATCTGTGGCGCTTTGGATGTGTTTGATGCAAAATGGAGACGGGCAGGCACGAGAACACGCGTAGTTTGTTTGTCACGCAGTTAAACAAAAACACCCTTTCAACCATTCGAGCACCAAAAGCAATGTGCGTGCTCACTGTGTGTGTTGCCCTGGGTTGTGTCTGGGGACGGCTTTAGAAAGTAAACCAGTTTATCCAAGGTATCCCATCTTGAATTAGCAGCTAATGACTCTATTAGCTTTCATTTTTGCGCCGAGGAGATTTGCCTGCATAAATTAGGCCGCAATCATCGGCAAAGTGTCACGGCCAAAGGACAGTTTATAAATACAACAGCCGGGCCCTGTCAGCCAGGCCGGCCGCTGATATAGACGTCGCCGCAGACTTTGTCGTTGAGCACAACAGACTTGTGCCAGTCACAGAGTGACAGGGGACTGCGGGGGCCCCCGGGGGGAGCTCCCTCGCCGCCGTCCCTGAAAAGGTCAACTTGACGCGGGCACGAAACATCGACCTGCCCCCCTGTCGGCCCCGCTGATAAAAATCAGATAAACTTAAGACCACGTATCGATCGGCGCAGCGCAGCCTTAGGCAAATGTTGTCCGAGGACCTCCTCCTCCTCGCCTGCGCATATGATTACGCGCAAGCAAATTCCAATCATGCGGCGTTCAAGACGGGAGGGTGGACGGGCAATTAAACGGCGAGATGGCTGAAGACGAAGAACGGTTGTGGAATGAGCGGGTTTATCGCAGTTTATGGCATGTGATTCACTTTCATTTTTTTGTGGATGAAGGTCAAGCAATTTCTGTGGTGAAGACAAAGCAGTCGCCGAGTGGCGCAAGTGTGCAAAGCGCCGTTGAACAAGCAGCAGAAGAAGGTTGGCTTGGATGGCCAACGTGAAGTCAGGCCAGCCAATGAATTGGACTCTCGACATGCTGGGTGCCTGTCTGCTGCCCTCTGGACCCACACCATCTTTCCACACTTTTTTTTTAAAATCAATCCCACACAAACACTTACACACTCTCTTCATCTGTGTGTTTCTCTCAGGAGGAGGAGTGTTAAAGCTCGAGGCAAGGAGGTGCTGATAAAGTGACAGGAATGTGACACGAGATTGGACCGATGACCGCTGATAACATGAGGTGTGTGCGTGTGATTGTGTGAATACATAAATGTGTTTGTGTGTGCGCATGTGAGGCCCATCTGCAGTGTGTGTGTGCAGGAATGATTTGGAGGGAGTAGCACAGTTATCTGCTCTGTCTATGTCAGCACCTCCATCTGTTGTTAGCTCTCTGGCCAGCCATGGTGTGTGCGCGCGCGCGCGTGTGTGTGTGTGTGTGTGTGTGTGTGTGTGTGGGTGGGTGGGTGCGCGTCTCGCATGCTCCCGCATGTTTTGCTCAATTAAGGGTGTTTTGGTGTCACCATGCCCGCCACGCACAGCTTCAGTCCTCTGCTGCCAACTACTGGCGAAATGTTAGTACAACTTGAATTTATGTGAAGCTCTCTCTCAATCAATGCCCCCCCCCCCCCCCCCCCCCCGCCATGCCAGGGGTGTCAAACTCATTTTTGTCACAGGCCACATTGTAGTTCCATTTTCCCTTGGAGGGCCGTCATGAATTTTGGGAAACCATATCAATGTTAAATCCCCTCCACATCTTACATATACAGCGCGCAGAAAATTGATAACTAGTTTTAAAATCAGAAGTCAAGAATAATGACTGTTATGGATTACATATGACAATTTGAAATTTTGCTTCAGACTTTAGCAATCATCGTGGAACTTGACATGCTTGATTTGCTTACGCGGGCCACATAAAATGATGTGGCTGGCCAGATCTGGCCCCTGGGCCTTGACTTTGACACCTGTGCCCTTCGCATATTTAAATACCATTGGAATAATTAGCAGTGCAATTGAAGAGAATGCCTGAATTCGGCCACACGGAGGAAATGGGTGTCACGTCTTCTGAGTGGATCGTGTTTCAGGCTTTGCTGATTTTCGCACACAAAAAATGCCCGGCTCTTTTCCGAACCCACTTGCTGCGTATCTGCAGCATTTGGAGCAGATTGTGTGACTTTTAGCTCATGGTGGGTGAATTGTTTTGACTTGAGGATTGGGATGAAGACTGGATTTGACCCGTTTGAAAGTGGTTGCCATTTGAGGCATGTCGTGAAGTTGGAGTATATTTAATTAAGATCAAGATTGTTCTCCTTAGCAAGTGTTGGTGGTGGCTGCATAGTACAGTGTGTAACCCTGCTAACTTTGTTTGGGGGGTGGGGTTAAATGGTGGCCAGGGTGATTAGCAACATCCAGTTGGGTCCCAACAAACCAGACAGCTGATTCCATCAGGAAGGGCATCTGGTTGAAAACCCGTGCCAATAATATCATGCAAGTGACTTCTTGGCAAATGTTGGGAGTAAAAATCTATATTGACGATAGCCACAGCTATACTGAGAAGCTGGTCACATTTCTTGGCGTCAGTATGTGTAGTTCAGAATCTTGACCCAAATCCTCAACCCAATGCAGTGGGTGTGTATGTGCGTGCGTGCATATACTGTACACACACATTGTGTATATATTGAACACTCGAAATTGTCCCTAGGTGTGGGTGTGAGTGTAGATGGTTGTTCGTCTCTGTGTGCCCTTCAATTAGCACCGTCATCCAGGCACTTCTGTTTATGATTGGCAGTGGCGTAGAACCGAATTTACTGAGATATGTTTCTAATTTGCTGCTCGCATTATCTTGCTATATTAGAAGGAAAATAACCCATAATGATGTCGGCAGTGGAAAAATTCATTTGACTTGCTCACAAAAAAAGTGCGCTCGTTATACGTTATCATTCAGTGTCGTGATGGATCACCACGACGTCCAGGGCAAAGCAATCATTTGTACTCCATAAAGTCCAGTCGTGGCTCTCTCGAAATGCTCAAAATGAGCTCACTGCTATCGTTCAAATGGCATTCGTTTCTCCGAGTCTCCATGTGCTTTTGCTTCCTCCGCTCCCTCCAAAATGTATCGCATGAGAGATATCCAAAGGCCATAATAGCAATTGTTTTTCCAGCGATGTACTAACGCACATTTACAGCCCATGCGATGTAATTCCATGCACATTCCCAGCATTGAAACAACCGTTTGCCCCCAAAATACCATGGCTGAAACGCTCAAAAAGTCGATTCATATGGACAAACCCACAAAATAAGTCATTCCAAATAGGTCATAATAATTATAGAGAGTGCCCCTTGTCGGCCATTATCAGTCAAGCGCATCTTTGCAGTGCAAGGTCAAAGGAAATCTGGATAGAAGCGTGTGTCTGTATGTGTGTGTGCCTCGAAGCGCGACAACAGAATGTAGTTGAAGTTTAAGGTCAAACTCAAATCGATTCGAATTGAGCAACTCTCACGGAAATTAATCTGTCATTTGTATTGCGCTTTCAAACTTAAAGGATAATTTCTGCCAATACCGCCTTTATTTTTGGCCTCTGCCGGAAAGGCAGAAACTGGCCATACAAAATGTCGGTATAATTTGTGCCGCAGCACGTTGTTGGCCTGACATACAAGAAACGAAATTCCAGTTTTTAGATCGCATGGGTTGCATTTGTTTGAGCAACACTTACCAACATGAAGACGCCAGTGTGTTGTGCTATTTTCGTTTGACCTTTAAATGGCTACGAAAGTGTTTGTGGGCGTGACTTGACACCAACCACTTAAAACACAAGACGCGACGGGCAGTAAAGTATGCAAATATAACCGATAAAAATAAGCGATTATTTCTCAAATTTAATCTCAGCGATTCAGTCTAAGGACATCCCAATAAAACATCGTCGTATATGGCTAGTTGGTTTAGCCTGCCAATCAGGTTAAGTGTTGTAATAGTTACGAATGAGGGCGGCCCAGTTCCGTTTGTTTCGTGGCTGACGTCATTCGGCCCCCTCGATGCTTACACTCATACCAAAACAATAAAAAAAGGGGCTGCGAAATGAGATTAGGCTCTGACACTGGCCCCACATCATCCGCCGACGCGGCCGTGCCGTGAACTCTAACCCGGGCGAGACGGTTCGCTCGTCGGAAAACAGAGGCGGGCGCGATCCCGGAAGCCACAGGCGCGCGCAAGCTTTCCTGGAAGAATAAGTCAATCAAGTGCGCCATCTACAGGCCGAAAAACCCAACGACGCAGTTTTTTCTGGGTTATTCAGGTCGCTTTGTATGTTTAGTGTCATGATTTTATCTGAAATACACCGATAGAAAGTTGCCAAGCAACGGGAAACAAAGTGGGAAGCTCTCATTTCAGTCCCAATTTAGCCATATAATTGATGGACATGTTATTTTTGAATAGTTCCAACACACCGTAAATGTCTAAAACAAAACAACAACAAAATCAATACATCTTATTGTCGTTTTGTCACCCAACAGTTATGAGTCGGGCTCAACATTGTTCTTCACGTGGTCTTCATTTGTAGTTTATATCACAATCACAATACTGAACACTCACGCTAATGAGTATTTCTTAATGTACCCCATAATGCACCGAGTAAGTCATTTGCCTTCAACTGCTTCAACGAAGTTAAAATACACAAAGAATACAGGAAAACACACTTGCACGAATGCTTGTTGATTTTATATACTGTATATACAGTATATATATATACATATATATATATATATATATATATATATATATATATATATATATATATACTGTATATACAGTATATATATATATATAAACACACAGTATTTTATCTTCAATATCAATGCAAAAAGCTAGGCGATCAAAACTACTCATCTTGACATCTACTTTTGCTTAGAATTACCAGAGATAAGAACTTCCGGGTGCAGCTCCAAAACAGAAATAATCAGTATATTACAAGTATTAACATAAAGCTAAATTTGGGAGTCCATGTGAACGTGTGCTAATGATTAATATGCAGCGACCAAAATCTCTTTAAATATGACAGAACAAAGAAACACGGTGAAAAGGTCAGAGAGGATAGTCGACGATCGTTCAAAGAAATGAGCCAATTTTTCCGGCGGCACTTGCCAAGGCTTTCGTGACTACAGTACTTCTCTTTGGCCGCTAGATAGCAGTAGAACCTTAATAGTGGAGTGCAACACAAGCGGTCCCGCTGGATTTTGTCAGAGGTTATTCTGGACAAGCGAGTTAAACAGTCTTCGTCTGTTGGGGTATAGTAGACACTGAAATGCCACCCCGCCCTAAAAAAAAAAAAAAAAAAGACAACAAAAATGTGTGTGGAGAAACTTTACCTGCTTTGTTGATCATCCAATCAACGCTCTCACCGCTGGTCAGATGGATTCCAATCCAAACTCCATCTGTATCATCTGGACATAAACATTTTACCTCTCAATCCTCTGCACCGTCATCCTATAAAAGGGAATTAAATGCAACATGCAGGCAGCTTGGGCCAGACTATAATTAATATGAAGTGTTTACCCCGTCGTCGGGGGGGCCCCCGTTGGTTAATGGCATTGTTTATTGTGTTCCAGGCAATTCCGCCGCATGAATCCCGGTGTTGGCGGCCGGGACCTGGTGTCGTCGATGAGTGATGCTGGTGTGTAATTATAACAGAATAAAAAGGACATAATGAAGTGCTTTCCGCCCTGATATTCTCAGTCAGCCACATCCGTGCAGCCTTGATAGCTAAAAACTACCATGTATAGTAAGCCGTTTTTAGCCAAAAAAAACCGACCATGTATAATAAGGCATTTTGAGCAGGAAAAAAATGACCATGTATAGCAAGGCGTTTTTAGCCGAAAAAAAACAACCATGTATAGTGAGATGTTTTTAGCAGAAAAAACGACCATGTATAGTAAGGCATTTGAGCCGAAAAAAACGACCATGTATAGTAAGGCGTTTTGAGCCGAAAAAAACGACCATGTATAGTAAGGCGTTTTTAGCAACAAAAAAAAAATGACCATGCATAGTAAGGCGTATTGAGCCGAAAAAAACGACCATGTAAAGTAAAGCGTTTTGAGCCGAAAAAAACGACCATGTATGTAAGGCGTTTTTAGACGAAAAAAACAACCATGTATAGTAAGGCGTTTTTAGCCGGAAAAAAACGACAGTGTATATATAGTAAGGCGTTTTTCGCCCCCCAAAAAATGACCATGTATAGTAAGGCGTTTTTGGCCGACAAAAAAGACCATGTATAGTAAGGCGTTTTTGGCCGAAAAAAACGACCATGTATAGTAAGGTGTTTTGAGCCGAAAAAAACGACCATGTATAGTAAGGCGTTTTTAGCAAAAAAAAAATGACCATGCATAGTAAGGCGTATTGAGCCGAAAAAAACGACCATGTAAAGTAAAGCGTTTTGAGCCGAAAAAAACGACCATGTATGTAAGGCGTTTTTAGACGAAAAAAACAACCATGTATAGTAAGGCGTTTTTAGCCGGAAAAAAACGACAGTGTATATATAGTAAGGCGTTTTTCGCCCCCCAAAAAATGACCATGTATAGTAAGGCGTTTTTGGCCGAAAAAAACGACCATGTATAGTAAGGCGTTTTGAGCCGAAAAAAACGACCATGTATAGTAAGGCGTTTTTAGCAAAAAAAAAAAAATGACCATGCATAGTAAGGCGTATTGAGCCGAAAAAAACGACCATGTAAAGTAAAGCGTTTTTAGCTGGAAAAAAACTACCATGTATAGTAAGGCGTTTTTAGCCGAAAAAAACGACCATGTATAGGAAGGCGTTTTTAGCCGAAAAAAATGACCATGTATAGTAAGGCGTTTTGAGCCGAAAAAACGACATAGTATAGTAATCATTTTCCTGCAGACCCTCCCAAGTGCATGTCAAATGTGCCTATCGTGCAGACCAAATCACAGTCACTGGTGGTGTAGTGGAATAGACGCCGGGGCTCCGTCCAGGCAACTCCAGTTCGAACCCAGCTCAGTGACGTGAGAAAAACAACAGCAAACATTTTTTTCTGCAAACCCTCCAAAGTGCATGTCAAATATGTCTACTGTGTAGAACAAATCGAAGTCACTGGTGGTATAGTGGATTAGATGCCTGCGTTCCATCCAGGCAACTCCAGTTCAAACCCAGCTCAGTAATGTGTGGAAAACACCATCAAACAGTTACTTTTTCCTGCAAACCCTCCAGAATGCATGTCAAATACACACAGTCACTGGTGGTGCAGAGGTATAAACGCTGGCTTTCCATCCAGGCAGCGCAGGTTCAAACCCCGTCCAGTGTGCTAGAAACACCTATATGGTAAAAACACTATACATGGTCCTTTTTTTGCCTCAAAACGCCTTACTGTACATGGTCATTTTTTTTCGGCTCTAAACGCCTTACTATACATGGTGGTTTTTTTCGACTAAAAATGCCTTACTATACATGGTCATTTTTTTCGGCTCAAAACGCCTTACTATACATGGTCGTTTTTTTCGGCTAAAATCGCCTTACTATATATGGTCGTTTTTTTCGGCAAAAAAACGCCTTACTACATGGTCGTTTTTTTCGGCTCAAAACGCCTTACTATACATGGTCTTTTTTTGGGGGCTAGAAACGCCTTACTATACATGGTCTTTTTTTTCGGCTCAAAACGCCTTAATATGCATGGTTGTTTTTTTCGGCTCAAATGCCTTACTATATGGTCGTTTTTTTCGGCAAAAAACGCCTTCCTATAAATTGTGTTTTTTTCAGCTAAAACGCCTTACTATACATGGTCATTTTTTGGGGGCTAAAAACGCCTTACTATACATGGTCGTTTTTTCGGCTAAAAACATCTCACTATACATGGTTGTTTTTTTTTTCAGCTAAAAACGCCTTGCTATACATGGTCATTTTTTTCGCCTCAAAACGCCTTACTATACATGGTTGTTTTTTTCGGCTCAAATGCCTTACTATATACATGGTCGTTTTTTTCGGCAAAAAACGCCTTCCTATAAATTGTGTTTTTTTTCGGCTAAAAACGCCTTACTATACATGGTCATTTTTTGGGGGCTCAAAACGTCTTACTATACACATGGTCCTTTTTTTTGCTAAAAACGCCTTACTATATATACATGGTTGTTTTTTTTCGGCTAAAAACGCCTTACTATACATGGTCGTTTTTTTCGGCTAAAAACACCTTACTTTACATGGTTGTTTTTTTCCGTCTAAAAACATCTTACTATACATGGTCCTTTTTTTCGGCTCGAAACGCCTTACTATACATGGTCGTTTTTTTTGCCTCAAAACGCTTTACTATACATGGTGGTTTTTTTCGGCTCAAAACACCTTACTATATACATGGTCGTTTTTTTCGGCTCAAAACACCTTACTATACATGGTTGTTTTTTTTTCAGCTAAAAACGCCTTGCTATACATGGTCATTTTTTTCGGCTCAAAACGCCTTACTATACACATGGTCCTTTTTTTTTGCTAAAAACGCCTTACTATACATGGTTGTTTTTTTTCGGCTAAAAACGCCTTACTATACACATGGTCCTTTTTTTTGCTAAAAACGCCTTACTATACATGGTTGGTTTTTTTCGGCTAAAAACGCCTTACATACATGGTCGTTTTTTTCGGCTAAAAACGCCTTACTATACATGGTCCTTTTTTTCGGCTCGAAACGCCTTACTATACATGGTCGTTTTTTTTTGCCTCAAAACGCTTTACTATACATGGTGTTTTTTTTCGGCTCAAAACACCTTACTATATACATGGTCGTTTTTTTCGGCTCAAAACACCTTACTATACATGGTTGGTTTTTTTTCAGCTAAAAACGCCTTGCTATACATGGTCATTTTTTTCGGCTCAAAACGCCTTACTATACATGGTCATTTTTTTCGGCTCAACACGCCTTACTATACATGGTTGTTTTTTTTTTCTGCTAAAAACGCCTTGCTATACATGGTCATTTTTTTCGGCTCAAAACACCTTACTATACATGGTCGTTTTTTTCGGCTCAAAACGCCTTACTATACATGGTCTTTTTTTTGTGCTAAAAACGCCTTACTATACATGGTCATTTTTTTTGCTAAAAACGCCTTACTATACATGGTCATTTTTTTCGGCTCAAAACGCCTTACTATACATGGTTGTTTTTTTCGGCTCAAATGCCTTACTATACATGGTCGTTTTTTTCGGCAAAAAACGCCTTCCTATAAATTGTGTTTTTTTCGGCTAAAAACGCCTTACTATACATGGTCATTTTTTGGGGGCTAAAAACGCCTTACTATACATGGTCATTTTTTTCGGCTCAAAACGCCTTACTATACATGGTCTTTTTTTTCGGCTAAAAACGCCTTACTATACATGGTCATTTTTTTTTGCTAAAAACGCCTTGCTATACATGGTCATTTTTTTCGGAAAAAAACGCCTTACTATACATGGTCATTTTTTTCGGCTCAAAACGCCTTACTATACATTCATTCATTCATTCATCTTCCGTACCGCTTGATCTTCACTAGGGTCGCGGGGGGTGCTGGAGCCCATCCCAGCCGTCTCCGGGCAGTAGGCGGGGGACACCCTGAATCGGTTGCCAGCCAATCGCAGGGCACACAGAAACGAACAACCATTCACACTCGCACTCACACTCACACCTAGGGACAATTTAGAGTGTTCAATCAGCCTGCCATGCATATTTTTGGAATGTGGGAGGAAACAGGAGCACCCGGAGAAAACGCACGCAGGCCCGGGGAGAACATGCAAACTCCACACAGGGACGCCGGAGCTGGAATCGAACCCGGTACCTCTGCACTGTGAAGCCGACGTGCTAACCACTCGGCTACCGGGCCGCCCCTCCTTACTATACATGGTCGTTTTTTTTCCGGCTCAAAACGCCTTGCTATACATGGTCATTTTTTTCGGCAAAAAACGCCTTACTATACATGGTCATTTTTTTCGGCAAAAAAACCCTTACTATACATGGTTGTTTTTTTCGGCTCAAAACGCCTTACTATACATGTTCGGTTTTTTTCGGCTAAAAACGCCCTACAATACATGGTCGTTTTTTTCGGCAAAAAACGCCTTACTATATATGGTCGTTTTTTTCGTCTAAAAACGCCTTCCTACACGGTCGTTTTTTTCGGCAAAAAACGCCTTACTAGACATGGTCCTTTTTTTGGTAAAAACGCCTTACTATACATGGTCGTTTTTTTCGGCAAAAAACGCCTTACTATACATGGCCGTTTTTTTCGGCTAAAAACGCTTTACTACACATGGTCGTTTTTTCGGCTAAAACGCCTTGCTATACATGGTCATTTTTTTCGGCAAAAAACGCCTTACTATACATGGTCATTTTTTTCGGCAAAAAACGCCTTACTATACATGGTCCTTTTTTCGGCAAAAAACACCTTACTAGACATGGTCTTTTTTTGGTAAAAACGCCTTACTATACATGGTCGTTTTTTTCGGCTAAAAACGCCTTACTATACACGGTCGTTTTCTTCGGTTAAAAACGCCTTACTATGCATGGACGTTTTTTTCGGCTCAAATGCCTTACTATACATGGTCGTTTTTTCGGCTAAAAACGCCTTACTATACCTGGTCGTTTTTTTTCGGCTCAAAAAGACTTACTATACATGGTCGTTTATTTCGGCTAAAAACGCCTTACTATGCATGGTCTTTTTTTTTGGCTCAAAATGCCTTACTATACATGGTCATTTTCTTCGGCTCAAAACGCCTTACTATACACATGGTCCTTTTTTTCGGCAAAAAACGCCTTACTATATATGGTCGTTTTTTTCGTCTAAAAACGCCTTCCTACACATGGTCGTTTTTTTCGTCAAAAAACGCCTTACTATACATGGTCATTTTTTTCGGCAAAAAACGCCTTACTAGACATGGTCCTTTTTTTTGGTAAAAATGCCTTACTATACATGGTCCTTTTCGGCTCAAAAAGACTTACTATACATGGTCGTTTATTTCGGCTAAAAACGCCCTACAATACATGGTCGTTTTTTTCGGCAAAAAACGCCTTTATATATGGTCGTTTTTTTCGTCTAAAAACGCCTTCCTACACGGTCGTTTTTTTCGGCAAAAAACGCCTTACTAGACATGGTCCTTTTTTTGGTAAAAACGCCTTACTATACATGGTCGTTTTTTTCGGCAAAAAACGCCTTACTATACATGGCCGTTTTTTTCGGCTAAAAATGCCTTGCTATACATGGTCATTTTTTTCGGCAAAAAACGCCTTACTATACATGGTCATTTTTTTCGGCAAAAAACGCCTTTCTATACATGGTCGTTTTTTTCGGCAAAAAACGCCTTACTATACATGGTCGTTTTTTTCGGCAAAAAACGCCTTACTATATATGGTCGTTTTTTTCGTCTAAAAACGCCTTCCTACACATGGTCGTTTTTTTCGTCAAAAAACGCCTTACTATACATGGTCCTTTTTTCGGCAAAAAACACCTTACTAGACATGGTCTTTTTTTGGTAAAAACGCCTTACTATACATGGTCGTTTTTTTCGTCTAAAAACGCCTTACTATACACGGTCGTTTTCTTCGGTTAAAAACGCCTTACTATGCATGGACGTTTTTTTCGGCTCAAATGCCTTACTATACATGGTCGTTTTTTTCGGCTCAAAAAGACTTACTATACATGGTCGTTTATTTCGGCTAAAAACGCCTTACTATGCATGGTCTTTTTTTTTGGCTCAAAATGCCTTACTATACATGGTCATTTTTTTCGGCTCAAAACGCCTTACTATACACATGGTCCTTTTTTTCGGCAAAAAACGCCTTACTATATATGGTCGTTTTTTTCGTCTAAAAACGCCTTCCTACACATGGTCGTTTTTTTCGTCAAAAAACGCCTTACTATACATGGTCATTTTTTTCGGCAAAAAACGCCTTACTAGACATGGTCCTTTTTTTTGGTAAAAATGCCTTACTATACATGGTCCTTTTTTTCGGCTCAAAAAGACTTACTATACATGGTCGTTTTTTTTCGGAAAAAAATCCTCACTATACATAGTTTTTTCCGTCCTTAATTTTCAGGGAAAGCTTCTAAAATCAATAAAAAAATTCTTTAAAATTAACCTGTGGTGTTCAATTAATTTTCCGCACCCTTCCAATCAATAGTTTTGCCGTAAAATGCACCTGGCGCCCTTCCCCTCAAACCCCGCTGTCGTGCTACATTCCTTTCTGGTTGCGGCTCTGCTTTTCCCGCCGTCTGCGATCAGTTCCGATGATGATCACGTGATCGCTTTGGTTCATTTCGGGTCAATTTGACAAGTCAAAAAAAGGGTTAACTGATTGCCCCCCAAAAATAAAGATGTGCTCTTCTTTGGCAGCAATGATTTGAACACCAGCTCAGTGATATACGGCTTTCTGTTCTTTAAATCCACTTGTGAATCCCCCTGCTGAATGAAGAAAAAAATCCTTCAAAAATGGCTAAATTAGCCCTCAAATGTCCTTAAAAGGTCCATAAATAAAAAATAAGTGGAAGAGTGGGAACCCTAAATGGGACGGCGTCCTTTAAAATGGAGCATCAATATGTAAATAATAGTGCAGATTTCCATATTTGACATGTGAGTGCTGCTGTATAGATAGATAGGCGCACACTGGAGAGAAGGAAGAGGGCGGGGGACGAATGGAACAGGTTGGTGGTGATTAATTGACGAAATAGAGAGTTGATTGGAGTAATTAAACAAAACAAGGTAAAGCAAACGACTGGGCTGCCATCTGGGCCCGCCAGCGAAATGCACGTTCATTTTGCTGGCGTCAAAGCACACAATTTATTCATGCATATGATGATAGCAGGGAAGCGGCTGGGCTCGGCGACGTGTGGGACTTTAAATGGAGGATTTGCATTTTTAAAAATTTTGGGACACAAAGTAAGTAAATGATTGCTTCGGAAGCAATATGAAGACTGTGTTGATGGAACGCATCCGATTTGAACACATTCTTCAGCCCCACGTTGGCTCCAATCCAACGACTGACGGATTTGACTCTTTGAGACCGTGGTTCCGTCTGAACGCAACTTGACTCCCTTCACAACAAGCAGCAGTTTGGCAGATTGTAAACGACTCCGAAAGGGACTTCAAGGTGTTTTATTGCCACTCCCCGTTGGAGCTTGCAGTCAAAGTAAACATAAAACAAGGGAAATGACATGTCATTAAAAGCAAAACGCAGAACTTTGCCTTGTCTGCCAGGTGACAAATGATGGGACATGCTGTCAACGTTAGGAAATGTAATTTATTGGCATTAAAATGTCTAAAATTGAGCTTTCCAAAAATTCCCACAATAAATTGGATTTTATGATTTTCAAATCAAAAGAGCCTTCAATCTCAAACAAAATAATTAAAACAAAACTGGTTAGTGACTCGCGGGGACTGCGCAATCATGATAACGGAACTGGGAAGTTGTTTTTAAATTCTATTTCAAATGGTGTTCAAATGTCTTGAATGGAATTTACCTTAAAATGTAGAAACCTTGACTACTGAAGGCGTAGATTATTTATCCTCTGTGAAGAACGGCATACGCCTTCATGGCCCTGTATAAGATATTGAAAGATTAGAACTCCACCCGAGCCGCTCAGCATGACAACTGTAAACATTATCGACAGTATCAATCAAAGAAATGAACATGAACACTTTTGCGGCAAAGAAATTGCGGTGAAGCTCTCTGATTGGGTTTCATTAGATAGTGCGGGTGGACCTAATATTGGGGCGGTTGAATGAATCCATTTCATATTATTTGACAGGCCATCAAAATTGGTTCAACGAGCAAAACTGGAAAAGACCACAATCGTAATATTGGATGTGCATTGCACGTTCAGGCTTTGTTTCGAATGCAACAGCAGGGCCAGCCTGCAAAACAATTCCACTAAATGTGTCCGTTTGTCTCTAACATATATTTGCATATGCATCCATGACACGGCATCACAGTGTGATCATCTCGGCCCGGCGGAGTGATGCCACGATGGAGATTACATGTGCAGAGAGGCGGAACGGAAACACAGATGGAACTCAATAATTAACATTCGACAAGCTCACACCGATATACACACACACATATATACATATACACACACATGCATGTCGATGCGCGCACGCATACGCACCCTTGGCCGTGTGTTATTTTTGAAGTCATTCAACCGTTGGGTAAATCCGGTCTCTTCATTTTTTATTTTTTCCAGGGCCCTTCAGAGAGAAGTGCGAGGGTTGTGGCGTGCGCGCATATGAAATTGCTCACATTAAATGCCGCAATGTTTTTCCAATGGGCTGGAACATATTAAGCTGAAAATGAATAGCGGGTCTCCTCGACACCATGTTGCGCCGTGGCTTAGCCTTCACTTCCCCTTCTCCCTGTGCTCCATCATAGCGACAGCTGTCACTTTTAGAGCGCCCGTTGCCTTGTGTGTGCACTCGCTGTGTATGTGTGTATTTATATGTGTGCCAGTACATGTGCAGTGGCCTTCTTCTGCAGGTCATATGTGCAGACAAAAAGGCTCACATCTTGCCTGACTCTGGCTGGAAGGGGAGCCCGTGCACATCTGCTCGTTGTCCGGAGCGGGAAGCCGTTGCAATAATGTGCACCAACACCCTTCTCGTAAATATGGCGTCTTTTATGTTGCCCAGCAGGTACATGGCGCAGGCATTAAAGCGTGAGGTGTTTGGATGCATTGGGATGTATATGTGCGTGTAGCCGCATATGCATATTTATGCGTTTGTGTGTCACACTGGAGGTGGGAGTGTGTGTGTGTGTGTGGGGGGGGGGTATACTCATTGGTATGCTGAGTGAATCCTGTTCCCCTGTGGTGCTGGGTGGGATAGGAAGCATCTGTCACCTCTGCAGAGATCCAGCATGCAGCTGACTTAACCATTCAAGTGCCGCATCACCTGAGAGAGAGGGAGAGAGAGAGAGAGAGAGAGAGAGAGAGAGAGAGAGACATTTCTATTGGTGGAACCATCCAGATGGGTGGGGCTTGTGACAAGGGTGAAAGGGAGGGGCCAAGTGCATACATGCATGAGCTATCTTGGCGGGAGGTGTGGCCTCGTTGCCGTAGAAACTCAATACCTTGCTCAGCTATTGGTTGGATGGGGAGAAATTGCTGACAGATAGCTTTGCCTCACCATTCTCTCTCCCTTTGGACTCACCCTGTGGCGCTTGCGCATGCACGCACGCACACGCGCGCACACACACACCCTGCAGGAGTGTGTTTAACACAGGGTTGGTTACCTATAGCTATACAACCCAATCCATCTATTTATATTGCGCTTTCTCACAACAGCTGCACAATTACCTCATTTCTACAACTCATCCCCAAATTCCACGTTACTTCCGTCACGTGTGTGTCAAAGGTGAGCAGAGTTGAACACCGGGGGGCGATTTTTATTGTTATCCCCCCCCCCCCCCTTTGCTGGCTCCTAACGCAGCTGTCCGGCATAATCAGTGGTAACATACAGAAGAGAGTAGTAATATCTATATGTATGTATGTCCTCCGGGTGTCATTGAGGTGCGGTATAAATCAGCTGGTTGTGCGAAGGTCTGGCTGCGGTGAATTAGCCCGCTTTTAATTGCGTCTGTAATAAATGACTCTAATTAGTCAAGGCTCTTCCTCAGCCTCTGCCGCCCTGACATAATCATCTTCTGAAAGCAAACCACATCTCATCGCCATACTTCATCTCTCTGTGGCCTGGAGGGACAGGAGGGATTCTCTCTCTCCTCCAAGGATCCCCCGATCCCCCCCCCCCTTTTTGGAAAAACCCAACCAGACAAAAGGATCCTCCTTTTTATCCATTATTTGTCTCTTGCCTAAGTTTTGGGCATCTCATTTGGAAAATTAGGTGGTTTGACAGATGTGTACTTTATTACAGTGGTGCTCGTGAGTGATGAGTTTTCGGGGGGGCATCCATTAAAAAAAATAAATTAAAGTCTGATTGTGAGCAAAAAAATTGGTGACGAGCATAAAACGGTGGCAGCAAACGCGAACATCCATTAGCGCACTTAGCAAAAGCTTAGCGATGAAGCCTTAAAGCGACCTGACGTGTTACATAATGTACCGCCATGTTCTGCGAGAAACATCCTTACGGTGTCAAGTCTGAAATTTAAAGTCCGTTTTATTTCCAAGAGGAGAGCCACGTGCGCTCCGTTTGGCTTCCACTTGCATGTTACGCTCCAACAAAGCGTCCATCAAATTGTCAAAGCGTGCCAAAGAAGCTGCTTCACTCCAACATTACATTCGGCCAAACAAATACTGAAAAAAAACTCTTGGTGGGGGGTGGGTTCTAATCTCAGATACACAGATACAAGTTTCCCGCAAAGGTCGAGAACAGAACAAGACAAGCTCCTCAATAATGCAGCGAAGGGCCAAATAGGCGCGAGTGACAAAAGGGTGGTCCAGTGGGTTCTGACACGGCTGATGGGCCGCGCCCGATAGGGCGGGACAAAACTGAAAAATGTTGCTGCGGGGGGGAATCCATGCGCTGATTAGGCCAGCGTTCGATCCCTCCCAGCACCGATTCATCAGTGTCCACCGGCAGCCGTTTGACGGCCTTCTCGGGTGTCAGCGTGGTCACATCGCTGCCGGGACCTCGCCAATCTCTGTCAGGTGGAATAAGCGCCCTGGGGGTGGAGGTGGTGGGGGAAACAGACCCCGGTCTTGAACAAAAGCTGATACAGTTGGCACGAGTGCACAACTTCAACTGAAACTGACCCCCTTTTGCAGGCCGGTCCATTTGAAGTCACGATTCAACGACCCCCCTGGCTCCCCCCCAGCGCCGCCTATGTCACCAATCAGGAGCACTTTGCCAAAGCACAGGTAACCGTGACGACTCTAATCCCTCGGCAATCGGCCGCTCATTCATCACTGCTGAGGGAAGGAAAGAAAGGGAGGGGGAAGGAGGGGTTGAGAGTCACCGACAGGGCCAACAGTGCAGACAAATGGCCCCCAAAATTCAGTATTAATCAGCTACTGATTTGCTGCCCCTTTCAAGCCAATACCACTTAAGGAAAGGAGATAGGGAGGAGGAGAGATGCAGTGGAGCGATGGGGGAGGGGGGGGGGGTTTAAGCGCGGTATGGGGAAACAAGCCGAGATAAAGACGGAAAACAAATGAAGGAACGAGGGCCAAGAAAAATCAACAGCGAGTCACTTATTGGAATCTGCTGTTGCGCCGTTTGCCACAACGTGAAAGGCTGCTTGAGGGTGGTCCTCGCAACGCCACATAAACACGCACACGCGCACACACACACACGCATTGGTATTGCAAGCCGTCCAACACCCAACTTTTGTTGATTTGTCACTGGAGTTGATCTATAGCTGTGATGGAAACAGATTCAGCTCAGATGGATTAAACGTCTCAGTGGCTCTGACGTTATTTTCCCATTAAGAGAAGGCTAATCATAGACACACACATATACACTGAAATACACACACACGCACACACACACACGTATATGTTATGTATACACGCATCGCCTCAAATGTACTGCTTATCAGAGTTTTATCCACATGGTGATGCCTGCTAAAGAAGTTGCTCAGTCGCAACAGTGGGACTATTGATTTGGGGCCACTTTCCTCACCAAAACACATGCCGGGCTGCTTTTTGGAATGAAAATTTGCATTTAGTACTACAAAAAAAAAACTTTTTTTAATAAACAAATACAATAATTCTATGACTGGAAATCAGTCCAGTAATTTATTTGAAATGTTCAAAATAGTTTTATGCCATCATATTGTCATTATGTCCTGATACTAGAACATGACAACTAGGATCAGTGCAAAATGCAGCGCTCTCTGCTCTCAAATTGTAAACTTAAATTTTGAAGAAACCACCGGGCCCAAGGAAAAACAACCAATCCAAAACGGCAATCATTTGCAGTGCACTCGTGCACCCTCTCCCCCTCCCCCCCCCCCACCCCCCAGAGCATCGCTCCAACCCGTTACCTTGTGCTTGGGCGTACATATTGTACTAAACCGACTCTCAAATGAGTCAACTGCGGTCGAGGCGCAAGGCAGCTGCCAACGTGAGGAGTGAAAGAGAAGGTGAACGATAGCGCTGCAGGGAGGTCGCGTGCAACCATCTGCCATTGATTACCTGCTGTTCGCTCATCTTCCTTCTCTTCCAACACGCCGGGGGGGGACGTCTCTCGCCGCGTGCGCTGCAAAAGCAAGCAAGAAAGTTTGCAGTTGATTTGTGACTTGACGCGTTATTTTTACACTCCTCGCCCGACTCCGCCGGGGTTTGGACACACGTTCCGCCTACTCTCTCGTCCTCTTGTCACCAAACAAACGAGCGCGCACAAACACGCCGAGCGGCCGTCGGAGGGCCTCGCTAATGGATTCTGAAGATTCCAATTTCCCCTCTGCCACCCAAGACAGAAAACCCTCTGAGCTCAATTACCCCCCGTCTCACAGCAGACGAGACCGCGGGCGCGCACACACACTTGGACGCATCCTTTTTTGGTAATCACACACACACACACACACACACACCTTAAGCTGCTGTGACATGCAGAGGATCACACAATCAGAGTCACGCTAGCAAAGTGAGAGCAGTATTAGTGCCAGGTAGATTTTATGTGATAGGGGGAAGGAGTAAAAAAAAGGGAGGTGGGGAGGTGGGGTGATGAGATGGAAGATAGGAGGAAGTCAAGCGTGGAGGAAGGAATACGGGGACATGCGCCACTACAGGGCTGAAGAAAAAGATGTTGAGGGCAAGGAAGAGGACGTGCACGCCTCTGGCTCCTCGAAAATCCACTCTTCCAGAAACCTTATTAAATTCTACAATTAGCTGAATGTCTCGGGCTATAAATAGGTTCACTCCGCCCCCCCCCCCCACCCCCACCCCATTGCGTGATGTCAGTCAGCGTTCAGGCTTGGACTGCTCGGGGGGGAAACAAAACAATTTAAATTACAGCGAGGCTCCCTCTTTGTCTGGCTACCCTTTTAACGGGATAATTACTAGTCTATTCATTCGCGCCGAGCCGGGGCGATACATCACGTCGGCGTGCAGCGGCCTTGCTTTGCTGTGATAAACGTCCTTTAAAGGTGGTGGAGTGGGGGGGGGGGGGGGGGGGGGCTCACGAAGGGGCTCACCATTGATATCAGCCCAGCGTCTGCCACGGGGTTGCGCCAAGAGTCGCTTTTACACATTAAATAGCCTGCTGCCAGAATGTGGCCGACGCAGGGGCGAGGAGAGCATGAGAGAGGAGTGACGCCTTCCCTGTGGGGAGTGGGGGGGGGCTGACAATGAGGAAATGAGCAAGAACGGGAATGAAAAGGAAGAGCGGGAGCAAAAAAAAGGCATCTATTATTCAGCGTGGCCCGATGCCTGCGTCCGCGCGCCATTAAAAATAGGAAATCCATAGCGGAGACAAATGGCTTCTAAATGAAGCGCTACAGGAGGAGAGCGGAGATAGGGACCCCTGTCACATGCGTTTTAATTGTCTCCCAGGGCGATAAAGGGAGGGGGGGGGGGTTATCAAATTCATCATGCTGCCGAGGCCCGCTTGTGGATGAGACGAAGCCGCCGGGCACGTGTTGGGTGGTTCAAAGCTTCCCGCCTTGAGAAAGGGGGGCGCGGGGGGGAGGGGGGGGGGTGAGCACAGACCTCCGTCAAGGGTGAGCCATCAACAAACCCCAAAGGAAACGGCGCACTGTGGCATTAAAAAAAAATATTCAGGGATTAATTTCCAACGGTTAAAATCATTTCAATCCAATTAAAGTGGTTTCGGATCCCAATGGGAATGACCCAACGATATTCTTTGATTGTACTTTTCTGCATCTGCGTTTGCTCGTCTTCCGTATCTTGTTTTTTGTTGCGCATTTATTTGATCCGAGCAAATCATCATCTGTTAAGCGCGAGACAAAAACAACATTATACCTCTGTGCCAACGAGCCCCAATGTCATCCAGAAACAATTAAAAAGCCTTTAATGAGCCACTCGCTAGCGCCGGCTGACGTGTTCTATAGACGTGATAATGAAGATGGACGCTTTAGTTGAAGTCGTGCTCTCTGTCGCCGGGGTAATTATTCACCTGGTGCTCCACGAGGCCACCGTAAACACTTTGTGAGATAAAAAAAAAAAAAATAATAATCAGGAGCCACCTTTTTGAATTATAAGAACGATAGCGACTAGGCTAATCCATCTCGAGGTTCAAAGATGGCGGGACAATTTCACCTCGGGCTGCTTTAGTCGTACGGATAAAATGATATAAATGAACATATGAATAGTTTGGTTGTTCTGGATGATATTGAAGTCGCGATAAAATGTCATCTTCTCAGTGAAGCTTTAGAGCCATAACGTAGCACTGCATGGTGTAGCATAGCATAGAGCAAAGCTCATAGCGTATAGCATAGCGCAAATCACTCGACTGAGCCGAACG
The DNA here is from genome assembly GCF_025434085.1 of Hippocampus zosterae. Classification (NCBI taxonomy): domain Eukaryota; kingdom Metazoa; phylum Chordata; class Actinopteri; order Syngnathiformes; family Syngnathidae; genus Hippocampus; species Hippocampus zosterae. The sequence goes on from NC_067457.1 coordinate 19,448,572, forward strand.
GAAGGCGGTTGCAACTGACTAATGCATCCTTCAATCGAGGTCGTTCTCATCAACTGGCGGCAGCCTTAGTCAAACTTTGATGACAGCGCTACGAGGCGACAGTCAGAACTGCGCGACACGACACCGTTCCAACGGAATAGCCTAGCATAGCCTAGCGTAGCATCCTCCTGTCTTTCATGCATCGGCGAGCACCGCCTTCCCCAAAATAGAGCCTTCTGATGTTCTGTCTCCCGGTTGCACAACGAGGCAGACAAGATGCCGGTAAGGTCATCAAAATAGTTAGAGCCCCCCCCCCCCCGTCGTATAAGATGTCAGTCATTTCCAAGACATAAAAATCACAGTTTGAGCTTTACAGTCGAGAGGAAAAAAAAAAGGGCATCAATCAAAAAGGTTGTACTTGAGATGACAAAATTTAGAGGGAGGCGTGCGTATGGCGGCGATTGGAAAGACTTGAATGTGACCTACTTGAAACGGAGATTGGATTCAGAATTTCCGAACAAGTCGTCAGAAGGCGCGGCACAGCGGGCAACTGGCGAGCATGTTGGCCTCACAGTGCAGAGGTGCGGGGTTCGATTCCGGCTCCGGCCTTCCCGTTCCTGCGCGGGTTTTCTTCGGGTACTCCGGTTTCCTCCTAAATTGGATGTAATGGATGCAAAATTTTTTTTAAAAAATGGGAGTCAAATGTTGCACTGCATTGTTCAAAGAGAGTCACATGACCGTCTCTGTCTCAAGACTGTGCAAGCTGTAATACATTAACACACAAATAAAAGTAGCAAGCGAAAGGTGGCGCATTGGAACGCTAATGTTTTTTTTTAAATTAATATCAGTTGCAGGCCATGTCATTAGATGCCAGTCGATACCGAGCGCTGCCTTTGTAAAGCCAAAACACCCCGTTCGAGTTGTCATGACCCGTGTTCACCCCACGTTGGGGCCGGTCCGTCCATGCGTGCGTGCGTGTGTGTTTCTCGTCTCCGTTTTCACGTTTGCAAAAAAAAAAAAAAGTACACCATGTGATAAAGATTGGGCGGTAACAAACGACCCCATTACGTTAATGACGGGAGAAATTAAGGCATAATTAGCAAACTGGCGCTTTTTATGATTGTTACGATTAACCCCGGCCGTTGTTACAGGTGACCTTCGCTGTGGAGAAGCCCGCATCCAATGACCCACTGCTCCCTCTGAATCAAACGGAGAGAGACGGAAATGCCGGTGAAATCATCACAGATTGCAGTCAGAATAACTCCCGGTGTGTGTGTGTGTGTGTGTGTGTGTGTGTGTGTGTGTGTGTGTGTGTGCATCTTAAGTGATGGATGAATGACAGTGGGCATGGCAGCTCATCTTCTCCTAGGCGACAGGGTGACAAAGCGAGATGTTACAGCGGAGAGACAGCACAACCACTACCCCGGAAGAAAGGAATATTTCACACACACACCCTTTTAGCCTCACCTCTGTCCACCTCTTCTGTCTACCTGTCTCCACGCCCCCCCCCACCCTCCCAAATCACCATCCCCCTCCATGTTCCCCGAAAGTGAGCCGTCTCCTTGTCTTCCCCACAGCATGAGCTGCCCCCCCCCTTCACAGCCCCCACACTTCATAATGCCACCCATTTCCAATCAATGGCGGCGGCCGGCATGAATATTTCACACACCTGGGGAGGGGGAGGAGGCGTGTCCCGTTGACTGTCGAGAAGCGGGGGGTGGGGGGGGGGGGATTTAGGCCGTCGGGGCGCCTGTATGGTGAGGAGATGGGAGCCCCTCTTCCCGAGTCAGACATAGCCGATAAGTCATTAGAGGGGGGAGGGATGGGGGGGTTCAGATGTGGCAGAAAGGAGCAAAAGGACATTTTTCTTTAATTTCTTCAACCGTCACCCCCACCCGCTTCTTATTCTTCCTGTCTACTCTCTTTCTTCTGACCCTCTCCTCTTCACATCTCCTATTTTATTAGCCACCCCCCCACTCACTCACATACCATCTTCTTCCCTACACCCCCGCACCCCCTCCCTCCTCCTCCTCCTCTCCTTCCATCTGTCTCGCTCGCTGCAGTGCCCATGCTGCCAGGCAGTATAAATCACATCTCTGGGCTTGGCTGCAATGGGCCTGAAAATAAAAAGGTATAAAAGTGTCAGGATGAGCTACTGGCTCGGAGTGGGGAGGGGGCGGGGAAGAATTCCTTTATGATAGGTCTAAATCCTCTCTTACACACACACACACACACACACACACACACACGCACACACACGCGATGATTACTTGTGTGGCGCATCCACATGCACAATATGTGCCCCCCCCCCCCCACCCCCCAAGCAACTCGCCGGGCTTTCCGTCCACATCTTACTTGGAACACAAACACTATGCCACACAACACATTCTTTGTCCGGAGCCAGTGAATAAAAGACATCATCATGTCGTCACCGCTTTTGAAGGGGGGGCCAGGTCAACTTAAAAAAAAAAAGTGATCTCATCTGCCCTTTTTGACAGTCATTTGACAAAAATTGCACCGCAACGACTCGGCTCACCTCGTGTGGACTTGTCGTTGGCACAAAGCGACGATTGACGACATGGTCAGCTGGATTATTTACAGTATGGAGGGGGGGGGGGTTCAGTTTTATGTCACCAGCAACATCCCATTAAAATTCTGAATCTTTTTTTTTTTGCAAAGCGGGTCCTGCCCAAGTCAACGGCACGCACATTCAACATCGAGCACCCACACGCGCTGCGGTTATGCTAATCACAACAATGCATCATCGCCGGCGGCGTTGGGCAAGAAAACAAGAGGATTCACGACTTACGAAAGCGCCTAATTATCGCTTTAAAGTGCTACATCATCCAATTTAAGGCCATGGCGTAAATTATACAACGACGCAAATGCTTTAATTGCGCTTTTGTCCAAGACATTTCTTATCCAGGGAACGACAAAAAAACGTCCATTGGAGTGCCGATGAGTCCCGGTGTCGACTTTTGAAAACATGAGGCGAGTCGCATAGAATGACCTTATTAAAATAATGCCCCCCCCCCAAACAAAAATCTGTTACAAGTACCGCAAGGAAGTATATCAAAGCAGCTTCGGTGTGTTCATGATGTATAAATCTTGCCCGTCAGGGAAAATGCTAACTTCTCTTCGCTCCTTAAAACCACCCCCCCCCCACCCCCCTCAGCAGATTATCAAACAAAATGCGTACAGCGATCAATTTATGATCTGGTGTTTTTCTCTAAACCAATAAAAAGAGCTTTAGGGTGGACTGTTATGGATTGCGAGCCTGCTGTTGTTTAGGTAAATGGCGATGGGGAAGAGGGAATTTAGAGGGGGGGGGGGTAAAGCGAAGAGGCCATCACTTGCGCAAACCAACCTCCGGCTCAGCACTCCTTCAAGCCCCCCCCCCCCCCCTCCCCGCATGCACTTTGTCATTTCTATGCGATCACGCCTGGTGCGGTAGGAACACACACTCATCGTAAGTAACGCTAATGAAGAGGACGGGTGTGGGGGGGGGGGGGGGGGGATTGGATCATGTCAACCAAACAGTGGCAATGCTTCGGGGTGATTTGCCGCATGAACGCTATCGATCACAAAAATGCAAAAGAAAAGCAGCTCAGGCTGGGAAATAGACGGCAAGTAGCCCCTCCCCCGTTCGCCCCACACCCTTGGGGGGGGGGGGGGGGTGCGCGTGTGTGTAAGTGGGTGAGTATTTATGTTCACATTAGCGGGCCTCTGGATATGCACGCCAACGCATCCGCACACGCAGATTGGCTCATCCCCACCTGCATTAAGCGCAATAAAGCCCGCTCTGATGAGCAAGCTCCCCGTCGACCTTGGAACTCTGTCAGAAGACAAGGCAATGGGAGGGGAGCCATGCTGTGAAAAGGAGGGGTGTGGGGGGTGGCGGGTGGATAAGAAGTAGGGAGGCATGAGGTGGGAGGAGGGAAGCGTGGAGAAAAAGAGTAAGTGAAGCTGCTCAGTACGGGGCAGGAGGGCATCGGCGGCTCGCGCTCTTCATCTCTGCTCATCTGGAATGCAAATGTGATTTCCATCCGGCGCCGCCATGACGCTCGGAACTGCTCCGCAGAGAAGCAAATTACAAAACGGGCTCCGTTCGCTCCGAGAGAAAGACACGCATGGCTAGAGGAGGGTAATTAATAAGGAGATGGAGTGTGTGTGGGGGGGGGGGGGGGTGTTCGGCAAGCGGCTCTAAAAATCGATCGCGCCCCCCCAGCTGTATTGACACGCACCGCAAATCGACCCGACTCCTAACTTACGGCCGGCTTCTCACGGGCGAGGTCAAAGGTCGCGTGTCGCCTTGAGTGTCTTTTGAAATATCTCCTTATTACTTTTATCCCATTCAATTAGAAGACTTCTGGCCGGCATGACCTCACACGCATGGTTCCTCGTCGCCTTCTGTCGAACCGATAGCGGCGGCGGCGGCGACGACGACGACGACGACAGCGCCGCGGCCGCCGCTGCGAGCTACGGCGGCGGCTTTTATTGCAGTCATTTGGACCGGTAATATGTCATTTCCATTAGGCGAGGTTTTAACACTCACAGATAGATGGCCCCGTGACATTTATCTGAACGCGGGTCGTATTTTAGTCATTAAATGGCTGGCGATGTGCAGGCTGGCGTGCAAAATGAGTGTGTGTGTGTTTAGGGAGCGCCAGGGTGAGGGTGAGCGAGAGCATTGACTTTTAATGATACGCCACGCAATAGCACTTTAGAGGTAATAATCCCAAATACAATGCGCGATGCCACCTTTGACCCCCCCACAGGCCCTTCCCTGTTGAAAAGGGAGTGACGACGGGAGGAAGCGGAGCCGGACGCAAGGTGGAGAGACAAGTGGCTCAGGCGTGGCGAGCCGGCAGAAAGCAGAACCGCGATGAGTGGGCAGCTAATTAACAAAGCCGGTCAGGGACCGAAGCAGAGACTTGATGGGGGGGGGGGGGGGTGTCGACAAGTTCAGAGCGATTGAGAGTGCGGAAGCGGCAGTTGCGGCGCTGAATTGCCTCGATGGATTTTGCCACTGTTGACTTTTGAAAGGGTCGGAGAGTGGAAGCCGTTGCCGGCGTGTCATCACCAAGACTCATAACTAACGCAATCTGTTCCGGGCCACTAATCGCCCTTTGCTTCGTTTGGATTCGGAATCGATTTTCCGATAGAAAACAATGAAAGGAGCTGAATGACTGCGTTTCGGGGTCAAGCTGCTTTTATGGGCAAATTTGAAGTCCCTTCCAGGGACAGCTTATGGTGTTATCAGCTTACGGGGCGACTGTAATTTCACACAACTGGTCCAACAATTTACCGAAAATAACGTTGCCGAAGTGGTCGCGACAGGCCGCTCACTCAAACGCTCTCCTGCTAGATGGTACAAAGGACAACATACAAGGGGCGTGCAGATTTCATCGACCTATATTGGCTATTTTAATTGGCAGATGTTTGTTTTGAACCCTTTCAGGGACAGCGGTTACTGCAGTGGACAGTTTATCATGTCATCAGGTGCATGAAAGGGGTAAAATACATTTACACGATACGATATATGACAAAGAATGACATTCAAACAATACACACACACACACAGCAAAAGTAAAAAAATAAACTAAATTTTTGAAGATTTTTTCCTCTCCAAAGTCCAAATCCTAAAGGTCAAAAGAAAAAGCAGTCAAGCCGTTTTCCTGTCATTCATTTGTTCTTAGCAGTCAAGAATGGGGTGCAAAATTATTATTGTTTTGTGTTTTTGTTATTGTATAGTGTCCTTGGGTGTCTTGAAAGGCGCTTATAAATAAAATGTATTATAAAAACAAAACATTTAATTTTAATGAATCATCTGATTATTCTTGAATCAGAATTTTATTCTGTCAAACACAAGCAAAAAAAAAAAAAAACTTTCGGGCCTTAGCAACTAAGCTACATTTAAAATCAAGTCTCGAAGTTACTTTGTCAATCTAACCATGGATATGTTGCTATTCGGAACAGTCAATTTAAATCCACGACGCGACTTGAATTCCTCACTTCCTAAGCCCGACGCTCGTCTCGTCGACGGGCGGGCGGGCGCAAGATCGCCGGCGGTTACACGGCAAGACGGTTGGAGCTCACCCGTCGGGAGGCGCCGAAGGCGACTAAAAAAAATGAACAATTAAAAAGCGCGGCCCAGGCTGCGCGGAAGCCCGCGCATGGGCGCCGCCTTCACAACTCAGTGGCCACCCTAATTGCTTTGAAATACAATTTGGGGCCGGGCCTTTGTTGGGTGTTTTCAGCTATGATGCGCGCTCCACTGCACGCTGGAAATTGAGTTATAAATTACAGAGCTGAAAGAGATATGTACGCCAAATAATATCGAAATGTTAGAACCCCCCCCCCCCCTGCAGCAAACCCCCTTTTGTTTCCGACCGCGTTTTGTTTTCCACGGCGATAACGTTGATACGGTTGAGATGGCGCCTCCAACCGCAAAAGGGAGCAAACGAACAAGAAAGCAAATCGACGTTTCGCCGAGCGCCGCCATCCCATCATGGCCAAGCGGTAAACGTTATTTTCGGGCTCCCGCGTGAAGTCACCGACAGCTTCATTATGACTTGTGCACATCCAGAGAGAGATGTGCAACGGGGGCCGGCTCGCGTCAGTCCAGCTGTTGATGGGAGGCTCGAGGTGGGATGGGAGGGGGGCAACTGCTGTCTCCTTTAATGAGCCTTTGCTTATGTCATCAGCTTTCAATTTACAGAGCTGTCCACTACCTCTGGCCCCCCTCATTTATTCACACACACACACTTTCAGGCTGTCGCGCGATTCCTCACAAGCGTGTGTGTGTGTCAGAGTCATTAATTTGCCGTCTAGTTTTACCTGGAAAGCCGTCACATGGCGGACATTTTTCTTTTGGGGGAGCGAGGGTGGGGGGCACGCTGGAGCCGCATTGGCAGTTGATGGGGTGCATCTGAACCTGCTGAAGCATACAAGAGGAAAAACTGACGAATATTGCAACGTCGTGTCGAGTGACAGAGAGAAAAAAAAAAAAAGTCAATCAACACCCCTGGAAGTACAACTTCCAAGATCTGTTGTGTAAAAAAGGTCAGCGCAGAGTTACTTACATGATTTTGTTGACGGTGCGGTCAGACATGACCACCGCAAACTGCAAAAAAAAAAAATATATATATATAGTCACTTAGGAAGTCAATCTAAAAATTTTAACAGAGATATTGAATTGATAGAAGGGGGGTGTGGGGGGGGCGGGATTGCAGGCGCTTACCTTCTTGACGCGTCTTCTGATGCCTCTACTCCCTCTACTGGGCTGCCTCGTGCACAGCTCATTGTCAGCAGACTTTGACAAACAATCAGCACAGTACTGGAACACATTTTCTTCAAAAAACAGTTTATTCATCCTTTAAACAGACCATAATAAAAAAAAAAAAGTAGCGTCAAATTTTTCTCTAAAAACTCCGCCCTTCCCAAAACGCGCCCGACCGACCGACCTCGGAGCTAAAACGCTAAACATGGGGATACAATTAAGAATTCTGAAATGTAGATTTACTGTCATTTTCTTTTTAAAACAAAATATTCTTTTAGTACACACAATGAAATTAACGGCATTAAACAAACACGAAGGATTATTATTATTATTTTTTTTTTAAATAGAAACGGGGGGGGGGGGTGGAAGGGAACAGTTTTTGGCGGTTAACGAAAGAATTCACTCTCTTGTCCGTCGCCGTTGAAGCTCGCTCGGCGTTGGACCGAGTCGTTTTGCGGACAACCGCACGATTCCGCATCTCCGTCGGAAGGTTCGAACAAGTGGAGGGAGCTCCCGTGGATGGTGCTGTCCACGCTTCGGCCCAAGCCCGACGAGGAGGTGCTGCCGGGAGACGCATCGGGTCAACGCGGCGGCGGCCTCGTTTTTCTTCCCCCCGACGGACGATTTAAAAGTCATTACCTCTCACAGTCCGAGTCGCACGAGGCCTTGTCGTCCTCCGACGGGGTCACGCGGACGCCGTCGAACCTCTGGATGGCCTCCGCCACCGTGTACCTGGTCTTGCCCAGGGCGCACCTCTGCATCTTTTTCACGCTTAGGTCAGACTGGAGGAACAGATGGAGTCGACTGTCCGACAACAGCAGCGGCGTGTGGAGAACGCTAGAGGAGGAAATCGGATGCCGTCAATACGTCGCCCGGAGGGGGGGTTCGAGGGGCTTCATTCGGTTTAGAGAAACTCACGTCGCTAAAAACTCCTGCAGGCCCTTCATCCTTTGTCGGACCTGCTCGACGTTCCTCAAGCTGAAGAAAGGATTCCACGGGGGCAACTTGGGGATTTCTCTGGGAGGACGACGGGAACGCGCGCGCGCTTCATTATTCCCGCATTTCAATCGAACGGGGCGACGCGAGGACGTACATGATCAGAGCGTTTTGCTCCAGGGAACGTCGCAGCCAAACAAATTCTCTGTAACGTCGCCTGACCGTCGAGGCCTTCTTGCGAAAACACATGCTGTTCGTCTGCGAGAGACCAACGACATGAGAGGGGGGGGGGGGGGGGAAGCCGACAACGAGATGTTGAGCGAGGACGCCACGCAACTCACGTGAAGGCAGATTTCGTAGTCGACGTGCGCGCGCCAGGGGCCTTGTTTGTGGAGCCTCGGGTTGCCAACAAAGACGCTGATAAACTCCTGGAAGGGGAGGTGGGGGGGGACAAAACAAAGGCTTGGAGGGGATGTGACGAGAATCATTGAATAGTAGCACGCTAACATTTTGGGCGCTTACGGTTTTGGCGAGGTGGTCAAACATACTGTCCATGGTAGGAACCTACAAGGCAACAACACAGCGGGGGGTAAGCTGCAGCAACAATGCTTTTCTCAACCATCCGGCGAACGTCATAATCACCTTCTTTGCTGGCCTTAAAAAATAATCAAATATAATCAAAACCCAATTCTAACAGTTGTTGCATGAAAGAGCATCCGACAGTTCCTGGTCAAGAATGACATCACCTGGTTGAAGCAATGTGCTTACATGTAGATCCCCCCCCCCACACCCCCACCACACTCCAACCCGTGTTGAAGATGTCAACAACATCAAGATGGCCGAGCTGCAAAGAATCTCAAGAATCCTTCCGTGAGCATGCGCCTTTGGAATTCAAAGATATGTTTCCAGATATGTTTTCCCAATCTGACTTCAGCTTCGGTCACGCTGCTCGTTTGCATTCAACAATTCCAAAGTGTGACAGGTGTGTTGGTACAGCTAAGGTACTTGCACAACTTAAAGACTCAGGAAGTGCCGCGCCGTTCAGCTGATATAAGCAGAAAAGCGAATAAAAGAGCACAGGAGGTGGATTTTAGCACACAACACCAAAACAGGATTAGAAACAATAAAGCCTCTTTTGCACGCAATCAGCACGAATGCGGGCCAACCAGCAGAATAAATGCATCTATTAAAGTGCAACAGTTCGGAGGAAAAATTCATTCCCTCCAAGATTGTTTTTTTTTTAATACTGTGCGCATTAATTGGCGTCAAAACGTGATACGTTAGCATATATTTCATGTGACGGTTTTTGTTGTTTTCCCGACACTAATGAGCAAAATCATTCGAGACTTGAGCCGGGGTAAGGTCAATCAATGAGTGCAGATAAGGCTGTGGACCAAAATGCATTCTGCTCACCGTCACGTGAGCTCCTAGGCCGGACAAAACAATTGTTGTGCCTCTTTCGGGAATCTTGATTATTTCCCCAATACTTCAACGTTTACCTTCCAACTTGACACAATCGACAAACGGACCACATTGTACTTATGGTTTCCCTCAGAAGGCCGTTACAAGTGGGAAGCCATAGATAAACGGCATCACCTCATAATAGTGTTACTTAAACCCAACAATGATGGTTAACTAGCTTGGAGAACGGCAGTCAATAAAAGCGGTCGGTTCAACTCATTTTAAAAATTAGTTAAGGAACAAAACAAAAATGCCAGCAACGTCCCAGTTATTTAATAGTGAAGACAACTTGCAATTTTGGCACAGATTTGATCAAGAAACATGTCGACGTACGTGATTTGCTACATTGGCCAATTAAACTGTGGTGGGCTACAACCATGTTTCAGTACCTCGTCTACATCGTGTTTAAGGATACTTTTATCAAACAATTGTATACAATTGCATTGTTAGGTTGCATCTTTTTTTTTGGAATAACATTTCAAATAGACTGAATGTGAAATGTGTCTTTTTTTTACTCCTGAGAAAATACTGGGAACACTTGCCATCAAAAGAAAGAAAAGTCGAATTAAATCTGGTTTGAATATGGACATTTTTACAAACCGACACATAAAAGGTTGATAGATTTACTCAAGTGTTTCCATTGTGTGCCTTACCTTTCTCTTGTTGTGCTTGACAGAGCTCCACTGTGCGTGTTCAGCCTCTGGTGAACTAAATCAAACACTCATGGCAACCTCGCCAACTTCCTCGCTCGCGCCTTCTCCTGGCACAAGATATAAAAACAAGAAGGAAAAAAAGATGAGCAACGCTGGATACGAGCTTTAAAAAAGTAGTATGACTACGATAGTGTTGATATTAGTAAAAACAAAAAAAAAGGCTCACCTGTTATTCATGCCGCACACGGCTAGGGGGATTAGTTAATAGTTAAATGATTAACACCTGGTCAGCCCAGGGGGGCGGGGACCGTGGCCTCACAAACATGCACATAAACAATGCGAGTAAAAACATTTAAAGTCATGCGATACGACAAGTTGGAGCAAATTAATGTGAATAAACAGTATTACTATAATGGTTTGATTGAATCAAGTTTACATAACCAAGAGGTAGCAAACCTTACGTTCTAGATTAAAGTATACCAGTGGGGGGTAAAAAATGTGAAAATGCGTACATTTCAGGTAGTGAAACATCACTCTGAGCCTCAAATTAAGTTAAATATTTTGCACGATAGTGATGGGAAAATGGTCCTTCAAAATCCCTGAAGACCCTTAAATAAGCAATATGACTTGAATCAATATGTCATTAACGCTTGCATATTCACACATATACCACATGAATTTTAAAAAAATGTAAAGGACACCAACACTGGGTGGAAGCTCAGCAGTAAAGTCAAGTAATTCACGAACACCAGCTTGTAAAATGTGCAGACAGTCCTAGCTAGGGTCTTTGTGGTGGGTGCAGTCATGGCTTTTCCAGTCATTGGTGCAATTTCTAAAATGTTTACTCAACTGCATGATGGTACTGACGTATGTGCAGTATTGGGATCCTTTCATGCATTTGGATAAACCACATATATTCCAAAGAGTGAAGCTTCATGCTGCTGAAAAAAAAAGTCACTAGAAGTCAACCTTGATTATTGCAGCATAAAACTGAATGATTCAATAAATGACCATCACGGTTCGGTATATCTGCGTTCACATACAGCTTCATGTCCCCAAGAAATGTGCATGGAAGAGATGACAGAGCTGCCTTTAGATTTGTCCAAACCTCGACATGAACTTATCTCATTAAATGATATATCTTGTCACCACATCGTATGAATTATGGGGGACTAACCATAATTAGCGGACCTTAAAAGTTGGGCACAGAGGAATTTGAAACAGGACCATGACCAACCCTGGAAACAGAGCGGGAGAAGCGAGATATTCCCCCACCCTTGTCCTTAATGTTCGATGTTGGCTCAAAGAATGATTAGTGGCAAATGTGTAGTAAGAAGTATCATTTTAGAGACTTTAGAATATGATCAATATTGAAACGGGGTGGCCAATTGTGACAGAATTAAATTTCGAGTGGAAATTTGGTAAAAAAACTTTATTGGGAGTCAAAGCAATATTTACACAAAAAAAACAACAACACTATGGTGACAAAACAACAGAAGGAAAATGACGACAGACAAAACTTGCCCGCGAGATGGCGAAAGCAAACGGCATGCGGACACCATACGTTACGCGCAACCAAAAGCAATTCTGGGAACAAGCGGCAACTGCCGCCAACAACGCATCTTTAAAATGGAACACTTTTGCGGACATATCGATCGTGCGGAACAATTGCCATCTCCGACGGTCCGTTTTGAAGATGGACTAAACAACCCTCACCCCTTCTTCCCAAAAAAATCCTACAACAGCTAAAACTAGAAGGCCGGGCCAACGAAGGAGAGTCAGTCCTGAGGAAAAAAGGGGGGCGTGGGTGGTTAAAGGAGGTGCAAGGCGGCCCCCGCTGGCAGCGACTACTGAGCTTCATCCTCTGGACACGAGTGCCATGTTAGCCTCTCCTCGTAGAAGGCGATGACCACTTGAGGGCACTTGGTGTTGGCCTCGCGGGCCGGGACGAGGTCGGCTTCGTCAGAGTCTTTCCTGCAGTGAAAAATGAATGGAACTACCTCAAGATTTTTTTTTTAAAATCACTAGTAGCATTTCTTTGCCCGGACCGGTTAGAGCAACCGTACCCATCCCTTTATTTATTTTATTCTTGCAGAAACACGTGATGAGAAATTGCTACTGTTAACTTGTTCCATGTCTTTTGGGCGGGTACTTAATAAACGTCTTACCATTTCATCAAGAACATCAACTCCCCGCTGCTGTCCGTCGCACCGATGATTCTTTCTGGATCGAGTTTCCTCGCAAAGCCTCTGGGCTTCTCGGGCTGTAAAATGGGGATAGTATTAGCAGATTGTTTTTGTAAAGTGTCCTTGGGTTTCTTGAAAGGCGCTTATAAATAAAATATATTATTATTATTATCGCGTATGTACGTGGGGTGTGTGGGGGGGGGGGGGGGCAAGCTTTCAAAGATATTTGTGCTTCTTGTTTGTTGACTTCATGCCGCGGCTGTTGCTACGATGTCACAGAGCAGACCGAAGCGTCACGCCTTATGAATCATAGCAATTCCCGCTATGGAGTGGCACCCAAAACGAGGCGTCTTTGGGGAGATGCAATTACCGGGTAGTCGTTTGGGAGTGACAGCACAACATAGACATGCTCCCCAAACACACCTGAGACCTTGTAATAAGCTAATGTGTCACATGACACTAGAGTGGGGGGAAAAAAAGAAAGCTAATTTGGACATAATTTGTACATGGTGATTTCTAAACGAATGAGTGGCTGTGCGACAGTAAATGATTACATTGTAGCAAAGTGTCGTTCGTTTCGTGTTGCGCGGCGAAACAATCGCAAAAGCGTGAATTCGGAACTACTTACGGCATCTTTTTTCTTCGCATCCATCTCGGTTTCGTCCGCGGGCGCCTTTCTCTTCAGAGAAGCCGACTTCTCCTTTATGTTCTTCTGGGCTTCGAGAAAAGCGTTGATGAGCTCCGGACAATCCAAGTTCTCCTCTGGTTCCCAGGTGTTGTCAGCTCTGAATGAGCAAAATTGAAGTTTTTTTTTTAAACAATAAAAATAACAAGCAAGATCAGACCGGTACCCCATAAGACTACTTCACACCGGATTGGATGCAAATGTGCAGGGTCCTCATGCAACGACAGAATTAAATGGACAGACCCCATAACGGGGAAGCCCTTTGAACACAGCATGGAGGGGGGTATCGGGGGATCTGTCCCGAGGCAACTCACTCTGTAAATCCTTTCCACTTGAGGAAGAACTCCACCTTCCCATTCACAATACGCTGGTCCAGAACTTTTTCCACCACAAATTCCTCAGGTTCCTCTTGTGTGCCCTGCCCCCCCTGAGAATCCCTCCTACTCTTGGTATTCTGCTTCTTGCCCATGCTGTCCTCTATTAAAAAGAGATAATAAACAGTAAGATTTCAAGTGTTCATAAAAAGTATTCACACACTTAAAATCAAGCTGACGCACCAGAGTAATTTTGTTGGGTCTAGACCAGCTTAACCTACAGAACCCTGAGATACTGGAAGCCTGCATCACACTAAGCTACGGGACACGTTTTGCGCGACATAGAGCAAGTTTCTGTAAGAACGATGTTCTCCAGGTAACTGTTGGATCGTGGTTAAAGACCCCAAGTCGGCGCAGATTACTGTTTATCGTTGGGGGATGCGGTGGCGCACTCGACCTATGATTTGTCGTAGAAACGGAATAAAGCCGACAATAACTTGGTGCGGATGTTAAAAGGCTCCACGGACGCCCAGTTTGACTTTTGAAGCGGCTGAATTAATCCTCAAGTTCCGTTAACCAACGACTGGAAACGTCCACGCAAGGGATAACTTGGACGGTTAGAACATACACACGCGCGCGCGAGACACACGGAGAGTGAGCCTATTAGCTCAAAGAAAGGAGCGTTTTAAAAAGGAGCGGTGCAGTAATTACGGCGCAGTCGTTGCCTCCGTGAAAACGCACGTTTTCGACTCACCTAAAAACAATTCGGCGATGGACGGTGAACACGCGGTCAGCTTCTTTATTCCAACTCGCACAGGCGCCAAGCAAGCTAGCTTCTGGCCTCCTACGGAAGCCTGGACGGAAAAGGCGCGTTGCTCTTCGTTATTTTCACTTCCGGGAACCAAATGGTAGTGTTTTTTTTCTCCACAAACGTGGGTCCAGTGACGGAATTCGATGAATACCACTTGAACTAATATTAATGTTGTAATTCCCCTTCATGTTTATCCACTATATATTCAACCATCCATCCAGAGCAGTTTGTATTTTATCAGTAAGCTCTAGTGTACAGGTACATGTACAGTAATTTCATGACATAGTGGCCCAAGGAATACGGTTAACGGTATTTGAAGGGTTGAAGACGAGGCACACTGAACAAGATTGTGACATGAATTTGTTGATAGATTTTTAATACTTATCAACTCGCAGCGAGAACCACAAAGCAAGTTAGAAAGGTAGACAAAATGGTATATAGTGCTGAATATGAATGCTTGATTTTTTTAGGTAGGGGTCTAACAAAAACAGGTTTATATATATATATATATATATATATATATATATATCATTTTTAAAAAAAATATGCCAGCTTATCAGATAAAACCGAATAGTTTCACTTTGAAATATGTGGAGATAAATATGGAATTGCACTTTTATTGGAGCTCTCTATTAAGGAAGGAAATGGTACATTTACATAAGTGACAGGTCCAATGTATGTGAGATGACGTCATGAATTCATTCATACCCTCTGGAATTGAGCCCTATTACAGTTTATCGAATCGTTCCACTTTCATAAACAAACTGTCCTTGAATCGTTCCGCAGTCCAAAAGCGTATATATTACGTAGGTTTTTTTTAAATGAAGATTTAGTAATACTATTTATTGGATTATGGCAATAGTTGAAGCATTGTTAACATTAAAAGCTGTATTATTACAGTATTGTTAGATCACCTAAAAACAAAACTTCAAAATTCAACAGCTGTATTGTGACAGAACCACTAAGGTCCCTGAAGCAGTTCATTTTGATTTGGTGTGACTCAAACACTTAGCATTGACAATGTAGGAAAGTGTTAACAAGAAAGAGACATGCATTGTTTATATTTTTAATCAGAATCATGTCAGAAACCATCTTGAAGTCCCCCCAAGAAGAAAACAGACTAGCACATCCAACAACACCATGCAATCAAAGACATCTGGCCAGCAATGATGGAGAGAAGAGGGGGAGAACATTTTTATACCAAGTCAAATTAAAAAGTAAACACTTGGTTAAAGCAGATAAAAATGGAAAATGTGAGAACCAAAGAAAGAATCAACTAAATTGTGGATGCCAATCTATTGATCTTCTTTTTGAACACAGCAACCTTCACTAAATACTTTTCAAACGGTCCCAAACATAAAATGTGATTGTATCTTCAAGGGGATAGTTTAGGATCAGTGACATTTTACCAATGACCGGAGTGATAGTTAAGCGCACTTAATATATTTTTCAACGTTTCCCCCCCCCCCCCCCCTCAAGTTTTAAAATGAACTCAGGTGGAAAGGTAGAAAATAATGCTGGCAAATCTCTCAAATGAGTACAAATGGTGCTTTAAACCAATTAATGATGATTTCAAATTGTGGATCATGCACATCGCAAACTATCCAATGCAACTTAAGGCCTTGTCAGTTTAATCATTGGTATTCCGTTGATGTCATCAAGACATAAGCAACACAATCTCTCATCTTATTTCAAACTCGAATACAGCACACACTTGCAAAAATCCGAAAGAAGTCTGTAAACATCAGATATGTCATTTGCCATTTCTCTTTCCACGATATGGTTGCAATTATAGAAAAAAAAAACCTGCTGCCATTTGTCAGCTTTTGATGCGTGTGAAAGCATTTCTCGCACTTCAAAATGGTTTAATAAATACAGCCTTGAAACACCTGCTGGGAGTCGCAGCGACGCTGAGAGGATGCATTTCAAACAAGACGTCCCCGTAATCTCGGCTGGCCGGCCATGCTGACACGTAAGCTGAGACTGGCCAGCATTCATTTGTGATCCATTTTGATATTTGCAGGCACGCTAAGCGAGTGGTTTGCATCACTTGGGAGTCGCATACAAACTTTCCTTCCAACGTGTTCATCTGAAATAAGCTTAGGATGTCCAGTGTATAAGCTACATTTACCCCCCCCCCCCAGGAGTCATTTTTATCTTTTTTTTTTTTTGATGATGAGTTTCTCCTTTTTTGGCAGCTTGATAACACTCCCCAACAGCAGTGGTTTGACACGCGCGCGCGCAGACCTTGGTAAGGCAATCCCGCAGCCGGAGAAAGGCAAGAAAGTTCCGCTTGAGGTTGAACAAAGAAATACCGCGTCATTGCTTTTTCCCCTTCTTCCTCTTGTCCGTTTTATTGCTGGACGACGCGGAGACGGCCGGCCTTCTCACGGGCTGAACCACCACCCTCCCGTTGGCCCCGCACTGCAGGGTGAATCGGTCCGGGTTCAGGGGCCGTCCCGAATCATCCGTCAGGCGAGCCAGGACGTCTCTGGTGAGCTGCTGTATCTGCTGCCCCACGGCCCCCATGGTCTTGGCCGTGATTTGTTTCTCCCTCAGCAACCGGTCCCTCTGGGCGTGGAGCCGCTCCACCTCCTCCTGGAGCCCCGTGATGGCATCCAGTTTGCGCTTGCGGCAGTTCTGCGCCGCCAGCTTGTTCTTGCCCCGCCGCCGGATGTCCCGGAGAAGCGTCACCTGTTCGGGGGAGAAGCCGTGCCCGTCGACGATCTCCAGGAACTCCTCCACGGGCATGTTGACGATCTCCAGGACGGAAAACGGGATGCACATGGCGCGGGCGCGTAGCTCGTCGCGACTCATCTCCCGCTGCTCGAAAGTGGGCCCCTCGTCTTCGCTCGAAGGCTCCTCCTTGATGCCTTTGTGGGGGAGGGTGACCGGTGGCAGGTTCAAAAAGGCCGAAGACGAGTAGCTGTGGTCGTGCCACACGCGCTCGCTGAGATCCACCCGGGGCCACGCGGTGGCACGGTCCAAAACACCCTTGAAGGGGAGGGAATCCACCTCGCTGCTGTAACCCGTCGCTCCGCATTCATCTTCGCACGAGCTGGACGACGATGACATCTCGGATGAGCCTGAGCGAGCCAAGATGATTTGGTTGATTAGCTCAAAGGACAAATCTCGGGCGGGACACTTCAGTTTTGGTGCTACTAACAAAAACGAGTACGAAAAGCACCTAACAAGACGGTTCGATAGCTGGTAAAAATCTCTCGAAAAGTACCGATGGGTTAAAATGAGGCAATGAGAATGCACTCAAAAGGGTATGAAAGAAGAACCCACCTGGGGAGACCGCACCTCCAGAGCTGCTCTCCAGGGAGAGACCAGAGTCGGAGTCCAAATCCTCAAGGATGTCTGGGTTTATGTTTCCCAAAGAATCCATCAGCGGCGAGGAGTCCATGTTTTCCAAGCCCTCCAACCCCAATTGATTGATCTGGTCAAAGACGGCCTCATCCAAGCAGTCGCCCGGCGCGCTTTGCAACGACGCGCCGTCACTTAAGCTACACACCGAGGCGAACGGGAGCGCGGCCAGCCCCAGGGCCATTCCCGCCGAAGCGTCCGAGCAGGCGGAGCCGCTGGATTCCTGTCGGAATAACGGCCTCTGCTGCCTGCCGTCAAATGCGCCGCCGCTGGTTACCATGGCGTCCAGCAAAGCGGCGTCCAGGTTGATGTCGCTGCTGCTGTCTATGTCCAGGTCTGACAGGCGCTCGGTAACGAGAGAGTCCAAGTCCTACAAAGGCAGCCCAATTTAGGCTTTTGCAAAAAAACAAAACAAAAAAACCCATGATCTGACCGTGACATGACAACTTACGTCGAGGTTAGCGACGGGCATCGAGAGGAAACGGCTCCAGTGCTGGTCAAAGTCGGTCGTGGGCGGCGGGCCACGCGGTGACTGAGACAGTGAAGCGATGCCATCGAGCGCACACTGCAGGCGGATCACAAATCAAGGTTAAACATGCTTGGCAGGATTTCATGCTCGATTTTGACAGTTGCACTGTCGCTGCTGCGAGCCTTTTTGTTTTGTCTTTTGGATCTCGTCTCGGCCAATCCAGTTTTTTGTTTTGTTGTTGTTGTTTTTGTTTTTAATTTGCTAGGCAATGTCAGCCATAAAGTTAAAGTTGACTCTACGGCTACAACACCAAATGAATAGATAACAATCATTTGAAAAATGTGTGGCGTGCGTTGTGGCGCAGTTCACCGCAAGGAAAAAAAAGTTGCAACTGAACGACACTATAAGTTGATTTCACAGCCAAAGAAGAACATACGCCTTTGAGTATTGTGATATTACCTCCATAATTAGGAAATAAGAATGTGACAAAAACGTGTTCATGCGGCATTAATCAGTCAATGATTTGCATGCTAATTTAGTTTTCATTGGACTGAGGGGGAAAAAAAAAAGGAGTGGTCACACTTCTTGAACATAATCGCGGAGGCGGCAAGGGAAATTTGACAGATCACGTCAAAATAACAATTCTGGAACGTAAGGTGTTCCTAAGTCCAACAGCGTTTGTTGACAAATAATTGGGGCCGAACCAACAAGGGCCATCCCATCCATACCTCTTGTTCCAAAGTGGAACTGAGTGCCAGCTGAGTGACAGGAGCAGATTCCGCCTCTTGTTTAATGACATCATCCTCCTCCTCCTCCTCGTCCTCGTCCTCCTGGCAGGACACACGCAGACAGATGGTGAGGAATGAAGTTTTCGAAAAAGGATTAAAATGATTCAAAACACAAGCGCTGTAAGCTCTGCATTTTGGTTGAAAAATTTGTTCTGTCATTTTTGTTTTTTTTTATTCTTGCAAATTAAAGGAAAGATGAGACCGAGACGTTTGTTTTCATGAGCAGCTGTTCAAACACCAGATGGAACTGAAACCGAACTTAACTTTTACAAGGAAAAAAAACAAAAACTGCACGAGGGCCCTTTGGGACAAATTTGAATTCTGTAAGCAAGTGCTTGTGTGCATGAAAGTGATGATTAAAAGTTTTCGGACAACTATGTAGCAGTTTCAACAATCCAAGTCAGCAGAGCGCATAATATTCTTGTTATCACCGACTATTATTTTCTGCTGTGACGAGATAAGGTCTCGTTTGTTGTAATTGATGTGACTGTACAGTAAATTATAGGGGTGAAAATATGATTTGACCGCTCTCCAAGCTATGTCTGAGCACTTTTAATGCTTTCAAATATCAAAGGTGTGGGCGGGGAGGGGGCAATATTCATATATGGGCAGGGCGCAGGTCTTCGCCCCACTTTCTCCACCTCTCAAGAGCCACAGCTGGCCGTTTAGGTCTGGAGAAAGGAGATATGATTACCCAACTGGCGGACGCATCAAGTGCTCCCAAGACGGAACAAACCCACAAGGCGTTTTCCGTTCATATCAAAGCCCGGGAAATGTTCCTGACATGGCATGTGACGCAAAATGACATCTGGGAGAGCAGCGTTGAGATTTAAGCGGGTTGTGTTCATTTAATTCTGGCGCTTGACAAGAACTTGCTTATTTGATGGAGAATTGCCGGCAAGCTCGCTAGAACCGTCCGGGTGATGTCAATGAATCCACTCGTGTTATATTCCAAGCAAATTGGGAGTGAAATGGAAAGGGAAAGTCCATTCCTTTCAATCTGTTTGCCTTCTGAAAAGCGTATCGAAGTCTTGTGACCTTTGTTGGGCCTTCTTTGAAATGGGCTCAGCCTTTAGGACAGGTCGGGTGTTATTGCGGGCCAAGTTGCGTTGACGCCGGCCATCGGGATCGTGTGCATTTCGGAGTTTCTGTTTGCTCAGCTTCCTCTTGACAATAGCACACTATTTTTTCAGTGGGGTTCAAGTCAGGCCAGTTTTGCAATCCTGTGGAAGAGGATTTCATTGTTCTTCTTGTCACGGGCATCGAGAGATGATTTTTGGAAAAAATGACACGAGGGCACATGAGTGGGTCGAACCACCGCTACTGACATTTGGTGACGCATTTTAGAGTATA
The DNA here is from genome assembly GCF_025434085.1 of Hippocampus zosterae. Lineage (NCBI taxonomy): Eukaryota > Metazoa > Chordata > Actinopteri > Syngnathiformes > Syngnathidae > Hippocampus > Hippocampus zosterae. The sequence goes on from NC_067457.1 coordinate 19,468,858, forward strand.
TGACAGTGTTGCAGGGCTTGTGTTCAATCGAGCATGGCAAGCACTTGCTTACTTGCAGAAAAGATGACATCACTAGCTAGCTCGACCAGTTAGGTGCCGTCAGCTCTTCAAAATAATCCACTTCTCAGACAAGCCTCACGCTACGAACATTCAACTCTATTGTTCCGGGTCCCCATTTCAACACACTTGGACGGACGTCCTTGTTTAACATTCTGCTGACTTCACATGCTCAGAATAGCATGCCCTGCTTGTTTAACCGCAAAGATCGCCGATTTAAATGTAGTTTGGGATGTGAAGGTGGCATGGGGTTCATTGGTGGAAGTGCAACAAAATTTGATGTTTCAGGTATCTGCACTTGAATATTTTTTTCTGAATCCCCCCACCCCTCCACACGCTCCCCGTTTGGTTAACTTTTACTCCCATCATCTGAAAACAGTATTCTGTACTTTCAACTCCTTACTTTGTCAGAATGGGCTTGTTTGTTTTTGTTATCGCTGTGGATGTTGACGCGTTCGAAATATGTACTGTAAGTCGAGAGGGGTAACGTCAACTGCGGGCATGATCTCCGAGTTGTTTTTCATGGTACAAAGTTATAAACATGGGGATCAGATGGTGCTCTGCAAATTGTGAAAATCCGCAATTGACACCGTCCCCCCGCCCCCACCCCCGCCCCGGAGAGGTTCATTGGCTGGCGCAAAAGTAATACTTTTTATTGCTTTATATCTAAGAGGTACAAAAAAGGCGACTCTGCCGATAGAGAACCGCAAATAAGTCGGGGTTCCGAAAAGCATAACATACCGTGCGTCATTTTTTACGCAATAAATTTCTGAGTATGCTGTGTTCTACTTTTACTCTGTCCTTCTATTTCAGTAGAGAGTGAGTACAGTACTTTAATTTTTTTTGTCATGGTTTATGCAAGTTAAATACTCACACTTAATTCTTATAAAACCCTGCTATCAGAAGGCCTGGGTGGAAATTTTTGTGATATTTCACAAGTAATTGCTTCCCAGAAAGTTATATTTGCCTGTAGATGCCACAAGATGGGGAGCAAAACAACAACTTCTGCCACGAAGGAAACTCAAATCACTTCAACATAGTTCTTTGGCTCAGAGATGGCACTCGTCAGTGACAAAAGTAATAATTGTATTGCTTTATAGTAAATCGATAAGATAGGTATTCACTGTATGATACTGTATACAGGTATATTTTTTTACTCGTGTACGTTCCACAGCCCGTACTTTTAGTTGACTATTTTCTGCTTTTACACAACAGCTTTAACTCAGTTCACACAAGTATCCATTTCTACTTCTCGTCTCATCTACTTCATCACTTTCTTACTTTGCTGAGCTTTATGCAACATCACACGACATACTTGCCTCTGTTATAACCCTGCTGACACAAGGCCCAGGTGGGGATGATCGCTGAAGCTCTTGGTTCCTGTCATCGCTGGCTTGGTAGCTTTCTGGGTCCGGCTCGGTGTCTGCGCTGCTGCTAGTTGAAGGCTGTCCACCGTCAGACTTGTCAACGGGCGACACTTGGTGCACCAGCCATGCGTTCAGCTGCGTGGGGAACCGCGGAGAGCCCAGAGTCCGAACCTCCTCCAGAAGCCGGCGACTTGCAAAAAAGTAGTCCAATTCGGGGCATTTGGGGTGCACGGTGTATCCCCCGAGAGTGTCTCTTAAGTTATGGAAGGGCGTCTGGGTGTAGGCTGAGCTGGGACCCAAGTTAATTTCAATCAGAGGCGAGTAGTAGCCGCTCAAGTAGCTGTCGATGTCCACGCGAACTCCAATCAAACTGAGCAGGATGGTCAACTGAATCAGGCCTTCTGTGAAGTATTTTTTCGCGACTTGCATTTTCTAAATACGTTGGCGCTGCGAATAAATATGTAATGCTGGCTTCAACAGTTCCTCTTTTTTCCCCCCGAGCGGACAAAGGGAAAAGCCTGAACAATGAGCACGCCTTCCCCTGTCAGACAAAGAGGTCCGCCTGTACCGGCGAACTCGTTGGTTAGCAAACGCTATGCTAGGTACTAAGCTACCAGCTTTATGACCAATTACCGTAAACCCCTTGGAACAAACATAGCGAAACACGCTTCCTTTCAATCCCTTGTAGTAGACCGCTTGTCGTTTTAATGTTCAAAGCCCAAAGACGTCATTAATGTTAACATAAAGTGCGCTGTCGATTAAGCTCAATGCGGATAACCAAAGAGTGCTCCACAGAAAAAAAAACTTCGACAAAATTTGCATAACTAAGGAGATTGGGTTATAGACTTGACTATAGCAAGAGCTGATTGGGTAATGTGGCCGTCTGTCACAGATTTACCCAATGACATTTCCTCCTTGACAACTAATCCGCCCTCCCCTGCAACCGAAAACGACAAATATTTAGATTTTATTAAATCACAAAAAATACATTTATGCCGCCTCAGAAAAGTACAGCGGTTTATTTTAATGACGAATATTCTATATCTCTAAATATCTAATTCAGTTAACGATTCATTTCCTAAGTCTCGCGGGCTACTCCCATTTCTCTGACAGTTTGGCAACGGTATAGTTTGGTTTCACTAACTGGAGTCATGTGTCTGGCTGGGACAGATCGCACTACTGACCTGCTTTTGTTCTATGTTTAGCCTACTGGTAAACGTTAGAATTACAGCAAGAACTCGGTAAACTTATTTACAGGCGGCATCAAAACAACTTATGTAACTAATTTTATTTTTTCCTCTACAAATTCACTAATCCCCGTCTGCATTCTACATCCACATTCTGGTACAGGTGTGACAACATCCAGTCACACAGTCACACCTACGGACAATTAGTCAAAACCTAAAACTAATGTTTTTGGAAGATGGGAGGAAGCTCGAGTACCGGCAGGGGGTCTCTGAAACTCTGCCAAATGGCAGGGGCTCTCTGAAATACACTTCTTGCACAACGTTGGAGACATAAGTGGAGAACGGCAAAGACGTAAAAAGCTTCATCCAAGTTGTGAGTGGCACAATTTCCATGTGTTGCCTTTCAAACTCTTGAGTGGATGAATAACCCTTACTACTCATTAAACCCATTACCAATTCATTAGATGAATGTGTCACGTACATTTCAGGAATAAAACCTATGTCTCTTCTTTAATGGAACCTTAAACCTACCATGCTGCTATTGGTATTGGCCATGATATTTTAATGTCATAATCATTTTGATTCTACTTGGAGAGCTCAATGTTTTTTCAGTGGAATTTGGTTAAAACGGCTTGAGTACCACTGATGGAGGGAGTGATTCTGAACATTGCCTATGAGTAGTTTTATCACTACTGTAGCACTTTTTAGTATGTGGCTTGATAATTTAACTGCCCCATATTACATTGCATCTCTGATCCACTGGTGAAAGGACACTTTGATTCTATCCTCTTTCATCGAGAATTGCTTTAAACAACAAAGCATAAGTGGTTACGATTGCACGACTGTGCATTTTATGTTATGTGTTGTGTTTATGATTTACTTTATGTTAACTATTTTGTAAAGCGTTTTTTTTTTACAGCTGCAATTGTTGTGAAAGTGCTATATATATCAGGATGTATTGTATTGTATTGCGTTTTGCAAACTGGCCGATCATAAAACTCTAATTTGTGACAAAATGTCATCATAAACATTAACTAACGAACTGAACTCATAAACAACAAAGTAAAATGTATGCACTTTATTGTTTGATCATCTTTGGACAAGCTGGCTTCCAGCTACAACTTTCTGCCTCTGTTGCAGGCTACAAAATGTGTATTTCTTTCGTTCAACTGCGACACCTGCTGTTCAAACATGGCAGCACTAATTTGACATTACTTTTCAAGTCTGATCACATAGTAATAACAGTCTTTCTCAGTTTTGGCTTCTTTGTCCTTTATTACTAAATCAATGTTTGATTGCAGAAATCCTATTTATAAACCACGTGTACTGACCCACCACCAACACATTAACCAATAATGGCAAAAGTCAACATACACTGAAAGATGTCAGACTGATACAAAAGTAGCAACCTATTCATGCATGTCACCAGTCCCTTAAAAAGTTTGAAAGTATTTGTCCCTAAAAAGTAATCGTCGAAATCACCGTCCCACGAAAATCATCGTCTCGTAATCCTCCAAATAACTGCTTAAAAAAAGGGAAAACACCACGTGGAAAATGATCTACTCCAGTTGATCGGGCACAATTTTAACAGTCACCTAATTAATCCACAAGCATTTTCATAACGATGTGAAATACAGTTAAATCGTCTTTGTGAAGTTCTGACAGATTTATTGCAGCGACAAGGCGGCTCTTAAATCATGGCCACACGTTGCTCAAAATTCCGAGTTGATTGGCGGAATATCGTGTGACGTAGAATAATTTTCACGCATGCGCATTATAATGGAAGGGTCACGGGGAAACTGAGGGAACCGCAAACGAGTTTCATCGGCACTATTTCCCAACCTTGAATAATGGGAATATTTGCTGAATAATTGTTTTTTTCCAAGGTTTTTTTTTGCACATTTAAAGTTTTATTTCAAATCAACCGATCTTTGATTACGCCAGTAATGTGTTTGAAGTTTGTACTTTTAAAAAAATTGTATCCATATTTATCAGTCTTTGGAATGAGTCGGTTTTCCACGCTGAATAGACAGTGCATGAAACCTATTCAATTTGACGACGAGTCTATTGATTGGTAGCCGACTTGATTTAATAGTCACACTAAACGTCTGAGCAGGCACTACTGGCATTGATTGGAGTCTGCTTAAATTAGATTAAACGATTACTTCACTCTTCCAGATGCTTTGTAAATTTAGAATTTAGTTCTGGTAACCTACATATATGTATATTTTATGCAAACATTTAGCCAGGGTTTTTAATTAAAACTACTTTCTTATGACATAATTCCAAATAACACGAAGAAAAAAAACATTGTCATTGGGTATCATGTCGTGTTTAAGAATTCTAAAATATTAACAATATTTTAGAACGAGTTTATTGTTTCTCACATTTAACAACAAAAACAAATGAAGGTAATAAAATAAGAGGGCCATTCAATTTGATCACAATTATTTTTAAATGGTTGATTCACCGTTGAGTATTTTCAAAATTTTGTGGAGTCAGCATCAGTAGAGAAATAAAATCTATAATATATTTTAAATATCGAAGTAAATATGCATGGTTTTTTTTTTGTTTGTTTATTTTTTATACGTGTGTGCGCGTGAGAGAGAAAGAGAATGTATGTGTGAGTGTGTGTGAGCGTGTTTTTTTTCACAGAGAGGAGCTCTGCCCTCCAGAGAGGAAAACATCAGACTGGTTGCCTCTCTCCCTCCAGACCCAGTCGCTGTTTGATTGACAGGTAGCTTTAGCCAATCATCCGCGGGCATCGACACCCGGCCTCTCTATTGGTTCATCACATCAACTCCCACACATTGCATCAGCCAATCAGAAAGGGCTCGGTCACGCTCCTTATTCGGGTATTCTCTGGCGCCGCACAGTGGAGGTATGTGGTTTGACAGTTGGCTTGTCGTCTGTGAATCAAAATTAATTTCTTTTTCTAAATCTCCCTTTCCAATCGTGGCGTGTTTTAATAATAATAACACCCAGCAATTTTTTCTTCCCGGCGGCAAAGTCTCGGAGGAAATGCGGCTATATTATTTAATAAGTCCCCGATCTAGCATATCTGTTTTACTACCACATACTTTCCCATAATTTATCCACCGTTTAGTAAAGAGAATTTATCGTCGCTGTAATTTTGTAGATTAAGACTCAACCACTAGGTGTCGCCACTGTTCAGCAGTTAGTGAATCACCGTGCTTTGCAGCAGGACATTTGACTTGGATGTGGATTTCTTCACGATGCTCCGTGATGATGCTGTTTAATTTCTCCAAGCATAACTGGAAACTATAAAATGTTGCATTTTTAACTTCTATACATTTTTTTCGTATTCCTCCATGTACCCTCCACACATTTCAGAAGAAACAAGAGGCCACAGCGAGGCCGAAGTGAAAGAGGCGCTGACAAGATCCTTCACACCCCATCCTCCCCCCTTTTCTTTGAGCTCAAGAGGCAGGACTGGATTTGATGTCAGCGTCTGAGATGGCCGCCTTGATAAAGTCGGTCTGGCTTGCCGAAACTGGCAGGCATCCCTTCTCGGAAAAGAAAACAGAAAGGCCCTTCATAAACACAAGAAAATGTCCGTTACTGAAAAAAAAAAGCTATGCACCAATGCGTGCTGGTGATTTGGAACGTTACGACTGTGCACACATAAATACTGATGGGCTTTTATGAATGTCTATTTGAAAATGGTGCTTCAATGAGGAAGGGAGAGGCCCAAAATAAGCGCGGTAGGTTGCATGTGGCCATCGTGCGTATTAATCAGGCGGAGGCATGTCACTGCTGTTTGAGGAAACCTTTTTCAGTCCAAACTGTGGCTATTGTGACCGCTACTAATGGACTTCCTCGCCCTGTCCCTCCTTATTCCCCCATATCATATCCATGCATCCCTCTGGGAGCTGATTAAAAGGTTTTCTACCTCGGGCGAGGGGGAGAAGATGAGTAGCAAGTGAAGAAGAGTGGTCCTTATTACCCTGGATGTCTGGACATGAGAGGGTGGAGTGAAGGTCCTCTTTAGTTAATCAATAGAGATAGCGTTCGCCTACACTGTCGGTGTCTCTCGGCCTCTCTTCCCCTCGTCTCCCTCATGCCATTAGAGATAATGTGTCTCCTATTGACACGGCTAGGTCTCGGGACCATGACAGAAATACAGTTGAGCCACTGTGAGGTCGAGCGCTGAGTCATTAAAAAAAAATAAAAATAAAAATAAAAAACAGTGGTTGCTTAACCTGGTTGACAGCATGTTCTATTCTTTCAGCATTTACAAATATCTGCTTCTTTAATTACACCGGTGTCTGGCTAACAAATCGTTATGACGGCAAAAATAATCTGATTGGTTATAAAACGTCACAGCTGAAATAAAATTGTAACTATTTAGCAGGCATAGCAGTTTGATTCCCCCCTACCATCCCCCACCCCGGTCATGTCCACTGTGCCAGTTGTTGCTAGGCAGAGTTCATAGGGCTCACTCAAAACTACAGAGAGGCCAATTAAAAAAAATGGAGTATGCCAGCCACACTATGTTTGAATGGACAACGAGGTAAGAATTAATGAATTTGTTTAGACACATTATTGTCCCATTTGAATCGGTCCTCTGTATTAAATATCAAATGCAGAATGAGAAATGACACCATCTGGTGGGGAACTGCCTCCTGCACAGTTAACATTCTCCACCAGTTTAATACGCGACGTGATTGTGTGCAAATGATAGCAGGGCGAGTTGCTTTCTGCTTTGTAACGATTAAAAAAACAACAACAAAAATTGCTGACCGACATAAATCCGATAAATGCAGCAGAAACAAAATCATCAAAAAAAAAAAAAAACGTTTCAACACTTCTGGGAGTTGTAATGGAGAGTTATTGGCTGTAGCCGAGCTGCGAAATACAAGATGCTTGAGGGGATTCCTGGCAAAGATAGACTGATGTCAAGATTTACATTCGATAATAATACGGCGGTGATGGAAGGTATAAACTTACTGAAGTCGTGAATTTGAGTTACTTGTGCTTTACTTGGCTTGTTACGTTTGCTAGCGGCGTCGTGAATCACCACGTCGCCGCGGACGATACAGTAGTGTGGGCTGACTGTCGGGTGATAATTTACTTCCTTTCACTGGCAAAGCACGATGGAAATAACAGCATGTGTTGTATGCAAATGCCCAAATGTGTCCTTTGGAGGATTTTTTGGAGGCTCGTAGCCCCCGACGCAGGGAGCGCAGCGCTCGGGAGCCGCAGACTTCTGAGAGATGCCTGGGCGAGCTGCGGGGAGAACAACCTCTAACCTCACTGACTCCCTCACCCCCCTCCCACTCCCCCGGGGTCAAGGAGGGAGGGGGGCGAGCGCTACGGGGGGATAGGCTATGTAATTGATGTGGAGAGAAGGCCTGCGGAGGCTTGCTGCGAGCAGGGGGAGGGGTGAGGGAAGGGTGCAGGGGGAAACCCGAGGCTCCGGGGGGGGGGGGGGGGCGTGGGGGGGGCAGGAATGGGATGATGGTCTCTGCTCTATGTCCTCCGGTATATGGCGCTACAGTCTGGATCCTGGGGGGAGACGCAGAGTGGCTGTGGAAAACCAAATTCAAACTAAACTCATCATCAGTTTCATTGATGTTTGTTGTCTTGAAATGCGCTGGGTTTTGTTTGTTGAGATTAAATCGTTCCAACTGAAGGTACCAGAAACACGGACCGCCACTGCTGTGTAACATTTCTACTTCCCTATTTTAAGCACGTGAGTCCGTGTCTGTGAGAAGTGCTGCATAAATACGTGAGTGTCTGGTTGTCTCAACCGTAAGCTAAAGAGCCGTAGCTGTCACAGGAATGAACTCTGCTCATTTTTAGTCCAAATTCACAGTTGCTCTTTCAGCTGGAAGTCAAAGGGCATGCTGAATTGCCGAGGTCTGAGGAGGTGGGGAGTGAGGGGGTGGGGGGAGGGCAATGGCTGACAGATGTTTACAGAGGCATTCTGCCCACCATAAGGAGCGGGTGGGATTTTGTGCGTTGCCACCAGCAGCGGTCACATCTCAGTCCACTCAGCTGCCACTGGAACAGGCACAGACGGTCTTAGCCCCTTAACCTACCCAGATGGCTCGGGTTGCTCGAAACCAGTGGCAGTGATCGCTACCCAACCACCTCTGGCGGCAGGATTACAGAGGCCCACCGCGTTCGAAGCGGCTCTCAAGTTACCAACAGCATCAAGTGTAGTGATCTTAGAGAGTTATAAACTTTGGAATAACGGTCCAGAGGAAGTGTTTTTGCAAGCCTACGTCTGTGACGGATTTGTCTTTACGTTAGCCAGTTCCTCTGCTTTGTCTTTATCTATGAATTTCCTTGCTACATTGCAACCATTTTGGGGAGGTGCTGAAGCATCCCTAAATTCAACACCTAAAGTCAATTTAAAACAGTGTTAATAACATGTTGTACATGTTGTCTTTATTAGTCTTTAGGCACGGAAAAAAAAAATAATAATAATGGCAGTGGATGGGAACACACATAAGTGTCCATTGTAGAGGTCGACGCACAACTGTGAGAGGAAGATTACTTCATAGAAGAGAAAATAACGCATGAATAGCTGTCCTGTCTAGTGACCGATGTCCCTGAAAGGGTTAAACATGACTTTAATATTGGCCAATTAAAAAAAAAAGGTGGTTGCAGAAGTTAAATGTTTGAAAAGTCTTGCGGTTGATCGATGGAGGTCACAATCAAAGCAACAAGTTTTACGTGCATGTTGTGGGACGGGATTTAGCAAGCATGCGTATGAATGGCGATGACCCCTGATTTGCTATGCTTGACTGTAGGAGAAAGCAGATGGTGTTATGTGGGAAAAAAAATGGGGGTGCGGTGTCAATTTGGCTCTCGGAGCGAGTTCCTCGCTCAGAGACAGTTGGTTTGCTGAGACGCTGAATGCCGCCTGCATGTTTCCAGTCCAAATGTCTCAAGGTGGGAAACTTTCCAAACACCATCAAGCAAGCAAACGAAACCTGTTCTCCAATTGCAGCAAGTTTGCGTCCGGTGTCTCTACCTCATACAAATTAGTTACTGTTTTATGCTTTGACTCCCGGGGATGCTTAATAAACGCGTTTAAAAAAACAAAAAATTAAAAACGAGGCCTCAAAAGTCTACATTTTAATACGACCGCCGGAAGGTGTGAAATAAACCAATTTGAAATTGATTTTTTTTTTTTTCTAAGACACGATCGGCTGCAAGAGGACACTCATCCTGGTTGTTATTTCAAGTGACTTGATCCCCGTAGCTAATACCCATGATGGAGCACTCTTAGTCTCTTTTCGGCGCCGCGTGAGTGACACCGTTGATGCCGGGCAACGTGGCGCCGCTTTCCTCAAACTGTGACCGGCAGAGTGTAACGCCGATGAAGACTTCATCCCACTCCGCTGCGCTCATGACGGGAGGTTGACCCCTTATCCTCCCAGGACCTCTCCACCCCAACAGCTGTATCTGTTTTCCGGGGAGTTGTCATGTCCACCTCAGTTCCGGCACCAAACCCTTTTCCGAGTCTACCGCAAACGACGATCGTAAATATTTCCCGCCGACGGCGCCAAAATTGAGGTGATTTGTAGACAAAGGCAACATACTTGTTAGATTGAAGAGGTGTACCTAATGTACCGGCCGGATAGCTTGATCGATCGCTCCCGTAAGGTACTCGTTGTCAATCCCGCGTCGCCTTTTAAGTGCCACTTGATGAGCAAACTTGCTGCGCAGAATAAAAGTCTGGTGAGAAGAGGCCTACGCGCGCCTATAAAACGCCGTGAATCCAACAACCGCCGCAGCAGTGCGTTCGCAACATTCACGCCCAACACGAAGTGTATTTCCTCCCTTGTAAATGGTAATCGAGGAACTCCTGAAAGGAGACGGAGGGCGAATAAATGGAGGATTTTCAGCTTGTTAAATGGGGCATTAGAGGGGCTTGTGACTGGGAGTTGTAGGCTATAAAAGCCAACAGTTCGGCTGCACTCATGTTTTAGTGCGTTGGCTCATGACTTGACAGCTTTTGCTGTTTGGGTGTCGTTGATGACCACGCCTTGGGGGGCATGCTTTAAAAGTTGCTCATTTGGCACAAGGGGGACGTTCAGGGCCCACCCGAGGCAGATTTAAGGCCGAGGCGAGGAGACGGACTCCCATGTGCCAGTCTGCTTCAGAGACCGCCTCTTGGTGTCTCTTGTTTTTTTTCTTGCGTTTCTTTTCTTGTAAGCTTTTTTTTTTTTGGTTCCTGGCTGGGTGAAGAGCCGATGAGCAAGAGAGTGCATTTGGGCTCATAGTTATTTGTCATGCAAGCACAATTATTATTATTTTTTTCCGCAGATAGACCTGGAGGCAGGTCCAAAGGTACCTTGTGTGAGATCCCCACCAATCTTGAAAAGAAAAGAAAAAGAAAAAAAATCTTGGAATAAGGCCACTAATTCCAACTTTTTGGATCGAAGATCTACTTTTTGATCAACTAACCTCACGGGATCTACCCTTACCGGCGCGCGCACGCACACACACACACACACACACAAATTTAAGATTTACCTGCTTTATTTTATTTGTCAATTTTTTTTGTGAAAATGAGACTGATTAGTGTGCAGTGTATATTAACACAAAAAATATATTACTAACATGTACAAAGACACACAAATGGTTGTTTGTTTTTTTTCTTCTCGACACTCCTCGGATCTACTTGGGACCTGTCTTGGATCTACCGGTAGATCAGGATCTACCTAATGGGCACCCCTGCATTACATGATCGAAAACAATTTCATGTTTTTAAAACATTTTTTTTTTTACATTTTGGGTGCTTTGCCACTTCATGCCCTCACCGCACACAATGCACATGCCAGAAACTATGACCGCCTTTGTAATGATTTCTGCTTCTTTGCATATTTTCAATCAGGTATTCCTGGTATCAAGTCCTCCTAAAATATCAAAAACGGTCCGTTAAAAAAAAAAAGCACACAAATGATGCCCAAAAATGCAGAAGAATCTTTGCATCTGTCAGGTGTAATACTTTACATTTCTTGGGAAATTACCCATGTTCTCCATGCACTATATCATTTTTATTAACACAATCAGTGGCCAACGAGCCGTGACCTGATTCAGCCAATAAATCAGAGCACGGCATTAAGAAATAATAATCAATCAATCTTAGCAACTCATGTGGTCTGAAAGAGATGCATCTGTTGGCGCACCGACCGGTCTCTGAGCAACCCACGCGGAATCCTCGGAACATTCGCGCAAGTCATTTGAGGAATCCGAGGATTGTCACGGTGCGGCAAACAGAACCCCGGCCGGGCTTTTGCAAATGGACAAAAACGTCAGCGGGCAACGCATCAAGCAAAGCGGCGTGTTCTCTACAAAGCGTATCCGCATGCCTGACTTTGAGTTGTGTGATCCGCGGAGTAACCCGGGAACAATAAACATTTCTTTTCCCCCCTCCCTTCCAACATCACCTGTGTAAATAAAGATGCGGATAAGCTGTGTTGTTTCGACAAATGTTTAAATCTGGACGACGTTTTCTGGTTCAGATCCACCCCCCTCCCCCAAAAAAAAAGACAAACCGGCCGATTCGGAAAGCCGCTGAAAATAAATGAGCTCAACCTGCGTTGAGCATTTGAGGTTTTGATGTGTTACTTGCGAGCGTAATTGTTTAAGTTATCTTCCCGGCGACTTCTGAAGTCGCCTTTTGACCCCCAGCGCAGAGAATCCGAGTCAGGCCGGTCGAGGCGGACACGGAGAGTCATCAGAGCTTAGAAGACACATGCGGGAAAGAGACGATATGAGACGTCATATGTCTTAATAGTTGTCACGACGACATGGTTCAAGGGTTCCCATTTCCCATCTGCTTGGTCGAGTCACTGAGCGCGCAAACACAGACTGACAGCATGTCTAGATACAAAAAGCCGACTCTCGTGTAATGTGTAAAAATAAGCTCCCTTTTTCTGACATTGTCGATAAAAATCGATTCTTTTCGCGTTTCTATCGTTGTGATCCACGAGTGGGACCAAACAAACAACACCATGTCACACCTTGTCCTGAGCATCGCTTTGTGATCCTCTGAGCTTTAAAATTCAGGACGGAGTGCTCCGAGTGACTGCCTTTGACTTTCTGGACAACATCATCAAAGCCGTCGAGGCAAGATTCAAGAACCGGATCCTTGGGACTGCTAAAAATTTGAACGGGCTTACAAGTCCATGTTGCTGATGCAAAATTTCATGGCGGCTCCTTCGATTTTTGTCAGCCTTGTTGGATCGTATATCGCACAGATGGTGATGGACAAATCACCTCTTGATTCTACTCGCGTATGGCTTGAGCATGACGTTAGACAGAATGCTTCGGCGGAGTTCAAAACTGCTGATTTTTGGTGGGGGAGCGTTCCAAACAATATAACGCAACATCAAGGGGCTTTATTATTTTTTTTTCTTCTTCCTAAAAAAAGACTAACAGACGCACACAAAATAAAGAAATAAAATTCTTGGCTCTCATATCAATCGTGAACGAAAGGCTCATAAAAGTGGAAGCCAAGATAAAGACGTTGTACAATGCTCTCTTCGAAATCCTTCAAGTCGTCATCTTCGGGAGAATTTGCAACCCTACACGCAAGCGCAATCTTCCGATCCGATTCGCATGCACGCAAACGCCGCGTGTGATCTTATCACGTCTATTATTAACCTTCCGGTATTAGTCTTGAGAGAGGAATTTCCATTGTCCTTGATTGACGCAAGACTGAAGACAGCTGTCGGCATTTGGAGACTTTGCACGCGGTCAAAAGATTCCGATCTTGTATTGCAACCTTGAGTCGGCATTGTCATAAAACCTTCGACATCAATACTTAACCAACTATTCGACCTTAACTGGAGGCTGCGGAGTGCGTCTTCGTTCCACCGCGAAGTTACAATCAAAGCGCCGCTCATGCATTCGTCTATCTGGACGACAACACTGCAACGTATCGTGATAACGCATGGAGGTAAAATGGAACCAGAAGAGCCACACGCTTTCGAGTGCCTCGTTGTCACGACAAGTAAAAGACCCGGTGGGGGGATGAAAGAATTCCAGCCACTGGAGACTTTTAAGCGGACTTTCACATAGTCTTGCGTGCGTCACCCCAATGAGGACAAGCGCTTTAGTAAAATGAACGGATAGGAACTTCGTACTGTAGTCCACGTAGTGGCGATTGATTATAAATTTGTTGTTACCACATTCAAAGGCATTTCCCCGTGCAGGATCTCAACAGATCATTGCAGTTCCAATTAAATTCCGGCACTACTCATGCATGCAGCGATATTGACAGATGAGCGAACTGTACAAAGAAGAGCTCGGAATGTTTCTCGCTTGACAGTCACTTTATCAACGTTCACAAGACGGGGCTTTGTCTCCTTTGTCTTAGTGAGCATGTTAAATTAGCCCAGAACAGATGGGTGCTGTCTGGTTGCCCGGCCGTCCACGAGAACAATTTGTGTGCTCCGAAGCCAGTCAGGATTTATTTGTGTGTTTATCTCCTCCCTATTTTGTCGCGTACTTAATTAATTCCATCGAAGGTACGAGTCAGAGTCCGCTTTCCCGTCTTCTCCCGTCTCTAACCGTCCAGCTGTCAGGTGTGTCGTGTGCGCCGGCGCGCAGATGTCCGAGTGTTGTCGTGCTGCCAGTGAGGGGGGGTGTCTTTTGGAGAGCAAAGTGGAGGGGAGGACAGCCGCCGACGTTGGGCAACCGTTGCGATCGACAGGGACTCAAGTATGGCAGATCGTGCGTATGCTCACGTCGCGGGAGGTGTCGGCGCCATGTTGTTCCCGAGATCCGAATGTCCAAATTTAACACAAAAGCGTGTGTGTTCTTTGTCACGCGTACAGTTTATCTTTGCGTGTTGCAAACCTGATCCGGGATGATGTCATGCGCAGCTGCTGGCCTGGCTGACAGACAGTTTCCGCACCACGACATGGGGCCCTATGGTCTGCCTGTCACGCCGACTGACGGCTGAATGACACCAATGAGAGCCAGCCGTCCCTCCGCCTTGGAGCCAGGCACTGAGTGACAGCCAGTCAGCAGCCAGAAAGGGCGTCTCTCAACCTGAAAGTAATCTCTTTTAACCCCCCGTCCCCCCCCCCCCCCACTCTGCATTCTCTTCTCGTCAACCCCTTTCTTCTTCTTCTGTCTCTCTTTGGCTCTTGCTTGTCTTCTCACCCTCTTTTCCAGCTTTCGTCTCGGTTCTGAAGGGTCTCTTAACTTGAGTTTGCTTTTTAGTGCAAATGCGGAAGTAGGACCTTGTTAGTTCCTCAGCAATCACTACAGCGCTTTGTCGAGAGTAGACGAATGAATCATGGAGGATCAGGGTAAATGTATGAATGCAAGATAGTCACTCGTTTTTAGCGGTGGGTGTCAGTGATGTGGTAGTGGGGACTTGTCTGATTGTTTTGGAGAATATTCTTCCGAATTTGGCAGAAAGTGGCGTGTTCCAATCTGTCAAAGTGTCACGTTCCAATCTGTCTGGCATCCATTAAATAGTTTGAGTGAGAAGACACAGTCTTCCGGGAGTGACCGTATTGTTTATACTGTATAATATTGCGAGCATTAGAGATGAAAGTACCGCCAAAAATTTACTCTGAACTTTTAAAATTGGTGCCATGACCCGGATTACATTTTGTGGTTAAAAACACTGCATCAGCACCCAACATAGCCACGTACATCACCAGGAGCAGTGCAGAATCAATATTTAGCTAAAACTATGACCAAATCTCATCGATTTGAACTAGGATATATGTCAGAGGATTCAAAGTATTGCAGAACGACACGGGGCAGGTTTTGCTAGTCGAACGACCAATCACAGAAAGAAAAAACTAATGCCGTCTTCAAGATCCAGTGAGTTTGCTTCTCTGAGACAAATTTGAGATCTGATTTGTGAAAGAAACAGTTCCATTGTTAATATAGTTAAAAAAAAAAAGATACATTATATTGGCATGTCGGTCGGTAGAACAAGTCATGAGATGGGATAGACAGTAAGGAAGTTAGGTAGGTCACTTGGCTGCTCAGTTGGAAGATCGAGACAGATCTCTTTTTTGTTTTTTCCTGGACACTTCTAGAAGTATCTTTGCCCCAGAAGGCCAAATGCATTACTGACAGACTCATTGGGACAGTTGGATCAAGCAACTGTTCTCTCGCCAACGCTCTGTGCCCCGTTTGCCGTCACACGGCCCACCCAAGCGCCTTTCAGCCTGGCACACTGCCCCGAGGCCCACACATCCATGTGACCCTGGAGCCACAGACCCCCGGAACTCTTTGCACCCACTGACCCCCTAACCTCTCTAACCACTGTCCCACGATCCCTTCTGGGGTTGTTTTTTTTTCAATTGCAACCGCCAAGCACCGTCACTCCCTGAATTGGCTTTTCAAAACTGGAGTAAGTCTCCAACATGGTAACCCCCTTCTTCATTTTTTGCTGCATTTCGATGCTCGAGTGGGTGCAGCTTTAATGTGACAATGAAAGAAAACCTGGATCCCGTTGTCCCTTTTCCCCCCCGACACTTCGACCAAACCCTTTTTAAATTTTTTTTGAATCTCACTATGTTTCTGTCTCATTTGTCCATCACATCCTTTCAATCCGTCTTCATCTAAGAGGCGTCACACCCGCTCAGTCAGTCAATCTCCAGCTCGCCTAACGCCGATGTCCAAGTCTCTCGCTGTCTGTTGTCTGTCTCCTCCTTTGTTGTGTCGCTATGTGTGCCTTTCCTTTTTGCCTTGTGAGAAACTCTTAAGGGCCTTTGTTAAGAGCTTGAGTCCCTTTCCATGGTGACCATTGCTGACTGACAGCCCTTGAAGGGGTCTCTTCATTGCAGGGGCCAGGGAAGGCATGAAGGAATGCGTCTGCATGCATTGGATGGGGGCCGGGGGGTGGGGGGGGGTTAACTTGGTCAAGCACAGATATCACTGACCACAATATCTGGTGCACCTGCACACTCTAGTCCGGGGGTCGGCAACACGCGGCTCCAGAGCTGCATGCGGCTCTTTAGCAACATCTAGTGGTTCCCTGGAGCTTTATTTAAAAAAATGTTTAAAAATGGAAAAAGATTTTGATAGTAGGCTAATATAGCTCAAATAGATATAGATACATGTTGCAGCTCTGAAAAAGGAGAGATGTGGTGTTGTTTGTTGTTGCCTTCTCTCTTCTCGTTCGACTCGAGAGGCGTTTAAAGGCAGCCTCCGAAAAACGGAAGTTAACGATCACTTCACTGACACTAAGAAAAGTGAAAATAATGCACCAAAACAAAAAAAAATCAAGCGAGGAAATTACAAAATAAATTCTATGGGGGCGTTTGTGAACACACAACAAAGGAATGAACAACATAAACAATTCTGAGACAGTCCAGTCGCCTACATACATACAGTATGTGTTTCCTTCATTGTAAGTTTTATAGAAGGCTTTAATTTTTTTTTTGCGGCTCCAGACATTCGTTTTTTTGTTGGTTTTTTGGGTCCTATATGGCTCTTTCAATATTTTGGGTTGCCTATCCCTGCTCTCGTCAGAGGTCAAACATCAATTGTACCTTTTGAAGAAGAAAATTCATTTTCAATTCAATTTTTCTTGCCTTAAGTAGCATTGCCAAAATATTTGAAATCTAAATAAAGCATTGCAAACGGCTTTGCTTGGCACACGTCTCAGATTGGATCCCATGACGTCGTCAATACGCTCTGGGGAAAATATCGCTTCAAATATTCATGGCATGTGGCGAAAATATTTGTCCAGCCGTGGGCACGGGCAGAGAGAGCGCCGGTTTTGTACACGGTGATGTGTGCGACTGGCTTTCTGCTCGCATGCGCGGGTCCTCTCATGTGTAGCAGTCATTTTTCTTCTTGAAGGGTTACCGTGATGTTTATCTCGGTGACAAGGACAAATAAACCCGGGCAGAGTCAATCTTAGCTAGGCAATTAGCGCGAGGCCTTCTACAATTCTGCCAGACTATTTATTTATCCTCCGCGTTTCCTTTGAAACACTCCCGCCCCCAGACACTAACAGATACATAAGGCAGCGATGAGGCCCGTTGCGTTTCCTCGTGCAATTTGAGTTCGCTCGCCGACTGGTTGGAGCAGAAGGAAGCTTTTATTCCAACATCTCTAAGTAATTACTCCAATCTTCACAACGGACAAAAACAGCCGACTGTGCTCCGCACTCGAGTTATATTTTAACGGAGGGCAAAACAGACCCAATCATTCTCTGTCGGCCAAAAATCCGAGCGAGGATTTTAATCACACAGCGATACCATCAAGTGAAAAAGAGAATTGGCAACAAGAAAGCGGGACGTGACGCGGTCAGGGGGATGACCTTTTGACTGACAGAAACCCCACGATTTGACGGACAAACGCGACGGGGAGGCCGCGAGGCTCCAGGGTGTCGACTTGAATTTAAACTGAAAACCTGCTTTGTTTTGCACATTTCGCCGCGTCTGCGCAGTGTCAGAAAAGAGGGAAATTTGTATGTGAATAGCTCGCATCAACCCAAGTCAAACATCAACTCGCTGGCAGTCAGTAACTCAAGGCCGTACAATAACACGAGCCAGAGACATTCCGTAGCACTCGTTGAGAGTGCCTGAACTATTGCGAAAACATACAGCATGCAGGCAAAAAAAAAAAAAAAGGATATACGTGAGCTCAGCATTTTACATTTCAAAAAACATTACTGTTGAAATTAATCCGCAATTGGGAAAACAACATTACCCAATGCACTCCTGTCTTATCTGGCTAACAATCACAGTCGTCAAACATGTCAGAGAGAAAAGCAACAAGAAAAGTTCTCTTGGACTGGCAGCGGTGAGCACATACGGCAGATTTGTGGTCAGTCATTTTGCTTTTCCACTAGTTCAACGCCCCCCCATCCCCCCACCACCAAAAAAAAAAACCAACAACAACAACAAAAGAATCCCGCAAAGGCACCATCTGATGTTTATTTTTAGGTTTAGCTGTCTTGATGTCAGCAGGAAAGCTTTTGACGACGCCTCGACCAGAGATTTAGTGACCAATTGTCATGTTTTTCTCAAACGTGACAGTCGGCTGCGCCATCTCCCCTCCAGCTATCGATCTCCGAGGCATTCTAATGACCCATAATTGGGCCAAATTTGATTTAATTGGCTCTGATTGGCTGTAATTGGGGCGGCGGACTAATCTGATTCAAGATCAGAGGAGCAGCGGTCCTGTGTGGTTTCAAAGTGGGTATTCCCTCCACCCGCCCCCACCCGCTGCTGAGCCGAGAAGTAAACATCAAACGTAACACGTGATCGCTGCCACTCATTGCCGTGTGATTGAAACTAGAGCACAAAAATGGGGGTTGTTTGCGTTGCGAAGGAATTAAAATAAGGCTAAAAAGAGTTCTAAAAAGAGTTCTGTTCCTTCCAAAAAACACACGGACTGCGCTCAAACGCGCAGGATGTCCCGAAGAGTGACGGCAAGTAGGTAGTAATGTCATACAACGTGAATCGCGCTTTCTTGCCCAGACTTTCTGAATTCCTAATTGTGCATGAGGCTGCGCCGAAGTCATGCTAAATTATAACTTCGCCGACAGGAAGGGAAAAGTGACTCCGCTGGCAGTTTGATTCCGCTCCGACGAGGGCCCTGACGAGAAGGAAGAGGAATTATTTGTATTGGCGGGAAAAATCTCCCTTGCCTTTTTTTTTTCTTTCTTTCCTGACTCACTCATCTTTTGTTCTTGATTTGGGTCTACAGGGTTGCTTTGCGAGGCAGATGGAAGCGATTATAGCGCAATAATAAACCGTGGGGAGGAAACCATGGGAGTAGACGGCGGGATGACAGAGGAGGAGGAGGAGAAGGCCAGATCGGCCGAGTGCTCACGGGCCGGCACACGTGTCCATCAGGCTGGCGGATCAGCGCCCGCGCTCATTTACATCACCTTGAGGGCCGAGACCTACATCACACTGGCAGCCAGAGAAACGGCAACCCTGCGCTCGAGACAAATGATTACGGCGCAGCATTTTTGTGCATTGGCAATAGAATGATCGATTCCGTTTGGTGATTCTGCAAAAAAAAAAAATTTTTTTGAAAATATACAGCGGAGTAAAACCACAGTTGTTGTGACGAGTAGGATCCAGAAAGAAGTGCAGTGAAACTGCAACTAGCATTGCGGAATATGCCTTGCACAGACTAAAGGGGCCTTGGCCACCCTTGGTCACCCCGCAGCGCCGCCCCTGGTTTGAATGGGTCATTGGGTATTTTTGAAGGAGAGATTTGGCAATATAAAAAAATATCTGTGGCAATGTATCGTCTGAGTGCTCCCTGTTGATTATCGAAACTGCTGACGGCTGTGATGCCCGTTTGGGGGGGGGGGGGCACCATTTTTCTGTACTGGCCGTCATTAGACGATGGAAAAGCACCATATGGTATGGCACTTTGGTGTAATTCCTTTTCCCTCCTTTTTTTTTTTTTCCATGTTTGGTCATGTTCTCCCGCCAGACTCTGACAGTAGCGCTGACTTGTGCGGCCTCTCCTCCAGCCACCGTGTGTTTAACATCTGCCCCGCAGGCCCTGTTCCACTTACTCCCTCTTCCCGGTACCCAAAGGAGCTTTCTGAAAGCCCCACCATCCTATTGGCCTTATGGCCGCGCTGCAAAAAAAAAAAAAAAAACTACATGAATTAATTCAAACTCAAGTGCCTCCACGTTGGAGGCACTTGGCAACACAAGGGGAGGGAAGAAAATGGCTGATGGGAAATAAAGGGGGGCTGAGAGCGCCACGCTGGTTAAATGTCAAACTATACCCGCAGGTCATATCTGGAAAAAAGGGGAGAATAATGCCGTTATCAAACAATGGCGAGTCTGTTGAAAAGAGGGAGAAGTGACTGGAGCTTGTGGAGGGGGGACAGAGGTTGAGTGGGTTAATGCGGAGCGTGTGTTTAGCCATGAATGTTGGCATGCGCGCGCCAGCCCCGCCGGAGGCAGCTGGCCGGCGGATGAAGGAAGGAGCCGTCATCCGAAGGCCGGCCGGCTCCGCCTCATCCCCACCTTCACTCTCTAACCTCTCACCCTGTCACCCCAACGGCAACGACGCTTTCTGCTTACATCGGCTTCTTCTCTCTCCTCCACATTGCCGCATGCGGCACGGGGGCGGCGGATTGACATGGCTGAGATACGCATATGGAACACATGCCCTATAGAGGCAGCTGTATAGTGGCACGGATACCCCCCCCCCCCCCCAATTTCGGTGCAATTGGCAAACGAGGAACATATGTCATCAGCTGAAGGCATATGTGAGAATTCAAATTGTTCAGATGATAACGGAATCCGGTTGGGCGATTCATCTAACGTGAAATCCAGATGTGGCAACTGTTGCCGTCTCATTGTCACGGATGTAGAATCGGCTTGTCAAGCAGGAACGACCAACAAGCGAGACGAGCGAGGTAAAAATTTGCATCAAGAACACTTAAAAGGCCATTCCCAGAAAATCTGCTTGAAATACGCCGCTACTGGTAAATATGATGTGACATTCAAGCATGCAGGAGTATTTAAAGCGATTCCCTGCAGCCATGTTCAAAAAATGGCACAAAATGCGAGCTGTCAGTGAACAGAACAGACATTAATTGTCCGTGAAGGGACATATTTCCCCTTGAAGGCATTGTTGGGCGGCACTCGTTTTCCAGCTTGTCCTCTGGAGAATTTGGTGGAATTTCATTTGATCCACTCGCGCATATCATACTAAAAGTTTTTGGGCTTTTTTTTTTCTTTTCATGAATTGATTTTTATGTCCAATTTGAGTTTATTCCAAAACATTGCATGTAGGCGTAGTTATGAACATAACTAGCAAACGCTTATTTATACTTTAAAACATTCTGAGCAAAATTTTTGGTTTGCTTGGGGACGTAAATACACTTTGGCAACGCTGTGGGCGTGTCTACTGAATGCCACGCCCCGCTCGACTGTCAACCAACAATGTACGACAGGGAATATTTTTTTTATTTCCCCTTGCTTGTCCGCCTTCTTGTTCACGGCCTACAACGAGGCACTCTAAAGCGGCCGCGCCTAGCTAAACGACTCATTGCACCTCGCACTCGCGCCAGATGACCGCTGATGCAAACAATTCCCACGTGTGGGTGAGGTTGGAGCCAAAATTTGGATAGAACAAAGCTGCCGTTTAACTTGCACAGAATGTAACGAGCTCAATCTCATGAATCACCCGTTGCGATGTTGGACGAAGAAATGAGACACGGCAGCCTGCTGAACGAAATGATATCATACGTCAACTTTCCAACAATTTGCTACTAAATCTTATGAGAGCACATGATTTTTTTTTAGCAACGTGCCTGCATATCTCAACTATTGGATGGACCTTCGCCGAAACGATTGCATTTGTTGGATGAACAAGACCCAAAGAACCCCCCCCCCCCCGGGGTGTGTTTAAGACTACACCAGTGTAGCCGAGTGAAGCAGATGAGGCTGGGGAGGGACATCTGCTTCCTCTCTCCGGGGGTTTATTGCAGTTTTTCCGGTCATTTTGCAACACTG
Organism: Hippocampus zosterae; assembly: GCF_025434085.1. NCBI lineage: Eukaryota > Metazoa > Chordata > Actinopteri > Syngnathiformes > Syngnathidae > Hippocampus > Hippocampus zosterae. Next base: position 19,490,941 of record NC_067457.1, read on the forward strand.
TGTTTATTAAAAACACAAAGTCGCCGTCTTTAGCTGCTCCCCCCCCCCCCTCCAATCCTTTGAGATTCTCATGTTCCCTTCTTGCTGGCCATGCAGCGGTTCGCTTCATCCTGACGTCACCGCGTCAGAGGATATGTGAGAAGTCGAAGTACGCCCAAAAATTCACTTGGCTTTATATATTTCTGTCCCATCTATCAGTGAGGTGTCAGTCACCAGGCTCAACACAAACGCATACAAGTCCACACCTCCCATTTCAAACAGGATCCTACAGTTTGAGAAAGAGCAAGAATGGGAACGGTACTTTTCCTTTTCCTCCGATGAATAGATTAGCAATTGGCACTGGGGCCGCAGCGAGGCCAGCTGCACAATATCAGACAGGAACTTCTTAGAACAGTGGTTTCCTTCCGCCCCGAACGGGGGAGAGGGGATGTTTTGGGGGGGAGGGGGGCTCAGCTCTGATTAAAGAGCAAAGAGGAGAAGGGACACCTGAAAGAAACGGCGGCTAATTAGACAGTGGACGTGAACAAACAACACGCACAATCAAGCTAACGGCGAGCGAAAGTTGACCTGTCCCCGCAGGCTAACAGCGCCGTGAAAAAAAGCAAACACGTCGTCCACCAACGCATCCATCACCCCCGGCAAGTAGCCTTTAATCAAGGCGGGCGCTTCTCCGGCCAACTATGTTTCAAGAAGCGGCGAGTTGAGCTGAGCTGATCTCAATTTGCCATCGTCTACCGTTGTGGATACCACCAAAACACATCTCGGCTTGGGTTGTTTGCTTTCCAAAGAATTTGCGAGCTCCCGCAACCGCTTGATCAGCGGCCCGTCCGATCGTTGTATTCCTCGCTCTGCTGTCAAGATTGAACAAAAAACACATGCGGTTGACACAACAAACGACAAGCTTTCCAAGCCCTTGGAACAAGACGGCCAAAAAAACGGAACATGGGGAAAATCTCATGGCTGCCGCTTTGAGATGATTTCTTGTGACGTGATAAGAACCAGGACAGAAATCGGGATCGGTATTTCGATTTAGTTTATGGAGCTGGTGCTTTGCGCTGGTTACCTAGCAACCGGGTGTTTATCTTCTGAAGCTGGGTCTTGTTATGTCTCTGACGGACGCTAAAAGATAAACGCGGGTGTTCCGAAATGGGACTTTTGAACTGTTAGTTCCAGACTTCTTTAACCCTTTCATCCACCCTGTAACCCGATGACATCATAAGCCGTCCACTGCAGTAGCCGCTAGAGGTTAATTCACCAGTTCTCAAGAGCTCCTTCCCGCACCTTCCCTACTCGTAACAAGCCACGTCTGCATTCATTCACACTTTAGTACCAACTGCCAGGAGCGAGTGAGCCAAAAGTCTCTCAAAGTTTCTCAAATGGCCAGCTTTGTGCTAAAAAAAATCGGGTGGCATTGACTCATGTTCATCCAGGGCTCTTTGTCTCGGGGTTTTCCAGCAGCTGATCGCAAGAAGATGATATTTTTTGCAGTGGGCAGAAGTTCACGGCGGGGTAAACCGGAGGAGACAGGGCCACTACAGAGCTGCGCCCCCCCCCCCCCCCCCATACCCCCGACTCAAAAGGAGAACATAGAGCAGGTCTCCTTGGTCGCGAGCTGAGAATCGAACCCTGGTTCCTTCTCCTGTCAGGACCTGAGGGGGCCTGGACACCGTCAGCCATCCGAGGTGCACACACGCACGCCCAGCCACACACACACACACAAGACCAATTTATTTCAACTAAGTGAGTCCTCGTTGGAGGCGTTTCTCATCTCTTAGCACCATTTCCCCAGATCCAAATCTAACATGTCATGAGGCCAGAGGATTAATTGTTAATCTTAACAGCCGTCATTATGTGGGACCGTTGCTAAATTCTTTCCCTCTCAGCTCGCTGGCACACGCGGCCGCTCGGTTTGACTGCTGAGGAGATCCAGAACACTTTCTTCCTCCCTAAAAATTCAACATTTCTTTCACTCTCAACCCCCCACCCCCACCCCCCACCCCAGCCCTCTTTTTTCTTTGTGTCCGTCTTTTGGAGCCGGGCTCCCACCTCCCTCTTCCTGGAGCTAATTTTCGGAGTGATTTCATGGCCGCAGAATGTCCTAATTGCAGAGAGCTGTTCTCCTACGCTGCGGGGCTCCTTTTCAGGCCTGGTATTTCGATGCCTGTGTGTGTGACTGTGTGTGTTTAAAGAAAAAAAAAGGGGGGGGGAACTAGGTTTTGGGGTGGGCCTGGGATTTTTAAGGCCGGGGTACTTGTCATTTTGATGGACGTCTCAAGGACCTGACTGCCCTTGCGCCCCTGACCTCCTTCTCCAGGCTTCCACTGTGCCAACATCTCAGTCTGTCAGGGAAACCCAGGTGGGGGAATAATCTGTGTGTGTTTTTAATGTGCGTATGCCAAAGGGTGACATAGAACAGGCGCACCTTTGAGGATAAACCCCAAAAGGACTAAATCAACTCGAGTGATGTCGTTTCATCATTTTTGCACGATATGTATAATAGTGGCTACCTATGTGCAGAAATCACATCAAAATGAATGAATGAATGGTCCCCCCCCACACACACCCACACAATCGCATTCGGATTTTAATTATGTCATTTGCAGCCACGACAACGCTTTCTATTTAATTTTACCCCGCGCTCACTTGGAAAGTAATGACTTTTGTCTGATGGCTTACGCAAGAGTCTATATGTTGTGTGTTCAATCGCGTGTACGTGCGCGCTCTGCGTTCAAGACCATCATTTACACACGCGCTCGTTCTAATTTCACACTTCACACCCTTTCTGTCTGGAAACACAAAAATGAAAAAAAAAAAAAACAGGCGGCGGCGGTTGATGAAAGTGAAATTGAAAAATGAAAAGTGGGAAGGAGGGAGCGCCGTCGATGGTTCAGCCTTCGCACTGGTGATGGAAACCAATCGCCGTGGAAACAGCACAAATCAGCAGACTGCATTGTGAGCGCCGCAAACGTACAGTAGTCTGGCGACGCGTCAACTCAAGCAGCGCGGCTTGAGAGGTGTACCGTAAAATGAACATGATAGGTTTCTCCCTGGCTGCACGAAGGAGGCATTAAGGGAACACACATATGATGTCGAAGCCGACATCATACGTGTTTTTTTTTTTTAAAGCAATTATTTCAGTCCACGCTAGTGGCGTCGTTCCGTTTCAAATCACATTGGATGACTGACGGGCACATGCCAAAGCAACAGGCAGCGCTGCGGTGCCTAAATGTGAGGCCATTTCAGCCCATTGCAAGCCAGAGAAAATTCATTTCTGCAAAAGGCACAACACCAATAAAGGCAGAGTGACAAAAGGGGGGGCCGACTACTAACTTTGATTGAGGTCATTTCAACGTTTTTCAATGCATTGTCTCGAGCTGTTGTGTTTGTGTCATTGGTTGTGTGAAGAACGTCGAGTTGCCTTGTGTATGGAAGATGCTCCATAAATATCTTTAAATATTATACTCCAATATTCATCATATGAATAGATACTGGCACGCATGCTAACTTCATAAAAAGAAAAAGAAAATGTCCCCCAGAAGCAGAGGTCAGTGGAGTTCATTTACAGCCAACATTTCAATCGGCCTTATTATCGGAATCCAAAGTGACGCGCGGCCAAAGTCACGTCACACAAAAGCGGAGGCTTTGAGTGAACCGCCGACATGTAACCAATAAACGTGCTCATAGGGTCTTCCATATGCACACGGCCGTGGCAACATGCCCGGTTCTTTTGGCTCCCTTTTGTCTTTCCCAGCCTCAAATCGGCTTGAATTATTCTCTTTCCTCTGACTCACCCTTGCTCCCCCCCCCCACCCCTCCCTCTTCTTTTTACCCAGCATATCTATGTCAGATGGTTGTGGCGGGTCTGAGTGGTGGCCTGTTGGTGGGGTTCCTGTGGAGAGGGGTGGGGGTGGGGGTGGGGGGGGGGGGGGTTAAGGGGCGACTTGGGCTGTCCGTGTCTTTGCCTGACAGGAGCGGTCCTACCTTTACACTGTCCAAACGGGGCGAGCCGTCACTCCTGATTAGCCCTCGTGCTGCACAGAACCGTGCAGCGGGGTGTCTCTGGAAGCCATTACTCAGCGCGTGAGTGAGTGCCCCCTGTCCCCCCTCCTCTAACCCCTCCGCCCGCTCTCACCCCCTCGGCTCAGCTTAATCACTCCCAGCTGAGGAGTGCGGGAAGATGGAGGGGAGGCTGTTCATGGAGAGCAAAGTGGGGGGGGGGGGGGGGGGGGGGGAGGGGGTTGGGGGTATAGAGTTGAGCCTCAATCAGCAACAAGTGTGATTGATTCCTTTTGTGTTACCACCGCTTTTCATTCCCACCGGTGGAAGCACGCACAGATCCCCTTCACAGACGCGCTCACAAGGAGTTCATTTGGCACCCCGATGCCGAGCCGCCATGAACGTCGCCTTCGCATAAATGGCAAAGCGAGAGATAAGCTACATTGTGGGGTACGAGGTTGCGTACACACATGCACGCACGCGTGCACACACTCTCAGCTTGCGGCTCCACCGAGACCACTGAGCCACCTTGTTTTTGTCAGAAACCTGATGTCATACGCAAGCTGATGGCCGGGACATTTTCATGTGTGCGCATGTTTGTCCGCATGACCAGAAGAAGACACTGAGCGATGGTGACACATTGACCCCCCCCCCCGGGGCCTCCGTGTTTTCCCACCATCCCTTCACTTCCGCGAGCCGCTCGCTACCCGCGATGCCCTGCGGGGGCGGGCGAGAGTCACGGCGAGAAACCTAAACGTAGGCTAATCAACCGCGAGGACTCGGGCTAATTCAAAAGTTAATATGGATCAACGCGCTCTCACTATTTGTCAGGCTAGCAGAAATTACAGCTGAAAATGCAATTAGCTCCCGTTTAAGCGTCATACATCTCCGGTGTGATTAAAAGCGAGCGGCCCTGCAGAGCCGCTGAGGGCACCGAGGCTTGCGGGGCTCCCAGGCGCTTTCAATCCTGAGGCGGCTCGTGCGGCGAAAAGAAACTCTCAAGCAATGAGTGATGGTATTTCCTGCTCTCCTTGCTCCTCTCATCTTCCGTCTTCTGCTGTCACGAGATTTTCATCTTCGGTGAGAAAACGTGTGTGTGTGGAGAGACACTAGCAGGGAGACGGGGAGGTGAGTGGAAACATTCCTCACCTGTCGGCGGAGGAGCATGCTCTTCAGACGACAGTTTAGAATATGTGCCCACCGAATCAGCTTGTTGCTATTAGGAGAGGCAGTTAACGGTTCGCCGGTCAAAGAACTGCAAGCCATAAACCTCATCCAGAAACAAGCGAATGAGAGCTACGGGGGAGCCGCAGAGTGCTTGCAGAGATAGAGGAGGAGATAAAAACGAGAATGTTTAGACTTACAGTTCCAATTATAGAAAAAAAAAACATGATTGCATCACCAAGGTTTATTGGCTGCACTTCATTGTCTTTAGTACTGTGCTAATCCTATCCGTTCACTTTCAAAATTATCCAAAACCAAAATTCACAGATTCTCTGCAAACATGCTCCTGTGTACACACAAAAAATTATTTGCGCACGGACATGCTCCCCCCCCCCCCCCCCCGAACTACAGAAGTTTTTTTCTTTATCGATTAAAATAGCTTACCTTGCTTAAAATTGATTATGGAAGGAGGATTTTAGGTGTCGAGTCCAGGCACTTATTTTAATTATTTTTTTTAATTAAATTTTGTAGTCCGAAAAATATGGTATTGAAATAAAGAATAGTCAGCAACTTGACTTTGGAGCATGGTCTGAAAGATTGATTTGAAAGCCACAAGATGGAACTGAAAAACGATGTCTGCACTTTAAATTTGTCTTCTGCTCTGAGAGTACAAAAAAAAATAACATCAAATAAAAGCGAGTTGTAGTGGAGAAGAGCGAGAATTATCTTTCGATGAAACCGGTCCGTTTTGCAATAAAGGTTTGAGAGCACCGTACTCTGCTGAAAAATAAAAACAACAATGACACGATCGATGGTGTTGAAATGCACCAACAGAGAGGCGTTTATGTGTCCCGTGCATGAGTCTAAATGAGGTAAACTAAATATTGGAGAAAAACCTTTGAGCAATGACGCAATGTCCAAGTCGTACTTTCATAACGGAAACTTCATGCGCTAGCTTTTCCATTCCAACACGCTGGAATGAGTGGCGACTCCGAATGTTGTCGCTGGCGAGTGTTCCTTTACGACACGGCCATGTTGCCTGAATTTGAGGAAGGTTTCAAAAACAAAACGGCATTTAGTCTTATATTAGTACAAATTAAATAGTCAAAGTATCTCTCTGTCATCCCCTCTCCTGTGGTTAAGCAGACGGACAGGGTTCCTGGCTGCCATGTGTCAAGCCAATTAGGGCTGAATTTGACTGCTGTAACGAGCCTGTGGGGGGGTGAACGGGAGGGAGTTTGATTACAACACCTAAACCTTCCTGTCGACCCCCCCCCGCACCCTGCCCTGCATCCCCCCCCCCCCCCCCCCCCCCTTCAGCCAGCAGTACAAATGTTTCACTGACAGCCAAGTCACAGCTGGGGTCTTGGGCAGCTCACACAGCCCCCGTCTGTTCGATATAACTTTTCAATGAACGTTCAGTAGTTCAATTTGGACTTTTCTAGAGGTTTAAAAAAAAAGGCAAAAAGGTCTTGTTGATTTGGATATAGACAAAAATGGGGATAAACAAACACACAGAGGATCAGTGGAAACTGGGTGTTTGTTTGTGGGTCCCCCCCCCCCCCCCGCTCCCTCCCTGACGTGCCTGTTCATGTTCGAGCCTTCAAACCGGAATGCGTGGAGGGAAGAACCACAATAAACCACGGGATTAAATCGCTCAACAGTGCTGATTTGCTTGGCCAAACATAGGCTTGGGGTTTATTTGTCTCTGTTGTGGCGAATCAGGGGCGAAATTAGTAGACTAGCATCAGTCATCACTTTTCGAGGATCTTTGGAAGTTGTCAACACTGTCAAATCAGAGCGGTTTGACTTTTTTTTTTTTAACCCGTACAGATGAGAGCGTTTGGCGAAGAAAATAAATATACTTTGCTTCACATAAATTAATTGGTGGAAGGGGGGAAAAAAAAACAACCTCACTCACTGATTTCTTCCCTGAATGTGGTCCAAACCTCAACTGGTAGCCGCCTAAAGATGACCACCTCATCTGTCAAATACCACCGTGATCCCAACGAACGAGTAGCACGAAAGGATTCACTTGAGGTTAATATTATCCTCCCACGTCACTTTGGATCTGCCCTCAGTCTTTCCGAAATGCACAAAGACAGGTTTCCCACTGCGAGGACCTCACTCTATCTTCAGATCAGGCAGCCAGATGGACGGCAAAAAAAAACAGCGGGAGGGGACCTGATATCGGTGTCGGCAATCAGATCTCGCCCTCTGAGAGCTGGTTGGTGTCGGTGTGTGTCCGTAAGTGTATGGTAGACTCGGGTGGGTGCACAGTGCCAAGTGATTGTCGGGAGCATATGCGCTGACGGCGGCCAGAGTGTGTTGAAATGAAGATGAATGAACAAGAGACTTTAACGTGGTGTGTGTGTGTGTGCGCGCGCATGACTAAAGGGTCAGCAGACGGGTGTGTCAAAGAACGGACAAACCCGATCTGATGCGTATCGTCACCATTTGTGGTTGTTGGTTCAAGAGTATCCACTGTATCTTTTTTAGGTTTTCATCACTCTTAGTCCCACAGCTGCGAGCTGCCGAGTGACAGATCGCAAAGCTTCACTGTTAGCGCACGGCTGGACACGTCACTGAGCGTGTGCGCTGCCGTTTAGTTGAGTGCTCATTTGGACGTTAAAGTAACTGCAAAGTGAAGTTTCCTCCCCCGCTCCCCATTTCTCCTGCACATCCACAGTTGACGATGAGGCGCTCTAAAGTGGCCATGCCAACCCTTAACGCTGGTCCACACGTTGAAACCGTCAAATTTGATTTAATTAAAACCAACAAACAAAAGCAAACCCCCCCAAACCCCTTCTGCGCTCTTGTCTTTCTCTGCACGCACTCATGGCCAACACCAAGGCACTCCAAATCAACCATGCAAGCACGCAGCCCTGGTGCACAAGCTGGCTGTCAAGTCAGACTTAAAAAAATAATAAATAAAAATCACTCTCCTCATTCTGTCTCCTCTCTGTGAATGGGCACTCTAATGCAAGACATCGAGGCACTCTAAAGCAGCAGGGATATCGAGCATTTGATTTGCTCGATATACGAAACGACGTGTCATCTCCGGTCTGTCTAAACAAACGTTAAAGGTGAGCGAGGGTAACGGCTCTGACGGGAAACGAAGGTTTCTGAGGAGAGACACGGAGCATAAAGCGCAAGCATGTTGTAAAACTTTTATTTGTTGGTGCGGAAGCGGCGTTTGTATCGCTTCATAGATCACGGGAGAATGGTGAGATGCCGCTTAACCGTGTCAAGACCGGCGAGCTGAGCGTGTTTATGTTGTTACTCTTTGAGATTTGATTGACGACCGGTTTATGCTTCCAGCAGATGTCTCCTTTAGTGTTTTTTTTTTTAGCTCACCTACGCCACATTAAAGTGAGACATTGTCATTTTTCTTTCTTCTACTCGCAAGTTGCAAACAACTGCGATGGACCCTGAGGGCTTGTCGAATGTTCATTTGACAGCTTTAATGTCTCAAACAACTCGTAAAATATGGAGGGATTTTATAATGCAATAACATGCACTCATTTTCGCACGTAATCGCCGAATAAAAACAGCAGCGTGATAAATTCTCCCTCGTTGAGTGTCATGACATTCAGTTTTTTTTATTGGATGTTTTTGAGAGAGATCACAATTGATGTAAAATCCTGTCTGCAATTAGTAGTTCTAATAATCAACTTATATAAATATATCATCACGTTTTAGACACCCAAATTAATTTGCAATTGTTCACCCATCAATTTTCTGTATCAATTTTCTGAGTTCTGAGTAAACACTTCCGAATATGCGTATGCTTTGGCTCCTGAGCTGCTCCCATCTCCTTCAAGCCATTTATTTTAGAATCGGATTCGAGCACATGAGCGAGCGAGTTCCCCCCCCCCGAGATGATTTCCCAAGACAGGATTAAAGGTGGCAAGCAGCAATGAAAAGGTCTGGTGAAACATCTCCAGGGACCAATGCGGAAATTGAAAGCGATATCCATCGGCTGCGGCATTCATTGACAAGGATTTTCCTCAAACTATTACAAATGATCGTCATGTTTACAATTATGTCACTTTTTCATCTCAATTGTAAAAAAAAAAACTCTTCAATTAAGTCTGCGCTTCAATCCTGTCACGCTTTTATTTCCAAAACACGTCTGGGCCCCTAACTTGCAAACGATGATTCTTTATTGGCTCCGAGAAGCCATTTCCTTATGACAGAGGAGGTTGCGGCTCGATCATTTTGTGGGTCATGAAATGAGTTGCAGCTTGCTTCAATTTGCAGAGTCCAAAGCTCCAAATACCGCCCGCAAGTGATTGTTGTTGTCATAATTTACAAGAAAGTTTGCCTCGGGTGACAAAAGGCGGTGAATTACGGCGACAGCAAAAAAAAAAAAAACGGGCAACAGCGGGGACGTAAATAGCAACATGTCAACACTCACAGCAAGACCCGGAACAAAAGGCTTCTGAGGGCCGAAGCCATCCAACGCAATTATGAAGTACAGCTGTATTAGTCAGCGCCTCCCTTGTGTGTGCGTGAGAGGATTGCTCCGTCGTCGGGCTTTTCACTCGCGCCATTGATAGATGTGACGGGGTGAGGCAAGGAGAGAGGGAATCTACTCTTTTCAAAGTCGGACGGCTCTATTGAGAGAGCCTTGGGTGGTGGGGGGGGGGGGGGGGGGTGATTTTCAGCCCTCCCTTGTCCGACCCGTCGCTCTTTTCTGCCCATGCAGTCAAGCGGAGAATATCGGAAGTCCTCCCCTTCGCTGATGGAGAGAGAGGCTTTTGGGCAAGTCTCGATGTTTTTTTCTCATCACCTCCGAGAGACTGTCAACACCTCGGCTTTCAGGTTGAGCCACTTTACAGGCTCAGCAAGTCTCAGCGAGGAGGTGATAGGTAGGGAAGATGGGGGGGGGGGGGGGGGGGGGGGGAGCGGGCAGGGTGGTTGCTTTCATTTTTCTTTCCAATAGCGTCCCTTATTTTTTTTTTGACACTTTGCGTCTCCATTCACCTCGCCCTCCGTCGATCTGTCAAATCACCTGTTTAATCTGGCAGCATCCGTCATTGGTCTTGTCACATTAATCATCCGTCCATTAGATCATCCATCTTTCAAGCCGCGCACTCGTACGCTTTTCAGCGCCTTCCCATTCATCTGTCCGTGCCGCTTTTGTGCGCCAGACGGATGTTGCCGGGGCCGTCTCCGCCATCCCGACGTCTCTCCGCAGACTCTCGATGAGAGATGCGAAGAGGGAAAATGGCCCGGTTTGCGTGCAATTCTCAAAGTTACCCCGCAACCCCGGTGACTCGGGACAGATTTGTTAATCGTATTATCAGGTTACGGGGTGCACAAAAGGTTTAATTGTAACATTGTGAGACTAAGTTGAGGAAGGCCCTTTTTCTCTGCTTCAGCATCGCGCAGCGAGTAACACACGAAGGAATTTCCTGGGGCGAAATTGCGAGCTCAATCCCATCCAACACATCGGTGACCGTTGACAAATTTGGTTGAGCGCACGACAACTTTTGGAGCAAATTTTTTTTTGCCATTTGATTCAATTTCGCACTAGGGATTTTACTTGACGTTCTCGTATCATCGGCCGCGCGGTATATCGCCATCGCAACAGCCTCAGTGACGGACGGAGATGCACACCCCGAGTAGACTTTCCTCCCTACCCTCATAAAAGCACGCCTCTTATTCCCATGACCTTCCGTGCCTGTTGTTTTCCCCTCGCCACGCCCGGTACACCAGTCCTCTTAAACAAGGCTCGCCGACCTACACAGGGAAGGTTGCGTCGGGGACGTAAACGAGTTGTGTAACGTCTGTGAAGTGAGTTAAATGAATGGGGAGCGGATCCATTTTGTGTGCGGCGGCGCGAGCGCGAGTGTTTATGTATGTGTACGGCTATAGACGGCTTTGACGGGGGCTTAGAAGCCCAGGGGCCTCTCCTCTGTCGTTTTATTTAGCAAAGGGAGTGAAATACAGGCCCGGTTGTCAAGGTGACAAGGCCTTGACACCGCACTCGCTAAACCCTCACCGGGGAAATACATGAACACGCATACACACGCAGACTAAACTATCCCTCCCTTTTCTGACTCGCCACGCGCGCTTTCTCCGCAATTTGTTGAAAGTGGCGTTTGGTGATCCTCTGGCGATTGCAAGTTACATTCCCCGCAGACATTTTGCACCTTTGGTTCATGCTCGGACAAGTTCCGAAGACGTGCATTCTACCACTCGTTCGGTGTGTGTGTGGGGGGGGGCACGGGGGTGTTGAGAGTGAATCGTCTCAAGCCGGGAATCGCACGGCGAAGGAAGGCGAAAGAAAATGAGAGGAGGAATGGAACGAGCGAGAGATAATTTTATCATTTTAAAAAACGAGATCGGTCAACTTTAACCGCCATGAAAGCTCTTATTTATGGTTTTTCTCTAGGTAGTTTGTTTGACAGCGGGGCAGAGGAGCGCCGTGTCACCCCTAATTTACTGAATAAAATCTTTGCCGACACAACGTAAACGACCGGTCCTCCGTGGGGACCCGAAGGCAACCAAGCACGTCAACTATTATCTTTTGCAGGCATGTGCGAAGTCTAGGAGCTGGGCCATTCTCTGACATATAAGAAGAAAGACAATTTGACACTGCCCGTTTTTATTTGGGTGTGCCGGATCACACGGGGAAACAGCCGTGTACCTAATATTTTGGCCTGTGAGTGACTGAAGGAATGTGAAATCATAGCTTGGTATTTTCTGCCAGTTCGAGACAGAATGTAAAGCGTGTTTGCGAAACAGCTTGGACAATTTCAAAGCTTGCAGACACAGGCGGTGGCCATTTTGAAAATGACCCTTTTCAAGTACGGTCAATATAAAATGAGGAATCTAAATACATCTTTGGGAGCGAATCACAACATGACTCGAGTCATACTCGAGACGCCCATTTTAGAACTTTCGGCCCGCACGGGTACAGCTCAGGAAAGACTCGACCGTGCCTTGAACGACCTGACAAGCGATCCCGTCGGGAGTTGAACGTCTGCATTTTCAACAGTGTGCCATTTCCTGGATCGAAAAGTGGTTTTGGTGTCAGGCGCACAAACCAGAATTTGTAGTGCCGATGAGTAATTAGACTTCCTTTTTGTGTTACGATCGATATGAAGAAAAAAAAAAAAACAACATCCCAGGTCAACTAAAATGGTAGCTGTCGAGATTAATGTAGCGTCGAGGGAGGTGCAAAAAGAACATCTGAAATGTGGAAACGAAGAGCCTGCTCGCACTGGGATCAATTGAAAACGTCATACAGCACCATAGAAACTTGACTTTTGTTTATCATCTTTCACATTGCTTTCTGGAACATATGAGGCCATAATTGCAATTGTTCCAAGACAAACGTTTCAAACTCGAGATGAAGCCGCACTTGGAGTCCAGGCGTTAGTCTTGGATTCAAATTAATTGCTCGAGTGTCAAATCTCATTTGGATCGGGTCGACGGCATCTCGCGTTGGTTTTGAGACAGAGTTGCGGTGGTGCTCGCCCTTGTCGATCAAAATCGACTACCGTATAGTGATAACAGCAACGGGCTAATTTCCCTTCCTGGTCTACGCAATGACAAGGAAGACAGAAAGAAAAACACGGACGATGAAGATACTGGATACTATTAGAGACAAATATGGAATGTACCAACACTTTGGTGGTACATTCCGCGTGTGGAATCCATTTCCTCCCCACCGTTACTCACATCTGCTCTTATAGTCAAAAGTTCACACGAGCGATTCTGCCATCTTGGCTTTGTTCATCACCTTCACGTCATATTTCACTGACCTAATTAGTCCCATCGATAATATGACGCTAATGTCAAACAAGCATGATTCCTGTTTCACTTTGGGACCTCTGGGGGCTCCCGGAGGTAAGGGGGTCCCCCCCATCTCCCACTCACTCTCGCCGTCCGAGAGCAGATGGGCCCCGGCTGGGCTGGGGCGGCGTGAATGAGAAGCTATTGTCTCTGGATGTGGCGTCGCCGCTTAGCGCAGATGGCTATTGTACCTTTTGTTTTCGCTGACTTTCTGCGCGGCCACGCACCGGCTGCTGTCTGCTGCGGTGGGTGGTAGCTCGGCGCTCGCTCTCATTAGTTTCTCTCTCCCCCTCCACCCCCCACCCCCCCCCCCCCCAATTTGGGAATTATTCAAACGTGACAATTTCACCGGTTACGTAAAGGACGTCGACGTATATTTTTGGAGACGTGTGCACAAAACTGTGGTGATTTGCGACTCGGATTTCAATCCTGACCATTACGGTGCCGTCGTCACCGAGCGATGAAAAACAAGTTGTAAAAAGCGGTCGCCGATATTTTATCAGTGCATGCGATTAAGCAATGAGCAGTGCACGGAGAGAGTGCGGCGAAAAATGTGCCGTCACAGCGGTTAGTCCACCTTATCAGCTCACGTGATGGCGATATCAGGGGGTGTGGGCACAAATGCTCTGGCAAGACGTTGGTGGACTGTGGCGGTTTTAACCATAATTATGATGCAAGATTTTTTAAAAAAATAATAATTTGAGGTCACATTGTACGTAGTGCTTTGTGCGTCCGCCTACCGATGAAGAGAAATCTGTGTTTGAGTCTTTATTGGAACGTCTCTATGTCATCCACATGAACCCTTTCGGGGACAGCGGTTCCTACAGTGGACAGCCTGTCATGTTATCAGGTTGCAGGTCATCATTATTGGTGCATGAAAGGGTTAAAAACATGCTCGGGTTCATTGCAGGGATGTTCAATACCACTTTTTTTTTTCCCGGATCGATACCAGTACGAGTAGTCACCGACGGACCGATACCACTATTACTTTTGATCCACAACATTTCGATCAAAGCAGACATTGTTAGTTTGATGGATGAATTATTTCTCCCCCCCCACCCACCCAACTTACGCTGACTGCTGACATTGAACACATTTTTTACATTTACAGACTTTCAGAAACTCGGCAACCAAGATGTCTGACTTACGCGCACGTATCTACAACAGCATGGAGAATTGGACGGATGCCACTCCAACTGTATGACAAGCATGTGTATGTGCGTCTATGCGTTAGCTCCCTCTTTGTGTTGTCATCTTCAACTAACCGCCAAAAGCCGCGTCCTGGTGTCACCCCCCCACCCACCTCCCCGCTCCACTAATAGCTCATTTACTGCTCAAATCTAGTCAGATGCCTTAACGAATCCGCACTTGCATGCTAACGCAGACCTTGGATGACCTCCCTTGCAAATGTGCCCGTAGCATACCGGAATGTTATCACTGCTTGATCTCGTCATGCTAGGTGGGAGTAGGGATGGGGGTGGGTGTTCCTTGGTGTCCTGGGGGGGCTTCAGAGTGTGGCTAAATCCCCACCAGAGACAGTCAGCCTGTCTGGCTGGCAGGCTGGTACTTCAACAGCGCGTATTTACAACAACCTCTGGAAGAGGGGGATCCGATTACCGCACGGGATGTATACAACGCATCAATCAGCGGGCGGACGCGTGGGCAGGAGGGGGAGAGGCTGTGATGGTTCGATGTTGTGGTGGTTTTATGACCGTCTGTAAACCTTCACACATACCTCTTATTAGTGTGCATCGCAAGGACGCGCACACAAAACGCACAAGGATTTTCTTGCGGGTCCAGAGTACAACCTGGGTTTGCCGCCTCAATCTTTCCCTCGGCTCGGATCAAATGCGACGGCCGGCGACGAAAGATGAGGTCACTATCCCACAGCTGTCCCGACCACTCAACGGGCTGCGCGGCGCGCACAGCGGTTTGCGTGTATCTATGAGCGCAAAACGGTGCTGCTGAGGTCAAATTGGACTCTGCCTGACTTTCCCTGCAAAACTCTGGGGACCCAAAACAGGCCACGCTGAAAGCTCTGATCCAGATCGAGTTGCCTCATATGAGCTGCAAACAAGCACACACACACACGCAAAAAAGCCCAGCCTGCCAAAGTGAGCTGCCGGGAACGGCATGCACAGAGACTGGGAAAAGTGGAGGAAGGAAAGAGGGGGAGAGGGGGGGATTTTTACAGTCGGGCTATGACACACACACACACACCATCAGACAAAAAAAGATCACAAAAGTGCCCAAACACTCATACGCAAATGTGTGTGGATTAATACTACAGATTGAAACTCACTATGATAAGTAAAACACAACCCCCACCCCTAAAAAAAAGTTATGAATGTGAATTTATCAGCATACAGTTCTAAGTTCACAAGAATAAAGTCAGTATCTTCCAAGAATTAACAAGTTACGCAGGATGAGCAAAAGACGTTGCGATACACGGAAAGGGGGGGGGGGGGGGAAGTCACAATATTTTCAGAATACATCAAAAATCAAACGCGCTCATACGCATCTTTTAAGAAACACGTTAGGTTGGCATCTTCAGGCTTAAAGGTGAAAATGTATTTGCAAGTAATTAGTTCCACGGTTATTATGCACAACATTTAATACCCAAGGCAGGTCTTCCAGAGTCACTCATGCAATTCTAAATACTGATGAGGATCCCCCTGACCGAGTTTTATGTACCTTTAATTGAACAGTTTCAATCTCTCAAGCTCGTATATTTTTACGAACCGGTATGCAAGATTCAAATCATATCGCCGTTTTCCCTCCTTTGTTGACCGCAATTGCGGCTCATGGCGGACGCGGCCGTCACCTTGATGGTCATTCTCAAGGCGGCATTGTTCTTGGCCCAAAGGTATTCGGATTGATCAAAAACCGGACTATCGGCAATGGAGAAGCCGGTTAATCATTAGGAACAGTTTTTTTTTTCTTACCCTTGAACTTTGTTCGATTGCTCGAACGAGTATTTACTATTCGACCTGACGTTACGCTGCTTAAATGATAACGATAACCAAAGCAGGAAATGAAAAGATGGTCAAGTGCAGACGTCGAGCGATTAAACGCAGCAATAAGTACACATGACGGCACCGTTAATGTAACATTTAACTACGGAGTTGATTTATAAGCTTCCTGGAGAAGAAACATGAGTATGAATGTTGTAACTGCACGCAGCGGCAGGGAGCCTGGTTTGCACTTTGATATTCTCGGTCCTCTTTAAAAGGCTGCAACATGGGCCAGCATTTAATAGTCGTCACTGATTTCGATTGGGATTTTCAGCAATGTTAAAAAAAAAAAGAGAGAGAGAAGATCACCGTGATCGGTTTTTCAGTTATGGACGTTTGCCGCATGTGCGTACAATCACAATTAAAACAAGAAATTGGAGTATTGGGTAAAGTACCGATACCAGCGGTATTTTTTACATATCGGGTACTCACGGCGGCTACGGGTACCAGACATCGATACTTTATGACAAAGAAAATCTGACCTTGAGTACATCCTCCTCGGCAGCGGTGGGGGCGAAACTGCGGCAGTCTGAGACGGTGGCGAATTATCACCTGCGCCAGAAAAAAAAAATTGGGGTCAGAATATTTTGGGGGTTTTTTCTCCATTGTGTTCAATGAAATTATAGATCTCAAAAGTTCGATCGGTATCGGGAAATGGACAATCATGGGGGGCTTCAGATTGACTTTATCCATCTTTGTGGTTTAGAGTCATATTTACAAAGACATTTAGCTTTTCAGGACTACTGTAATTCGTGTTTGCTCCCAATCGAATATTCCAAGAGAGGAATTTAATTCATGGTGTCACATTGCAACTACATTGGTGATATTGAAGAGCCTGAGATGACACAGATATATCAAACTAAGGAGGAAGCAATTTTGAATGACTGAAGAGCAACCTTCGATTGATTTATTGAACAGCACAAATTGTATTGGCTTTGCGAAGGTTACTCGCTTACAATACAGAAGACGTTTTTGTTTTTTAAACTGGTTATAAAATTTAGGAGAGGAATTTAATTCACAAGAGAGTGAATCATTTTCACTGCAACTTTACATAGCATGATTATTAAACCCACATGCTTCACAAATGGCATTTGGTGTATTATTAGTGCTAATGTTTTTTCCCCCTCAATACGAAAATAAGAGGGTGAGATTTGCTGCGTTTTTTTCCTCATGTTTTCACCCGAATGCGTTTCCTCTCTGGCTGCTTTGCTTTCGGCGCTGTGCAGAGTTGGGCTGCGCGTCAGGGAGGGGTTGGAGGTCATAGCGTGGCGCTCTGTGTGGGTGTTGAGGTGCCCTTTGACCCTCTCCCCAGAACCTACTGAACAGCAGCCAGAGAGAGGGCCCAAAGGTCAGGGGGGAAACACCGAGGGAAAGAGCATTTTCTCAACATGTTCAGCGACTCGCCGTGCCAATTTGTGCTTCTTTTCTCCGTCCATGTTTTTTTTCTTTCTTCTCAATCTACCCTCCCATCATTGTGCTTGAACACATAATTCTTAAAGCAATAAAACGCAATAAAAAAGACGCTTTAATTCTAATTGACACCGAATATATACCAAACAGAGCCGTGAAAGGTTTCCAGGGCCCACAGACCATGAGATCCCTTTGAGCAATTACCATCTGAATATAGACATTTTCAGCTCTTACTTGTTTATGTTCTTCCCACCCAACCTATCTTGAGATCGCTGTATTTCATAATTAGCGAGATAAAATAATTATAATGGATCTGATAAGTCTTGTCTTGGGAGATGACTGTATTTGGTCACGTAATTTGGCATTTGAAATTTAATATCGTACCCCAAAATATATTCGTGTGGCTATATGCCCGTTTTTTGTTTTTTTGTCTCACACCCCAGGGCCCCTTTTTCTCCTTCAATCATTCATCCCATCCTCCACCTCCTCTCTCTAATCAAGGGTCATTTGCTCAGCTTCCTGCCTGCCGCATCTGGAATCGTCCTTCCTGATTGGTTCACTCTTTCGAACATCATGATTGGCTTAAATTATTCGCGCCGCCTCCCCCAAGCGCTAACCAAAAGACTTGCTCCTTTTCTCGACCGAGCCCTCATTCGGGGCGGTTTTCGGGGCGGGCACCGCTTTACTCTACGCCCCCATTCGAGGGCGCGCCTCCATTGGTTACATAGCAAGAGTGCGCCATCTGCTGGACGACAGCTGCACGACATTTTTTTCAGGTTTGAAATCTGGATAATATTCGATCATACGTCGTCTGAATCCATTTCATTTTTGAGAATACATTTTTCAACGCATGTAAAAAAAAGACCTACGAGCCTAACCCAGGGGAAGCAAACGACAAAATAACCACATTATGTAATCATTTTTCCAGTAAACTCAGCAAGCGCATTTTTGTTCACCAAAATCAACTCGCTCAAAATGTTATTGAGGTGTTAAGTTTGTTCTTCATATCATATTCATATGATGTTCAAGATTGTCTGTAAACAATTAATTAAAAAATCTGTAAATTCAGTCACACATGAAACAAAAGCAGTGAAGCAGTGCTTTGCTGGCTGTGCCAATGGGTTGTATGGCTTTCTTCCACACCTAACTCATTCAAGCACGTCATTACAGGCCATTCTTTTGTGCATTAAAGCACAAAGTATGAAGTAAATTGTCCAAAACGTCTTGGCTGGCAAGATGAAGCGCTTGGTCACCTGACTGAAAAAAAAAAGCAAGAGTGGGACTGACTGGTATCAGGTTTTAACAAAATGGACTCTTATTTGGTGTCTTGGATTTGGATGATTTTGAGAGGGTTACATATTTCAAACTGAGGCTCCATCCAATAGCATCACGGCACTGACAAATATTACGAGCCTTCGACAGCATTGGGGCATCATTCCATATATCACGTTGGGGGGCTCCTGCAGAAATGGATGTGATCATTGATAAAACTATAAGCTGCCAAAAGCATGTGATTGAATGCACCTCAGAGCTGTACACGCGGGCATGTAAAGTGCTTTGGCGATGACCCGACTGATGTCTAAAGTGAAGGGGAGTATAAACCCCGACATAAATCAGCACAAAAGGGAGATAACCGCACATTCCCACAAATCACCCAACAAATCCGAGGGTGTCCCCGCTTCTGGAAAGGAATTCTGGGAACGCTTCCAGATCCCCGACAAGTTAATAGCTGAGGGCGACCAAACGTCATACAGCACATTGAGGTTGCCTACATTTGCTGACCTGTACTGTCTATCTGCATTATATTTGGAACGATACTCAAAACGCTCTGGGTTTTGTCCACGGGCGACACGAAAATATTGAGATTTCCCCAAAAAAAGACGCGGCATTGTAACAATTAAAGGGTGTACTTCATATCCAGGGTGATTTCTAGCAAACAGACAGGTGGGAGTGGTGCAGAGGGAAGAGGGGGAAGAGCGCAAGTAAATGACAAGATGAAAAGGCCACTTGGGAGGATGGCGCGACATGTACATTAAAAGCATTAGGAGGAGGAGGAGATAACAATGGCAGTGCAGAAGGTCTATGGGGGTTGGGGGGGTGCTCTGAGAGCTCAGTTCGAGAACAAAGGGAGAGCTGGAGAAGCGCTCCGTGGACGCGACTATGAAAAACCGGCGGAGATGGCGCCGTAAATCTGCAAGCCCTTCGTTCAATAAGCCAAAGAAGGGTCGAAAACAGACTGGAGCTAAATGACTCGAAACACGGCCCGAAAAAAAATAAAACAATTCAGAAAAAAGCAAGTTTGGGTCATGGAGCAGAAAGGAGGGCTCGCTATGGTAACGCGGCAAACACAAAGAACCAAATAAAAAATTCCTAATCAACCTTGCGTCTCGCATCGCTCTCATTCTTTCTGCGTTGGATGCGAATGCGGCAACGGTGCGCGCACCCTGTAAACTCTCTTCATCTGTCTGCCTGACAGTCAGGCAGACAGATGAAGAGAGCTCCCCAAACAATTCTCACCCTTCAAGCAGCTCTCTCAGGTATGACCTCATTCTATATGACGGAACATTAATAAAGGCCACCGAGTTCATTCATCAGCCCAATTAGGACATTCCAATCCCGTTCTCTTTGATATTATCCTCGCCGGATGAGTCGTCGTTCAAGAATGCGTTGAGTTGAAATGAGGCTTCCGCATGTCATTTTGAGCGGGTGACGTGTTTCGTCAGTGGCCTTTATTAACAGAGGTCAGTAGCGGTCAGTGAGAAATTAGAGAGGTGGAATTGACGTCTGCAAGGGTGAAGATGGTGACGGGAATCTTACTGTCACTTCTCTTGATGCTGGGAGGTTTTGACACCGAGACCGCATCCAACCCAAAGGTCAGTAGGAAATCCAGCTGCTGTGGCAAAGACCCGCAGAGGTGCAATCAGCGATGGCACACTGGAAGGACGCAGACACACAATCAGGTAAGAACATCACACGTGTCACATATTGTGTTCGTGATACGGCGCTTGTTTATTTGTGTCGTGTTAAATTATGAACGTGCGGTAATACAACAAGTAATCATTTCCATGATGGATATATCAATTAAATCCCCTTCCTTGTAGCACAAGCCTGGAGTTTCTCTTCCTACACTAACTACATTTTCACACTGTTCATGATTCCCTCAGCCGACTCCAGGAAAACAATTTGCAATGACGGACCACAATTGCAATCTTGGCTTCATCGGCCTTGAATGCATTTTTTATCACCATATGTTCGCCAGATGTTTTTTTTTTTAATTGATTCAATGAAATAAAGGCTGAAGTTGTTTACTTGACAGTTGCAACAGAAATACACAGAGGCTGGAACAGGAACTGAAAGTGTAATTTGAGTCTTAAGATGAAACATTTTGGAACTAACCCAAATATATCTTTTTGTTTTTTGTTTTCGTGTCCACAGAAAAAAAGTGAAGCGTTGAGGAGTTTAGACCTAGAGCACTTCAAAATAGATGTGGTCCCGACCACAAGTGAAACGAGCCTCCCTGCCGCTGTTGGGCTCCACCCTCCTGATGCAAAACCCCTCCACCTGCTCAAAAACATGCCCCAACGCTTTGGTAGACAAAGTGTTCCTGATGATGCAAAGTCACCTCCCAACAGCCCCCAAAGGTTTGGAAGATCCTCGGAGGTGATCCCAAAATGTGCCAAGTGTGTCGGAGAGATTCTGAATCCAGAAGCACGTCAAAGATGGACAAGAAACATTCTGTGTTGGAGGCTTCTTCGAACATTAACCAGTGCCAAGTTGTGGGAGACTTGCAATGGTAGGAAAATCTAAAGGCTATTCATCACATTTTTCTGTTAAAAAAGAATGTTTTTATCCAGCACTGTCTTCAAGTTTCTGACTTGTGGAAAACATTCTGCTCATTAGTTTACAAACCCTGGCAGAATTTGTAAGAGATTCACTTTTCGTGAAATTAAACATTTATATCATCATTGATTATATGAACCAGCCAACTCAATTTAGTCTAAATAACATGCTTGAAAATATTTGGTCTTAACTTAAAGGTCTGTTTGAATGTTATTTTGAATCTGTTCCTTTTAGCGTATATACTGTAAACCTATATACACATTAACAAATTACTTTTTCCCTAAAGGTTTGAAGAGTTTCACTTCAGCTCTCAAGAAATGGAGATGCAGACAAAAAGACTCCAAGAAATCATGTAAATGATGCAGAGTTTTAGTGCAAGTGTAATCATTAAATCATAGTAAGAGGCTCTGGGTAAAGTTATATCATTGTGATATAAATAAAGTTGATAACAGTATTAAACAGTCTGAAATACTTTTTGCAGGCGTTGATGACTGAGGCACAATTGCAGTTGTATTTTTTTATTTATTTTTTGTTATGGCCCATTTTCTTTCATATGAACCATCCGTTGATGCCTTCGAAAATAGTTGCTTTTGCTTCCCTCTGCTGGTTAATAAAAATAATGCTGCAAAATATAACAATAGCGCTAGGGTAGTGTTAGGTACACAACTGGATGTACAGGTACTTCCTTCTTGTGACATTGACAGACTAGTCCAGTAAACGTGTATATTTTCCCTTTTTTGTCTTAGTGTCTTATCTGTAGCAAGATAAATTTGCTCGCTAACTTTGTAGCATTTTGTGTTTGTCGAACATCCCCCGAATTAACGGGAGACAGCCAACTTCTTCTGAGTCGGTTTACATTTGAACATGTTGCGCAGGTTCTTTTCACTTAAAAATCGATGTAATTGGCTTGGAAACTTACTTCAAATGTAACCAATTATCCACCATCGCCCCAGAACGCCTCAAGCTAGATTGCATGCCGCCGGCAACAGACAGGTGGCAAGTCCCCAAATATGACGTCATAATAATGCGGAAGAGCTTCGATTTGAAACAGGTAAATAATTACCGGTAGTGACTTTGTAAAATAATGTATTATTAATAATATTTTGTATTAGTAGTAGCAGTAGTATTAATTTAAAATTAACTTTCACCTGGCCGAGTCAACCTGACAGACACTCTCCTGAAATATGAGACGGTTAGTTTTGGAGGGTTGGATGACGTCAGAAAAAAAAGTCTTGCAATTTGAGACGGGTGGTGCCACTTCTGTCAAGTTCAGGCTGCGAAGAGAAAGGTAAGGATTTTTAATCTTGTTTACCGAATATTGTTTTCTGTTTAACTTTTGTGTGCATTATATACATATACACAAACATACCCAAATGTCATGTACAAAGTACATATTGGTTCCAATGTATATCCATGTGTGGACAGCTAATGAACATTATGAAGAAGAACTCACAATATTATCTCAACTAGTAACCAGTGATTGTTACCTAGGTGTATTTTAATTTTTTTGTCATCTTATGCACGATCTCTCACACACACACACACAAAGAAAAAGGCTCTTAATGTAACTTGCTCTCGTCCCAGTGCGGCTATGGGGGACGTTGCGAAAGGGAAGAAGGTGTTTACATTGAAATGTGCCCAGTGTCACACTGTGGAGGAAGGAGGAAAACACAAAGTGGGGCCGAACCTGTGGGGTCTGTTTGGCAGGAAGACAGGACAAGCGCCCGGGTTTTCTTATACACAGGCAAATATTGACAAAGGTAAGACCTCTCCTGATTGTTCAATGTACAGCAATACTTTGAGCAGTGGGAAGAAGTGTTTTTTATTTTTATTTTTTAGCATGTGTGACCGTCTTCAGCGTTGCAGGTCTGAACAGGCAGAGCGGCTCTTGTTGCAAAACTTGATTACGCATACTTTTCATGACCAGCATGTAAAGGAACGCGTGTGACTGTTTTTCTAGGGATTATATGGAGTGAAGAGACTCTGATGGTCTACCTTGAAAACCCAAAGAAATATATTCCCGGAACCAAGATGATTTTCAGCGGTCTGAAAAAGAAAAAAGAAAGGCAGGATATCATTGCATATTTAAAGGATGCCACTTCACCCAAATAGACACACAAGAGTTGTGCTTGTATTCTATAGCTGTGGACATCAGTTTGATAGAGATTGTGTTGAACTGCAATATTAAACTACTTCCTCTCTTTCATCAGTTATTTCATACTTTTGAATGAAACTTTACAAAGGGGCAGAGTTCCTCAGGTGTCCTTCTTCGAGATGTTTACAGTACTTCGACTTCAAACCCTTTGCGCTTTTGTTTCTTCTTGCATAAATTGCTACATGAACACATTTTCTGTTGCTGTTTTTTTTCTAAATCTGTTTTATTGCTTGAAGGCCTCTTTCTTTCTTCTTTGTTCCATTTATTGAGGCTGCATGTCCTTATTTATTTGTATACATTGATACTTTAGACACAGACAAGATAAATGCAAGGCAAGCTAAATTTCATCAAAAACAACAAAAAACCATGTTGATGGGGTAATGAGCAAAATGCAATTGTGTGAAACAGTTTGTCACAACAATGTAACCGTTTTTTAAATTCATGCTCGGCTTTATGAAACATGCACTTCTGTAACCGGGTCCTATTACGTACACAGATAATAAATGACGGACTTAATTTTCAATGAATTATGTCAAATAATTTGCAATGCAATAAACTGTTCTGTTGAAGTCTGATAAAGTGTTTCTTCCCCTCTGTTTTCTACTCCTCAACAGTCTGCTAATTACTCCTGAATGTGACGTGGACTAACATGACACATTTCGCTGTTGCTATTTGAAACTTTCAAAAATAAGAATGACAGATTCATACATTTGGAAAGGTGGGCGAGTAATAACCGTGTAGTTTTTTTTTTTTTTCTTTTAACATGGGAGGTCCTCTCACTGGTCACAACATAAGGTACACGTTTAATTGACACGGTCAGCATTGAATGAACAGTATGGTCGATATTATGGGCGGTGGTGTAGAATGACACGACATTATAGTTAGAGAGTCACAAAAGAGTGGCATAATACAATACAGGTGCCTCAATAAAACAGAATATCATGGAAAACCCATTTGAGTTTTATTGATTTACGACAAAGTAAAATATTTGATCACATTAATAACAGAGATAAATAGTTCATGATGCAAATAGCTTAATGATTATTGCTTACCCCAAACTTGTATTCTACCATCTATTAAAAACATCAAAATTGGACTATACTGGGTAAGGCTTGCGGCGGACTAAGATGTCCAGCAGGTGGTGCCATTTCCCACACGAAGACACCGTCCGCATCGCAGATTGCCATTCGTGCCAGTCTCATCCTCAATGTGTCACTTCAATCGGGTTCGCGTAGCCACTCGGATTGAGCTCTGCCCACCACCACTCAGCACTAACCTCGACTGGACACATTTCCCCACCCCAGAAGAGAAAATCACGCTTTTTGCAACGACGGCAAGCAGCAAGCTTCTTTGCTTTGACAAGTCTCTTTTCCGCAGGCAGCGTGTCGACCTTTTTTTTTTATTTTTTGCAGTGGACGGTAAGAAAGATGGTGAAATTGCGACGTGTTAAGATGATGTATTTATTATAAAAACGTCAGCGCAGCAATTGCTCCGGTGCAGCATCTTTCTGGCTCAACCTCTTGCGTCATTGTGGATGATGTCTGGACGAGTGAGCCTGCATTGAAATCATTCGGAGTCGACCTCGGTGATTCGATCCATATCTAATTTTGAGGTAAAGAGACACATGGACGCAGCGCGCACTTGCCTCTACTGCATCGGAGCTGCAACACGTTCACGTCTACGGTGTACGTCACGTGTCTCAGTGCACGTGCAACGCGGAGTCAAGTGCACAGCAGTTCAGGGATGTAATGCTTTGCAAAGTTTGAATGAAGCTGAGAGAAATTGCACGTTAACGTGAACTCCTGTACTTAATGTGCCTTAGAAAGTGCACCTGGTAAATTATGCAACCACGGATTTCACTGTTGATCACATATGTTGATTATTATTATTATATATTTTGGGGGGACACGGCACAAGAATATCCTCATAGTAGTTGTCTACATCAAATGATGAACTGCAAACCTTTTAAACAGCTCGAACATTAATGAATACTTTGTCTTTGATTATCTTTTTCAAGGGTAGACGACACCCTAAGAATGGATTTCGTAACAGTTGCAGTGTCTTTGCACATACTTGTCAGCCCCGCTTGGGCTTTCTCCCATCACTCCTTCATGGACAGATTCTTCACGCCTCACTCAGGTAGGACATTCGAACACGTGTGTGTCCTGATGACCCAAATTGCCGTGCGAAACGTGACTTCCACGTTTTCCTGGCAGTCGTCACCTTGCCGGATAAACCAATCAAGTTTCAGCCATGTTGTCTGACGTCGCCACCTCCTCCTCCGCTCTACCCGCCGCCACCACCTCAGCTCTGGAAGCAAGGCAAACCTGTAACCACCCCCCCCCACACACACACTGACCAACACAAATGCATGCGAGGATTTAACCCTACAGCGGTTACTACAGTGGACAGATGATCATGTTATCAAACTTACAGGGTGCATGAAAGGCTTCATGTGACGCTTTCCCGTTTTTTAGGACGGTGGCGGCACATCAGCGCCAGCAGTGTTTCGAGGAGAGGAGCAGCAAAATGAACATCCGGGTTGCCCAGCTGGGCCACCAGGAGCACCAGGACCCCGTGGCCCAGAGGTGGGGAGGCCCCTTGCCCACCTAAAAATGAAGTAGACGCGTGCGAATATCCGTCCATAAATGTCATGTCATCTTTCAGGGTGACCTTGGATTACCTGGCATAAGAGGACCAAAAGGGGAAAAGGTGCATTTTTCTGGTCCACTTGTGTCACTTCTTGATGCACGTGTGCGGTTACTCTCATGAGAGCAAAATCTCTTCTCGCCCTCGTTTGTGCTTCTCAGGGAGAAATTGGGCGTCCGGGGTCAAAGGTGAGCCACTTCTCACTTTCCGTAAGTCATCGGCTCATCTCTTCCTGATCCATCTCGCTAGCCCTTGGAAGTGGATTTCTCCTCCTATGTTGTCCTAAAAAGAAGACCAACATAGTTTGCAGCTAATTAAACATGTCGCGCAACATTGGACCACATGGGAGGAGTCTCATTTCTCTACCCCCCCCCCCCCCCTCCACTCGATACGTTTTTCTTTTTGACCTCTTTCAAGTTTTCTTGGCCTGCATCCATTCTCCGACCGTACGGGTACTGGACTCCAGGTCCTGCTGAGCAAATCACTTCTTCTCCTTAATCTCCCTAAGTGCTTTTTACACTCGCCTCAATGATAAATCACCTCTCGCAGCAGCAGCTGCTCCGCCGCGTCCCAACAGGCTGCTGTTCGTTTTAATGACACGTATCCAGACCCCCCACACCCCCCACCTCCACCCCACCCCAATACCAGCTCTCCTGGCTGCAACGAAGCATAATCCACAAACCTCAGGGGTGCGCTTGTAGCTAGCGCAGTCATCTGTTCTATCTGATGAAGGAATCGTAGAAGGTCAAACTATTATTTCCAGGCGTTTATAACACAAGGTTATCATCCGTTTTTTTTTTGGAAGGGTCGCACTGGAGCGCCGGGGCTTCCAGGGAAACAAGGACTGCCAGGATGGCCTGGTCCACAGGGAGCCATGGTAGGTGGCGTGTGCTCATCACTGTCGGTTTGGCGTTCATCCATGTGCAACCTCCCGTCTACAATTTCTTTTATCAACCTTAATAAATGCTGATGGCATTTTGATGTGAATCGCACAAGGCCGATGATGGGAGGGGGAATACATACATATATATATATATATATATATATATATATATATACATACATATATATATATATATATATATATATATATATATAATTGCTGTCATGTTTGTTTGGAGGGTGAAAAAGGAGACCAGGGCCTCATGGGACTACCAGGATTGAGGGGACCCCCAGGAATGAAGGTGAACACAGCGGTGGTCTTTTCAGAATCGATTTTTCATTCTTACTTTGATTGTTTTTCAATTTCTTGCAGGGTATGACTGGCTACAGGGGAGAGAAGGTATGTTTTTAATTGATATACAAAAAAAATCTCCCCCTTTTTTTTCCAATGATGAAACAAATAAGAGTTTCTTAATTGTATTCATATTAACAATAAATAATTATATGTGACCAATTTTTTAAATTGTGAAAAAGGGGGACAGTGGAAATCCAGGTATACCGGGATTAAAAGGTGATCAAGTAAGACGTTTTTGTTTTTTTTCTTGCACAGACAAATAGTATTTTTATGTCATTTGATGAGGCAATTATTTTTTTCACATTGGCTCACAATTTAGGGCACTACCGGTTTGCCGGGGATGCTGGGTCAAAAGGTCAGTAACGAAACGCAAATAAAGCGGGGGGAGGGGGGGGGGATTCCACTCAATATTCACCGACACCTACCTACTCTTCTCACAGGGAGAACAAGGACCAAAGGGAGAGCCAGGCGTCCCGGGCAAAAGAGGACCCACTGGGCGACCTGGGAAGAGAGGCAAGCAGGTGAAAATACGAGTCGTGATTTGGGAGTTATTTGCACACATACTACACATACTTTATCCAACATTTGATTCTTATAGGGGGAAATGGGACAAACTGGAGCTTCGGGACTTATGGGCAAACCTGGGCCCCCGGGTCCAAACGGCCCCCCCGGTCCACCTGGACCACGGGCCCCCGGTTAGCTGTCACGCATCCGGTAGTTGCACACTCAGCACAATGTTTGGTGTTCATCCACGGCTGTGCACCTCGCAGGTCTCTATCTAGCCGGGGAAAAGGGTGAGAAGGGTCTTCCGGGCCCACCCGGCCACTGTGAGTGTGACACTTTCCTTGTAGCGAACAATGCTCCTCCTGGAAGCGACGCACATGAGGAGAGCCCCAATCAAGTCCCCGCCGTAAGACCATATGGCCACAAAAGAGCTTGATTCCTCATTTGAAGAGAATTTCATTGTATCCCATCACCCTTTTGTTATTTATGAAGTTATTTTGAATTTCAAATGTGTTCAGATATTCGTCGTGAGCAACGAGGAGGAGCTTGGCCGTCTCCATCTGGATCAGGCGATCGCGTTCAGGAAGGATCAGAAGGCACTTTATTTTCGAGATGAAGACGAATGGAAGCTCATACAGGCGAGTCATATTTTGGAGTGAATCGGGAATATTTGCTTCACGCTTTGGCTTTCGTATTCCTCTCGCAGCCCTCGCAGCAGTTTCAGTCCACCGAGAACAGAGCCGGCGCGTGCGGGGATGGGAAAGTGCAGCCAGAGGATGGAGAGGAATGCGATGATGGAAACCAAATTGTCACCGATTCCTGTCTGAGTGAGTCGTATGTGTACACATTGCGGGACATTTACAAAGTACTTTCAGTATCTCTGTGTGAGGATACTAAGCTGCTTTCCAATCCCCCCCCCCAAAAAAAAGCATCCTTCACATTCTTTTCCCCACGTATGCTTTCAATACCTTCTGCCTTACTCTTCGATTAAATTAGTTGCAAAATGCTACTCTGGCGCTGACACTACCCCCCCTCTCCCATCTCCCCCTCCCCGCATTGGCTCGGTGCCATTTTGCTGCCTTATGTTCCGAGTCCAGACTGCAAATGGGCCTATTGTGGAGACGGTTATCGACATGAAGGCATGGAGGAGTGCGATGGAAAAGACTTTGGCTATCAGACGTGCAAATCCTATCTTCCTGGGTAAGATCAGAGACTGCGAGGTCGAGAGTGGCGCCGCTTATTGTTTGGATGTCAGGTTTAATAGAACTTGATATTACGCTACTCTCATCAATCTGAAAGAATATCTACGGTACCTAAAAAAAAAATCTGAATTTGAACGCGCTTACCAGTGAGTTGCACTTTCTTAACATCCTCCTCCATCTCTGTCGCAGGTCTTTTGGCCAGCTCAGGTGCACCGAGGCCTGCGTCATCGACTCCACCGTCTGCAAGTACTTCACCTGAACAGAACGCAAGGTGCAAACGTTTGCAGCTCGTCTTCATCATTCAAAGTGTGGTGGTCGGGGCGGGGGGGGAGTCCCACCTCAGATTTCACTTGAAGTCTCACCTCATGTCCCTGATTATTACTTGATGGACTGAGAGAGGGCCAACAGGAGTCCCTTCTGCTCTGTGCCATGAGATGACGAACGGGAATCCGCATTTGGATCGGCTGTGGATCATTTTGTTGGCCTCGGGGATCTGCTTCTCGCTCAACTTGATACGAAGGGAAACACTTCAATGATTGTATGGAATGACTTGTTGGCTGTTATCACGGATACATGCGGAGCATCTTTTATAAGGAGAAGAAAATTATATTACTACCACGGAATGCTTTAAACATGTGCAATATATGAGAAATCCTCTATTTCGAAGGTGAAATGATGTGCTATTGCATGACAACGTGTTTAAACCGAGCTGTCAATAGAGTAGCCAAAGTTTGAATTTTTTGATGAAAACTTAAAAGAGCAATATAGTAGCATGTCAAACACTGTCGGACTGGATATTAAAAAAAATTATAAACGACACATTAACCTTTACACACGCTTCATTTTCCATACACATATTTATCGTGTCAACTTTGACCTGAGGCAAGAAAATCAACGAATGACAGATCTTTTAAAAATGTTTAACGATTAATAGCCTGTGACATTAATAAATGGATGATTAATCCCGTACCAATGTTTCGGATGAAAGGCCAAATGTCTGGGTGTTGCTTGTTTTCGCAGTTGTACATCTTGCACCTGTGTCAAGGTACCGTTTGACCACCTCTGTCCATGACTTCTGATCCACAAATTTAGTGTGTATGATCGTTCCAATGCTGTTTTTCTCTTCAGTTTTGAGACTCCACCAAACTGCAAGTGGGACTTCTTCCGCCTTTCAGCCAGCATCTTGCCACACTTCCATCGAGGCGCGATTTACAAGAGCACAAAACTATCCAACGAGGCACTGCCACCAGCTCGAAAACCTGCAAACACAAGGGAAAGTTCAGGCATCTTCCGCAGGGAGCCGCTTTTCTACCCTAGCCCCGCCCACACCGGAAAAAAAGTCAACTGCCAACAAAAACAAAAACATACATATAAAGATACACATTTAGGGCATAAGCAGTTTCGAAGTTCAAAATACTCACCATTATTTTTTTGACAAAAAAATGGTGATTCTAAAGTCCGTTCTGGTAAACAAATCGACCAATTAAACAGCCTCATTGTACAAATTTTGTAGCAAATGCACAAAGGCAGTTTTGAATCTTTTAATTTTTACATTTAATTCGGGTAACAGACAAAGACAATTTTTATTGCTGACAAACACTAAAACTGATCAAATGAGAGTTTAAAATGACGTTTGGGACGGTCCGTGTGGGCGGAGTTTACGAAGCGAAACCGGCCAATCAGATGCGTACTCTCTGCAACGGCGCTGACCGAGCAACGTCACTGCCACGTAGAAGTATCCGCGATCCGCTGGCCTCTCAAACCTGTGCGTATTGACGTTCCATTTCGCGTATTTCCACACCGGCGTTTGGTCTCGTACGCCAAGAGGCAATGCTGCCGCTGCCGCTGCTGAGCTGGTTATGCTCCTCTCTGGTGGCCGCCGTCTGCGGCGGAGCTCTGCCCGAGGCGGAGGTCAAGATAGAAGTCCTGCACAAACCTTTCCTCTGTCATCGTAAATCCAAGTATGGAGACATGATGCTGGTGCACCATCAAGGCTACTTCGAGAACGGTACCATGTTTCATGACAGGTTGGTAGTAGCAGTAGTATAAGGTGTGTCGTCAAGTGTGTTGGAATTTTGCCGTCTCTGGTACCAAATGAGTGACACTTTTTTTCCCCCCTGTGTGCGTCCACAGTCGTGGTGATCCTACTGAGGGCGACAAACATGCAATGTGGTTCATATTGGGCATCAGGGAGGTGATCAAAGGCTGGGACCAAGGTCTCCAGAAAATGTGTACAGGAGAGAAAAGAAAGTTGATTATACCTCCAGCTTTGGCCTACGGCAAAGAAGGCAAAGGTATAGTCGAGCATCTGTCTGTTTTAAGTGTATGTCCTACCTTCTTACTTTGTTTGGCATGGCATGTTTTATTTTATCTTGCATGTAAACCTCTGCTGTTCTAAATGACTCTTTTAGGACTTCCATACTGATTGATTTTTTCTTACCGCGGAGGCATGTGAACGATACTAAGCCGTGTCCCGGTAAGTTCACTCAGCAATAACAATTTATGATTCACACCCACAAAAATGCAACAATGAACACTTTCTAATTTTCTTTCTTCAAACTAACCCTTAGCTACTCTTTAATGGTTATCATGCTTGTTGGCGTTTTTTTCCTCAGCTCTTACTCTGATCCTGTCCCGTCCGTCCTTTAGGTAAAATCCCCCCTGAAAGCACCTTGACCTTCATCGTTGAGTTGCTCGAGATCAGAAACGGCCCGAGGTCGCACGAGTCGTTCCAGGAGATGGACCTCAATGACGACTGGAAGCTTTCCAAGTCTGAGGTGAAGCTATTCAACCCTTTTGAAACAAACGTGCAGTTCCTCTCGATCGGATGCGTGTTTTCAATGCGCTATGTCGTATACTCGGCACAAGAGAGCTTTCCATGTACTAGTCAATAAATACCAAGTATACTTCCCGGACAAATTATTTGTATCGGCGCAATGTTGCAAAATTCCGCTTTGACAAAGACAATTCTTTTTTGACATTTTTTAAAGGTATTTTAAAATTGTTCAACTGTACTACACCCAAATATTTTGCTCCTCCAAAGCAATAATTTTCATACTTTTACACCAAGTAAAAAAAAAAAAAAAACTACTTCATCCGAGTTCAACATTTGTGACCAACATTAAAGTACGACAACCAACTCTCGCCTTGGTGTACCTAATGAAATGTCCGTTTTATTTAACGCCACAATGCCCCCACCCCTCCATGTTTTGGTTTTGCAGGTAAAACAATACTTCAAGAAAGAGTTTGAGCGTAACGGCTACCCTCCCAATGACACCCTGCATGAGAATATGGTCGAAGACATTTTTGCCAAGGAGGATGAAAACAAAGATGGCGTTATATCTTCCAAGGAGTTTACTTACAAGTACAAACACGATGAACTTTAAAGACTCATCTATGTTCTTGTCATTCATTTGTGGTGCCAGGAACATTCTCGGGTGCGTTTGTTGGATGCCTTGACACTGAACACATTTGTGAACCTGAACGAAGCTCCGATTTTAGTGTGCCGATCGTTCACAGATGTGTAACTTTGCTCTGATTGGCCCAGGTCAGCTACCACATGTGACTTTGCTGTAGGGATCTTGTATTTGTGTCAAACTTTGTCATAAATATGAATGATTAAAAAATATTTTTCAATACAGTTGGTTGCGACTGGAATGAGGATAAGTGTTTGAAAAAAAAATGTAATGATTGGATAGATTTATGCAACTGTTCTCATTTTGTCGCTTTGTCACAGAATGAAAGCCGATTTGAAAAAAATAAAACAAAAAACTAAGACTGTTGTTTGCATTTTTATTTTCTCTCAAGCAAATCACGTTGTTGCACTTGCCCCTTTTCGCCAAGGTGATCAATAAAGTGACTTGGAAAAGTGTGATTTTATCACGTGATTGGCCAACAGATGGCGCTGTTGTTACAAGTCTGGTTAGTACATCGGGGAGCGCCAACCTGATCTCGAGGAAAATGTGCTCAAGTAGAAGTCCAGTCATAGTCCGCAATGAAAATATGTTCTATTATGTCCTAAAAATATTGGCGTCCATCAAATTGGACTTGAAATGCGAGTGAAGCCCGCAACAGTATTTCACTGTTGCTTACCACAACAACAAACCCGATGTATACTACTAACTCTGTTGTGTGAGCGTTGGATGTCATTACCAAAAGAGCTTAATTTAATATGACCGCGGCTTTTGCAGATCATTCTCATTTCTTTTGTGCACAGATAACAAATTGCTCAAAACCGCTTCAAACAAACCACATCCAAAATAGCCCCTGGAAGAAATTCACCAGAGACTGCGCGTATGTGCTGATGAGGACGAGTCGGGCGGGCCCTCCTCTCACTCGCATTCAAAACATTCCACTCCAGAAAAGGTCAGAGGTCACCGTTATGTCGTAGGAGGCGCAACTAACACGCAAACGATTTCCCCGCCGCCGAACCAAAAGCGCCTGGCTCTTGTGTTTATTGTTGAGCGTTTCCTAACCTTTGTATCCAGGAATTGTGTGGGATGAATCTCATCTGAGGTGTGACCTGATCCCATGGGGAGCTGGATTTACTGTTAAAAGAGAATGGAGAGTGAAAAGAAAACATCACAGATTGAAAACGGGAGTGTAATTATCGCGCTCTCTTGTGCTGCGATACCTCTGTTTTCTTTACTGGGGTAAATGCGAGGGAAAGGCTTGAATTCATCTGGAGGAGGAAAATCTTCTTTTGGGTGGAACTGGAATTTGGATTCAAAGTCATCTGGATGGAGTGAAGAAGCAACTGTGCTGTCATTTTCAGATACGAAACACGGTGTTCCTTTCATCGTACCTTTTGGAAAGATGTGTCTTGTTTGAGATTCGTTGCTGTATTGCCATGCGGACATGCAAGTATTTATGTAAAGTGGATATAAAAAGTCTACCCCCCCCCCCTTTGTCCAAATGCCAGGTGATTGTGATATAAATCATATTAGCACTTTAGTTTCAGTATTAGATTTAGTTTTAAAAACATTGAATGGCATATTTGTTGAGTTATTTTAAACACTGAATTCTGATCTGGCTGCGATTGGCTGGCAACCGGTTCAGGGTGTCCCCCGCCTACTGCCCGAAGACGGCTGCGATAGGCTCCAGCACCCCCCGCGGCCCTAGTGAGGATTGAGCGGTTCGGAAAATGGATGGATGGATGGATTCTGATCTAGATAAGCAGTAGCAAATTCATCTGTGAGTAGAGTGAAGGACTATACAAGGATACCTAAATGTGGCTAATGTGTGGATTTCCTCAAATATTCGCCCGTGCCTTTGTGATGAAATTCTGTCATTGGCTTCTGTCGAAAATCTGGCCTCCATAATTCCTCATTATTTTACTTGCACCCTTGCGCAAGGGAGCAAGCAGCATTTGAAGCACTTCGAAGGCCATTGTCACGAACAGGATGCCCCCATCGTGACGCAAACGTTACTGGTCAGTCACTCACCCTGACTGTGCAGGTGTCCATTCCTGACAATGGAGGGCGGCGGAGGGGGAGGAATGCGGCCGGACAGCTCAGTGGAGGAGGAACGTGCTGGAGGAGCTGGAGGAGGAGCCAGACGACAAGCACCTGCTCACACGAGGGGGAGGCGTCAAGAGGGCTGTCGTCAGAAACGTGATCTTGAACATGAAAAATGCATTTCAATTGGATCTGTTGCTACTCGGTCATGTGACAAGACCATGTCATCTCCTGTGTCTAATCCATCCATTTTCTGCCAGTGGTAATTGGTTAGCCGGTTGCCAATCAATCACGGAACGCTTATCGCATATTGCCCGTCATGATCATTTCTTGTTCGGATACAGACCCACCTGCACTTCTCGGCACAGCAGGCGGTCGCCTGGTCGGAGCGTTGCACGGGTATGACGGCGGTAGAAAGCGTAAGGCCGGCGAGGGCACGGCAGGAATTCTGGGCGGGGGTGGCGGGAGAGTGGATGGACAGCTCGGGGTGAAAGAGCTTGGGAGAGGGGGAGGTGGCACCGGGGGCGGTGGTCCGAGCGGGCTCGAGTCACGCAGGATGGGGAACCTTGCAGGTTCAAAGTGGACCACGGAGGGCGCTGGTGGGTAGAAGGACCAAGAGGAGCGGTCCCCAGGGAGAGAAGGAGGGTTGTGAGTTGGAGGGGGAGGCGTCAGGGGTGGGGCATTAGTGGTGTGTTGGTAGTGCTGGATGGGAAGCCAAGTGGGCTTTGTGACCTGAGATGGAGCCGGAGGGGGTGGGAAGGGAGGTAGAGGGGGAGGCTTGTTGGTGGGCCGGTCCTGGAAGGCTTCCGGCGGAGGTGGAGGAGGAGGAGGAGGAGCAGAGGGCGGGGCGGGTGGTGTGGGCAGAGGGGGAGCGGTCACGGGGAGAGGAGCGAGATGTTTGCTGGCGTGAGTCGGCGAGGGTGGGGCGGAGGAGGAGGCGAGCGGACGGGGGCCGACACAGTCCGCCAAAGTGGGCGTGTTCCACAGCGGCTTGAGGGAGGCCGATGAGCTCGAGCGGGACACTAGAACACGGACACACACAAAAAAGTGTCTTTGTCGCAGAAAAATTTATCCTCGACTGCATGCGTACAGGGCGGCCCGGTAGTCCAGTGGTTAGCACGTCGGCTTCACAGTGTAGAGTACCGGGTTCGATTCCAGCTCCGGCCTCCCTGTGTGGAGTTTGCATGTTCTCCCCGGGCCTGCGTGGGTTTTCTCCGGGTGCTCCGGTTTCCTCCCACATTCCAAAAACATGCGTGGCAGGCTGATTGAACACTCTAAATTGTCCCTAGGTGTGAGTGTGAGTGCGAATGGTTGTTCGTTTGTGTGTGCCCTGCGATTGGCTGGCAACCGATTCAGGGTGTCCCCCGCCTACTGCCCAAAGACAGCTGGGATAGGCTCCAGCACCCCCCGCGACCCTAGTGAGGATCAAGCGGCTCGGAAGATGAATGAATGAATGCATGCGTACACAGTGGCGGCTTGACTTTCAAGTGCTCCGAGGTTACAGGTTTCTGACGTACAACTAATATGCCCTTCGAATTTGGCATCGCAAAGTACTTTTGATTCCTCAAACAAGGATCAAGAAAGTAAAACTATAATCCGTGTCGGGGTCCTCCTGTAATTTTACCAACCTGCCGTCTTGCCCGCCGAGTCCCGTTGCCCTATCGGCCTTAGGGTGGGAAACCCCCCTGCAAACAGCCCACCTAAAGATGGCCCCGTGGGGGCCGCACCTCCACGTGGACCCTGAGCGCCGCCAACATTGCCGGACACATCTCCACTTGGAGCCGCGGGCTCTGGGGGAGGAGGACCATACAAAGCAATACGCGTTTTAGGATAACAACAATGAAAAATAACATTTGATCTCAGGCAAGCGATTCCAAGAACTAATTTAATTGATATAGTCTACGACTTCATGCAATGCGAGCTTGCCTGAATGTGTAGATAGTAATTTCCTATTACGCCTAACCTCATGACATTCCATCCCAAAGTGCACACTTGAGTGCGTACATGCGCGTCTACGTGCAAATACGGCCAAAGAAACACACGTGCACCTCATGAGCCGCACAACTAAAAGCCTCGAGAACCAAGGTGAGGCCATTTCCGTTGGTCAAAATGCAAGACTGACTTATTTGCAGTGGTACAAAGTGCATACGGTTGGTTTTCTTACTGTCCACAAGAGGGGCACTGCGGTCATTGACCTGCGTGACTTTCTTGAGTCGGGCTCCCTTCTGGATGTCAGCTAGCAGAGCGCTTGTGGCGGCTCCTCCGCCGGACTGGACCTTAGGAGACTCGACTGGAAACTGTGACACGGACAAAGAAATATTGCACTCATTTTTTTTTAGCAAAGTGTGATGCGGTCTCGTATGATCATATAGTTCCCCACCCGAGAGTGGATGTAGAAAGGAAAACCTTTTGACTATAGAAATGACCTGTGA
The DNA here is from genome assembly GCF_025434085.1 of Hippocampus zosterae. Lineage (NCBI taxonomy): Eukaryota > Metazoa > Chordata > Actinopteri > Syngnathiformes > Syngnathidae > Hippocampus > Hippocampus zosterae. The sequence continues at coordinate 19,527,809 of NC_067457.1, forward strand.
CTCAGTTACCACGTGGACACTGTGCACCTGCTTAGGAAATTGAGCCGTCATCAATAATGCAAACGACATCTAGGGGGGTTAAACCAAGCGAAAGAGACAAATGGGTAAACTGCAAAAGTCTTGAGAGATATTTTCTTACTAGTGGAGGTGCAGTGCATGGGGGTGGCAGAGGAGGTGGTGGCGGAGGAGGTGGTGGCGGAGGTGGTGGAGGCGGTAGCGGCATCTCAGCTATACCTGCAGAAAACAACGCTGTTTAAAAAAAAAAAAGTGCCACCAGAAGCTGCTACTGTGCAAACAAAACACTTGGGGTGACCTCTCGCCCGATTCTCTGAAAAGGAAGCTCTTTCAGCTGAGCGCTGCGCAAAACAGGAAACAGAAAGCTCTCCATCCTCTCTGGAGAAGTCCAACAACCAACCAACCCCCCCGGCCCCCGCCTTGCCACCTCTTCGTCCCCTGTCTTCCCACAATGGCTTGAGTTGGGAAGCGAACAATAGTGCATGTTGTGCGAGAGGTAATAGACTCCCCTTCAGCTCCAGAAAGGCATTCGCTGACATTTTGTGCTGTCGTGGATAAAAAAAAAAACCATTGAGGAAAATGACACGACACGCATGCATGTTTTCTAGTGAGTAGGAAGAATGCAGTCTTGCTACAAAAATAATGGGACACCCCACTGTTTGTTGAATCTCATTATTTTAGCTTATCGAGAGATTTTGACAATGTGGACTTGTAAATGTTGATCTCAACCCCATCAGGCACACCCCTCCGGCCGGGATGAACAAGAACGGAGATTCCGAGCCAGGCACTCACTAGGCAACTGTCAGGCCGTTCCTGCGTGACTATTTCTATCGTCAAAAGTGTGCCAGCCATCTCCATGACACTGCCAGTGAGGACTTTTTTTTAAACAAGCTGACTGGCTGGCTTTCCATGTTGTGAAATAGGTGCAAGACACCACTTGAAACAGTTGTTGTTTTCAGCTTGGAGAACATTTTCAGTCGTTCTTCCTATAGAAAAAAAAAGACCTCCTGGGGATGATTAGATAACACACTAAACAAAAACACGTTAAAGGTAGATTTTGTTTTTTTAACATTTAAAGAGCACAAGGAAAAAGCTACATTGAACATGCAACAGCATGTTGGAAACAATGAACTTGGGCCTACCTTCCCAGAGTCAGAAGTCCACCTGCTAGCTTTCAGAGTCCTCGGCTTGTAGACACAAAGCAAACTGACCTCATAGCTTTATTTTTAACCAGACCGGTCGGCTGCCTGTCACTCACCAAAATTAACTGCAAAAGAAAAGTTTCGAAAGGGTTTCCTTTTCTTTTTGTTGTTGTTGCTGTTGTTCAAGATCCTGCCCTGTGCACATGAACAGTGGTCTCTTGATTGCTCCAGCAGTTCTCCCACACTGTGTACCGTGCAGAAGTCTAGCGGCGTAATACAAATCCAGAAGGGGGCAGGACAACACCCTACTGGGAAGAAACACCGGGAGGGGGAAAAAATGACTACACCGCATTTCTAAAGCGTTATTAAGCAAAGGCATATATTTTACATGGGTAAAATAAATAAATAAATGCATAAAATCAATCTTGCCTCAACTGACAACCCCCTATTACATATACAACGGTTGAACGCAAAGTTATTATACCCTTGTATCAACGGCAACAGGTTGATAATCAGGTTATTTGTACATTCTGCCATCTAGTGGATTAGCATTTAAAGTACTGGAATTGTTCTGCCTGGTATGGTATGTCGCTGGCAAAGATAGACGAACAATGACATTGTAAAAACGGAACGGCACAGCCGATGACCTGGTGTGGTTGGCAACCACCACATAAATTAATATTGCAAAAATAATAATAATCAGAATCCTAATCACAATCACGGGCGGCCCGGTAGTCCAGTGGTTAGCACGTCGGCTTCACAGTGCAGAGGTACCGGGTTCGATTCCAGCTCCGGCCTCCCTGTGTGGAGTTTGCATGTTCCCCCCGGGCCTGCGTGGGTTTTTTCCGGGTGCTCCGGTTTCCTCCCACATTCCAAAAACATCCGTGGCAGGCTGATTGAACACTCTAAATTGTCCCTAGGTGTGAGTGTGAGCGTGGATGGTTGTTCGTCTCTGTGTGCCCTGCGATTGGCTGGCAACCAATTCGGGGTGTCCCCCGCCTACTGCCCGAAGACCGTTGGGATAGGCTCCAGCACCCCCCGCGACCCTAGTGAGGATCAAGCGGCTCGGAAGATGAATGAATGAATGAATAATCACAATCACGAGTGACAAAGTGTGTGAGTGTGTGTGGGTCGTGGGGGCTATTAAAATATACACATTGAGAAAGTGTACACAAATCCGTGTTAAGTTCCTGTGTACCAGACCAGCACAAATGCGCTGGATGCCACTTAGACTATGCACCAAGTGTAAGTGTTCCACAAAACTGGTATACAATATATTTTTAGCAAGGTATCCACAATGTGGCTCAGGCAGTTATTACCGTTTAATTACCATGAGATATGAAATTGAAATATTGCACATCTGCGTTCGTTTTGGCTCAGTGAAATACCATAGACTGGCAGGTGAATCAACTGAAGCTCGCCTGCAGTTGAAATGATGACATGACAGCTGCCCGTTCAATAAATGCGTGGATTTATCATGTTCCAATGCCTACAGCAAAAACCTGTGAGCCAGTGATATGTCATTTGTACAAAATTATTTTTACTATATTAAAAAAATGCGAATGGGTGGTTTGGTTGTCGGAAAAACATTAATGTGGCGGCATGTGACGCAGGAATGCAGTGACACAAGCGCGCTCCTCCCTCGAGCTGGCAAACAATAACACCCTCAGTTTGACACACATCATAACGTCATCGTCGATCTTGTTGCATCATTTCAAGTCAACTCATTTACACTCTCTGACAATGTATAGTTTACATACCAGACTTCCATGCAGGTACCGTAGATTCTCTTGCAACCAGTCCAGGTTGTAGTCGTCCAAATTCAGCAGCTCCTCTGCAACTCTCAACAGGATAAACAGGATGTGAGGCGAATGAATCGAAGCGATGTTGAGGATTCACAAAGCGCACACACACACGATGAATGGTAGCAACAGTTTGATTTATTGCACATGCGTTACCTTCATTTCAATATTCACAGGTGATTTCAACACAGCGTACCATAAAAACAAATCTAACGTTAGGGGTGCATCTTTGCCTATCCCATCCTTTCGGCGCATAACATCACCATTTCTCTTCATTTGTCCACGCCTCTGTTCAAAAATCAGAAAACTTGTCCTTCATTAAAAAAAAAAACCTACCAAATCATTGACAATTTCACAAACATCCCTCAAGGCCTTCCAACGGTTTCATAAAAGCACGTTCGCAGAAGGCGCGTCCTTCATTTTACATATATCAAATGTCATTATCACGCAGGCACGTAAAGGGAAATATGTTACATAAAGAAGAGGACACCGCACAATGTCACTCGATGGGCTCAGTATCAAAAGGAATATACACCCATCTTTGCCGAGATCCTTCAAGTCCTCTCTGCTCCTCGTCACCTTCCTCATCACCATCACAACCAACCCACAGAATCGTCCGCACACCTCGAGGGAAGGAAGCCTTTTTTTCCTTCGCGTCTTTCTCAAGTCAACTTTGTACCTTCCGTCGCCTCTTCTCTGCCATCGATCACCGGACGTCGTCTGCCGCCGGCGCCACGTTTTCACTGTCTTTATCCTCCACGGCAAGGCCAGTGCGAACCCGTTTCTTCAGTTTAAACCGGCCCGAGCGGGACACGTTCATGTTTCGGCGGCAAGTCTGCTCGTTGAACAGGGACTCGATGCGGGAGTCATCGTAGGTCTCGTCGCTGAAGAGGCAGGAGCCGTTGGTGGGCTCTTGTTGGGGCAGAGACTGCTCGGTGGTGCTCTTGGTCTCTTTGGACTTCTCTTGGGCAAAAGGGTCAAAGTCTGGTCCGTACGAGTGGGGGGAACTCGGGTCCTTGGCGGACCCTGGCTTCTTCTTTGGCAGGAAAGCCCTCCACCATTTTGCCCTCTCTGTCATCTTTGCCTGCAGGAGGAAGACCGAGCAAAGGAGACATCACTGTATCACTCACTCTTGTCTATTTATATTTCTGCCTTCATTGAGCTGGGCGATTCCTTAGTCAGACAATAATAATGTACTAAAAATAAGACATCTGGTCTTTTTTAAAAAAATATATATGACAGACGGAACAATTAAATGCTCTTCCATGAAATGCCAATTAACCTGTGTTTCCACTTATTGTGTAATATTTGTTTCATGGTGTGCAATATATATATATATTTTTTTTTAAACGATGTGCCGTGGTTGGCGAAACACAGATTTAGCTACGCAACACATCCAGGCGAGTCCACGATGACTCAGATCCTATTCTTGCTTTTGAAAGGTGGAAATCTGACTCGTCAAGAAACCAGCTAGGATTTCATTGACAATTTCTGTCCCGTCGCGGGACTTCCCACCCTCCCTAATCTTGTTAAAGCCTCCTTTTGTAAAACTGGTTTAATGGGTTGCGAGTAAAGAACAAACACAAACTGAGATTCAAAACATGGAATTCCACACAAACCAAGCCACTTACCTGAGGGAAAAGCAGTAGTTGGCGACACTTGTGATGATCCAAATCAGGATGAAATGCTCTTGATAGTGATCTAATTTAAAGGGACTGGCTTGTCTTCAAACAAGTGTGACGGCAATTCTTCGAATATGAAACTGGACGGATTTCACGCTGGAGTAGACCACCCTTGTCTCCGCTCTGATATCACAGGCGAAGATGTCGTACACCCCACTTCACTCTAGTCCAGTGAAGTCTGGACCCTTCCTTAATGATTCTTCCGAAACGTTGGCGTGAAATGACACATAAGCGGTGTCGCTTTCTGCTGACTGAACCAGCAGGTTTCCATCCCCGAAACTCCAACGTCGTTGCACCTGTACTCACTCCCGATTGGTTGACGGCGACAAAGTGGTCACGTGAGCCCCACCCAGGTTAAACTGCTGTGTCGTGTGGGCGGCGTTTGTCGTCGCCAGGCAACCCAACCGATGGGAGGAAATCTCTCCACTGATTTAAAAAAAAAAAAAAAGGAATCCTTTGTATTGTACTTGCGTGACCCAACCCATCATTGACAGGTTTTTTTTTTTAGCCACGTCGTCCCTGTAATGTGGTTGACAGTAATTAATTGGCATGGCGACATTTAATATCACAAGGGGTTATTAAGGTCAGAAGTGGCCAATGGATAATTAAATAAAGTACAGACTCTAAAGTCAAAGTAATTTTTTTTTTGTCAACAGCATGGTTTTGAGAAGTTGGCTGTATGAAAAAAAAAAAAACATTCCTGATGTCCTGCTCATACTGAAAAATGAAACACCTCATTATGTTGTTACAGTCAAATGCGACAAACGTTGACTAAAAGGCAAAGGAAAATTAAACCTCTTGGACTGTTAGCAGCATGATGACATCAGAAACATCTAATTGAATCCTGAGCAAGTACTTGTACCATATATGAATATCATTCGCCTACTAGTGATTCCTGAAAGCTAGACAAAAAAGAAAGCCTTTTTTTTAACGAGGTGTAGATTGAACTAGTCACCAGCCAGTTGCAGGGGGTATTATTTATTTATTATAATTGATTATTCTAAATTATTAAAGATTTTTTTAAACATATTTGACATCTGGATTTTGGTCCTTTTTTCCTGGCGCTTCTCTTTCCTACCAGTTCTGACCTCTCATGCTCATAGGCTAAAGATCGACGTGTTGTTAAGGAGGATCTGGCATTGACTAATTGGGACGGGTTTAAACCGGCGGCGCTTGATTTCATTGAATGGCCTCCAATACGTTTTTAACTGACATTAATGGACATGACATCATATGATTCATGTTGCTTACTCGGCATTCTCTGCAGCTGTCCTGGAGTTTTTTTTGTGAACTATGGGCCTGTGAAGCCCTCAGAGACTCTTTTTGTGATATATCAACCCGTTTTAATTTACTTCCGTTTTCCATCCGGCCATTTTTTCCTGCGTTTGTTCTCATGCAACCTTTGAAACCAAATACTGACTGACAAGAATTTGGAACCAGCAAACCATATCTGCGACTTCAACTAATGATTTGCGCCTCAATGTCTTTTTTTTTTTTTTTTAACCTACATGTTTACTTGGGCTTATTGTCTGTGTACGGACTTGTACATGCATATAGAACATTCGAATGAATCATAATGCACAGTTCTCGTCTGCTCGTGCCTTAAGGGCGAGGACACTAATGAGCCGTCTTGATCACTGTGCCACACGTGCGTACGAGCCAAGTCAGTGACTGTCAAAACAATACACCTGAAAATGTATTTTTGCCATTGTGGCGGAATCAAACAACAGGTTGAACCGTGGCGTGCGAGCCATGGGAACGAGAGCAGAAGGCAGCCAGTTGGACTGGTAGGGTCAGCTTGCAAAACACTCAAAGGAGGTGAGCAGTTACTGTGGCTAAGAACTGTTGTGATTTCCAGGCGATGCTTCTTTTGTCAGTTAACACGGACAACATCGGCCCATTAAAGCCAATGTTCCCCACTCAGGAACAATTACAGTGGACCAACGCATTATAGAAGAGAAAAAAAAAACTCTATACATACTCTCCGTACATTTGGGCACAGCAGAGCGGCCTCTCGGTGTCAATGTGTGCTCTTGTTTGTTTAGGCAGCTTTCATTGTGCATTCCTGGAGTTTTTAACGATGGATACAAAACTGAATTATTTTGCTTGTATCTCGAAATTTGATCTAATATTATTATGAAACTTCGTTTTGGCATTAACCATGACTTGACTTGGGTACACCTTGTTCAGACAAATAATATTCACACCCAGGCACATTAGGGTGCTTAAATTTGTGTCGGTAAGTAAACGATCACTTAGCGAGCGTCCACACCCGACACAAAGCCACCGCGTGATGATGGCATGACTTTCAAGTTTTATATACAAATGCTGCTCCTTTTTTTTCTTTAAGCGCAGTCATTTTCACTTGAAATGTGTCATTCTGCTTAACTGACTTTGATCAACTGTTATATTCATGCATCACTGCAATTTACTTACTTTGCAAAAATTAAAAAAATAAAAATCTCAAGAGTTACAGAATAAAGACAGAATGCACAATTAGTCAGTGCATTGAAAACTAGCTGAAAATAAGCGCAACAGTAGTGTTAACATTCAATGATAGATCCTAAAATTGAATTCATTTTGACTTCAGCAGTTCTGGTCGTTGTCCTTACTGTTGAGAAGTCCAGATTGGTTTACGCCATATTTTAATTACCGGTATATTCATTATAATGATTAGAATCACTCTAGGAGAGATTATATTTCACACACCACTGTACTGTATATTTTTTGGAGTTGCACATCACACAGAACCAGATCACACACATACAGGCATGCAAAGAGAGATGCCAGAGTAGAAGGGGTGCTCAATGCAAACAGTGCCGCATCTCTTGAGCTGAGGGAGATAGCGGATACCCTGCTTATTTGCCATTTTTACATTTGTCTACAGGCAGGACTTGAACTGTTGTTACCATCAGGTTCCCAAAGCCCTTCCCAAATGAATGAGCTACTCCCACCATACAGTAAACGAATGTTTACAAAGGGAAATATTTGCCAAAGGTGATGAAGTTTTACGTACAGCAGGGGGCGACAAACACCACCGTGACGCAAAGTAGTCGAAAATAGCACGAAGAAGAAATTACAGCCGTCATGTAATGTTAACATGAACAAGGTTGTCAACATTTTGTAGGAGCCACACAAACATCTTGTGACAAACACAGCCATATCCTTATGGTAAGACGAACTTTCCGACTCTTCATTATCATCGCGATAGTTTTGAGACCTAACCGAGATGCGTTCGTTAGCTAACGAGCAATAACGGCCTGAATGAGCAGCTCACGCTATGGGACGATTTAAAAAAAAGTCACAAATAGATCACATGACGCCCTTTTGGGTCAACTGTTCAGTTTATGCATATCCATATTAAAATAGATATATCCATACTGTTTCATTAAGAGAAGTATATTTTGTTCAAAAGCCACTCCACGTCGTTGTTCGACAACTCACGCGAGATGTTCCTCTTGACTGCGCATTGATATCTTCACAGGTAGAGATGAGCGTCCACTGCGTCGTGACGTCCGCTGGCCGGAGCTTCTCTTCATCGTATCCCGCCGCTGGCCTCCTCCGCCGTCTTCTACCTGCCACCTGCTCCATCACACGGTGAGTCCACTTGATTACTTTTATTCTCAGTTTTAGTGTTATTTACCGAGACGTTCACTTTCGCACTTACTTCCCAAATTGCTAAATGTCAATGTTTACAAACCTATATTGAGGAGAAAAAAAACCTTAACATATTTTACATTATATAGTAGAAAAAGTATTTGTTTTGTGAAAGTCCTAACTTGTCACAGCTCCTATATTGGATCATTGATGACAAGTGCAGCGTCCCTTTTTATTTTTAAATTAGTCATCTATGATTCTGTCTTGAAGACGTAACTACCGACTTATTTTTTTTTTAGACGCATGTCCCCCAAAAGACAAATGGACCATCTTGAGAGGACGGCAACCAACCAAAGACAAAGCGTAAGATGCTATAATTGGCCTATGGATGGATGAAATGTACCTTGTAGATGGAATGCTTCATCCCTGCAACCTACACACAGGCTGTTTATCCTGCTCAAGTATGCGGCATCATGAAGGAGTCGGAGTCTGTAAAACGTCTCAGGTTAACAGCTCATCCGGACTTCAACTTCAAGGCGGGACAGTGGTGAGTAGAGACTCAGTCCCCCTAAAAAAACGGCAGTGTTTGTTTTAATCGTATTTAGTGTCGTTCAAAAATAGTAACCAACTTTGGAGGTCAGGAGTAACTATTGCTTCTTACTGATGTATTTCACATGGTCTGCAGTGCTTTTAAACAACAGGTGGGGGCAGTGTTTCATTCACCATGACACACAAGGTTGCTGGTTACATTCCCCCCCCCCCCCCCCCCAAGGAAAGGTGAACTCAAACCAGCATGTTTTGGGGTGAGGGTGAATCAATGTTTATAGAGGAGCCCTTCAGCCCTATGTACAAACCATACCTTAAAGGGTAAGATACAAATTGTTTAATGCTACGAGAGAAATTCGTTGATGTATTTTATTGGTGATGACCAAATGTGTGCATTTTGTGCTCCAGCCGTATCGACAGATGCCTTCGCGGATAAGAATAAGAGCAGTTAAGAGAAATTAGCAATTTCTGAATAGACAAGTTCTGGCTTCACGGGGGCGCGCGTCTGTCAGTCAGCTCTGCCAATGGTAATGAGCAGAACGCATAAACCAACGAGCGCATACTCTAGGTGGGCGGCGGCGGCGAGATCGAAAAACCCAGCAGCCAGTTCCCCTGCAGCGCTTGATAATGAATGTAAATACATGGAAAGCTTCGGGTTTGTGAGGAAAAAAACAAAAGGAGCTGTTAAGTTGTTCGTCTCCAGGTGGAAGAAGAAGAGGCCGAGGAGGTGGTGGGCGGAACGTACATGTTCTTTTCACAGCAGATTCATATTCATGAAGCAAGAGTTGGAGTTAAACAAACGGTCATTGTTTGCCTGCCGCTATTGTGTTCCCCTCTGGGTCACGTGTTGAAGGACGCCGTGTCACCACTGTTTTAAGACCGTCACACTGCATTTTTTTGTTTGGCCGCTGCTCCTTTCTAGAACGGTCATCCTTGCTGAGGTCAAAGGTCACAATCTCCACACACAATCCCACTTTGACCCTCAGCTCAGCATGTTTCTACCCTCCAGTCGAGCTTTGTGTAGCCAATCGAACAGTCAGGCTTTCTCTTGTTCTCCTATTGTGGCGTGGCGGCGAGGGAAGGACGAGCGGGAAGTTTACCAAGCTGTAACGAAAATCATTAATCCGGCTTTGTTGTGCAGGGTGGACTTCTTCATCCCAGGAGTGGACAAGGTGGGAGGTTTCTCTATGTGCTCCAGCCCGGGTCTGCTGCAGAGGGAGGGCGTCGTGGAGCTGGCCGTCAAATTTGCCAATCATCCGCCAGCGCACTGGGTTCACACGGCGGTGAGTGGGCTGACAAGAGTTTCTCAGCTTTGATAGAAGACAGTCATGAAACAAAGAAAACAAAACTAACAGAAACTGTATCTCACCTTAATAAAACTGAGATTATGAAAATAGAATTTCCAGAAATTCCGAATGGCCTCCATGCCCTCACTCTCGTCATACGGCAACCACTTTTGCGACATGCAATTACCCAGCTAGCTAGCTCTGCCCACACCATACCCCGAAAATACATCTTGCCATCAACAACTCCGCTAGCAGGGCCACTTTAGAGTGCCTCGTTGTTGGCTGTGACTGCATACACAACATAGGAACAAAGACACAAGAGCAAGGGGGTGGGGGGGGGGGTACCAGGTGGTCTGACATGACAGCCATTGTGTGGATCATACTCGAGTGGCCACTTTAGAGTGCCTCGTTGTGGGATTTATTCCAGCATCTGGAGGCAGAAATGCTCACTTTAATAAGAACAGGCTTTTTTTTTCTAATTTCCTCCAAGTTGCTGTATGAAAGTGAACAATGTATACTCCTAGCTCTTTTCTCGGTTTGCTGGCAGCTCCCGTCTGACAGTGAGGATGAATAAACTGTAGTGCGAGACGAGACGTGTTTGGAGACACTGTGGGATCCTTTGATCCCGTTTGTTGCTTCAAACAGTTTTCTATGAGCTGTAATAGTGCAGCAACAGCACTATCAGTGCTTTTTTGGTGTATGTGTTTGTGCTTAGGATCAGATGTTTAGCAAAGTATATTTACTGCTTATTTAACATCAAAACACTTCCTCTGTGTAACCTGCCAAGCTGTCATAGCACAGCTTGTGGAGCTGCAGGTTTGGTGTGCGTACGCTCACGCTACCTGGTATAGATCAGTGGCTCGCTCTAATCTGAGCCTCAGTGTGTGTTTTTGTTGTCATATCGCGGGCAAAAAGGTCAGTGCAGGAGTTAAGCACTTGTCTGTCTTTTTGTTTTGTGCGTATAACAGCAGTGCCAGACTTGTTTTCATCACGGGCCACTTCATAGTTGCGGTTGCCCTTAGGGGGCCGATGAGAACTGTGAAACCGCACATATATACCGGTACTAGTAATCGGAGATGGGAGAAAGTGTCTGCCCAAAATGAATGAAAAGAAGTAAGGAAGCAATAACTCTCGACCGTTTCCTCCCACAGTGCACATTGGGCTCTCAGGTGGCAGTGCGCGTCGGCGGGGACTTCTACTTTGACCCCTCACCTTCGGACCCTGCCGTCGATCTGCTGCTGATCGCCGGGGGTGTGGGCATCAACCCCTTGTACTCCATTTTGTCGCACGCGGCCGATTTGCTGCAGGTCAACCGAGCATCTGGCGGGCGAGGCTACAACATCGGCTCAGTCCACCTCCGCTACAGTGCCAAGACTACAGAGGAGCTGCTCTTTAAGGTGTGTCCCGTCAGATCCTGGAAAGCTTATAGTCATACAAAACATTTTTTGGGGTGGGGTGCATACTAACAAGTGAACTTGTTTCTTACCTTCTGCTTCCCAAGAATCCGATCCTGCGGGCGTGCAGGGAGTTTCCGGACAAGTTAACATGCCAATTCCATGTCACCCAGCAGAGCACAGATATTGAACCACATCTTCAGCCTTTTGTCAATCGTAAGTAATATACAGGAATTAAAAGCGAACCCTTGACATGTGCCACAGTATTAAGCGTTAAACCGTAAAAATACAAAGGCTACAAATAGAGTTGGAGTTTTTCAGCAAGGAACTAAGGATAGGTTAAAAAAAATGCAGAGTGAACCATAAGGGGTTCATACTGTCCACAAGCCTATCTACTTTTTTTTTTCTTCAAGACATCAAAAGTAACTTATTACAAGCTTAGTTGGCTCATTACTCTTCATCAAGCAAGTAAACAACGTTTACAACATAACATGATCTGCAGTCAGCCGTTTCTCATTAGGGATGGACATATGACTACATTTGCTATACTCGCATTGTATGAGAAAACGGCCGCTTTCATGTGACGGATATAGAAAAGGAGGAATCCACAATGTTCTTTATCTTCTTGGAACAAACAGCCAAATGCGTAGAAAAGAAAAAAAAAAGAACAAAAATCTCCTTGTTTTAAAATGGGCAATGTTCTGCTATGATTACAATCCTGACCTACACGCAACCCACGGTAAGGGGGCGGGGGACAAGTTATTGAAGATACTGTATATGCTTGAATCAGATATTCTGACAAAGAATGCCGCTCTCTTCATAATTGATCGACTTTTGTTCTTAGGTTGGAGAATCGCAGAAGAAGAGCTGCGGGCACACGTGGACCCCGAGAGGACTTTGTGTTACTTATGTGGACCTCCGCCCATGATTGAGGCAATTTCCCAAACCCTCGTGAACCTTGGCCTACCGCAAGACACAATTCTCTTTGAGAAGTGGTGGTAGCTGCACCTACCTTCTCCCGGAACGCCGGTGTTGTTTTCCGGGATCCTTGTTTAACATTTTTGAGTTTCTTGATACATTTGCGTGGTGGGAGTTGAAAAACGACAGAATTACTCCAGTGACATGCAACTTGATGTGCAGCGGTGGAAGTGCTCGGGCAGTTGTAGGAACCTGCGCATTGACTCACAGGACGAGACACTACTTTCATTTCATTTCATCTGTGAAGATCCAAGTTGTTTTTAGTCACCGTTTTTAGTGACTCAAATTTTTTGACTATTGATTATTGACTCTACTGTTTTGCAGTAACACTTTACGTGTAGTCGGACATATAAACAGTTTCATTTATATCCCTATTGTGTGGTTGAGTGCTCATCTCCAATTTACACCGCTGAGTACCGGTACATAAATCGTTGCCTGCCACACGTTGGCTGATTGTCTGTTTTGATTTGGCATCGGGTTACACACGAGCAACATTAAATGGCTCGGTGAGAAACCCACAGCGTAATTATAATGGAGATTCCAGGTGGTCCCCGATTGGTCCGCATCCTTAAACCCCCCACCGAGATCGGCGCGAGCTTCTCGTGGGCGTCGCAGTGGGGCTGCCGTTGTCGCTTCAATTGAGTTGTTCCACGAGGGAAATGCTCTATGCTGTAATGTGATGACTGAATGAAATAAATGAGGGCGAAGCTGCGTGAAACGCTTAATTCACTTCAGCTTTTATGTAAATACATGTTGAACACAACACACGTGGTGAAGAAAATAAGAAATAAATAACAGTGTACACAATTCCTATTTTACAGAGTCCATTTACCCAAATACACTCAACTGCCATGATAACAACACGTACACTTGCACATTTGAGTGAGAGCCATTGCAAGAGCTATTTTTTTTTCTGGATCCAGCTCTCATTTAAATTCCAGAAGTCTACTGAAAGCAGCTGGTCTAAGTAAATATACACGTCTCCTTAAGCTATGGGACCGAAATATTTATATTAATGGCCACATCTGACTTATCGGCCGCTGAAATAAAAAGTTGAGATGGAAAAGAACATTTCGAGAAAACTTCTCAGAACAGCTTTGGCATCTCCTGGTAACCGAAAGATTACACTGTGCTTGCAGAAATGTCAAATTCTTAAAACCTAATAAAATGCAGTGAGAAGAATTCTCTATGTTGGGATGGATGCGAGTTCCCTCAAAACGCTTCACACGTGTTGATCACATTACAAGGTAAAGTATTTTGTCTCTCACTTTGGGTCACGTGACCTCAAGTGTCGCAGTCTATAAAGTAGACTCATTTACATCCAACAATCCTCGCAGTGACATATCCGTGTGGAACAGTCTCAAATAGGAGTTAAGTTGCAAACTAGACAACAGAACGGACGGAAAAAGCTTGGCTATGTTGACCTCGTATCTTAAAAGCACATCAATAATCAACAGTGACCCCGAAAAAGCAGCCAAGTACACAACACGAATTCATATTTATGGAATGTTTTTGTCTGATTATTACTACAGCTAGATAAATGATTGATTTCCGAACTGCTGCTCCGGATGATGTACTACGTACCATAGTTGCGTGCTATTGGATGCTCATATTTTTGTACAGTTTTCATGGTTTCTATAGTTATGGTGGTATTCACTTGATTTTTTTTTTGAGGTGGGGGGGCATGAGGGCAGCAATTGGAATCACTTCTGGGCTGCCTGTTTATGGCAAATGCATCAACAGACACCGGAAAAGAGTTGATGTTTGATCAGCTTGTCGGACTTTACCTCCTCTTTCACTCCTCCGTCCCTGTGACACACGTCTGTCCACCTCACCGACTTTTCCCGCTTGGATGTTAGGATACTGTCAATATCCGTCTCCTCTTCCTCACCTTCAACAGACGCCAGGCTGCCCGAGAGGATGGAGAGGTCCTTTTGATGTGCGTCCTCCTCGTGCCATCCTTCCGTCCTTCCTGCGGCCCAGCTCCTCCCGAGCTCGACGTCGTCCTCTTTTATGTGTCTCAACTTGCCCATCTCTGTCTCCGAGACCAGGGACCTGTCCTCGCCCTCCTCAAGCATCTCTCCACATGAGTGTTTTTTTGTCTTGTGGCGACCTCGGAGGGCGAGCATCTGAAATAAAATGCAGGCGTTTGACAGATTTCAGCTCTGTGCCTCATCTTTTTTTTTTTTTTTGTTCTCCCGTTCCCTGTAGACACCTGACAAAATGCAACAAAGCCTCGCGCTGATGATTCTTTCTGAGCACTGCGAGGCAATTTGCCTATTATTAGACTCTGTTTAATTGTATATCCCATATTTAGTAACAAGATTCGATAAAGGCACCTCGTGGAACATCGAGCCACACTTAGGAGTGACAGATTTGTGGTAATGATGGAGCATGCCGCCAACCTTGAAGTCTTTTCTCTTGCGCTGCAAAACAGGTCTCTGAAGGAATAGGATTTGCTTAGTCGACAAACTCCCATCACTGCAGACACAGATGGGGGTGGGGGGCTGTTTTATTCCTTCAAGCATGAATGTGAGGATGCATTCAAAATTATTTCTTTTGTTCAATGCGTTTTGAAACACGACAGGTTACAAGGCGATGAGATCAGCCGAGGCGCTTTCGGCTGACAGATTGAAAAAGTGGTTTCATGTTAAGACATCCAGCATATGATCTGGGTTTGTTAGATCTCGCACCACCTGTATTGCGATTTGTTAGGTGGGTCTGTCAGCCCCAATCCTTATAAAGACGGAGGCAAAACACTGCACAATGAAACATTCTAGTCCTCATTAGGAACGTAAAAATGAGGTGTATAAATTTTAGTTCGCTGCTGTACCATTTTTTAAAAATAGAAACATGACAAAAGTTTGGCACGGGTTATTGTACATACTCAGGGCAGGAAGTGAATGGCTGCTCCCAGCACATCAATCCAGAAGAAATTATTTTTAAACACCAAAAACCATAATGTGCAGTCTATCAACATGGAAACAAACACAAATCTTAAACTGTCTCAGACATTTTTTTCCCGCAGTGAGTCTAAGGTTCATTTACCAAGGAAGCTTTTAGGCATCCAATAATATAGCAACGTCCTTTGAAAATAAAACAACAAATTATGCTCTGTTGGAAAGACAGTGCAGCACTTCTGGAAACAGCAGTCGTCTTGTTTTAGGCCTTTTGAGGTTTTGGCTCTCTGCCTTTCACTTTGGCTATTTATGTTCTGGGTTTGTTTTTGTTTTTTTTTAGCCTAATAGTGACCTCATCATTGCAGTTGACACTAAATAGCTTGTACAGTCGATTAGTGAAGCAGCATCTGTACCTGTTGGTCTTGACGATGGGTGTGGGTAAGACACACATGAGCCTCCATCCATAGGGAGCAAGGGACTGCAGCAGCGGAACATAGTCCGCCTTCACCACCACACCCTGGCCAGGAGGTGGGGGAGTCAGCAAAGACACAATTTAGAAGCAGTCAACTATGCCACATACATCATATGTCGCAATTTAGAATGGATATTTATCCAATTAGATGAGGGAAAAAAACAAGGTGAAATAAAATGCATTGTATATAATTGGAGCATTGATTCCTTATTTTTGGGTGCTGATGACAATGATGTTCTAGTATGCTTATCATGACTTTTTCTTTCTGGCAGTGTGGCAGCCGATATCCGCTTGACCCAGCACGACATGATTCTTTTTAATCAAACGAGTGAGAAGGACACATTGGGGAATGCTCAGCCTTGGCAGAGGCCTGTGTCAAGCTCATCATTTTTGTCAAGGCAGGTTTTTGTTTTTTAAATCACGGGTGTCATTGTATCATGCGAGCGTAGCTAATATTGGAATAAAACTGAAAGAAACCGTTGCAGAAAATATGTGTCACCGTGGTGGAAACATGAAGGAACTCACATTGATGACAGTCCACTGCTCGACCACAATGGCATCGTAGGACGTGCTTGTGGTCTCCTCTGTCGAGTTGTGGAAAATAAACACACTGTCTACAGATGAAACGCCATTCTCTGGAGAAGGAAATACAGTAAGATTGAGATCTGAGGAGCAAGGGGGATTCGGAGCTCAACCCACTCTTTGTCATGAACCGGCTTATTTATTCCGCATGTGGATAAAAACTCTTTTCCAATGTCTCCCATTGTTACTGACCCTGTGGCACAACAACAACTGCATTTCATGTTGCGACATGACAGCCAATTACAGGCACGGCAGCCAGAGCAGCAAGCAACAGTATTGAAATATACAAAAAATATACAGCATATACAAACTCTTTAAAAAATAAATAACGTACAAAAACTAGAAACGTACTCCGATGTATGCTTTGCCCCAAAGTTAGCTTGAAGCTAGCCTCCTTGTGATTCGGTTTCCCATATTTCCTATTCTTTTTCCCCAATAACAACAAGTCCAATAACTTCCCCGAATAGATTGCCTATTGTACTTTACCGTTCTCATCTCCGAGGTGGAAAAAGCCATCAACGAGATGCGCGCCATTGGTAAAGTGCTGAGTCATGTGGTCGAGCCAATCGCCGTCGACTTCTGTCACGAGCCCCGCCTCCTTTTGAACTCGCAAGGGCACCCGAAGCGAGTAGAACCTCAAGGATGTGTTGAGTTCCCCCGTGGAGTTGTATAAAGCAAACAGTTGCAGCCCTACATGGGAACACGCAGATAAGATGGATGATATATATATATATATATATATATATATGATATCAACAGGAAGTGGTATCGAGTTACTCACGATCTTGTGCTAGTACATCCTTTCCCGTCTCAGAGTTTTTCACACAGATGTGGTTGTTGTTCCAAGTAAGGTCTGAGGTGGTTTCTTTCCGGTCTGGTCGACCTGGAGGTTTGGAATGCCTCTCAGGGGATTCTCGAAGGTTCGGTGGACTGTATTCCTCCTGTCCGTTTGTACTCAGCCTTTCCGAACTCGGCGGCCTTTCTTGGCTCTCAGCCCATTGGTGAACGGAGGAGTCTCTGCGATACGAAGGTTGGCTCGTCGTGGCAAGTGACTCTCTGAGGGGGATGCGAATCCATTCGTTAGATCCCTTTCGGTTGACTTCTGAAGGGAAATCTGCTTCTGAACTCAGTGAGGGCTTGTGATCCCGTGTCGTATGTTCCACACTTTCATGAGGGAGCTCTCGAGGTTCAGGGGGGAGGCCCCCCGGCACCGAGTCATCATGTCGCGAGTCTGAAGGATCCGTTGGGCTGGATTTAGCGCTGGGGGGGTGTCGGTGAATGGGAGAGGGGCTGGAGTGCAAGGACGACAACTCATCAGGGTCCCAGTTAGCCGTGAAGCTGGGGGCCCCACCCGGCTGCTGGAGAAAGCCCAAAAACATCACTCCTTGCTCTGCTACATCCTGGATCTGAAGGAGGAGAATAAGACCGTGATATGGGGGGGGGGTTGTTTTTTTTTTTTAAATGAAAGACCGTGACATTGGGGGGGAATTCTTTTTTTTTAAATGAAAGACCGTGACATAGGGGGGGAATCGTTTTTTTTTTTAATGAAAGACCGTGACATTGGGGGGGAATTCTTTTTTTTTTAAATGAAAGACCGTGACATAGGGGGGGGGAATTCTTTTTTTTTAATGAAAATGAAACAATCAGACAAATTCACCACATGGACAAAAGTATTGGGACAAGCGATAATAGCTTCCAGTGGGATTTCGTGTCAAGACGTCAGATGTCGCAAAGTGAGGAAAATCAAAACACCATAGAAAAACTGTACTGTTCGACTATCAAATTCAAAACACCTTTTTTTGGGGGGGGCATGTGCTGTTCATATTCATCAGTGGAAATAGTGTAATAATGTGCCCTTTAAGTTCCCCTCAGCTCGTAAAAACAAAACGCCAACATGAAAGCAGTTACATGGGTCTAAATGAGCGTAATTCAGAGTTTAATACATCATTGAGCCACCTGATTTTTGGCAACCTGCATCAATCAGACTTGGCTGAGTGACGTACGTTTCTTGTCGGTCATATGATCAAGCCGTTGCGTTCATAATCCAAGGTTGCCTTCGCTCGGCAGAGACAGCGGAATGCCTTTCCCCTTCGGCGAGCTGTGTCATTGCCCTTCAGAGAATACTTGATTTGAAGGCCAATAGAGATTCTCATTATAAGCACAAGTGGGGGAAAAAGCACTGGACCAAGTCTCTGTACCTTAACAGAAGGACGGATGCTGTGGTAAAAAAAAAAACCTCCAATAGCCTTGCGCAAACTTTTTCAATTGTTCAACTGAATACAAAACTGGCCCAGTCATGAAAACAACAAAACATAACCAGTATTTGGTGCTTCTCTTATTTCTTTCATAAAAAAGGCAATATGCTACATTAAGACCTTCTTGCAAATCATGGATTAAACTCACCACACATCTCATAAGAGCTTTCATTTTCCTCATGTAGGATTTTCATCCCCTATCATGTTCTTTCAGACATTGAGAATAGAATGCCATTTATATCACGTGAATACGCTGCACAAGACATCAGTCATGGCAACACAATTCTATTCACCATTTATACGCGGCCACGATATACAGTATTCTATTTAGGTGACACGAGAGCCTCATTTACACCCACACAAAGGCAGAGATTGGTATTCAACTGAATTAGAACCATGCTAATCATGTGCAAAGATCAAATATTCAAATGACAAAGGGACCTCATCTGTGCCCGTGCGCATGTGTGTGGACGGGTGGGGGTTATCAGTTGATATTTGAGCCGACAGGCTTGACAGAAGCCAAATCAGCCTGCAAACTCGAGCGGAGCAATAATGAGACGCATCTTCCCCACTTAACACACCTTGGTCACACCTCATTCGTTCATACCTGTGCAATGTGCATGTGTATGTTACAACCTCCCCATAAAAAGCTTGTACATTAGCGTATAAAAACCGTACAACTGAGTGGAGACAGCTTGAGAGTGGGAGGCCTGGCGAGTGCTCGCAGAAGAGAAGATGACAGACTTGAACACGCACTCGGCACACAATCAGTTTGGATGCTTATCTTGAACCCTCCTGCTTCTCTCATCCGATTGGCTATTCACATCACGCCGCTGGAGCCGATCACATTAGACTCTGTGATGCGCCATTTGCCATCCAATCAGGTTTCCTTTTGTGTGAGCTCTTTGGGCGTTCAGATGCAAATCTTCTCAATAGAGCACATTTTCATTTCCCATTGTTGGGTTGGCGGCGAAAGCAGGGAGAGAGCAGAAAGCGGTGTTAGCCAGGCGTCTGAAGGGTTAACGTGTTCACTATTCATGAAATAGTGACAGGTGCAACAAGTGGGAATGTTGCCTTGAATAGTTTTGCACTAAAAATTTGATGACAGAAAACCCAGCTCTGTCGTGGGCTGCAGGTTTGTCGTCGCACCATCTTGCATATTTTCTTTTGTCCAGTGATCAAATTTAACAAGACTTAGGTAATGATGAAGAACCATGTACCACTGTGGTACAGTAGACCTCTACAACGAAATCATGTTTGCACCCAGATATTTTTCACAAAAAGTGTACTCTTTATTTTTATTCCAATAGTGCATAAGTATGAGCAGACACTTGATACTTCATCTAGCCAGCGTAGAAAGAAAAAAAAGGGAAAGAAATTGCAAAATGTACCTTCAGCATTCACGTTCATCAATTTTTTGCATAATGTCTTTGACTTTGCTTCCTCCATCTTTCATCTTTATTACTTTTATCCAGTCTTAGTGTTATAAGATTTTTCTTTTGTTAAATCATTGTGAAGAGCCTTGGTCTGCAAAGGTCCGTGTTTTGTAGCCATTTTATACCAAGCAATACAACGTTCGTGCCGTGTCTGAAAATACTGGTGAAATTTCTAACCACGTGCTAACAATAACAAATACTTCCTGTACTACTGCGCATGTGTAAACCACTGTGGTGGTTGCTGTTGCCGTTTGCTGGCTAAGCAGTAGGAATCGCTGTGGCAGTGTGTTGGATCAGACTTTTGCGGCAGGCTTGTTTTCGTTGTAGTGAACCTCGTTGCGAGGCAAAGGCAGAGAAAAAGATTTAGTATAACGCAACAGGGGGATTTTTCGTTGGAGGGAGAGCAGAAAAGAGGAGTTTCAATGGATCCACGTATTCACTGAGAAGTCCAAACTGATTGGCGCACAGCCCTTCATTCACACCGACATTCAACAGCAGAGAGAAAGCATCGACAAAATGCTGCCAAAGAGGGTTTGCCGTAGCATGACTGTACAACACTGATCCGTTTGATTACGGCCCACAAAGGGGAACATTATTCTCGAGCTTGTGAAAACATTTCTTGGGAAAAGTGAATAACATTGGCAACAGTCGGCACGTTGCCCCCCGTTGAACTCACCCTCTTGACGTAGTTCTGAATCACCTCCGGGTCAGCCGCCTGATGACCGGCGGCGCATACGTCCGTCTCCAGACGATGCCTCCACCATTTGTTTTCCTGGCTTTTCTCACAACTGCAAATTGGCAAATAAAAAGCTTTCATAAATAAACATCACTCAAAACATGAGGAAAGTCACTTCAATTCTGTTCTCATGAAGCAGAAAATGTGGTCATGCTGTTTTAACATTAGCCTGAACGGCCTCCTCTGGGATGGTTTCCCTTTTCATTATCACCCAGCGGCGCCATTACCCACTTCCATTACACTTTGAGCGTGCCCCCCCCAACCGTCCCGCTTCATAGGCTGTGGCAGACATTTTGCTTGTGTTCGTGGGTGCTCACTCAACTGGAATGATCACAGCAGAACCATCATGTCCGTTTTGGTAGCAAGTGGTTGATTTTTCCATTCGCCCGCAATCACAATAGATTTATTAGATGGGGGTGGGGAGAAATTCAGCTTCCAGTGCAAGATGGGATCATAAAAAAAAGGAGTATTGAAAATATGCTCTTCATATTTGGAATGAGGTCAGGGAGAAGGCTGTGGCAATATCATGTGCTGCCAGGCGCAGTTGACATTCCCAGCTAGATTTGAAACAGTTGATCTTTTTCTCACTCTCCAGCCATATTTTTCTTTTTTTGTATGAAAGGGGCCAGCGGTGATACGGAGATAAAAGGCCCTGGTAAGAAAAAAAGAAATAAAAAAGGATGGAGGGGGACAAAAGAAAAAGCGCCGTGTTCATCAATAAAGAAGGGGATGAAAGCGAGAAGAGATGGTTTGGCGCTTTCAGTGCCCCTCTGGTGAGGTCTGATGATGCAATCAGCCATCTCCACAGAGACAGGTGCCAGGCAGTCGCCGGACGGGCGAGGCGCGTCAGAAGCTCAACACCTGCTTGCCTATTCCAGTATAATGAGGCATGCATGTTAAAACACTCTACCCCTTGAATTCATTTCCTTAAAAAAACTGTGGACAAAAAAATACAATGAATTACTTTCGCTTTAACAAGTAAACTCTGACAAATAACGTCTGACGCTCATCTAGCTTGGACACCAAGCGAGAGGCCGAAAAATTAAATGAGCTTCCGCTCGATGGCATACAATTTTAGAACCACTTTTCTGCATGACACATTTGTTTATTTAGGCCAGTGAGTGAAAGGAGTGTAACCTATTGAAAATACATGCCACTCAAACTTGGTTACATGGTACCGTGTATCAATTATAGTAAAAAGTGAAAGAATTAGGGCAAGCGAGCCGCAGTCAAACATTTCCTCCCGTTTGACTCATCTGCTGTAATTTGACATGAACAGATGAAGGTAAGCTGCAGACACTTGTGCCGGCGATAAAGCTTCTCCTTGTCACATCAATGAAGTCACAAAAGCAGCAAAGTCATTTGTCAATTTGTATGCGGCGGCAACAATGGCCGCAGGCGACATTGCCTCGTAATCGCCCGCATTCGAGCTTAATTACATTAAATATGAAAAATAATATGGCACGAATGACAACATTTAGTGGTGTCAGTCGAGTGTGTTGGACATTTTTGCATTGGCGGGCTTTGTGCCCCGTTGCTGGAAAAAAAAAAATCACATTTCTCCAATGTCTTGCCTTTTTATAGCCCCTTGCCCCCCAAAAAAGTATTTCTCTTTAAAGAGTGTATACCTTGGGGTTTCTCGCACCAGCACAGCCCGGTGGAGCTGCCGTTGGATGTGGGCGTGATGAGGGCCGCAAGGGTGCACAAACGGGTGGACGGAAACCAGGACGAAACCTTGCGTGTAGAGCTCTCTGACCTGCACGGGAAGTTCTCGGACTGAAGACAGGCAGAGCACAGACGACACTGACACCTCTGGAAGAGATGACAGACAAACGGAAATGTTGCACCAAAGTGGAGCGAGAGCGGGTTTGATGATGATCAGTCCCACTGCGAGACAACACATGGCATCGTCACGCTAAATCGAAAACTAATTACACGAGAAATCCCATCTTCACTGCGGCCTTACCAGATGCTCAAGTGTGCAAACGCTTCAATGGAGAAATGCAAACCGTTTTTGTTTTTTTCCAGTTGCAACACCGCAGTTAGGGTTAACCTCATGGGACATGACGTGAAACAACCACTTTTATTTTTAGTGAAGTTCAAAATCAATAGTTTGTCTTTTGAGGAAATTACGGAAAAGTGGTTTATGAATTATTAAATACATAATGGCTTTTCCCATTTTGATTTCACCTGAATTGCCTGCGAGAGGCTGCTGAAATGCTGCTGGATGTTGCGTCCATGCCAATTGTTTTTTTTTTTTTTTTTAAACCAGAGTACTAACCATGATATTTGCGAAACAAAAGCTGAGCTACACTGTGTGGCATCAAACGTCCAGACCTAATATTTTCTTTTTATATTTAAAAAAATACACCCCCCCCCTCCAAAAAAGTAAAAAAATTGACAAGAAAAAATCTCGCTGCCTCAATACAACCATAGAGAGTGTAAGGTTCGATACAAAAAGAAAAAATAAATCTAAAACTTTATCAAGCACAATGCTATTTATTTTGTAATTGACTGGCAATGCTGCAATGAGGCTAACAAATAAAGTTATCTAATTTATACTTGACAATGAAGCACCACGATTTGCCAAGCCCTGCCACGACTAGTAAAAATGCGTGATTAAGTGTGCCCCATCCTCCCAAAAAATAAAAAAAATGCCTGTATGTAGAAGCTGCAAAATGGTGGCAAGGCACGATTTTCATCTGACTGAAACTCCTCAACTCACTTCATTATAGTTGTTTGGTACCAAAATGCTGCCAAAGCACTACAGTAGTCTAGGAGGACTCCTCAAATCACTTCAACATAGCTCCTTAGCAACAAGATCCCAGAGAGGGCGCCAAAATTTTGCTTTTGCCTTAGCACAAAAACAAAATGGGTGAATACCACACCCCCAAAAAATGCTCCTATGCGGAACCTCAAATATATGTGACTTTCGTCTAACATGAATGGCCAGTTGGGAATCAAAATCAAGGTAAAATTTGGGCACTGCAAATGATGCGAATGAACAGATTTAGCCATGGGCTTTGAGTTCAACTTTTGTGCTTTAATGCATGTACCCATGCTGCAAAATTGTTTATACTGCACATTGATCATATAAGGGCTGAGAGACAATGCCATCACATTGCTAGTTTTTAGCATGTGGCATTAGCAAGGCTTGCTTGCAAAGAAAGCCACTTCTCTTATTACCACAGACAATGAAGAGAACCCCCACACTTCTCACTTCAGTGGAAAGGTTTAGCGGAGCTTATCGTACGGGAGCAAAACTGTCAGCGCAAATCCATGAGGGGCATGTTTATGAAAGGTGCCCTCTCGGGGTCGCTGCTTTGTCATCAGGTTCACTTGTGTTAAATGCAGGCGGGGGGTTTTTTTGGAGGGGGGGGGGGCAACGCCAGTGGCAGGTTGCCGAGTGACGCCAGGTGTGCGCTGGAGAGAATAGAAGACGCGACGAAGTGGGGGAAGGAGGCATGTTTGTGCCTGAGCGCTTGTCATGGCTCCCGTTCAGTCTCATTTGCATTGGTCTGGAGAAGAGAAAATAACCTGAATAAATTAAAAAGGCAGACACAGAGAAGGAAAAAAAAAAGATGTGAGCCATCTCATTTACAATTTGTTCTCCATCATCTGGTGTTCTCACACATCGCCAGATGCACACAAGCGTGCACGCACATGTGACTGGCCAGTACAGACACACGCGCAGTCAAATAGTCTAACATCCTTGCATTTTTTTTTCCTTGAGTGGGGCCGCCACATGTCCACACAACAAAGGTGGGAAGTCAAGGCTTATGTCACACAAACATAAAAAGACAAGAACACACTTAGTCACGCACAAATAGGTCCTCCAACAGGAAGAGGGGTAGTCGGGGGGGGTTCATCTTGGTACAAATATTTGAAAGCGGGAGAGGCTTTCATCCACCAAACACATAAACGGGTGCCTGTGTGCACGTCTCCAGAACAGCATGGTAATGATTATATTAGCAGCTGGAGAGCATGTTGGTTGGCGCTGGTGATAACAAAGACCCAGTCATTAGTCGCCATAAGTGCTGTGTGGCGAGGCCTCGCTTACCCGCCGCCGTAATGAAACTTCTCAGGGACACACAAGTTATCAGTGTGCAGCGATTAACACTTGGGAATGCCACTTATGCCATCTGCCACTGAGGGAAATCAACACACGGGGGGACTACAATTGCCCCTCCAGAATAGGAACGTGAATGGCTTTTTTTTTTGGACAACCAAGAATAAGTGGGCAACTAACTCGATGTGGGACAGTGGCATGGTGTGACAAGGAAAGAAAGCGCTCAATGTGTTGGAATGCTTGCTGGTTTTAAAATGCATTTTTTCAAACTGGACCTACCAAAGAAGAGGACCTGGAAAACGTGACAAGAGAAAATGTTAAGATGAACACACTGACGCTTTCCGCAAGTTAGGTATACAATTGTAAACGACAGCGTGCATGACTTTTGAAATCATTTTATATGAATTCATATTGTGCATGACAATAGAATCTGTATTGTGGCATCACACCCAGTCAATGTGTGTTCCGAAGAGAGAGGAAGCATTAAGCCTGCCAGGTGACGAATGAGGATTAGGGCTCGCAGGCACCCTCAAGGCTTATCCTCGCTTTGCTGGAGATTCACTTTTTTATTCAGATTGCCCTCTAATGACTTGCAGGTTTCAGGCAGGGATCTGCGCCAAAACGGTGGCTATAAAACAATCAACTTCCTGGAGCCAGGAGCTCCCTACAGCTCTGGGAATGCACCCGCAGGCTGCAAAGTTTGATGGTCAGCATCTGTGGTTAGGGCTCCACTTAAAAGGGGGAAAAAAATTAGCCCCGGGCTTAAGGCCGCCGTATGTTTTAGAATAATTTCACAGCTATATTTATATTTCATATGCATTAGGCGCAAAAAAAAAAAGCTAAGTGCAAAGAGCCTCTGCCACTGGAGCTCGAGTCGAATGGAGTCAACAGCCTTTGAATTATCCTCAAATACTGTTGTTACTCATCCACTCCCTCTCTTTGTACGATCGTAATATAGTTAGAGTGACCAAATTAATCTGCTTCTTTCTTGACAATCGCATCATGTTGTGCACCGTTCAATTAAAAAAAAAAGCAGTCTTGTATATTGGGTGACTCACAATGTGGTTTCCTAATTAAAACACAAGGTCAGTTTTTCCCTTTGCAGCAATTTGAACTATGCACAAAATAAGGTGCCGAGTTGCTGTATTTAATTTTTTTTTTAACATAACTGTTCCAATCCACTTGCATCGCCCTTCAGGGGTATACACAGCGTGCATTCTCGTTTGACTTGCCTTTTTTTAATGCACAGCAACTCAGGGCCGTCTTTGCCGGCGATCTCTCGGGCGACATGAAGGATGTCCCCTGAAAAGGAACCGCCGTCACACGACCACTTTAAATCATCTCGCGTCGCAAGCCTTCTCACGCGCTCACTTGAATAAGTGTGGTCGGGTCGGGGAACATCTCGCCATGTGATGGATTTATCTTTCACGCAGTGTCTCGGCCAAATACATCACACACATGCGCGCTCTGATATCGCAGATGTATGATGGAGGAATATGTGACATTTCATCCGCGGAATGCATATTTACTCAATCAAATTCATATTATACATACAACTAATATTTAAAGCTGTCATGCACACACACACGCAGACACCTCTGCCATCTTAGCCGAGAATTATCCACATGTTGTAGTTTTAATGAACCGAGCGGCCTCAGTCTCAGCAGGGCAGCACAAAGTCATCATCAGCTTCAGTCCCGCGGCAATGCACCATACCGAGTCCCTCACACAGCCTCCACTCTCACACCTCTTAAACAGATTTTTTTTTTCCTTCCACCATCGTGACCAGACCTAACTAATGCCTGTGTCTCATCTCCACTAAGGGGCTCCTTGGTTGCGCAGCCTCTCGTTACTGCATCGCATTCTTTGCCTCTGCCTTTCCTTACCCTGGTCACTGAATGTACTCGGACCTTCATACAGTCAAGATGACATTTCAAGGCGAGATGATGTCATAGGGTGCAGCTGTTGGATGATAAAAGCGTAACAAGGCATTAGATTTGTGCTTTATGGCAAAGCGGAGGGCAACACGTGAGATGTCTGACCCAGGGGCCAAATACGTGAATGCCGAGCGGTCACATTAAGTCACTATGACAGAGTCACACTGAAGGAATAGTACCTCTAAATTTGGATGCCCCTCTGGTTATAAATATGAGAATCTGCCCCCCATTTTTAGGGGGAGGAAAAAAAAAAAACTCAAGTGGCACAAAACATCCGTCTTGGTGCCTTTTCTTGCTGAATCAAAAAGATGACACCTCAGAATTCTCTAAAAAACAGCATTTAAAGCAATTTAAATCCTAAAGGAGTACCAGCCTCAACAAAGGTCCACTATGAGGGTTAAAGAAGACAGAGAAAAGAGAAGACTCTCCCATCAGAATTGCATGAAGTAAGTGGACTCTATTGCCACCATTGCCGTGGTCAGTTGTCAGAAGCGAACAAAGGGATGACATCAGGGTTGTGCTGGCCTGTCATTTTTAGCTGATCAATATAATTTCAAGAGTTTTTATTATTTTCCTCCATTTTTAAAGTAGCCCAGAAGTAGAAATATATGGCCAAATGTAACAAAATTAGCTGAGTTTTATATTAAACGATTTAACCTTTTTGAGGGGGAGGGGGGGTTGGCTTCAGGCGGCAGTCTATGCATCAGCAGCAGGCCACAATGCTCTCTCTGTAGTGGGCGGGGGACACTCAAAAAGCATCACTCCTCAGACTATCTGCTCAGAGTATGTTCACAGCTTGTTTTGAAAAAGAGGCACAGTGTGATATGTGGAAATATTTTGCTTACATAAAACTAATTGAATAGGCTTGTCTCGATATCTTTGTCGATTTTGCATCATTTCAAACTTCAACAACAACAACAAACCCGCCCCCCCCCAAAACAGCTGTATGCTGTCTGAGAACGCCACTTCAGTTTAATAAACAGTCACAGATCTCAGATGGTGACGCGAGTGCGATATTTGTTTTTCATTACTGTGTTAGAGTCATCAACTCACAGTGGCAGGCAAATATTATTAATGGCAACAAAATTGAATTAGAGTGTGGGGTTGACCGCACTTTTTTTCCCCCCTCCCAATGTCACGGACAGACACGAGGATGCCTATATCGACCCCTTGCATACACACAGGCGTGCACACACAAATACAAATAAATCCCTTTCCTGGGAATGAGGTCTCTCAATCTGCACACAAAATCAAATAATCCTCCAGGAATCCTTCACTCCTCTTGCTCTCTGTATCGCAAATGGAGGGAGAGGGTGGAACGCAGACATTCGTGCAAACACTCTCTCTCTTACACGCACGCACACACACACACAGACAAAACACACAATCAATTCATAATAGCCATGTGAGGAGAGCCATCTTAAGGCTGCTCAGATGGCATCAGGGAGTTTACCATATAAATGACCTACCCGTCTGCTTGAAGATAACAGTAACTCTGTTCTCAAAGAGACAAAAATTGTTTCATGCTGCATAGGGATGAAACGGTTTCAACGAGAGCATTTTAGGCCGGGGTTGACGCATCAAATCTTTTGACTCATCTCTATGATCACCATTCATCACAATGCAAGTTTTGTTCTGTTGTCCAAGGCCATCAAAATTGGTTGGTGACGCTATTGTTCTGGCCAACCACCTGATTGGTTGGCCAGAACAAAACTTGAATTTGACTAAAATGATTTTAGGCTGCCAGATGCCAAACCCATTGGGGTTTGTTGCTGTAAAAGCTAGTTTGTCCCCAAGTGGTAGCGACATTGTGTCTTGCTGTCATGTCTGTTAGAGAGCGTTGCATTGGAGAGTCACCCGCAGAGGAATTTCAGTGAGCTTCTTGCACCTGTTTCGGCTTGTCGCTTCATATTGTACGAGGCGCGCTCGCGTGTAGAAAGCCATGAGGGGAGAGCAGCCGTTTTGTTGCATCTGCTTCCCCTCACTTTGCTCGCTTTTCTTGCGCGCCAACAGTCCACACAAGGAACACAATGGAAGGATTTATATATTTAGAAACCGCACGCCTCTGGAGGATTCTCGTCAAACTTTTGTCAAGATGCTGCGAGCGCTCACCCACACATTAGTGGACCACTTTTCAATATTCACTGCATGATGCTCGGAAAAAAATTGCAAAAAAAAAACATCAGCATCATTGTCTGAGGCGGAGGGCACGTCGACAAAGTACACAGCGCACTGAACTTTCAACACACATCGATACAGATTTTATAAGCATTTTTTTTTTTGCCTTTAGGAATCTCACAGTATGAAGACAACTGTTCAGCAGAGTTGCTGACCTAAAGATTTCATTTTTTTCTGGTTAAAGTTGGAAAAGCAACTTTGGAAGTCGAAACATGGCACAAATCACAATGGGGGTGGGGGGACAAAACAAAACAGCCAACCTGGGAGTTCTTGGTGGCGGGGGCGTATTAGGAAAAAAAATAATTTGAAAATGCTTTGGCTGAGACTTAAACGTTTATCATATGGAATGCATTTTCCCCAGTTCAAGTGGAACTGAGACAAAATCAAAATGAGGACACCTCGTCTAATTGTGACATTTCTTCAATGCTGTCATAATACGTTTAATAATTGACTATGCCATCTTTTGGAAACCGCTACATCTTGGGTACTTAACGCAAAGGGCTACCACATCGGACTCTAAATGATATACACGCTAAAATAACTTCATTATGACGCCTTCGAAATTAATTATTTTCATCTGTGTGAACATAGTGATGTTTTGTTTTTTTTTGGTTTCATAAAGACTTGAGTCACGCAGACAAGAAAAATAACTCGAGAATCGAGACCATCCATACCTTCTTTCCCCAAAAGAAAATCCAGGAAGTGGTACGTGTAGGACACTCCCACTTTGGTCTCCACCTGAGGCCTTCGCAGTGTGGAGTAGATGTTGCCTGGGCTTTGCGTCTCTTCGGCTTTACGCAACTTCGGGAGCCTGCACCCCATATCTCTGCAGAGAGGAGACATGGAGATGAGGAGAGCAGATATTGCCGCGAAAAGACAGCCTTGATAAGCGTTTCTAAATACGTACGTAGCGGTTATAAATATAAAAATTACATTCACACTTTCTAGGAAGGGTGTCTGCATTTCGGTGCTCATGTGCAAGCTCCCGCTGTGGGGAAATAACGCGTTTCTCTCTCACACCCTTCGCGCCCCCACACACAGAGTGTCATGCAATAATGGCGAAATATGAAACTGTCACCCATTACCTGCTTGCCAGGCTGTGATACGGCAGTCTCCTAATCAAACGTGGCTGATTGGGAGCGACATGTTTGATCAGAACGAATTAAAGCAGAAATGAGAGTGATTTCCTGCCCTGTCAAGCGCGGCGACACGACACCAGACAGAGAGGAGAGAGCTAAGATGGCAAGCGTGTTTGCACCGCCGTCCAATTTATATGTTGATCCACAAGGTCGGCATTCCATCACAAAGATTTTCTCAAGACTGCGCGAGCCCAACAGGCAATTAAAATGACAATTTAGAGCGGTCAAAATTCCCTCTTCTCCTTCGCTCGGTTTACAGCGGGCAATACGGATCCAAAGCGCTGGGGTTAGATTGCACCGAAAACAGGATTGAGATGCTTTTCTCGACAAATAACATTGGATGACAGACGATGACATCGATGACGAGTTGACAAATATCGTCAAGCAAATCCAATGTGACAGGCTGGCCAACCTCCAACCATCAATTACACTAGCAGAGTCGCATTGTGAAGTGTGTGTGTGTGTGTGTGTGTGTGTGTGTGTGCGTACAGACGCGTGTCCGCTCCGAAGGCCGGCCCGCATCGCCGCTTGGCGAGTACGGAGAAAGCCAAAATGCACAGACATTAACTTGGCGAACGATTCTAACAGATGAACGCTTCATGTGGATGTTAAAGCATCTTATAACGCTGGGTTGAGGGGGGGGAATGAAGAGTTTTCATACATGATTTATCATGTAACATTTACTTTCTCACCCTGGTTTTGCAGCTATGCATAAAATACACTAAAGCACAAGGAGAAAAAACTGTTGATTCAATGATATAAAAAGTCATCACACCCTTGTTCAAATGCCTGTTTTTTGTCATATAAATACAAATTAATTGCACTTTTTTTTTAATACTACATACATCTGGCACTTGATCAGGAGTGCCCCTCCAACATTTCAAAGTTGTCCTCACAAGGTGGCAGCGCAGGTTCTTTATCGGTTGGTTCGGAACAAATTTGTTCCAGCTAACTTCGGCGATCTGCACAGATGAATACATTTCACGACTGTTTTTTTTTTCTTCAATGTTATTAGATAAATATTGATTGTGCATGCTGCTGCCAGGTGGTGTGCGTGGCGCAGCTGCATGCTGTTACATTGCACTTTTCTATGGTATTGACGGTTTCTATAATTGTGATGTGGTAGTGGTGGTATTAGGAAGTGGATTAAGTCCCTACTGGTCCCCATGTATGGAAAATAGCAGAGCAATTGATTGCTCTGCTATCGTATGTCACAACGCCATCCAATTCAAACAAAGCGCAATTAATCAACTAATGGATTGTTAATTTTACCCATTAGTGATCGGTGCAATTTAGTCAAATGCACATTCCTAAATCGATGGGATACCTGAGTGGACGAAAAATGGATTGTGTGGCTTTTCGCCAGTGAGCTCACACGCTCCATAATGTCACTGAAAAATAAATCGTAGATTCGATGCATACCGGCTTTACATGTACTTCTTGAGTCAAGATATGCTTGCCGGGCATCACAAGAAAGAATGGCCGGTGGCACACGACAGTAGCTGAAGTGTGACCTGAGGCTGCCATGACAATGATAAAACGAAAGCTAGAGGAACCAACAACTCGCGAAGCTACTCGTTCAAGGTCAATTTAATGGTTTAAGTTGCCATCGCTTTTTTACATTTCCACGTCCCTTATCTCGCTTTCAATACGAACTGGCTCCAATGCGTCCAATTCCTTCTGGTCACCCTTGCTACTTTGTCACATTCGACACACTTTGCCCCTCTCGCTCGCTCTCCATCCGCCCACCCTTCTGTCCACTCGATCCATCTGTCGGATAGCTCATAAGAGTTCCCGCTGCGGACGTGATCCCCCCCGCTGAGCCCATTTCGAGGCGCAATCTACAAGTATGTTTCCAGGCAGCCGCCGTGACGGCTGAGTTATGACTTAGTTTAGGGCGCGCGCCAAACATTTTCACTCTTCAGCCATTGCACAACGCGTGGCATAGAGTCGGGGGTCAACCTTCAACACGGTTGAAGGATGACAGACAGAATATTGGACTCAACAGCAAATGAAGAAGTCAGGTTGTACTTGTGGAGACACTCAAAGAAGTTCAAGACAAAAAGGCTTCTCAAACACACAGGAGCTTCTACTTTCTCCACGTGTTGACTTCAAACAAAATCTCACCGCTCTCACACAAGCAGCAAAAAGGGCCTTGACAGCAAAAAAACAGCCATTAAACATGAAGCGACGCAGGCAGATAAAAAGCCAAGCGAAAGGGGAGAACGTAAAAGAGGAGGAAGGCAGACGGGAGTACGGCGTAGGGCTTCTCATTTGAGAATCTCTTGTAACAGAGTCTTGGAAAAGACAGGATTTGCGTGAGAGCGTAATCCGTCTGCTCTGTTATACCTCTTGAACACATACGCACAGAAATGCACTCAAGGAGGGGTGAAAGGGGTGGGGGGGTGTCTTGTTTGGAGTCGTGGAATAGACATCTACCGGGGAGGGAGAGTCTGACTGAACTTGAGAACGTTCAAAGTAATAATCAGCTCAAGCCACTCGGGAGGCTGCAGTCATCCAGTGAACCTGATCGCTTGTTCAAATGCTAATTTATGGACATTTTCATTTCAATTGCCAAGCAGCCGACATTATTTTGAGGTCGCACAATGGCACTTTGGAGACTTTTAAGCTTGGACAACTTCTGAGCTCCAAGTAAGACCTAATTCTGAAGGAATGTTTTTAAAATGGGGGGTGTGGTGGTTAGCGGCAAAGCGGAGCAGCACTTAATTTTGCACGTTCTCTGTTGTGAATTGGGATTTTTGTGTTCTGCATCCAG
The DNA here is from genome assembly GCF_025434085.1 of Hippocampus zosterae. NCBI lineage: Eukaryota > Metazoa > Chordata > Actinopteri > Syngnathiformes > Syngnathidae > Hippocampus > Hippocampus zosterae. The sequence continues at coordinate 19,560,731 of NC_067457.1, forward strand.
CCCTGCTCTCAATTGTTACATTGTAGTTGTCAAGATAAAGACTCTCTGTTTTTCCACCTCCATGTCCTGTCTGCTTCCGGGTCCAAATTCTGCCCCTCGTGTTACAAAGAGCATGAAAACTAAAGTATGTGTTGTATCGACGATAACTAAACGCTCAAGTTTTGAGGGACACTGTCAAAAAGGTATTACAGTAAAAAAAAAAAAAAAAAAAGAAATACAATGTTAACTTGTTTTAGGAGTATTATTTGTTTGTTAATTGTGGGCCAGCATGTTTGCTTCGTTCACACCTGCTCACAATGTCCTCAGCATCTGACAGTTCCTAGGCCAATAAGACCTTCGCTGTGCTGGAGCAAACCCTCCTACTCGAGCAACTTGACTACATGTGATTTTCTTCCTCCTTCCCAAGCTTTTAAAGGGTCATTCAAGGGGGTGCGTTTTGAACTCTATCATTCGACATCGTAATTGCTGTGATGATGGAGTTGCAAAGGATCCCCAAAGAATCTTTCAAGGATTACATGAAGGCGTGGCAGAGGAGGCTGAAAGAATGCGCTAGACCCCAGAGGGATTGTTTTGAAGGGGAAAACTTGTAGTTTGGATTTGAAATATCTTTTGAGACAATAGTTCGGACACACCGTGTGTATCTCGGTAATTAAACTCGTTTTCGAGAAATGTCTGTGAATTGTGAGTCACAGCAAGCAGGTTTGACTCCAAAAGACATTACTTTTCTTTTGTTTAATCTCACGTTGATCTTGTTTGTCCCCAGGGCTGGAGATAACAAAAACACAAGCGCTGTCCAAGAGTTTCTGATGGCTTGTTTTTTTTTTTTAAATAGAGCAACAAGTTCCAAATGAAACAAGATGTTAGTTTCAGCTATTTGCGGTGTTCCAATTTAATAGAGAGAGCATCTTTAATAGGTGGCCAGTTTATCTAAAACCACCACCAAGACTGCCCTTTAGCTCCCAATATAAAAACAGCAAAAAAGGACAAATGTTCGAAATGACACCATTTTGTTTGAAAGAGACGCACACCTGACGAGTCCATTTACGTAGGTTAACACAATTCAGCCAGCTTCCGAACACTCTCCCTCGACTAAAATGCCACGCAACTATAATTAATTTGTTTAAAAACAGTTTTAAGTGCCGGGTAAAGAAGAGTAAAAAAACTCACCGAGCTTGGTGCTCGTAGGTGGGAGCGACGAACTGTCGGCGTGAGAGCGTCCTCTGGCACGGCAGGAGGGGATGAGACAGACACGCGTGGATCCGGTGGACTCGAAGGATTCCGAGATGCGGCTTGGAGCTCTTTACTGGGAAAGGCGCTCTTCGCCCAGCTCACTCGGAAGACTTTTCCGACTGAAACGCCCCGAGTTTTCTTTTCGTCCGCGCCCCCATCAGGTAACACTTATACTGCTCCATCCAGCTAATACGCCCACGTTTCGGTGCCATTATCCCCGTAAGGCTCAACACACCCCTCAACCCCCCCCCCCCCCGCCCCCAATACAAATTCATATTTAATAAGCAGCAATCCCGATCTATTCATAATTTAAAGCTGTCTGAGTGGGGGCCGAGGGGTGGTCGCAGCACCCTGGGGAGCCCCAGTCACACCAGTAGACACTGATAATAACCCACTAAAAGAAAGATGATGGAAGCTGTTGCTAGGGAAGAAAAGCCAGAATGGAAACCAAGCCACAAACTCCCAAAGAACACCACAGTTGAACTTTGATGTGTTTTGTTTATCCAAACACATAGAACACAAGTATGAACAGTGCATGAGCGGGAATGCTGAATAAAACAGTCAGTTGTTTTTGGGGAACAGTGAACAAGACCTAACATAACCCCACTAACAAAGCCATAAACAAACCCACTAACATAGCCTTAAACAAACACACTAACGTAGCCTTAAACCAACTACATGACAACAATCCAGACAAATGCAGTAGAAATTGAAAACCCATCAAATGTGCAACGCAAATAAGGCAGTGCTGGTATTCAAACTTACCAAGTATTAAAAAAAAAATCAAACAGAGAAAAGGAAAGAAAATGACTTGCATCTGGATGAATCCTGAAGCATGAAGAATCTGGTGAGTCGTGGATGAGTTATTTTTCACCCCCCAAAAATCACTTCAAATGGTATCCATTGTCAAAGCAGTTTCAGGTCCTTTTTAAACTTGAAACAAGTTGGCGAGTGATCGACACTGCCATATAATGGGCAGAGTGATGTGGTTTAGATGTACAAAATGTGACTGTTGCCTTACCAGTGCTCACCTTTACCCGAGGTTCAAATGAAATTCCAGAACAAACAACGTGGGCATAACAACAACAACAAAAATCGCCTAAGTGTTATTTTTTTTTAAAACTACATTGTGATCAAGCTATTGTAACCATATTTACATCTTTTTTTGTATTTGTTGGACAGAGCATCAATGCCTTAAAAAAGAAATAAAAAACACAACATAAAATGTATAAAAAGGTACAAAAGGTGATCTTAAAATGTTTTTTCCTTTTTGGTTGGGCAATTACCAAACAAGCTGGTACGATGAGAGCGCTCTGCTCTTCCTCCTAATACTTTTCTGGGAGACTGAGGTTAGTGGTTTCGACCGGTTTCAAGGGATGGGATTAGAAAATTAAAATTGGCCTCGGAAGCCAAGCATATGGAGCAAAGAAAATGTCTAAGGGGGATGGGCAAAGTTGAAGTGTCGTCTAATCCGTAATCTGAAGTCCTGTAGCCTTTGGAGAGAGGGCATAAAAACACTTAACTTATTCTCACCGACATATGAACAGCTTGTGAAATTCTAAAGTGCTTCGCTACCTGGTGTGGTGTCAGAAGCTGCTGGAACTGCAGTGCGGTTTGAGCGCCGCAGTGCACAAAGTTCTGTAAAACAACACAATTTAATTGGAGCCATGTCCTCGTCTGGAGAGTCTCGCTTAATATTTGAACACAGCACCCAGCAGCAAGAATTGACTACCATCTAGTGGTATCATTTCACAAATTCTATTGGAAGAAACAATTTGTCCAGTATAATATATGACTACGTGTTTGAGCATCTCATTTTTACCCCGGAGGGTAACACAAAATATAACAGCAATTTTTTTTTAATTAAGTCAGCATTACTTGCCGCCATCATGCAAACTTATTTTTAAACAAAGTGGTGCATGTGACTGGCGTGACATTAGTCTGGAGAAAATTGATCCAAAGCTTCTAGGCAGATTCCGCATTTCCTTTTTTTGGGGGGGTAATTGAATGATCCAAATAATTGTTCAAGACTTAAATCCAATACATCATTGTCATTATGGACTCACGTGAGTGCGAGTCCGTGTTCTTTGACCAGTTGTCCAGTAGGGCGCAGAGTACTGTGTGCGCAGGGGAAATGGGCCAAATGTCAGACAGGACAATGCAGGAAAATAAGACAATGAATAAGTATAAACAAACATCCAGTAGAACAGGAAAAAAAAATAGTGTACCTCGTAGGTGTACGCAGTCTGAGAATTCACTCCCATCTGTTGCTGCATATGGTTTCCAAATTCGGATTGTACTTGGGTATATGACTGCAAACATGAGTGGATGATCCAATATGTAATACCTTAATTCAGATTAGAATATGTTGTCCTTGTCCAACAGTTCCTGTGGATCTCAGACGGGTACACTGGAGATGGTCTCAGTTGCTGTGAGTGGTGTATGACGGCAACTGATGATTAACATGCCGATCGTTGTTTTCCCAAGTAAATGCGGATGTTTGCAAATGTATTATTTTGATTGCATTGGTGCAATGGTAACAATTTGTCAATTATTTGGTGAACCGTAGCTCATTCAGTCCCAATTTCAGACCCTTCTTCACCCTATGACAAGAAAAAATGTTGAAAATACATCAACATGTACCAGGCATTGAATGCTTGGAAACATGAAAAAAACTCTCTTGGCAGCGAATGAGTTAAAATGGGTTCACTTAACTCCAACACAATAGTGGTCCAGATTCACTTAGTGCAGTGATTAATTCTTAATCAAAATTAGTTTAAATGTTCAACAAGGCCTAGTTATGCTGCATGTGATCTCCTGCCCATTGATGTATGTTTAGTTTAATGCTCTGCACCACCTCAGTGACAAAAAAAATCACCCCAAAGGTGTTCTGACGTGATTACACAAAAGAGTCACCAAAATATCCAAAAGACAGTGAAGGAGGTAAAGACGCACGATTTAAATTAAATTCCTGTCCGCTGTTTCAGTGTGTGATTGTCTTACTGGAAAGTAGTTGGTGCCACTACCAAACAAGGTTGACGACTGGTTCACGCTCCCGACACTGGATGAACAGCAAGAGCAGATGACAACCTGGGATGGGCTCCAAGGCTCAAGTGTTATCACTTGAGATGTTCTCATCCCTGCGGGGTGGCGAGCAGGCGTCTTTATGGCATAGAAGGGGGTAAGGAAACATCTAGAATGACATGAAGATGGCCCGCTCCGAATACATACGACAAGACTTCCGCTTGATGATTGCGGGGCCCAGCTTGAGTGCTTTTCCTTTCCAAAAGATACGTTGCTGTAGAAACAAAGTCTGTTGTAAGCAACAACACGCAAATGAGTTTTGTCTTCTTTTTTTTTCCCAACATGTGTACTTACCTCAAGAATTGGCTTGACGTCGACATTTTCAGTAAAGTACACAAATCCATAGCTGGAAGAAACCAAATAGTTACACTGACAAATTCAAGACTGGGATCCACACCTCTGCTGATGTGTATCTTTACACACATTTGAACCATGAATGAGCATCTCCCTTATCATATTTATTTTTTCAATTTTTAAGTAGATTCACTGGGCTAATCTGGGACTTCTGTCATATTTTAATCCATATGAAGAAATGTCTGTTGGTTCGGTGCAATTCCTAGAATACTCAACTTTAAATATAACTGGGTGGTGGGGGGCAGCAACTGAAATAGTTGCAAAGTAAATTATGAATACTTAACAGCAATTACAAAATAATACAAAAATCCTGGCTGTTCTTGCTGTGTGTGCATTGGCCCGTGTGTGAGATAAGAGGAGACGAAGAAAGTAGCACAATTGAGCTCTATTAATCATGATTAAATGTCGATTAGTTGCCAAGCCTCACAACATATGCAACCTCAAGTCAGATTCTTTACTTTTAGGAGTAGCGGGTTGAGCTAAAACATGGTCATGACACATTAGAAATCAAAAGTGCACATATAGCAGAAAACATACCCTTTGCTGAATCCTCCGCGATATGTGATGATTTTCACATCCTTGATTGGACCGTATTGCGAAAAGAAGTCCTTCATTTCAGTTAGGGTCGTCTAAAGGTTGGGAGGGAATTCCATGTCGGAAGACAAAAAAAATTAGTCGAGCCTCTTTTAACACGTGCTGTACTGTACAAGACCGGGTGTCATGTGGATCAACCACTTCTTGACAGTTACTGCTATTTTTAAAGCAAGCCTAACCCCTGTATCGATGCCGCCAACAAAGATGGCATTGGGAGTCACTTGTCCCTCTGGCAGAGTGTAGCCGTTGGACATGAAGGGAAGAAATGACTGGTTGCTGCTGCCGTGATGAGTCTGGGTGTTCTACCAAGAAAACATTTACAGCAGTTATGAACAAAATGATATTGGAATTTATGTAGTCAAGACACATTTCTTGTTCGTTTCTAAAACTAAATTAGGTTTGTTTACTTACTTTTAATTGTACATTAAAATACATTTTAGGTGACTCATTTAAGTAGCACCTGACAAGTACCGTAGCTGCCGCCTTGGCAGAATGTTCCCCTCTACATTTGGTCACGACCTTAGTGAGTTTCGAGCCTTGTCCATTACTGGTCCTGCTCATTGGAATGACTTTCCACTGAATGTTCAGCAAGCCCCCTTGCTGCCCATTCTTAAAGCTAATTTTTATTCTTTGGCTTTTGACTGAGCATGAGACTTGATTTTTAGTTTTACTGTTTTTCTGCTTTCTACTGTCTTTATTATTTTTATTGTTATATGAATTATTTTTGCTCCATGTACAGCACTTTGTAGAACAGTGGTGATTGTTTTAAAGTGCTCTATAAATAGTTGAGTACACAGAATGGAATGATACCTCTACCTCATTTTTTTCCAGATTCAGTCTAACCACAAAGTATTTTCCCAATGATACTAATCTGTCATTCTACATTATTACTTAAAATCTGTGACCACAGAAAGCACGTTTAGTTTTATTGATCAACTCAAAACTCAAATAATAATTATATTCAGCCTTGGTTCTTGAAATTGCTAGTCTTTGATAGTGGTCATCAACCATATATGCTTTTTATCTTTGATCATGAAGAATATGATGACAAAGGCGTTTTTGTAGGTGCTAAGATGTGCACGCGGGCGTTATTAATGGAATGACAAGTTTTAACATACAAACGCAAGAGAACGGAGATTCCCAGTTTCTAATACAATACGTGACGACTGAAATTTTCACTCCGGATAATACAACACAAGGAGAAAATGGCGGCGGAAAGACGTGGTGACATGGTGTGCGCTCAAAAACTTTTAGAAAGTTTGACGAAAACATTGCAAGTGTAAGCGAATGTAAATCGTACAAGTATGTTGAGCAATAAAATTTATTCATGGCGTTTTTTTGTGTGTGTGTGTGTTTTTTACCCCCGCAAGGCTAGCTTGGCCGACAAGTTAAATTGATACCAATTAGCAAAAGTCACTCGTCCGGATACGGTTGAAAGTGAAGAAAAAGCAACTTCGAAATTGCATTAATATATTGATATCCGTAAATCCACACAAGTAAAACGTGATACTGGAAAACTTACCATATTTAAAACGCAAAACAATTACCACGGATTTAAGGCCTGAACGCGAAGAGCTAGAAGTGCGCTTTTTTTCCTGCCCAACGATAGTAAACTCACGAAAACGCCCCATTCAGAATCACGTGACCAAACGAACAGCCAATTAGACGCGTGAAAAGTATACGCCATTGAAACTCACATCCCATGTGCTGTCAGGCAATTTTTTTTAAAGCTCATGATTGTTCTGGGGCAAAACAATATCATGTCCTTGCTTTTCAATTTTAAACACTAGATGGCAGCAGGCTACTTTTTCCAGTGAGACATGATATTGCTTGGGAAAGACATTCACTCCACAGCACAATCAAGCTTTGTTTTCTGCACCGACAAAATATACGCCATTGTTGGGCATCGAGGGAAGTACTTTTTTAATGCAGTCGTACAGTTTATGATGCCTGTAACGTATACCATCCACAGTCTGACCGGCTGCTACGCCGGTTAAGTAGGTGTTAACGTACCACATGCTTCTGGATCATACTCCAAAAAAAATCCATGGAAAGGTTAACGACGTTTTGAAAATGTTAAATTGGTGCCGCTCGGACAACGCTGTTCTTGAGCAATCATCCTTTGTGGTGCAGGCCGTATGCGTTTTCCCATCTCATGAAAGCAATTGCATCAGCTCCCTCACATTATCGACAAAAAATATTGTTAACAAAGATAAAAACAAACAAGGCTAATATTACATTTTGCCGTGATTAGTTTGATTGCAGGCGCTCATAAATTTCAGGTCGTGTTTGTGCATTAACTGCAAAATTATTTTTTGGTGTAGCTCGTCTTGCATGCAACACGTGATGCATGATGAAATGCGACAGTGACAGCGTGACAGAGAAGATCAAAATAGGAGGATTGGTTTTGTTTTGTTTTTACAACTTGCATTAGATCTCATTCGATTCTACAGGACTACTTCATTTTGTGGTTGTTGTGTACAATGTTTGACTCAGGGAGCAAAAAAATGGGAACTTTCATTTCATTTTGTCTGGCATTTACCCTTGAGGGGCTGCCTTGGCATCTATCCACAAGCAATGCATCATAATAATTTCCCCTGAATGTTCCAGTCGAAGCTGTGGCCATGATTACGCCTGGAAAAACCCAAACACACTGCATGAAATTTTGCAGGCAAGCCACTCAGCAGGCCTCTGCCAACGCATTGGGCTGATATTTAGACTTTTTGTTAATGTCAGGGATTCAGAATGCGTTTAAAAAAATTAAAAGTGCTGTTTTAACAGCATGAAAACAAGTGCCTGAAGCTTCTTCAGAATAAACAAGTGGTCGCTTACAACTTCAGAGGAACTGACATTTGAACATTTCCATAAAACAAACGCTGAATTACCGTCTTTTGATGCACTTAATGAGATGTATATCTCGAATATACATCTATACATCAACTATAATTGTCCATGTAGCGTGAACATGAGTGTGAATGGTTGTTTGTCTGTATGTTCCCTGCAATTGGCTGGTGACCAGTCCAGGGTGTACCCCAACTCTGACCCAAAGTCATCTGGGCTGCAGCCCTAAAAGAGGAAAAGTGCTGCAGTGAAAGGATGGATGAATGTTGTGATCCATTCACGGGTGAGCTAGAACCCATCCCAGCAGCCTCCAGGCAAGAGGCGTGGTACGCCCTGGACTGGTCGCCACTCAATTACAGGGCACATAGACAAACAACCACTCATTCGAATTCTCACCTATTGTTATTATTATTATTATCAGGCTAAGGCTGTAAATAAGAAATCCATAATAATAATTTTTAGTACCGGTAATTATTATTTTAGAAATAATCATCCAGTCATCCATTTTCTTATCTGGCTCAGGGTCGTGGGCTTCAAATATTAATTATTGGATCATGCATGAATTGATAAATGATCATAATAAAATTGATATTATTCAGTTATATATTAGTAATTTATTACTACTACGAGTAGCACTATTACTATTTCTGCTGCTACGACTACTTAGAGTAGTAGTACAAGTAGTAATAGTTGTGAGATCTATTATCGATATTCATATTCGTATTATTTTAGAAATAAGCATCAATCCATGTGTTCTATTTCTTATCAGGGTCATAGGGTTTGAATAACAACAATTATCATAATTATTAAATTAGTATTTTTGTGAATTAAGTGCATAGATCGATAATGTATGGCTTAGAGTACAAGTACTACAAGTTGTACAGTACGACAACTACGAAGGAAAAAGTGAAACACGATTTTTCCTGTACAGCAGTGTGGGTGAAGTATGAGGAGCATGATTGACAGTTCATGTCTCGGAGGGTGTGTCGATTCTTAATGTCATTCATTTCCTGCCCCCCCCCCTCCCCACCTCTTTCTTTTTTTTTTTCAAGGTTGTGCCATGCCCACTCCGCGTGCCTGAAAGGAGGAGGGAGGCAGGGTGAGTGAGCGAGAGAGAGAGAGAGAGAGAGAGAGAGAGAGAGAGGGGGAGAGAAGTTTCCTGCGCTCACAGTAGCCGGCTGCCTTCCTTCCACCATGGCACGGTGCCATGCATGTGCGCCCTGCGTACATATCTCCTCGCAAAGGGACCTGTGAACCCAACGTGCGAGTCGCCATGGCCGATTTCGGGCAGAGCAAGCGCGTCGGTCCACCGGTTGCTGCCTCAGCTTCTGTCGCTGCTGCAGAAGCAGCAGCAGCAGCAGCAGGTGGAACCGCAGGGAGCCCCGCAGTGCCTCGAATAGAGGAGCCGATGTCTAATGGCAGTTGCAATCCAAAAGACCCAGCGAGGAGGCTCGACAGGGGGTCCAGCTGTCAGTCGCCAACGTGGGAGGGCTTGGATTCGGCTACTAAATCGATACCTCGACGCAGCAGTCTCATTAAGGTAAGTTAAGGCCGGAGTTTTCTGCAAAAGAGCTAAGCTCCTACGTTCGTACTCATGCTACGAGTTGAGAGTAAAAAGAAAACATTTTTTGTGGTGAAATTTAAAAAAAAAAAGTTGCTCGGCACATTCGTATGACAATGCGACGCAAAATCACCCCTTTACAAAACAACGTCTCCCATCATTGGAGTGTAATTTTACGTTCGAAAAATCCCGTGGTACGATACTAAACAAAAACGTCAGGCAAAGTCGGTGATTATGAAACTATTTACTTCCAGAGGAAAAGCATCACCGTTGTGCCCGTGGCACTGTCGCTGGCATCGATGAACAAATGGAGAATTCACACGTGCAAATTTACATCGGTGCTGCTTCGCAAACGAGTATTTGCTCCGGAGCAAATTTTTAAACCACCTCCCTGAAGTGAATCAAATGTTGCCGTGTGAACGCCCCTAAAGAAACATTAATTGTACATATTTTTTCAAAGACTACTGTCATAAACTAAAATTGATAAATTTGCACAGCACCACATGATGATCACTGAAATAAACTAACATCCCCACTGGCCGCGGGTCATAATATTCGAAACATCTCCGTATGACTAAACCGCTGTACAGTACGTCCATGTCTATCAAAACTGGGCATTATTGTCTTCATCTCACATTCAACTCACGAGGTCACGTGGGTTTACCTAACGTAGTTGCCGCCGAGTATCTGCTTCCGTTTTCTTTTTTGCTCCTCTTCATATGACTCGTCCACGCCAGCCACATTGGAAGTTGACGATGATGTCATATGTTGCGTGTACATTAAGAGGCACTATGTGTTCCGTTCGCCTTTGAGCCGGCATGTTGTGTTCTGCCCGCAAGATAACACCCAGGTGATGTTACTCAGTGCTAGCCTGACAAGAGAGAAAGGAGGTGAAGGAACCGAACCACCTGCTGCAGTGTGAAGCCATCACTCGGCCTCGCTAGCCGGCTAGACCGACTCCCACACTCCTTTTCCCACTGTTGGTCTCATATTCCGCTTTTCTGACGTCCAAACGTCCTTTAAAGACAACATTTTAATCCTGGCGCTGGTTATGGCACATCTAATCGATATCTCTTCTCCCCTGACGTCGTCCTCACCTACTTTTGGTTCTGTATTGATCGCCCCTTGCTGATGGTATCCAAAGTGACCGCCTCCTAAGACATCATTATTGACTTCACCGAGAATGATGTTTATTTTCAGCAGTGTGACGTGTTTGTTTTGAAGTGAGCACCTGTCATTTAAAAAAAAAAAAACTTTTAAATGCTTGTTTCTGTTTTGGAAATCACAGTAACTAGAATTTTAAAGGATAATTAAAAAATAATATCTTTCATTGCATTTTTCAAGGAAATAATCATAAACGAGGACTGCATTTAGGGGGGGGAATCAATGTATATTTTTTCTTTTTTTCCTCCTGTAGTTTATCAATAATTAATTATTCGGGCGATTGTTGACACTTTGAAGCGATCGAGGCAAAACTGAGTATATATTCGTCTAAAACAAGCAAAGGTGCTGTTGATTTACGCTTAACTAGTTAGTTTTCCCAAAGAAGCACAACCGCATGTCATGCCCTGGGAAGCTCTGGCAGAACTCCAAACAACAAGTAATTATTTCGCAGGCTACACCGGCATCAGGCAGTTTGGTCTCCCATTCATAATAAAATGGATGCGATTGAAGTAATGTTCCTTTCGCGGAGCAGCAGATTTCAAGCGACATAATTCTCGTCTCAACTCGAACTAATTTTGCGGTCGGCATCACCACGGCAACCGGTAAAGACCTGGCGGGGGAATCCAGGTGATCGTGGCCTTTCCTGTCAGTTGAACTTTTAATTGTGACTCACGTTCTAGTTGTAGCGCCTTGTTTTTAGCATCTATTGCGGCATTGCGTCCCGGTGATGTCACCAATCTATGCTGTGTATTAAGTGCGATACTCTGAAGCAAAAGTATTATTAAAAAAACAAAACAAAAACAACATGATATCTGTGTTCGGGGTATTTTTACTTTCTCATCAAATGCGGTTCATAGTGGAGGTCTGCAGCCTCGCTTCTTGTTTCTGAGTAGCAAACAGCGCAGGAAACTGGACAGTTGGCCAATTTCCTCACATAGTTCATGTCGCAATGTTGCTGTTAAGTCATCGGTATTCAGTGATGATACTTCACTGTGGTCCTCCTTTCCACTTGACACTTGATATATATGAGATCGTGGAAGTCATCTTTATCTTTCTAATCTCCATTAAATTCAAATTGCATTTGATCTGCTCTGCATCGAATCTTAGAAGCCTTTGAGTCATACTAATTTATATTAGTGTGTAGAGACAAAACGTTCATCTGGGCAAATGTGTGGGTATCCCGAATGGCCATGTGCTGCCGGTTGTTGACAACCTCATGCAGGCTCTCGAAGAAACGAGTTTTACCCTTTCAGGGACAGCCGTTACTATAGTGGACAGTTTCCCATTTTATCGGGTAACAGGGTGCATATGGATATGTCTGAAAATATTGATCGCTTCTTACAACCCGCTACACACACGCAAATACAATTAAGTCATAATGGACGATTCATTCCAACTCGTATTTCGACGAACAAGTATTCATGCGAGCATGCCGCATCAATCTGAGCCGACGGACGAATATGACGTGCCACGTGTCATACAATCATGACTGCCAGCCGGCTAATGAGCACTCGGGGTCATGCAGAGGCTTACAAACAGCAGGCAATTACAGGTGTCATCGTCTTTATTAATGTCTAATAGGGCGAGCACCCCTCCACGCCCCACCCCACCCAGCGTTGTTTTCTATTCCTCCCTCCGGCATGTATCCCCCCCCCTGTTTTTCTTTCGTTGTCTGGTGTGACTGATCACCGAACGTAATCCCGTCAGTCATGCCCATTTCTGTTTTTTCACTCCATCCGCACATCGACTGCGTGTCCGTGCGCCACACCGTCAATCCACACCAAACCCATTCCGGGGGGCGGAAGTGATCTCATTACGACGACAATCCCCCCACCCCCACCAGCATCAACCGCAATTGGGTACATCTCTGATGAAGATCAGGAAATGAAAAATAACCATCGGTAAGCATTCCCAATTGATCCAATGAAAGCCTGATCTGGACAAAAAGACTCAAAAATGCACTTTGTCACGATTACATGAAAATTTGATTGAAATGTGTCAACTTCGCTCCGGGGCATGCTTCAAAGTAACAAAATAATTCAACTGTCCAATACAGTCGGTGTAAAGGAAGTGAACTACTCCGTAGCAGGAAATACAAGCAAAACGGCATGTCTTCTCCATTGGTAATAAATCGCAGAATATTGCCTGTTCTGAAAGCGGACTCGCTTTCCATCAAGTAAAATTCAGTTTGAGCATTTGGAATTGTGAATGACAGATGCAGCCTTGCTTCTTTTTCTCTCTTGAGCTTTCTTTCTCACTTTCCTTCTTTTTCTGTGTTGTCACATAACTCGGAAGCTTCTCGCTGAACGCGCCCACCACTTCCTGCACTTTTTTTTTTTTTAAATTCAATGGCTGCCTTTTGTGAGAATCGGGCCGGCGGGACTTGAATCAGCCGCTGTATTATGACCGAACATAATCAAAGTGGATCAGGCGTATACCTTGAACCTCTGATCCATTTTTTAATAAAATCTTTCTTTTGTACCTGGATATGAAAGACTTCATTTGCATTTCACCCTGTATCTACTTGTAGGTTCATTTGCCTCATATTACTTTGGGAGCGTAATTAATTCTTAGTTGCCGGCCAACGAAGGTGAGCGTATGACACAGCCTGTACGCATGCGATAATTGGATCTTTACGGATGAAAGGCTCACGGGGAGAAAAAGCGGACGCCGGGCTCTCTGTGGCCTCAATGGGACTTTGTGTCAATTGGCTGACAGTTCATCAGGCGTATTCCGATGTGCGTTGTTTGGATGAAGCTGAAAAGAGCATGTTGGGTCAGTCCATCCTGCCCACTGTACAAGTAGGATAACTAACCCATGATCGGGTTAATTATTCTGACCCAGAAGATGGGATTTGGGCGAGCTGAAGATCTGGCTGGTCGCCATTTTTGAAATTTTTTAGTCACAAATGAAATAATGAAAAGGGAATAACCGCGGCGCGCAAGGCCACATTGTCCCAAACGGAGTATCCCGACCGAGCACCGTCCCGTGTGTATAAAATCCGCTTATTAAAATTCTTGGAAGGCAACAAAACTGGGGGAGCGTCATATGTTTTTTGTTTTGTTTTTTTAAATACGAGGAAATACAATTACTCCCTGACAGGTTGCGTTTTGTTAAAGTGTTGCTCTGCTTCAATAAACAGAAAACAGGCAATACCAGATCAAATGAGTCTATTTATCTCCAAAGGATGCTCTCGGTCCAAGTATCGCAACCCCAAGGCATGAAGCATATTTTTAGACGTCCGCCTCTTTGTTATCGCAAAATAGCTATAAGGGGGATACGGGCTATCACCAGTCAGAGCACTTCTGTGTCCTTAATGAGGCGATTCCTGGAGGACTTGTGACGGTTAGACGGCTGGCTCTCTTTCACTCGAAAAGGAAAATCTTTCATTTTCTGTGAATCGTGCCACCCCACCCTTCTTTCACATGCTCATTGATGCGCCGCACATGAATGAGTTCTCTTCTTCTACACAAAAAATGTGATCCAACGAATGCGAAAGATGATAGAGAATTTGTTTGTTTATTAATTTAATTACAAATATACTTCCATTACAAATATACTTCCCACAAGGCCACGTAGTCTTGGTGTTGTTATTGCATACTTCAAAATAATAATAAATTAAAATCATTTTGTTTCAAAGTAACAGGATCGATTTAGAAATCGTGCTAAGGCTTGTTTTATTGAGGACACAATCGATTTGTCATCCAGCGTTTTCATCGTGTTGGAGGCGAAAAGTGGAAATAAGTTCTGGCCTTAATTTTGTTTCGATTTTATTTCATCCGTCAAATGTGCTCACCGCATTTTTTCAGACCACCTTTTTGTGAAAATGAGAGAAAAAACATACGGCTGTCGTGGACTGCTTTAAACCAGGCGCTTTCCTTTTCAGCGTCTCGCCGTGTGGAACAGCAATTGAGTTCGAACGGAACTCACATTTTCTTATCCGAAGCAACCAGACTTGAAATGAGAACGCTGACGGTGTGTCATTTCAAAGTCGAGTGTCAAGCGCAAGTTTCAGTCAAGCGCCGATGTACGCCATGTGGGTGTTTGCATCTCGACTCCATTTAGCTTTTGATTGAATTAACAACAATCGCATTACATTTTGCATCCTTCCACAGATTAGCCTTTCCATAGATTTGATGTCATCGGGCCACTAATACAGCGGTAATTGAATGAAGTCATCCACCTATACGCGGTTTGTTCTCTCTTTACATACGGCGCACCCCCACCCCCTGGGGAGTGTTCATCGTGTCACACGGGTGAACTGAGCTCGGACAGAAGAAACGGCGTCATGTCGAAGGTGTAGAATTAGAATGCCGCAGTCTGCTGCTTCGGCCTATGATTAATGGTGTCAATGTTGAAGAGCAAGGGCAAAGACATTTTAAGCATGGTAGGAAAAACAACAGATTGCTGGGAAGAGGCTATGTGTGTAGGTTAAATAATCTGCCTCTTCCCAGCAATCTGCCGTTATGTAAAATGATTTCAATCCTCTCTGATCTCCCGCAAAAGTGTTTTCTCATGCTTTTGCTTTCGCCGATGGGATCATTGTCTTGATGTCAATCCCCTTCATTTTTTCCCCCTGCGATATTATACGCCATCTCGTTTGCTCGTTACCTCCATCACGCTCTCAGTCAGCGCCTTTCGTCATCAGGATGGCTCCCGGGCGGGTCGAGAGAGGAAGAAGACAGTGTCCTTTAGCAGCAGCCTATCAGAGAAGAAGATCAGTAGTGCGGCCGACTGTATCCACTCAATGGTGGGTTCGCCGCGACGTGACCTTTTGCATGCGTACCTGAAACCGAGGCCTGCGGTGTGTGCAGTTGAGGGCGTCATGGCTGCTGAAAATGTAAAACACGCTTGTTTTGTGGACAGGTGGAGGGGAGCGAATTGAAGAAGGTGCGTCCCAACTCTCGCGTGTACCAACGCTACTACCTTCTTGACACGGGACTGCAGGCTCTCTGTTGGGAGCCCTCCAAGAAGGATTCGGACAAAGCCAGGATTGCGCTCGCCTCCATCCGAGAGGTCAGCGTCCAGTCTAAAATGCGAGATCAAGTCTCGCCGGTTATTGCCTCTCCCATTGATGACTTCATTGATTATTTTGGACCAACCCCGATCCACACCAATGGCTGCAGTTGTTTTGCTTTGATCGTGTCTGATGCGGGCGTATCGTTTTTGTGGCCTCGTATTTCAGGTGCGGACAGGTCGTAACACGGAGGTATTCCGCACGAGTGGAGTCTACGAGCAGATTTCGGAGGACTGCGCTTTCTCTATCATCTATGGAGAGCTATATGAGAGCCTGGACCTTGTGGCCCACTCAACAGAAGTGGCTAATATTTGGGTGACGGGCCTAAGGTAAAACCAACTAAATTGGAGCGTTTGTCACAGGGATATTTTAAAACCTCACATTTCATTTGGCAACAGTTCACTGGGGTTGAGTTCAACAGCTTTGTCCAAAAATGCAATTCCTTGCTTATCCTATCACTTTTTTGGGATGAGATCCGAAGAAAGTCTATCAATAACATTTCTGCACTGACTATATGAAGTGTCAAATACGTTTATGCTCATACTTATGCACTACTGGAATAAAAATAAAGAGTACACATCTGTTTGTGTGTGCGTGTACACATCCGTTTGAGTGTGTGTGTGTGTTTACATCTGAGATCAAATTTGCTACAGTGAAAAACCCCCTGTTGTGAAAAATGTCTTGCTGCAAACATGATTTCGTTGTAGAGGAGTTTCACTGTACTTACTGTTCTCCATCTCCAGGTATCTGGTCCAGTATGGTAAAAATGCCCTGGACATGCTTGCCAGCAAACAGCACAGCCTTCGTCTTGGCTGGTTGGAGCAGCTTTTCGCCTCTGCTGCTGATTTGGATAGTCCCAAGGACATTGAGCAAGGGATTTGTTTGCAGTCCGCTGTCAAACTGATACAGACGGTGAATCCAGGGGTGAGCAGCGGAAAAGTGGAGCACAGGTTTAAAGAGCTTCAGAGGGGTCGGATCGAGTCTCTTTCTCCTAATAATGGATCAGGAGCTAAAGACCTCGCCATAGTCAAACCAACACTTGGGGCAAGAAACGAGAGGGTCACGCAGCGGGAGTTCATCGAGGTCTTTCACGACTTCTGCACACGTCCAGAGATTTACTTTCTCTTGGTGCAGTTCTCCAGCAACAAGGAATTCCTGGACGTCCAAGACCTGACGAGGTTCCTCGAGGCTGAGCAAGGTGTTGCCCAGGTCAGGAAATGAATCCACTTAAGCACAAACAATTCCGGCATTGTCATTGTCTTAAGGTCCGCTTGCTCCCTCGCTCAGGTGACAGAGGAAGACAGCCTGAGTCTCATCCAGTCCCACGAGCCATCAGAAGAGGGCCGGCAGCAGGGCTACCTGTCGATGGACGGCTTCAATAGCTACTTGATGTCGCCAGAGTGCCAACTCTTCGATAGGGAGCACGACACTGTGTGTCAGGACATGTCCCAGCCTTTGTCGCACTATTTTATCAACTCCTCTCACAACACCTACCTCATCGAGGATCAATATAAAGGGCCCTCTGACATTTCCGGCTACATCCGGGCGCTCAAGATGGGCTGCCGATGTGTGGAGGTGGACATATGGGACGGTCCCGATGAGGAGCCGGTCGTGTGTACCGGACATACACTTTGCCCTCCTCTCGCCCTGCGCAACGTGTTGGAAGCAATTGCACGGTTTGCTTTTGTTGCATCAGAGTATCCGTTGATTGTGTGTATCGAGAACCACTGCTCTCTGAGACAGCAGAAAGTGATGATGCAGCATCTGGTGCGAATACTCGGCGATCAGGTGTCGACGCAACCCCCGGACGAGAGGGAGTCGTACCTACCCTCGCCGCAAGACTTGAGGCATCGGATCCTGCTGAAGGGGAAGAAGCTCGAGCCTGGTTGGGAAGCGGAGGAGGGTGAAGTCAGTGAGGAGGATGAAGGGGCTGAAATGTGTCCAAGGATGAAGGCGGTGAGCAATGGTGGGGCAGGACTTGAAGACAGTCCCAAAGAAAAACAGCAGAGAAGCTTAAATTCAACAGCTGCCAGCCACTGCAATCCACCTCATCTTCCTCACCAAAAATTCCATTTGCTGAAGGAGCTCTCGGACCTGGTCACTCTTTGCGAGTCGGTCCACTTTGTCGACTTCCCAACGTCAAGAAAAAGCCAAAAACCTTGGCAGTTGTGCTCTTTTAATGAGACCCAGGCCGGGCGTCTCGCTGGCGAGACCCCAGGCGACTTTGTCAACCAAAACAAACGCTTCCTGTCACGGGTGTACCCGAGCCCCATGCGCATTGATTCCAGCAACGTAAACCCTCAGGACCTGTGGAAATGCGGTTGCCAGATTGTTTCTATGAACTTCCAGACAGCCGGGCTGATGATGGACCTCAACGCAGCCTGGTTCCGGCAGAATGGAAATTGCGGTTACGTTCTGCGGCCCGCCATCATGCGGCGGGAGGTGTCTTACTTCAGTGCGGACACCAGAGACACTGTGCCTGGGGTGTTACCTCAGCTGCTCCATGTCAAGGTGTGAGGGGCATCCCACCAGCTCGTCACCGAATCCTTGCTCGCTGACCAAATAATCACCATGATGTTCTGAAAACAGCCTATGTGGTGACCCTTCCCAGGTAATCAGCGGACAGAATCTTCCCAAGCCGAGGGGTTCTGTGGCCAAAGGGGACGTGGTGGACCCTTACGTTTACGTGGAGATCCACGGCATTCCAGCCGACTGCACAGAGCGCCGCACCAGGACCGTCTCCCAGAACTGCGACAACCCAGTTTTCGATGAGAGCTTCGAGTTCCAGATCAACCTGCCGGAGCTCGCCATGGTTCGCTTTGTCGTCCTGGATGATGACTTCATCGGAGATGAGTTCATAGGTCGGTTCAGTCAGATTGGGTTCATATATTTCTGACAGACCTTTTCACAATGAGGTCGCATGTATTTTCAAGTGGCTCAATACCTTCCAGGCGTAAACTTGACGTTAGCTAGCTATTAGGTTTTGCCAACTTTCGCTCTCAAACATTCTAATTCTTCATTCATACTATCGTATAATCTGCATCTTAAGTGTAGTGTTAAAAAAAAAAAACTTCTTCTGTCACAGGTCAGTACACCATCCCGCTGGAGTGTCTCCAACCCGGATACCGTCACGTCCCGCTTCAGTCTCTGACTGGGGAGGATCTTCCCCACGCCAAGCTTTTCGTCCATGTGGCCCTCACCAATCGTAGAGGAGGGGGCAAGCCTCACAAAAGGGGCCTGTCTGTGCGAAAAGCTCGCAGGAGACGGGACTACACGGCTCTACGGGACTTGGAAATCCGGGTCGTTGACGAGGTTTTCAAAATGGCTGGTCCTCTGTTGAGAGAAGCCACGGACTTGAGGGAAAACATGCAGGTGAGGGTGTCCAGAGTCCCGTACATTTATCGGCTATATTACATTTCTCCTCAACGTTTGGCATTTCTTTTCCCCAACAGAATTCTGTGGCGATGTTTAGGGAGTTGTGCGGGGTGTCGGCTGTGTCCAACCTCATGCAATGCATACTCGCTCTTGGCTCCAGAGTGAGAGGACCCGATGGGATTCCTTTACTACTGTTTGACCTCCAGAAGCACTACCCCACCTTGGAGCCTCAGGGTGCCCTGCCTGATGTCCTTCGCCGTGTTGTCTCCACATACGACATGGTGAGGAAGGAAAAGAGCTGACAGTAAATATGCTTATTGTCCCCCCCCGCTCCCAGATACACAACATATCTCTGAAGTGCACGGAAAGGAAGGAAACACGACACAAAAGCCACAAAGATTACTAAGCCGCCACCGCCCATCTTCCTGTCTGCTTCACACAACAATGAACACCCCGTGTGAAGACAGAGCTTCCTCTTGAGTACATATTTCCCCCCCCCTGAAAACAAGCTGACACTGGTTGTTATGCTGAAATGTGCTTGATTTCCACGTTGGCCTGAATCCGGTATACTTTCATCCGAATAATGGCAGGACATTCAAAGACTCAGCCGGAAGTCATTTAGTTGATGAACATATCTGAGGCTAAAATGGGTCCGAGATCCTCGGCTGGTCCGCTGGCATGATCGCAACAGAGTGCCTCGTTGTTGCGGCGTGGAATAGTTCCGTGACCACGCGGTGGGATATATTCCAGCCACTTCTCTTGAATTTCATTTTCCATTCATCATATGGGTCAACGTTTTGCAGTGTGGTGAAGTAACATCACGTCTGCCATGCAGGGTTTCAAATTCCGAATCCAGTCTTGGTCCACCTTGCTTATCTGGGTTTCCCTTTGGGTACTTTGGCTTTCCCTCACGTTCCAAGATAAGCTCCACCTCACCTGTGACTGATGAGCACAAGCACCAACGAAAATGGATGAATGGCTCCTCATTTTGCTTTTTCACCCTGCAACCTACACAGTTCCTGCCCTTTCCTCCTTTTTCCCCGCGGGCCTGCTTCAACTGTGGCTGACCCGTGTAAAGGGGACTCCACGCAGATGTGCACTTGCTCTCAGCCATTCTGCTGAATATTAGACCGACCCGTGGGTCTAATGCGGCTGGAACTCCGGATGTACAAAGTACACATATCTTGTCTCATTAAATTCTCAAGAAGGCTTTGGTGCGCCGACCTAATTGAATGACAATTGTTTGTCACTGCCGTTTGAATCGTAACGGACGTGTGTGTTACGGCAAGCGAGTGTACGCATATTGGGAGCCACTTTCACTTGGAGTCAAGCCCACCCCTGGAATTGAAAAAAAGATCATGGCGGTGCTGAATCTCATCAGCATAGATTTGAATACGGTTTGATGAAATAGATCTTCACACCTCCATCCTCAACTGGATGTATTGTGTGTGTGTTGATCATTAGTTTGTTTAACAGCGGGGATCACATCCCTTCAGGCTTCACACATCAATGCCTAGCATTAATCAGCCACAGGCAAGTAATGTCATTACCGTGCACCGCGTGTGTGGTCATTACTCTAACTGAGTGGTTCTATTGGTCTCCTAGGATTTCTCCGTTGTCTGCATCTGTGGAAGCATGACTCTGATCTGGCATGTTCATTCTTTTAATTACCACAGATGCCTTCAAAAGTTTTTTTTTTAAAGACTGCATTGGAAATATACATTGCTATATACTTAACGGTACATCTGTGCGTGTTGGGTGTATGCAGATGGTCCAGGCCAGCAAAGCCGTGTTCGAGCTTTCTGATGGAATCTATGAAAGGATTCTGCATATAAAGATTGCGGGTGAGTGAAAATAATGCATTCGGTCTTCCACCCCAAATTTATCTTTTTGTGACTTTATGGATCTTGTTTTTTGTTTTTAAATCCATTAGGGGAGAGTCACTCATGAACAAAAAGAAAAGTTGGGAGCATGGAAAATATCTAACATTTTGCTATGGAACCTAACGTCACTGGAAAATACATTTGACACACTTGCAGAGCTCGCTAGCTATGCCTACTCGGTGAAAAAAAAACTACTTCTAGAAAAAAAAAAAGATTGTTGGCAATATTGTCAAATTGGGATGTAAAGTACATAAAATAAGGTTTCAAAATGGTGAAAAAACAAACCAACAACGAGACGATCTAGAGCAGTTACGGTATGCCAAGCAAGAATTTCACATGCTAGCTTTCAAGTTGGACTCACAAAAACCAAGAACAACATCCCCTCCCGCCCCCCACATTGCTTTTCCTCCTTAGTCTGCATGATGAGCACATGCTCATGGCCGACAATGAGGCGCTCTAAAGCGGCCGCGCCAGCTGTCTATCGGAGGAGAAAATTAATTTTCGGCCTGTAGTCATAGCTAGCTAAGTGCACATCGGCTCCTGAAGTGCTGGGGGGAGGAGGGGGGGGGGGGCATTTTACGCTATACTTCGCGCCACAAATGAGGGTAATACTAATAATAGTAATCATTCATGATTCAGGATTCATCTTCAAACCTTTGTCATGTATTTCGAAACAAATGTTTGCTTTCATTTTCCAGGATTTTTTAAGAGTGTGTTCCAATACTCCCCCCTGGCCCCCGGTATTGTCTATTTTCTCCCAGCGCAGTTTTGTTGACTTCAGCATTCTGACTCCACACTTGTCAGCGGCACAGGGCCATTACACAGCATATCATGAGTTTAAGGGTAAAAGAAAAGACCTCTTGTGAGATATATTTGTTATCCGTCAATGAGTTTCACGTGCGTGCTGGTTTGAATAGAGAAAGTTTTGACAGAGATGAATGTCCAGCTTGTAAATCAGCAAAAATCTCCCAAGCGACTTATCCACCGCCCCCGCCCCCGACTCTCCTAGGGTTCACTTTCATAATCATGTGACATTCATTTGTTTACATCATCTGAGCTTCCGCGTGCGTATACTGCATGATTGCTCGTGTGCATTTTGCAACGTTTGACCCGACGGTAATATTTAAAGACACGATAGGTTGTGTATGAGCATGTCTGCTGTGTGAGAAGCCCGAGGTCGGAAAGTACATGCCGTTAAAGATGCCAATCAAGGAAATCCCATGGCGACGGTCACTCGGAGCGAAGTCACGGGATGTCTGCGAGCTGCAAGGGAGTAGAGATAAAACTGATGAAGCTCACAGAAGGGAGTAGAAAAAAAGTGGATCTGATCTGTGATAAGTAAACAGTTGTTTATAGTTAAATGATCCAGGCGTACTGGTTGAATGGGTTATATGAACACTGCAGACAAACACTGTACACTCACAGGCCACAAAATCTTAAGTCTATAAAGGTTCATTTAAGACACAAAATTGTCCAAAAGTGTGAATCTGAGTGTGAATAGCCAACATGTGCACTCCTTGGGTCGGTTTTCTTTTCCTCACCTCTCGACCACCTATAACCCGTAATCCGATTGGACGATTTTTGGGCTCGCAGGTCTGTGTATGCTGGATGTGCTTCCATACTATTTCATCCCCTCTTCTGTCAGTACTGCGCAACGATCACACACACACATACATGCGAGGCTGGTCCATAGGCTTTGAGTTGTCTGGCAACGCTGACATAAGGTTAGATTTCAGACAACATCTGGAGTATGTACAGTATGTGGAGCAGTGCACTGTGCGGGTAAATTATACTCCCAAGATGTTTATTCCTCACTGTGTGTGTGTGTGTGTTTGTGTGTGTGTGTGTGATCCACTGGTACGCATGCGTAACATTTGGACTCCTGTTGATGGCTCACGGTTTAATGTGCGCCCCACGTTAACCCACTTCTCTGTTTCCATGGCAACTGTGGGACGGTGGCCTGGGGCGGCCAGAGGAAACCAGATGCACAACACAACTCACAGCACACATACTCGACAGCAGTCAGGGGAACGGGCCCCAGATTTCAGACTGGGAAAGGATATTTTGGAGTAAATTGAGATGTTGTCATTCTTTCAGCACACAAAAAAAAGCAGTGCCTAAAAATGCCACAAGGGGACAGCAAAGAACTTGAATTCCATTACACTAGGCAAATGAAGCTCCTCCGGTCACTTCAACATAACTTATAATTTTAGTTTTCCGGTAAACACACAAAACGATGAAATAGTGAATGTTCTTTTTTTATATATAATTTAATTTCAGGGTATAATTGGGTATAATTCTGGTCAGTTGAGAGAAAAAAAAATCATCAGTCAAAAATGCCACTTGGCTCAGTAAAGGTTGGGAAATGCTGCTCCGTGTGCATCAGTGTAATTGCGTTTCATTCAGGATGATTTGAGCAAAAGTTCTAACCTTTAGGAGTTGCCTTTTTTACAGCCATGACATTCCACGAGCATTTACAGAGCCTGGCGGCGAAGGAGGGCTTGAAAGGGCGAAAGGCGGGTCGAGCTGTGGAGAGCTTCACCTGGAACATCACCATCCTTAAGGTCAGACATGCAAACAGTCAAACGCCAATCCGCATTTGATAGCCTTTTGCTGATTTAATCATTTTTTTGCTCACATTTGACTCTTGACTTACCATCTATCGCAGGGTCAAGCTGATCTTCTCACGTACGCCAAGGCTGAAGTTGAGGAGAACATGAAGCAGGTGCACGATGCCGCTCTGACGGGAAACCTCGCCCGGGAGAGTCGAGGAGTTACAAGAGTGCGCTCCCAGTCACGAAAAAGCCAGCACGACAACGCCCACGCGTGTGACGAGCGATTCCAGCGATGAGACACTTGACCCGACCCGACTGTTGTCCGCTACACTACACTTGCCGCCAAGGAATCACCCGTTTAACGTTTGATATTGTGCACCGTTCATGTCTTCTCTCAGAGGAAGTCTGTTGATCATATTTGTGAAAACGGCTGAATATTTTTGAGACCTTTTCTGCTGTGCAATACGTTTAAAAGGTGGGATATGATCACATAAAATACACCCGATGGGCTTTCTCGAGGTTGGGCCAGGCTAGGAGTGGGCAATATACGATCTGGTAGTATCAATATCAATAGTGTAAGTAAGCCTTTTGTTCCCTTACATTTGAATCAAAATATATTCATTTATTAGTTAGTTATCTCATGATAGTTTTATTTGTTGCAAAAATAAATAATGGTAAACTGAAACCATATTAAAACCCTGGAGAACCCACGGGGTCAAATTTGGCCCTAATCGTAAATTAGGATTAAAGCATTAAATATTTGAAAAAACATATATTTTGGTGCTCAGTGAACATATAGCAGTCATTTAATGTATAATTCATCATTTTCCAAAGAAGAAAAGGGGTCTTGGGTTCTCCAGGGTTAATGTTTTTTTTGTTGATACACATTGATGTCTTGAGATGTCAAGGCTTCTGAAATCACCTCTTCTAGCTTCGTTAAGATGAATGGAAATGCCATTAATTCCAGCCTTGCAAAAAAACAAACATTTTTTACTAAAAATAGCACCTTATAATATTGTACTTTATAAGAAAGCATAGTGACTGAAATAGAATCTAAAGAAATAAAACGTCATGGCCTCTTTGGTTCCATTCAATGGACATTGTGCTGCTGCTGCTAGCGTGTCATGGCTACCTTTATACATGGAGAGGGCCACGGCTTCTCAGTAAGCCGCAGTTAGATACACATCTTCGCAGCGGATAATCAATAGATGCTTTATTGTGTTATCTGTCAATGTGTGTTGCTGCACCGTGTTCACGTATCTTGCTCATGTCCTGACTGATGCCATTCGGTAGCCCCTCTTATTTGCTAGCAGAATTAAGCTAGCAGACTAAGGCAGAGTGATGTGAATTGTGTGAATACACAATGTGTAATTCTCTTAATTTTGTCATTAGTTTGACAGTAAACTTCAACTGGGGACGGCAGGAAAGAGCTTGAAGCCGCCCCCCCCCACCCCAGTCCTTGTATTTCAAATTTTGTCAAAGCATTGCCCAATGATGGCTCCAATGTCGCCAAACACACTTACCTATGCATCACTGTAGATATTCTGCGCAGTTAACAAATGCTTGGTTAAATATAGTTACATTACAAAATTTAAAAATGAGAACTATTTCATGAAGATTTCACATTGTCTATTAAGTTTTCAATATCGTGTTATGTCAAAACGACCACATTTCTTTTTTGGGGGGGGGGGTCTATGGTGCCGTTTTGTCATGTTTCCACCTTCCATACAAAGTGTCCTCACGTGTTCTGATCCAGTCGGCGAAGAAACGAGCTCAATTGGTTGCGTCACAATATTTTCACCTGATGTGATGACATGAACCCGTCGCATGTGAAAATGTCTTTCTTGCCTCTTGTGTGTCATTTCCTTTTGCGTGCAAAATAATTGTACAGCATTTTAATAAGATGTTATTCTTTCCTTTTGCCGTCAAGAGTATTTTACATAAGTGGAAACATTCCAGGTCCATCTGTGCAGTCAGTGTGCAGCTCCGGTTCATGAGAACCTTCGCTCACTAATGGAGATGGAAATAAACCCGTTTTAAAATGAGCAGATTTTTTGTTTAGAGTTTTTTTAGAATCACAATTACCCAAATGAACAATTAGAATAAAACATGGCCTTTAAATTTGAACAGATTTGACCAATTATCCCCAAGACCATAAGATAAACTTGTGACAACTTCCAATTACTTCAGCACTTGAACCACCGTTGGGTTGATGAACTAAATCGCTGACTACGCAAACTCTGTGACTTCAGCGGTGAGACAGTTTTTTATTTGCGGTGAGTAATGCTGAGTGGGCATTTGGGGGAAAGGAGGTGGTTGTGTGAACTGCTTTTTGTTTTCGCAGGACACCATCACCTCTGTAAAAGCTTCACTTTGAATCAATAACAAAGATATTCCATCATTTCATAAACCATTGTAAACCAATGAGGGTTTTGAGTGTTTCACAAAAAAATAAAAAATAGGATGAAGATCACAGTGGGATTTTGTTTTGTTAGAACAAACGCTAGGAGGCACTGGTTTTAGGATGCAGGAGGACGTCAACCCTCGTTCCGAACAACAGAAGCGTGATTGTCCTCTGGAGGGACACTCAAAGACCTAACGCAGCCAGATCGTAACGAACAGAAGACACAAAAAATCAGGCTCATCAGGTCTGAAGAGGACACAGTCCTGTATAAATTGCAGCTCAACTACATGCAGTCATGATTTGGCTACAGCAAAACATGAAGTGCCGTGAAAGGACGTAGCGCCTTCAGGCAGATGAGAGAGTGCAGTGGTACCTTGATTTACAAGTTCCCCAACTGACAACTTTGCGTATTTTTACTTGATTTTTTTTGGGCATAGAATTGTCAGCGCAATTTTTTGTGACATTCAGACGCTTTGTCACTAGATGGCAGCAAATGGCCACCATCAGGTCACATGCTTGCTTCGCTTCGAGTCTGTTGCCTTTGGACATGGATTATTCGAGGCCAATATTTGTCAGAATAATATTCTGATAAGCAATTAATTTGGCCGATTGTTTTAAAAAAATGATGAAAAATATACAGTGAATAAATTTACATATTTTTGGTCCCTTCATGCTGACAACAACAAATGATTGACATTTGATTGTTTTACATGACTTTGTCCATTCATATTTCTTTAACTTTGAAGCACAGAAAATTGAGAGATTATTATTTTGGTGTCAATTTTGTTAGGGGGTAGAGCGGTATGCTTGAAAGTCATTTTTTAGTCTTCAGTTGCAATTTGTTTCTTATGTGTTGAAGATTTTTTTTTTGTCAATAATAGGCCGAGTCTTTAGTATTTTGCATTTTTTGGTGCATTATTGTGCCAAATCTTTCCCCCCCGCCCCAACTACGGATCCCAAGTAGTGAATGATAATGAGATGATAGAGGGTGTCAAAATGAAATCTTTTTGGGGGGAGAGGTGATGTGATGGGCGGAAGAAAGGATGGGGGCAGTGAAGAAAATTTAGTTGTGTAAGTGAAGTGATAAAAATGGAGCAATTTTTTAAATGCTATGATGTTATTAGGTCTATTTTTACATAGTACAATACTATACATGGCTATATATCTTATTAATTTTAACTCAATCACTTCCAAAGACGTTTTTAAACGTCGTTTCAGACTCGGTCTAAAATTGGCTGGACTGAATGATATTAAAAACAAATTCCGGGGGAAAAAAAAAATCTTTTTGGGAGATGGAATGGACTAATGGCACCTCCGTTCATTACAACGGAGAAAGTCAAGGTACCACTGGATTCTGCATGGGCTTAAGACAGTACTGAAGAAATGTTTTCGGGAAAGGCTGCCTCTCCACGTCACAGTCTACATGTCCAACTTTTAAAAGGATAGCAGCTTCTCAAAAAGCCCCCCCCCCCTTTGATTCTAAGTCATTTGTTTATTATGGCAACCTTGCAAAAGGATCAGGTAAAAGAGGGTGAGTAGGCAGATGCGGTTTACTTGTTCAAAAATCACTGGGGTTGACGATGGTGAAGTCCGAGTCCTTGCTTGTGGTTGAGCCTTCATCCGGGCTGGACGAGCCCGAGGCTGCGGGTCCCAACAGGGGATCGTTGAAGGTCCCGGCAGCTCCTTCGGGCTCCATGCGAACCAAGCCGCGGCCTCGCCTGATGGGAGGGGTGCGCTCCGATGCGGCCCTGCCTCCGTCCGCGCCCTGCAGGTCTCCGTTCTGGGATACGAGGATGTAGTCTTCCCAGTTCCTAGCTTCCGAGCCCATGGACTGCACCTGCGCACGAGAGTACAGTCTGCCATTTTTATTTTAGTGGGCTCAGTTGGTGGGGGGGGGGGGGTGAGTGAATTTCTACAGGGTCTACTTTTGACTGGGAGGTGTTTTAACATGGTTTAATTGTAAAAAAAAAAACGATGCATTTATAGTTTGTCATATTTGTTAAAGCAATAGTACAGTAACAGTTATAAAAATATCAGTTGTCTACGGCCGCATTATATGCATCTACCCCTTGAATGAACAATGTACCAAACTTAAATGTACTCTTTTGAAAGTTAGTAGACACTGCTGACAAAAAGTTAGGGATACTCAGCTTTCTGGTGAAATTCAAGGATGAACTAAAAGCACTCAACAGTGAACTGCTGCATATTTGCAGTTGGAAATTGACTATTTTTTTTGTGTTTTGTAAAGCAATACTATATTTATTGAAAACTCATTTATTGTTTCGTTATTTAGGCCAAAGCTACATGGCCTTCCGTTTCCATGGTAACAATTTCAAGTGAAACGAAGAGCTTCATTTAGATAGCGGCAAAGGACTACCTTTATCTCAAAATTGACAAAAAAAGATGTTCATCCAAAAGTCAAATATCACATTATATTGTTTTGGTCTCAACGGGGCAGTTAATCACTTCAAGAAACTTAAGCAACTATTTGCCCTCCATTAGAACCGAGGACGTACAAAATGAGACGACAATGTCAAACAGTGAGACAAATTTGAATTATTGCAGTCTGAATTTAATTCCAATACACATCATTCATTCAGGAGTGTCATCGCCAATGAACCTCGTGCGGCGTCATGGGTTGCTCCTCCTCCTTCCGCTGCTGCTGCTGTTGCTCATCATCCGCCATCTTGCCGCCGTCTCCGCCGGGACCTCGCCTTGGCCTGCCAACTTGCGGCCGCTGATTGCCGCGGTGCCCGCGGGGAGCTCTGAAATCGGGTTCCGCTGCTGAGGTGTAGTGGTCGTCTGCAATGTTGATCTCCTCGTTCTCCTCGTTCTCCAACTGGCTCTGGTTGAAGCGCAGCGCCCCCTTGAGGATGTCTTTAATCTGGCGGCAAGCGAGGTACAAAGACTTTCTACGTGGTCGCTCGGGTGCGCCGCGGCCCCACGCAAGCGTCGGCGGCTTACCTGTTTGAGCCCCGCCAGTGAAACGAGCACCTCGTCCTCTTTTTCCAAGTGCTCTTGCAAAATCACTTCCTGGATGTTACCTGATGAGACAGAATTCCACTAAAGCAGCGGCGCCAACGTTGGATCTACATATTGACAGTTGGGCCCAATTTGAACAATTTCCCCTCCAGCGTCATCGAAAACAGAAACGGACACATTCTCAAATGTCTCTAAAAGATTATCCTGTGGTGTGTGTGGAGTGTGTTAAAACTCATTCAGTACCAGCCGATTCCGGACCAAGTCTGAAAAGACGTTTAAAAACGTCTTTGGGAGTGAATGAGTTAAGAGTGATTTTTCCTCTCATGGGAACCCCTCCGTTATTTCTGATGCTAAATCTTTACGAGTGCAGTCAACACCGAGGTCGGACGAGCCACAGACTCGGCGAGTGGAACGTGAAACGGAACCGCGGCCAATTAGGAAGCAACCTGAAGTTGACAAGCGTGACAAATAGAGAAGCAACTGCTTGTGTGGTGACAAAAATCCTTCTTAATTAGGAACAGAGTACGATTTTTTTTTCATGCCAGGAATGCTGTCTTAAGGTATATGTGAAAAATCGCTACACGCGTGTCCTGCTTTTGTGAAAACACTGCTGCCGGACTTACAGATGAGGCTGTTCATCATCTTGGCACAATATTTGCTCATGGCCTCCAGGTCGTTGATCTGTCCCTGCAAGAATGACACCTGGGCCTCCAAATCCTCCTCCTGTCACCAGTCAAAATAATAACAACAACAATTAGGAGATGAATAAGGGGCGATGTGAGGGACAGAGCTTATCTCACAGTCTCCTTCCTGGACATGGTCTTGCTATGGGAACGCGAGCGAGTGATGTGGAAAAACGACTCTTTCTTGGCGCTCGAGAGGGGTGGCGACGAGGCGCTCAAATCGCTTGCGCCCCTGGAGAGCGGCAGGGGCGGCGAGGAGGAGGAGGACTGACGTGGCCTGCCGCTGAGGTTCTCAATGCTGGGAGAGGAGCTGAGCCGCTTGGAGCTTTGACCTGAGAGAAGAGATCAAGTGTCATTAGTAGAGAGGAAACTCAAGACCGTCATTATTTTGTATGAGTGTTTGTCTTTAATGGAGGATGGAGCTAATGAAGGGTGTGGGGTGCGCAACTCCCTCCACCCTCCATTTCAAATGACAGGATTGGAATAATTTACAAGGAAAAGTGCCTCCCAGAAATTGCCATTTGTCAACCTCCCACGTTGTTAAACACATGACGTAAATGACGACTAGACCTCGTGAAGTGTTCAGTTAGTGTACACCGAAACCCCATAATGAACAAAACTTTGGCCTTAAAAGGAACTATCAAATCGAAGCGTTTGCCCTGCAATAAAACAAGATCGGGTCGGATGAGAAGAGCAAAACACCTCTTTGCCTCCACAAAATAGTATCAGACTGTCAACAAACCACACGTCGGAATAACTGCTGAATTTCAATCAACTCCAAAGCCCCCCCCCGGAGCTGAAGCAAAAGTCTCGTTGCGTGAAATACGAGCTATCATAAGCTTGCGAGAACCTCTCAGTTGAAATGCAAATTGCGTTTGCCATACTTCCGATTTGTGACTACGGTTAAGAATCGCATCCAAAAAAGGGAGGAGAGCAGGCCAAGACATCAGAGCAAAGCGCCCCCTCCTTACGGCTTACTAAGGCTGTCCAACATCTCCCTCTGCTGGACGGCGTTTGTTAGTGCAACGCTGCGGGTCCTGGTAAAGCATCCCCGACTTGGGGAAATTTGTTCCGCATGCAAAGACATGAGCACAGACAAGAAGGCACACGAGTGGTTGTGGTTTACCTTGAGCGTCAGCCTTCGGTTGGACCCGAGAATCGCCACCTGGAAGCGCATCTAACAAACGCGACAGTCAAGCTGATGCGCGTGAGCTCATTCGCCGCGTTACGTTCTGTGGCGTACCTTTACCCAGATGGACAGGCATGCTCTCGGACTTCAACAGACGATAGTGCTGCGAGTGGGCGTGGCTCGGGGTCTCCTGCGGCGGCAGCGCCGGGGGCTCGGCGAGCGGGTGCGGCAAAGCGGGCGCGGCGGTCGTGGCGGGGGAGGCGAACGAGGAGGAGCGCACGTCGCTATTGATGGGCGAGGCGGCGCCGGCCGAGATGGCCGGTGCGATGAGCTTCCTGCCGAAGTTCAGCAGGCTGCTGGACACTTTGTTGATGTTGAGGGGGGGCGGCCTTGTGCTGGAACTTGAGTCGCAGGGGAAGACAAAATACGACAAAGAAACCCGACAACCAATCATCATCGTGTCATAAAAGCGCTGGTTAGTGCATCAAAACCAACCGCGTGACAAACCAAATGAGTTCACCCGACCTGAGCTTTGGGCCAGTTAAAAAGAAATGAATTAAAGACTTAATTAAAGAATCGCTTAGCCTCACTGGGGTCGCGGGCGATGCTGGAGCCAATCCCAGCCATCTCCGGGCAGTAGGCGGGGGACACCCTGAACCGGTTGCCAGCCAATCGCAGGACACACAGAGACGAACAACCAGCCATGCTCCCACTCACACCTTAGGACAATTTAGAGTGTTCAATCAGCCTGCCATGCATGTTTTTGGAATGTGGGAGGAAACCGGAGTACCGGGAGAAAACCCACCAACATGCAAACTTCACACAGGGAGGCCGGCGCTGGATAGAAATAGTTGTGTGGGTTATATTTATTTTTTTTTGTCACCTGCAAGGAAAATGGGTGTTATGGGTTAGCTTGACATTTGATTTCATTATCAGAGAAAAAAATTAATCTGTCATTTACTTGGAATCTATTTGACATTTTTTTTCTCCCCAATCGCTCAAGAAATGCTTGCACAACTTTGTATTGAAATTCTTTTACCGTGTCTTATTCATCAGGTCGGCGCCCCTCGTTTTGTAGTAATCCAGGTTCTGCTGGAACTGGTAGTTGACGGGTCGAGGGTGGTTCTTCGAGAAGCAGTGAGAGAGGATATCATCATTTTTTTTTTTTTTTTTACAGGCGCACTAAATCTCTTTGCGGTCATCGCACACTTCTATTCGTGTGCACAATGTCCCGCCCCCAGGTGTGTAACTGTGATGTATATGAGGCGTGACATGGTCATCCATCTAAGGACATCAATGTCACTTTGGATAAACTTTATACAAAAAAGTCGGCTTATCGTGTAACCAGGTTACAGGGTGTATGAAAGGGGTTACATTTTTGACAAAAAGTGTCGTCAAAGTGCTTAATCTGGAATTACGAAAGCTTTCTGGGAATTTGCGTGAAAAGTAGGCAATGTGCAAGTGACAAAAATCTTTGTGAAATGTGAAATCCATTTTTTTATTTTTTTAAATCATCCAACGGAGTGAAGCATTTCTTACTCGGGGATCTCGGAGAAAGAGAGCTTTCTGGAGCAGGGAGTTGATGTCACCGAGCGGCGGGTAGTGCATCAGGAGGCCGAGGCAAGTCTGGAAGTTGCTTGCAATCACTGAAACGCACAAAAGGAAATGGCATTTGCCATGAATCCGCTCAATGCTTCCTGCGATACTTAAATATGGGGAAGGGCTTATACAGATGCGGAAACAAGTTTGGTTTTTTCCCCCCCGAACATCATGTATGGATAGGCTTAAAAAAAAAAAAAAATTAAAAAAAAAAAAACATGCTAGTTTTGACTGTATTTCAGCATCACGTACAAGCGTCTCGGATGTAGAGCAGCATGGCCACAAAGACGTAATCCACAAGGTCCAGGGTGATGCTGTCGGCAAATAGCGCGTCCCAAACCACCAGCAGGTCCTGAAGCGGAAATTCACGACCGAACAGCAAACGCACCCAGCGGCTGAAAAAGCACAACCGAGGACGACGACTGCGTTGGTACAGCTCGGATCGCACGAGAAAGAAGAACGGAAGTGGAAGAACTGACATGCCGTAGATTTGCGGGGCGATTTCCAGCCGGTTGAGATGCATGTGCAACTCCACGTCGTGCTTCTTCACCAGCTGGTCTTGGATGCGGTTGACTTTGGTAACTATGGCAACAGATGGCCCGGAGTCCTGGGGCCGAGCAAATGGGATGCTGGTAAGCATCTCTTCTTTACCCTGGAGGCACAAAGTTGCATTACCGACCCGAGTATGGACTGACGATGTTGCTTCTACAATATAAAGAATGTTTAAAAAAAAAAAAAGGGGGGGGGGCAGCCGAATATGAAACCCACCCGCCTCACTTCTCTCTCATAGCAGGAGAACCACGGCTCCGCCGTTTCCATCAGGAGCGAGAAGAGTGCACTGAAGGAAAGAATCGCGTTTGCGTGACACAAAGTGGCATTATTCATTCAAGGTCCTCTTCCCCATGTCTTAAAATTATTTACACATCCGACAAATATGCTATGGTCTTATGTGTTAGGTTGACGCAAAAAAAAAAAAAGAAAGCACAAACCATTAATTATCTGCTTCCATTAAGAGTTGTCAACTTAATTGCCCCACCCCAAGATTCAAACCCTGGACCACAGAATTGTGGAGCAGACGTGCAATCCACTTGTTCACCTCGCTACCCATGTTCAGAAATGATTCCGTTGATAAAAAGTGGCGAGATGTACGAGTATTTGTCCAATACTCACTAGGCGTCATGCTCGAGGTACAGTGGATTCAACAAGCATTTCATCTCCTCACTGTGGGGGAGGGGAGGGGGAAAAAAAAGACAGAATGAGCGCGGATTTGAGTCACTTGAGCAACGCAACCTAATTGGCAACAACTCAGGAGGCATCGCTCCCATTTAACGCAACGGCGTCTCTCCGATATTTCACCGATTGTGCATATGTGGAGGGTATAGATTAAATCCGTCTGCCTCAAGACGATAAAGCTTCAGCGGACAAGTAGGTGAAAGGTCGGGCTTCACGTGGAAATAGCAAGTCACCTGGGGCTCGCCGTCTCGCCGGCGTGTTGGAAGGCTTGATGGTCGCAGTGAAGCACGAACACGATGGGAGCCAGCAATTCGTGCATCCCCTACGGACAGAAGGGGATAAGACACAGGGGGGCGGGGGGTTAAAGGGGGCAGGCGGGAGAGAAAAGATGGTTCATTTGTGGTCAGTCTTCCTGTAATAGTGATGCACGAGGTTTGTAATCCAGAATGACAGGTTTCATTTAGATATTGTTAGCGGCTGCCTGGCCATGTGTCACTTCTATTTTGCAAAAAAGAAAAGATTCTTCGCTAGCCATCTAGCCAGTTGCTGGCGCTTGTTTGCAGACGCCGGGTAATGATTGGATCACAGAATTCACTTTTGGCTGGACACAAATAGCACATTTGCAGGATATAATTCACTTTCTTTTTTGGAAGGGGGGTGGGGGGGACCACAAAAACATGGTGCGGTTGTCAAAGAAGTTGAGGAAATGGGTTAGAATAAAGAGTGTGTGGTGTCGAGATGGGCAAGAATTGTTCAGGCGTGTTCGACGGCGTCGCTTTGCGTCATCAAAGCCCTTACCTGCTTATAAAGTAATTGTTCATTTTCTCTGGCATAGCAGAAGAGAATGTCGGTCAGCTTGGACCGCACATCTTCATCCTGGAAGTAACAAATCTCAGGAAACCTTGAGGATTCAAAAAAATATACAGTATATATCGAGAGGTTTTTTTTGGTGGGGGGAACCAGTGATATTTGAAACAATAGTCAAGTCAATTGGAATTGGAATGTGACATACGTTCTCAATACGTCTTGTTTTATCATCCCCTTCAGCTCTTTATCCTGGAAGAACTTGTTCCACAGGCTCTGGGCAGAAAAAGAAAAAATTGAACAAAGGAAACAAAAAAATATGACTCTGAATCGAGACAAAATGATGATGAAGGAAGCTTAACGGCATTTAATTATTATTAATATTTAATAAATACATGTATCGTTGTCATTTAAAAAAAAGGTCAGTGAAATGACACCAAAAGAACGACTTGACAAATCATAACAACAACAAAAAGACTAAAATAAATGAAGGTTTCCAGATATTTCTGAATAATCAATTTCCGAATTAAACACTGATCCACTGGCCTTATGCGAGTGAATCATAATGAAGCGCTGAAATAGTTTATAATCAAGCCTGTCTCAAGGGACTAGACTGTATTCAGGTCAAATTTCAGATGCAAATGAGAAAAGGTGACAAACACAAAAGAATGAAGGAAGGCACACAAAATCACAAACATTAAAATAATAATAATAATATAGATTTGTCATAATGATCAGTAACCCAACGAAATAAATATGGGAACCAGTGATGTGTTGGACTCACTCCTTCATCCTGGGAAAGTGGATTATTGACCACCAAATCCTGTTGGCCTTCAGCCTTGCGAGGGTTCGTGATGTGCTGTGGCAAAAAAAAAAAAAAACACCATCAGGCTTCACATTATTAAAACAAAACGATGCACAATAATATTTCCTTGAATTTGGGAAACACGTTTTGGTCGGGGAAAACCCCACAGTCGCTTCAGTGTGAAATGTCAAGAATTTAAACCTCTCACCGTTTCTTTAATCTTCTCATACTGCCCTCGAAGCTCCTTGGTCTTGTTGATCCACTGACTCTTGTCCTCCGGAAGCGCCTCCAGATACAACTGCAGAGAAGCAGAAGACACATGCAGCGAGTACAGTCGATTGCCAACGCGAGTGCGCTCAAACTCGACGGTACGGCTTGATCCACTTGGCAGTCACCTTCCAGCATACGCTCCGAAAGCGGCTGCTCCTCAGTCTACCGCTGATGCCTGCCTGCCGGATCCTGGCCAAGTAATTACTGTTGAGGAACAAGTCGTCCCATTCTTTCCTGCACATGGAAGGCAGGGCGGGATATTTATGAGGATCTCAACCTATTATTCATCCAAAGTGGCAACCGGCAGTAAAAACCGAGAGGTGGTGAGCCGGGGGGGCCCAGAGTTTATGGTGCACCCACACAAGTAAACACCGCAAATGCTCACCTGTATGACGGGAAGGTTGACTGTGAGTGAGTGCCGCTGTCAAGTGAGCCTCCTGCTGAGACAAATATGCCCACAAGAGGGTCAGGCAAGAGTAGTTAAAATAAAAATCCATCATATTTTTTTATAGGGGAAAAATACAACAGGACCAGGGCGGGGGGGGGGGGGGGGGGGCATACATAGCGTAACTTAAAAATACCAGTAGCAGGTGAAGTGATGATTCAGAGCTGTACTCTTATTTGTCTTTATTGCCGGTAAATACGTCTAATTTAGCCTGCGGGTGAACATGCGCTCAAGTCAGGAAGCTGTCTATCAACATTAATTACAGGAGTGGATCATTCCACAGGGACACTCGGGATGAATATTCATCAGTGCCGCACCACGCCAGCCCCTATATCCCCCCCACCCCCCTCACACACACACACACACACACACACACACACACACACATACAGCCGCAGCCCCTGGATGACACAAATCACTTAAGTGACTCATACCCAACATTCAGCACAAACATTCAACTCAAAGAGGATACAGCTGAACCTCAATTTAGCGGAGCCGCAAAAAAATGGATCCCGGCTCGGCCGCAATTCTCCACAGCGCCAGTGAAACGGCACTGAGCAACCATCAACAGAGTTCAGCCACACGTTTCGATTTGAGCTGCGCTCTCGTCACAGAGAAAACGATTTTACTGTAGACTTGAGCAGGCTAAAAAGTGTGTCAATGTGGCGGCCATGTTGGCAGGGGCGACTTTCCCCAGCGAAAAATTTAAATCAAATAAAATTATGGATAGACGTGGTGTCAATGACGAGAGTTCCTTCAAATGTCATGGAGTGTAAACGTTAGCTTAGCATCCGCCGCAGACACGCAGCTAGCTCGGCTCCAACGACAAGCCCTACCAACAATTAGTCTGTGAAATCAACGTTGTAAAGTACACGTCAAAAATGCAAAGAGAACGAGGGCAAACTTCAGAATGTTTAAAAAAGCGATAAAAAAAGAAAATCCATATTGAATTGCCAAGACAGTTTTATTTTATATTATATTAGTATATTAGTTTTAAGACACTTTTATTCCGATGGAGTTCCTGAATCTAACTAAGAGATGACTTACTACTGTGGTTCTTATTGATAACGTTGAGCGGGTCGAAGCCTGTCTCCTGCTGCTCGTCTGCCTGGAGCGGGTGGCGGGTCTCGAAGTTTGGGTGCTGCATGGCCCAATCTGGGACAAAATCAGTTTCGTAAAGCAACAACAGGAAAGCATATGCTATGCTATGCACACTTCTAAATAATGCATTCATTGATTAAGAGGCTATCTCACAAAACTTATCCAACATATTGAGCTTTTGACCTCTTTAAAACCTTGCCTAGAATGCAGCGGTAACAAAGTGCGGTAGCGAAACAACATTTGCAGATACGTTTCCCAAACTTTGATCAGAAAGCGTCTTTAGAGAACTACACCACAGTGATGTCAACCTCTGACGAGAGGGTGCAGGCAAACATTGCTTCCAACTGTAAATGTCCCAGTTTGCACTACTTACAGTCTCGTTTAGTCCCCTTAGCCAAGACTCAGAAGAAGACGTGTCTGCATGGGTTGGGGGGGGGGGGGGGGGGACAACGACGCTACTATCAGTGCAAGGTAATGGACTGCATGCAGAAGGACACAAAAGGAGTTTGATGTGAGAGAATTTAAAAGAACATGAAGACAGTGTTGCTTGAGCATACCGAGTCGATTTCCGAAATATGTCCCGACACGTTTATCCCAAATAACAAGTATTATATTAAGAATCTAGCGCGGCACTGTAAGAGAGAGAAGCAGAGAGACAAAAAATGAATAATGATGGGTGGATCATAGACACAGACAGGAAGGCGTTCTTTGAATTGTCACTGCAAGACTTTAGTACAGTACGTGTTGTGATGAGGAGACTTCTGTTTTTTTGCGAACCGCGGTCTCTTGTGGCCAAGACTACTGACGGCCTCGGAAGAAAAAAAAATTGTCAGCAAGAGAGAAGCCCGACCGGCCCAATCTTACCTCTAGTGTGTACTGTTAGGAGAGCCCAGGAGAAAATATATTTAATTGCTGCTGTTAACTGTTGCATCTCTATTTTATGGTTTGTTATGCGCTAATAACTTGCAGAGCTTTATGAGAAGATGACACAAAGTATCAAATGAGAAGAGATATTATTTTGCTCGATGACAATTTTGTCAGCATGGGACGATCGTCTCCTAATAGTTTCTTTTTTTTCAATCAATGATATCAGATAAGAAAAAGCAATTTGATGAATACCAATCCCCAAATCTGAAAAAGGGGTAAAACTAAACCGACTCTCAAGCAACTCTCGTTTTAGGAGCTCAGAGAACTTTCTCGGAGAACAAAGGCAATCTGGGTTAACTAATTCTGCCTCTAGTCTTTATCCGGTTTGGGATTATCGTGCGTTTGTGAAAATGGCTAGCCTATTACAGCGGCCGACAGAATAGCTCGGCTCCACTGAGCCGAATGTTTTCTTTCCATTTAATAAATGTGGAAATAAGACAACAAAGGAATCGCTTAAACCTATTAACCATGTGAATGGAGCAGTGCGCCATAAATCAGCTACACGCGTCATCAAAATAGAAATAATTGTATGCGTGATATATGCGCCTGTGTGATTTCTTTGCACACATCCTCAAAACACTAAAACAGTCTTCAAAGTTCACCACCACCATCCCCCTCATGAAAATGATTAAAAGCAATTCATTCTGCATGAAACACACTTGGATGGGCATGAGTGTACTCCACAATATTGCGGTGGAAAAAAATATGAGTTTTCAATCACAAGCAACGTTGACTTTAAAAAAGATCCAATGCTCCATTTTGATTGCCTTTGTGGGAGAGGAATTCATTTTACAATCGCGGTGCCCCTTGACAGATACTGAACAATTCTTTATAGCCGCTTATTGCCACTTCTGGTTGACTGTCAAACTAAACATAAAACAAAGAGAATACAACTTTGACTTACTTAAGTCCGCTATCTTAATGCTAACGCATGAGGCAAAACACCCCAATTAGGCTAGCTAATAGCATTGGTTTCGTTTCGTAACCTTTTAAACTATGGCCATTTGCACACGAACGGGGAAGCAGCACATGTAGACAGACTGCATCACAATACACGCAGGTATATTGTCTTTATTCACTCGAAAAAAATAGATATTACTGCAACAGATTAAGGACATTAAAGTTTAAGCATGTACACGGAACAAATAAAATTCGTCTCGCAACACACCTCCCTATGTTTATTAGTTTGCAACCATTTTCTGATGAAATTAATTGCCGCTTTTTTTTTTCCTGCTTGACAGAACTTGTTTCTTAGCAGCCTGGGTAACACAAAAAGGATTCAAGGAACAAATCATCTTATTGTGTTACACTTTCCTGAAGGCATTGGTTACATCATGCAATTTGGCACCGCTGCACTGGGAAGAGTTCTAAATAACTGGAAGCACAGATTTTTAAAGTAGTAGTAGTAATTTGACTGACTCCGTCGGAGAGCGATGCACTTTGACATCACTGCAAATAATAACCACAATAATATAAGTCTGTTTTAGACGTGCAGACGTGACATCTTTTTTTTTTCCTCCAGTTTCTTTTTGAACAAATGCTGAGTTTGTGATCGTTTTCTTTCACATCCCTCTTGTAACGTCGGTCGTTGCCATAAATACCTCCAGATCTCAGACCAACACTAAGCTTGTGTTTCCACTAGATTACATCACAATTCTCGGAGTCATGAGAATGTTAGGGAATGGATAATCAGCTGATGGTTCAGGGGTGTCATCACCTCAGTACATTGCAAATTCAATAGCGTGGCCTCTTCCAAATTGTGTGTGTTTTTTTTTAAACGAACAGGCAGCCCACCAAAAAAAAAAAGACACAGTGTTCAGTGTTGATTACATGATAAAGCACAAGGAAAAGCTTGTTCAGAAAAGCTTGCTCTGAGCTCTTTG
This sequence comes from Hippocampus zosterae, assembly GCF_025434085.1. Classification (NCBI taxonomy): domain Eukaryota; kingdom Metazoa; phylum Chordata; class Actinopteri; order Syngnathiformes; family Syngnathidae; genus Hippocampus; species Hippocampus zosterae. The sequence continues at coordinate 19,600,654 of NC_067457.1, forward strand.
GCTTTTTTCCAACACAACATAGCAAAATGAATCAAGCCAATAGAATGTTTTTCTGAAGAGGAAAAAAAATGCCATTGATCGTTAGATTGAGTTTCAGAAGAATCACCATCAAGCTCAACTGATGTTGAACATTTTAAATTCATCCTTTCATGTATGAACAATAACAATCATGATTTTTCTCCCCCTTTGTGAATTTCAGCAAGCAGCAATAAGAAGCACGGTCCATGGTAGTGAGCCCAGCTAAACAAACTCACATGCCTCTCCTTCAATATTTCGCTAAGAGCCCATGTATGCGGGGGGTCATGCTCCAAAAATCTGCCGAGAACAAGTGCAGAACCTTAAGCTTGGAAAATATCAGAAACTGGCCCAATCTGATTCAGTTCCAAAATCCATAACTGAAGAAGCAGGTACTCCATGATAGAACAGATCAGTTTGGGAAAGGAACAAATAAATCACTCATTTAGCAGAGGATTTGACCTTTTCAGCTGCCAAAATATCACACAAGTGTTACTGGGGTCTCAGAAAACAGTCTTGGTTACAATTCTAGTTCTTTCCTCATCTCTTTGTTTTCAATGGATTCAGTTTACCGAGCAGCTGCAAGCAGCCAGGAGGAGGACACAAGTCTGCTATTGTCAACCACAACAATGGTCCAAGAAGGTCCATTTAAACTACTGTGTCCACAAACATTTACATTTGATTTCACTTCATGGGTCCAACAATGATTTTTGATACAACATGAATCCTTGCTCAACACTCTATGCCAGTGATGTATAGAATAATCATTTTTGTTTGTTGGTGCGCACTGTGCAGTGATTATTCTAATGTAAAACACATGCTTCGGCTCAATAAAGGTTGGGAATCACCCAAGTAGTTTACATTACTTGCATTACACATTTTAGTCGGACACAAATTCACAACTGCGTTGGCATGACTGTGAAGTGCATAAATAAGCGACGACAGGTACCAGATCAATGCCCCAACACGAATCGACTGTTAGGGCGCCCTGCAAAAAATGCATGGCCTAATTAGTGGCCTGGACAAAAAAAAACAGCATATATCGGTAATATCAATGCAATGTTTGACTTAGATGCACCGAGAACATTGATGTCAAGCACATTCATACGAACATGAAGGCAGCTAGTGTAAAACGCGGAACCACTATCAGCATGCGCCAGTTTACGCCGCCAAAAAAAGATGCGCATCCTATTTGGATAGAATACCAATTACACCTTACATAAAGTATCACTATAAACGAATTGCGACTAAACATTAAAGTAACTAATGAGCTATGAGATGTTAGCACAGCTATTAGCACGGCCCGTTGTTACTTCCGCCACACACGGCTAGCTAACTCGCTGCAGTCAAGCTACGCGAAAAGTCACGACAAAAATCTTTCACGCACATAAAAATACTCACCCAATATTAACCGGCGAAGGGTAGTCCGTACACGATCATGTCTCTGACTGTGTCCTGTTCACAGAGGAGCCCGAATTCGGCTGTTTGGAACAAATGAAGCTTTGTAAACAGTCGCGAGGAGGTCAGGATGTACAGAAGACCAGCTGACTAGTCACGTGGCCGACTCGGGAGTCTGCAGGTAAAGCCACTTCAACATACTACGACGACTATTACGATTAATGCAATTACATAACAAACTACCGCAAAATTACTTGTAAATTATTTTTGTTCCATAATATAGAAAAACAGACATAGTCATCACAATCCACCGCCACGTCACATGTTAATTTGGGCATGGCGCAAGAAATGTGTGGAGACAGGAATAGTGTTGAATGAACGGAAAGGAAACAATTTGAAAGGGTACCTGAAATGTGATCAAACATATTGGCAATCACTGGCATGTGGCTAATATATCTATTGTAACTGCAAACAGACTTGACACCGGGTACTTTTATGGCACCCTAACTTTGACTTTCATTGTTGTGTTTATCAAACAAGGAACAATAGATTTCACAGTAGATTAAACACAACGTGGCTGCGTTTGTCAATCATGATGCTCATTTAACTGCCTCACGTTAAGATGCCAACGACACATACACAGAAGGAGCTCTACTTGACTACTCGAGGAATCATTACGACAGTTTGGTGAAGTTTGAATGATAGCCATTGATGCAGAGAGGCAAATTTAGCTTTGACAAACACTTTCTTGACAAGGGGCTTTTAACAAACGTTAAAGCGGATATTGGGGGCGAAAGGGGACACATTTGTTTGTGTGTGTGATAGAGAATGAGAGATTTCTATCATCACCTTAGCAGACACTGCATTTCACAAGTGCCATTATCTTTATTATTATTACTAATATTATTGACGATGAATCTTTCGTGACCCCTTACTGGCCTGATGAAGTATCACCATGGAAACATCGACTTTCAGGAGCGAACTGGTTTGCACTAACTCAGAGGACTATAAGAAGACAAAAAGGAGGCTAACATGATGGTTCCTGTGGCTGGCTAGATAGCTAGCTAGCTAGCTAGCTAGAGAGCAACTGTAGCTAGCTACCTACCTAAAACTAAACTTGCTACAATGCCAGTTAGTAGCAGCTCTCAATAGCATGAGGTAGCCTCAGGTATACAATGAAAATATAAAACCTTTCAACAAAATATTTACTGAATATTGACTGCCTGTACTCATATTTTTTTATATCAGATGTATTCTGTGATTATTAACAAAGCAATTCTTGCTTGAATCACTTGGTATGTTAATGATTCATCCAACTTGTTTATTTATTGAGGACTTCAGTATACGTTGCTGTCATAAGATTTTACAACATGTTATGATATCTTTAAAAAAAAATGAACTTGCACTTGAACCAGGGGCAATCATACAAAAAAGGGGGAGGGGGGTGACATAGCACATTTTCCATATAATTTTAACAAACGTAGTAGGAATATTCAAGACATGATAAGAGACGGAAACACAATTCTGGTCTGAACGTTTTGGGAACGCTAAATGATAGCTACAGTTCTTTTCGTGATTATGCTATCTGAGCCTTTTCGGGGGCAAAAGTAGCTACACCGTGGGTCATCATAACTGCACATACAGTCAGAAAATGCGATCTTTGGAATGTCACTCAAAGTACATAAACTGTTTTGTGAGTGTTCATACACCACAAGAGGGAAAATGAGAAACAGCCCGTGTTGTAAACAACTGAAATTGATCTTGCAAGGAGGCATCCGGACTCCAAACTATGGCTGAACATTAATTGAGTTCGAAACACCGTAGGTCTCATCTTCTTCCTTCATCGCGGGAAGGGTCTGAGTACTAATATCCAGCCCTTTCAAAGTAATCATGTTCATTGCGCCATGTCTCACAATCAGTCTTTTCCCCTCATTCATTTCTTCCGTTTCAGTCTTTACCTCCTCCTCCTGGTGCCGCTCAGTTCTTTCCACCGTGGCGGTGCTGTCTGCGCAGCCATGCGGGCTCTCTTGTCTGTGCTTTATGATCTGACTGCAGCACTGACCCTGCTCGTGCCGTGGACCGGATATGAGGTCTTGGCTGTTGAAGAAGCCCCGGATGATGTGTTTGGGCAGATCCAGTTGAGCCGACAGGGTGTGGACCGCCTCCTCGTCTGGATTGAGGCCCACGTCTTGAATGAAGCTCTGCAAAATGCCCAAGGCTTCATGGGACACTCGTAATCCCACGTGTTGGACCTCACCTTCATGACGCGCCTCGGCACAAATCCCAAACCCGTCGCCGTCATCGTCCTTCAAAAACGGCCACTCCACTTGAATCTTTTCCTTGATCGTCGTTTCCTTTATATTTTCTCCACCTTCAGTTACCGGATCATCACTTTCGGCATTTGTCACTTTCGTCGGATGATTCCAGTCCACCGCAAAACCGCCATTGTCTTCTTCTCCTCCCTCAACTAAATCTTCGCTATTGCTCTGGCCTCGCAGGCCGACTCTCAAAACCCCCCAGTCGCTTCCGGTCTCCAGCTCGGCGGGCGATGCGGTGCATGGTTGCCGTGGAGACAAATGAAGTCCTGCTTCCGGATGCAAGGGTTGGTGAGGTTGCAGATGGTGTGGCTGAAACAGCGGAGCGTTGCGTTGATACTCGAGGAGGAAGAAAAGATCCCCAGAATAAAGTAGCGGTCGAGTTTGAAAACAATGACAGATCTATTCATATTTTCAGGTTGAAATATTTTACTCATTCAGTACTAGCCAATTCTAGACCAAGTCTGAAAAGACGTTTATAAACGTCTTTGGGAGTGGAATGAGTTGATAATTCAGAGCGAGGCAGATTGTTTGCCGCTATGATCTAATGTAAATATAAAATGGCGCCCAAGTATTTTTGGAGCCTTACCAGTACGTTTTCATTGGCGAGGAGTGTACGTCTCTCGGTGCAGTTCTGCGCAGGATTTATGCTCTCCTGCTCGTAAATTGCATCTCTTTCGGTCTGGGGCAGGCTAAGGAAACGGCGAATCAGGCTCAAGTTATCCCACAGCGTTCGGTTCTCCGGACTTGGATCTTCCTTCCAACGAAGTAGCTCACACAGCCAGCCCTGCGGGACAGAACTACATATAAATCGACAGCTCCTCTCACGTATTTGGGAACACTCCCCAAAGTGCTGCGCAACTTTTTCTATTTCGAACATTCCCATACGGCACGCGCAACGGCTTAACATCGATCTTGATTGTAAATCGGAGTTTCCAGCGAAGCAAGTCCAGAAAATTGTACTTTCCTAAATCTGCGCCGGCTGGCCGCGACTCACAAATGCGTCAGCGACGCACAAAAAACCATGGCCGCCGCCCAACGCCGGCGCCCAATGCTATCCAGATGCGCGGGGAAGATAGAACAGAAAAGACGGGAGCACGCATGTGCTTGCCAAACAGCCGCTTAATACGGAGAGCGATAGCGGGAGGTAAATAGAAGTATTGCCATCGAAGGCGAAAAGAGCCTAATGGACGTCGGAGCACGTGCTTTTTACCACGATGACTGCCGGATGACCTCTATGCATCTTGATAATAGAAGACAATAAGCTGAAGGAGAGAATGAGGAAAAATGAAGGACAAGCGCGTTCCCTCCCGTTCCTCGGCGGGAAATTATCCGCCAAACAAAAGCAATAACAAGCTTATGGGGGCCGCCATAAAATATGAGAACAATAAACATTCATACCACGCCTTTGTGTGTACGTGCTGCGGCGCGTCTGTTTGCGGCAGGCGGAGACGAGCGTGCGCGCATGCGCGGAGATTCCATACGGTCGACGTTCAAACGGTAAATCGCTCGCATCGATATAACGCGAGCGTACCTGACTCTTGGATGCCGCCACTTTGGCGAACAAAGCCTGGGACACTTTAGCTCGCCTCATTTCGTGCTGGATCTCTTCGTAGATGGAGACGCTGACGTTGAGAACGCAACTGTCTGTCCTCACACTTCGGTCTGTTGTAACCGGTGACAATCTGGCCTGCAAGAAGAAGTGGGAAGGGGTGGGGGTGGGGGTGGGAGTCATTGGATTTGAATACGTGCCCACACGGAAAGGGAATTAGCGGTTGTAAACTGGGAGCGGGCCCATCCATAGAAAAGAAAGTAATTAAAAAGTGCATCAAGGATGGCGATAGGATCCACTTTTGGGCATATTAAAAAAAAAAAAACTATATGTGTAGCCTCGCCATTTTCCTCTCCATTGTTGAATTCAAATCCTCATGAAATTAATTGGTTCGTTTGAAACAGCCTCGGCCATGCAGGTTACGAGTTATTTTTTTTTAATTTTGTATCTCATATGAATAACTTAACTTCTCCCCACGGGCCATAAATGGCATTTGTTTTATTTGGATTCATTCATGACAATTGTTGAAAGGGGTCAGGAAGCTGGATGAAATTGGATCTGAGCAAGTTGTCCGCGAGGTTGCGCAACTTTACTCGGATTGGGCTTTCATCTACTTATAAATTCGAATGGTCGCCGATCGTGTAGCGGTTCACTCGGCCGACTTTGCAGGTGCGATGAAATATGGCTGGTAAATATATCGTGATCAAAGTATTTCACAGCACTTGACGGCGGTGCCTTAAAAATTTGCCATCAGGCAATTTTGTTGGAACCAAAGAACCGGTTTTAGTCTTGATTATTAAATTGCATTGTAAATATTGGCGCCATCTTCGAGTTGGGGGCGTGTCACAGTAATTAGCCTGAGTAAGTTTCACGAGTGTGATTGGTGTGCGGATTGTTCACCGATTTAAAAAGCACTTGTTGGATGTGTAAATGGCGGTTGCCATGGCAATCGGAGCCAGGGAATGGGGGGAAGCTCAAATGAATTGGGCAAAGGGACGATTTTAATGTGTTAATCAAGTGGGTCGAGGGGCTTGTTTTAGGAGGGCGCCACCAAACTGAAATGTTCCTTATTAGATTCTATTCACGAGAGACATCAGTGCAGTTTGGTGCGGACAAAAAATAAAATAAAATATTAAAATCAGACCTTTGGCTGACAAATTAAAGTACAATTCTTTTTGTTTTTTTCAGCCAAAGTGAGAGTCATCTCTTTTCATTTATAGCAGGAATCCAAATATATATATATAATAATAATAATAAAATAAAAATATATAAATATAAAAATAAACATTCTTTGGGATGTTTATCCCGATAACTGCACCGCGGGAGTCTTGACTTTAACTTTTGTTGAGCCAACTCGGTGGCACAAAGTGTTATCCAAAGCTTAAGCTACTCACAATAACATAAAAAAATAAAATTAAAACGAATAAAATCAAGCCTGCAGGATAGTAACGTATGCGCATTGCATTACTGCAGTGGCACCACATAAATAAAAAATAATAAGCCTGTAGCACGGCAATATTTGTGCAAAGCATCGGCGTAATTACTGCGCATGGATTTGAGGGTTCTTTCACGGTGGGTTGGTGAGACCTGAGTGCATCTTGGCGGCGTGTTGTTGCAGCTGGGCGTGAATCCTGTCAGGCTTCGCTCTTTCTCCTCCTGGTAGAAGCGTTCTCGTTCCGCTTCGGGGAGCTGCAGGAACCCGTGCATGGCCCGCAGGTTGACCAGCAGAGACTGCGAGGCATTTTTCGGGTCCTCCTCCTTTCGTAAAATCTCTGAGAGTAGACCCTAAAGTCAACAAACGTATCACGTTCATAAAAAAAAAAAAATGAAGTAATCTTTTCAATATTCCAAAAGAAAAATAGAATGTCATGTTTCCTCTCTTGCAATCAATAAGCTAACAAGTCACATGATCAATCAGCAACAGTTGGGTGGCTGCCTGGGCTCCTTGTACATCACAATATACATTCATTCATTCATTCATTCATCTTCCGAGCCGCTTGATCCTCACTAGGGTCGCGGGGGGTGCTGGAGCCTATCCCAGCTGTCTTCGGGCAGTAGGCGGGGGACACCCTGAATCGATACATTTAAAGTTGTTTTTTTTTCTTTTTCGGAAGCTCTCCATATTCACCTCTGAATCTCATTCGACCGGACATGCCTCTGCAGATTAATATTTCAAAGCCGCGCATGCTTGCGAGCCAGTTGCATGGTCGCATCATTCCGAGTGCATCTCCAGTCGACGCGCAAGCCATCAAACTGATCTACAAATTCGAGGGATCTCCCTCCCCCCCACCGAGACCCCCCCCCCCCCCAGACCCCCCTGAAAAATAATGCTTCATGCCAAGAGTTGGACAGCTCGGGAGGGAACAGGCCTGCTTGTCGTATCATTCTTGGATTCACCCGACGACCCCCCGCCCCCCTGCCGCCTTTCCCAACAGAGTGGAGGATGACAAACGATCCCTTCCACTTCGAGATGGCAACTTGGAATGGCGCCAAACTTGTACGGACGATACTCGAGGCACCCTGGAGCTGGCAATCGGGAAACATGGGCATGCATAATAGCTTGCTCTGCTTATTGTGATGAAAATGATAATGACGATAATAATATTAACAAGCCTCCTTTGAGCCCCGTTTCTCTGGGAGTGCTGCTGAATGTAAAGTGGCCTCGGCTAATGTGGCATTTTAATATTAGAGCCGATATGAGATTTGACTATGAAAATGGAGGTTGGTGGGTTGGGGGTGGGGGGCAGGAAAAGACAGATTGACAATAAAAAGTCAAATGAATAGAAACAGTGCCAGAGTGAAGGATGGCAAAATGGAGGGCGAGTGAAAAGAAAGCAGAGGTGGGAAAGGAGAAAGGATTTCTCTAAGGGGTTGTGATTAGGTAGCCAGCAGCTGCTTCAGTGTTGGCACCAGATTTTTGCTGCAGAGAGCTGGCACAACTATGCTTGCACATGCAAATGGGGGGTGGGCTGGGAGGGGGCATTGCGGCAAAGGCCACACCGAAATGGCAACCGTCGACAGCCCGTACTTGCACCAAGTGGTGCGGTCCAGTTCAATTCTGGTTCACCTTGAACCAGGCACCAATTTGGACCGCGGGCAGTTAACAGGGTCCGACACTTAATGGTGGCCCGTTGGCCCTGGGCCACCACATACCTTCCAGATGCTGTTCCGACCGGGGCAGTCGAAATGTCATAAATAAGATGATGAAATCAAGACATTTTTTTTAAATACATGCAAAGCAAAACGTAAATAAAACAGTAGCACTGAAGTCACTTTCCCGGCGCCTGGCATACCTGGGTCCTGTTGAAAGCCACTCGCGCAAAGATGGCCTGAGAAATTCCCGCCCTCTTCATTTCCTCACGCACACAGTGGTAGATGTCATTCGGCACATCAACCAAACCCAGACACGACCCGGCTGACGTCTGGTGTTGCGGCCCGGCCGGATGGGATCCGTCTTGGGCCTGCTGAGGGCCTGGGGGATCGGCTGCTTTGGGGAAGACTTTGGCTGTAGCCCTCCCTGCAGACGCGTGGTTGAGATATTGTTGTGAGGCCGGCGAGAGCCCCTGTCCCGTCAGCATGAGGCGTACGGCATATTGCTGGTTTAGAATTTGAGTCATGACTTGCTGCTGAGATCTGCTGAGGGTCTGGGTGAGCAACCCGGAGTTGCAAATACTGTGAGGGGAGGCGCCGGCCGCCATGGTGGCCATCCCTCCGTGGAGGTAAAGAAGGCTTGAGCTCTGATCGGATGCACTGCCCTTGACGGGCTGCTGCTGCTGCGTGTTGGAAAGATGCGACGGCTGGTCTGGGAAAGCGTCGATCTCTGGTGAAGAAAAGTGCAGTCACGATTCCGCTTGAACGACGCCAAATCATCCGTTCGAGCCGCCGTTAGCCTACGTGTGACTTGGCTCGGCTTCTCAAACAGACGCGAGCGAAGAAGAGTTTCACAACTACTGTGACTGGAATAATATTTCATTTATTTTCCCCACACAGAGGATTCATAATATAGGCTCATGATTATTATTTGGACACCGGCACAAACTGAATATTCGTTAGCCCGTCTATGGCATTTCCCATTCTGTTTTAGCGCAAAGCTAGCGTCCTTCAAGGCAAAATCTTGGTTGTTTTGAATGCAAAAAAAAGGGTACTTTTTCTTTCCGGTTTAGTTGAAAATGTACCCATCGATTCATTTTGCGACAGACTTACTGTTGCACTTGGTTGTCTTGAAGTGTTTATACCATCGTCCAAACTCCTGACATTTGGCCGTTGAAACGTTGGCGTAGTAGGTGCAATTGACTATGGATGAGATCATGCTCTGAAACATGGAAAGGAAAAAAACGGGCGCTCATCACGTCTGCGCGTCCGTGTGGCTCAGATGTTCACGGATCTGATATTAATGCACTCATGTCTGGGTTATTAAAAAAGAGCCCAAAGGTAAAGACAATAATAAAGACGGATCAGAGATGGGTGCGTGCATACAGTACATACTGCACGTGAGACTAGTAGTAAGAGGTCTCTCTCTCTCACACACACACACACATTTTCCCTCAAGACCATCCTGCGCAATCTTTACATCTGATTACACCTTTCATCTTCTCCTATTTATTTTAATCTGCGTCTTGCAAATAAGCAGGGAGAAAGAAATGTGAGACGGAGGGAGAGAGAAGATGGGGGAAGGAGGACTTTGCTCATCTCAGATCTTCACACCAGCTGAGATGGAAAGAAGACGAGGAAGATCGGAGATAGCGAGCAATTTCTCTTATCTCGGTTGTCCCAAACCTTCGGGGACTAACAGATTATGTTGATAATTACCGCTATTCGTAGTTGTCTATGTTACAAAGAGAATTGAGATCGTAATAGATGGACAGAGATTGTCTATTTCAGTCACACGCACACTCCCTCACAATTTATCTGGAAAGGCACACAAGAGAATTGAGATCGTAATAGACGGACAGAGATTGTCTATTTAAGTCACACGCACACTCCCTCACAATTTATCTGGAAACACACGCACACACAGGTTTGTGTGCGTATATTATACCTGAGACAAAGGACACTCCTTGGCCAGCGAACTCTGGTTCATTTCCTTGAGAAGTTCCTTCAGCGAGTTCCGAACAGTCGAGTGCGTCCACTGCTCCGCCGGCAAGTCCTCCAGTTTGGGGCAGCTGCACAAATGACAATCATTTGTGTCCGCTTGTGCCGTAGGATTGCTTCCCCTCTTTTGCATTCTAATCAATTGAGTTTTACAAGTTAAAGGTCACAAAAAGCTTTCGGTGAACACTCTTAGGACACGAAACAATCCGGCGGGAAGCGAGCGGCGCGTAAAACAAATAGGAATGGGGATTTCCCACGTACCTCTGCAGTTGTATTTTAAGGGTGATAACATGGTGGACATCCTGTAGCATCTCAGCCACGGTGGCGTCTGGAGAATCTGTCACACTCGAAAGAGGCAGCGGGTTCCATCTGCCCACCTGGATCAAACCTGACACACACACACACACACACACACACACACACACATAAAAACAAAAAGCACTACTGTGTGATAGCGGATGAACGCGAGTGTAAATTAGTCCCGTCTTGTTTCTACATCGAGTATCCCGTTTGTCTGGATCCTGAGTCTTTAATGAAGCAATCCTTGATGCATTGAGTGAACCGCTTCGAGGGTTCAAAAGCAACGGGTCTCCTAGTTGCCGCTTTCAAACAACCAGATTTGTTCCCGACACAAAAACCGCTGCCGAGTGTGCACAAACGAGACACTTGATTAGGTACACCGGCACAACATACCGTATCGGCTCCGTGCGTAAGGCGCTACCATCCGAGAGGATAAGACGTGCGTCTTGTACCTTTGGCCTGAGCAGCAGAGCTGTGCGAGTATCCCAGCGTCAGCAAGGCCATCTCGATGAGCTGGTTGAAGAGCAGATCTCTCTTGATCAGGACAAATTCGGCATGGTCTTCTTTCCTCTCTCCTTCGGCGGGACTCTCCATGTGCTCCACCACGCAGAAGACAGGCAGTGAGCTTCCTGACGTGGCAGTCAAGAACATAAATCGACTGAAATGACTGAAACACCTCGCGGGGGATCGACTCGATGGAACAAACTCCAATTCATTTAGAGAATGAGCTTGCCTCTTAGTATGGAAAAGTCAGGGGGAAAAAAAAAAGGCGAGCCGTAACGTTTGCAACGCGAGCCCGAGGGCACTTTCACATCAATTTAAGTTGACAGCAGGGGGCGGTAGAATGTCAAAATGGGCAGGTGAAAACGGATGGATTCATCCATTCACTTCTTATTCCACCCCAACATAATTTTGATTCGATTGCAGATAACAACATACGATTACTCGAGTCCCCCCCCCCCCCCCCCGCCTTTGTTTAGAATTCAGAATTTATTATATTTTACCTCTTGGCTGATGAGAGTTCTTGTGCTGATGCCTTGCCGTGGTGGTTTTCTGGACCAGATAAGAAGGGTTTTTAGTCCCGGGGCTCGCCTGCTTGCTTCTCTCTTGCACGGTGCTTCCAACTCCATGTTGCTCCAGACGGGCGATCTTGGCAGGAGGGGGCCTCAGGTCTGTATTGGGATCGGCGCCCTCTGGTTTCTTGGCTCCGTGACACAGGGGGTCCATCTGTGGAGTCACGCTGCATACACAAAATCGGTTGCGGTGAGTGCACCAGGACTTGGGGGGGGGGTCACCGTTCATGCCCATCAAATAAACACACGCATGCAAGCGACATTGTAAACTTTGCTAAATTGCTGATGCGGTTTTAGATTGCTTGCAATTGGATTTCGAATGATATTCGAATTCAAAATAAACGAGTAGCCGTACTTAATGACCTTCCCTCGAATGCATCGATTGGGTTCATCTCCAAGAAAAGTGCCAACATTTTCCAAAACAAACCTGCTCTCGTGCCACAGCACCCCCCTGGTCGATGTTATCCCTGAAAGTTTACTCGAAACCAACCGGTTTTAGTCGCTTACGATCGCACACCCGAGCCCGGAATATCGCCACGATCGCGTCTCCGATTCCAGCGCCGCTAGTCCGATGAAAACGTCGATGCGCCGACACCGTCCAAGTAGTTTGACTGTACCTCCGAACACCCTCCTCATCGTTCCGTTCGTCCGCTCGGCTCCTCGTCGTGGCGCGAAGGTGGACGGGCGCGACGGGGATCGGCTCGGTCCGCTCCCGCCCGTGCCGAGAACAATACGCGGTGCGCGTTCAGCCTGCAGTCTGCAGCCTCTTCTCATATTTATAGGCGTGCACACGCGGCCAGTTGTTTTCCTGGTTCTCCTCCAAAGACCACAGTGCACGCCGGGGATGGGGGGGGGAGAGAGAGAGAGAGAGAGAGAGAGATGCGCACACACACACACACACACGCGTGCGCACACCAGCTGCATTAACATATGGTGTAATAATGAATTCACTAGCGCGCTCCATAAATGTATTAAAATGGGACGATTGAGCATAAATCGCTTTCCTTTGAATTCTGCAGCATGCTGTGCACGCCCATACGTAACATTTATGGTTTTCTGTTTTTGTGTGTGTTTAGGCTATTGGGGCTCTTTATGGTCACAAAGTGTCAATTTGAGCGTTTCTTTGCATCAGCAAGTGGCGCTCAAAACTCGCACGGTTGTCACAAGGTTGACTATTAACGTTGTTATTGTACTAGACCAGGGGTACCCATTATGTTGACCGCGATCGACCGGAAGATCGTGGACTGGTTCCAAGTCGATCGCCAGGGCTGTAGAGGAGAAAAAAAAAACCTTTTGTGTGTCTTTGTGCATGTTAGTAATATCTTTTTTTGTGTTAATGTACACTGCACCCTAATCATCCTATCAGTCTCATTTTCACAAAAAGTATATTTAATAAAATAAAACAGGTAAATCTTTAACCTACAGTGGCGCGTGCCCGGTGTCACCGGAAGTTGTTAGCGCTCAGCAGTCTGCGATTGCAGCTTGTGAATTTTTCTCGTTATCATCCCTCTCATTCAGAGTTTGTTTGATGGGTCGATCGCGGGAGGTCGGTTGATCGAAAAGTCGATCTTTGGTCCAAAAACGTTTGGGCACCCCTGTACTAGACTATGTCAATCATGTATCATATATTCGTCATCTATAATGATCTACTTTTGGTCTCTCCCATATTCTACTGTACTGAACCATTCTGGACTGCACACTGTACTACAGTATTCTCTTCCATGTCTACGATACATTACTACACACTCTACATTACGAAACAATATCAGAGCATTCAGATGACACGACAATAGTCCTCTTTGTACTGCACTACGTCAGACACAACACCACTACCTTCTCTCCACTCCTAGGCCCATCCCACTTTTACAAAAATGAAACGTCACATTGAAACCGAATGGCTTCATTTTTCCTCGATAGCACCGCCGCGATGCACTTCGTAGGCCTCTACGATTGCAATCCTCAAGTGGAAGCTTGAAGTTCCATGAAGGTTTCATAAAGTAACGAGCGCATTTGTTTCTCCGTTTGTGTGTTGATGTACGGCCAATCGCAGATGCTTCAGCAGTGAGAGCACGCTCGACTACTTCGGACTAATTCAACAAAGTGAATTAGCAACCTCTCCAGCCAGAACGTGCAATGCATGGTTACACATGATTCGTTGTGACTAAAATAGAGAGAGAGAGAGAGACATCACAGATTTTTTTTGTTTGTTTTATTTTGGGCGGGGTATATGTATGGCGGTGTCTGTTTTGGGGTTACATGCTAACATTATATGCGTAAATATCCCCATGAGTGTTTAGATGTAGCCGTTATTCTCTCCCTCGTCATGCTATTTTATTACCGGCTTGATATGTTGTCAATGAGGCTGGCACGCTAAATGATAATTAAGGCCATTACACGCTCACTGAGCATGTTACCAGTGCATGGCACCGAACGCGCAGCACTGGAAGCTTCGTCTCGGGAGACACCCGACGATTCGCACAGTCGTGTAGCTCTCCGAATTAGGTTAGAGTTTCATTGCGTTCGGTCAGGCTGTGACGCGGTTATAGAGTCATGATATGCTTGCTGAACCCAGTGCGAAATTTGAAACTTGCATTTGCCTGTTTTTCTTTGGACTTCTATTTCAACACACAGTCACGATGGTATACTTTTTAGATTGGTTTGCCTTAACATTCACTAAGATCATTGATTGGAGAGCGGTGCCACACAGCATGACTCTTGACTCATCAGACCACATTAACTTTCTCCATAGCTTAAAAGTCCAATCACCTTTTCTGGCATACTTTCATCTGTTAATTGTGACTGGCAAGCTACTTACTCCTAACAAGTACTGTTAAAGCAATGCATTTCAAACTTCGGAATGTGTTTTTTATGCTACTTAATTCTGAAACGATCATGACAACACCTAAGCACTCGCATAATAGGACGAGAATGACAAAAACATGAGATGAATAATGGTGAAACTTTACCGATATTGGCCAAAGCTGCATTTCCTTACATCAACAGCAGAGGGCGCAGTCTGCCATGATATTTTGACCACTTGCTCGTTTAGTGGATGACGTGAACCGTACTCTTCAAGTATACCTCCTTCAAAAACTTTCACCATTTTATTTCTCCACAGGGTTCCTCCAGCACAGACCACTTCACTAGTCACTAGTGTCACGTGCCCAGCAACAAAATATCGGCTAATAAGAAAAGGCAAAGATGACGTGCTGTGCTCGAACATCAACCGCTGCTGTGTCCCTCGAGTGTGCAAATCGTGCAATAATCAAAATGTCATTGTGGAAAAAGGGCAACAAGCGACATTCACTCGAGTGTGTGCGCCACTTAGCTGAGAGTCTGCCGCCATCTTGCCGGACTTGTGCTCTGCACTTGATGAATTCCCCCGTGCACACTTTTCTTTTTTTTTATCCCCCGTGCACACCTGACTCCGATTCACCTGCAGGTCTGAAGTCACGACCGCCAATACAAACCAACCTTCTTCTGCTGCTTGTCGCCATCTCCTGGTCAGTATGAACAATGATGTGGATAATACAAAATAAATATATATCACTATAAAACAACACATCGTCATCAGGCGTAACGATGTCGCCATCTTCTGGTCAGTATGAGAAATGCTGACGATTACCACTTTATGGGAAACCCAAATAAATATGCGATCCGTTTTTCCCCTGTTGCGTCTCGTGCTAGATTCTATTTGGTTTTAATATGAAATAAAAGTTGAAAACTAAACTGCTATTAGACCCTACACGTGCCAGACAACGATCGAGAAAAAAATCAAGCTATATTTCACTTTGGGTGTTTGCATTTTAAAACAACAAATAACAGTCGCTTTCTATTTTAAATACCTGCTTCCAAACGTAACACACAATGAGCAAAACAGACCGTGAAATAAGTGAGGGCAACGCCATTTTGCTTTTGAGGCAATGGGAGAACGTTATAGTTGGCCTTTTTCAATTTTAGATAAATGAGAAAACCAACATCTTCCCTCCTCCCCAAAATTATGTAAAACATTGCCACCTATAGAAGGGAAAGAGTAAATGCAGTCTTTCAAGGTGGAACGCAAAACTGAACGAAGGGAAGCGCAACCGTATAGAATACAACTGCTTTTCCTTTCGCCTCGCAGATACACAATAAGGGATCAATTTTCTGCGATGATCTTGCAGTCGAGTGGCAAAAAAAAAGAAAATGTCAACCCCCCTGTGTTCGAGGAGGAAAAGACGGGGTCATTCGGCAGATGCTGCAGAAGCTTCACTTGATTGGACATTGGGGAGGAAGCCACCATTCATCTCCGCCTCTGACGTAGCCATTGTTCTGCAACACGATTGCGGCAGCACAGTTTGTCCCACAGCACACACGGGAGCAGCTCAGGCTCATTTATCAAACGCGTAAGTGTCGTGTGAGCCCCGCTGCCCCATTCACGTCCTCTCCTTTTGTCTCCAACGCAAACACAGCAGCCGGCCGGCATCTCACACACACAAACGCTAAAGCATACACTTTCGTGAATCGGAGTGGCTTGGCTGTACACGCAACCAGTAGAATAGTATGCGAAGGTTTGGAAAGGGCGACATGTATCTCTCATGCACACAGAAAACCCTGACATTTAGCAATAAATAAAATCTCTCACACACCAAAAAAACCTACAGGCCACTCCAACCAACAGCAATCCTGGTTTGAATCCTGGTTATGGCTTTGTGCAAAGAGCATACTTGACTTCTTCTACCCGGGCCTGCGTGGGTTTTCTCCGGGTACTCCGGTTTCCTCCCACATTCCAAAAACATGCACGGCAGGCTGATTGAACACTCTAAATTGTCTCTAGGTGTGAGCGTGGATGATTTTTCATCTCTGTGTGCCCTGCGATTGGCTGGCAACCGCTTCAGGGTGTCCCCCGCCGACTCCCCGAAGACACCTGGGATAGGCTACAGCCACCACTCCGCCCCCCACGATGTTTGTGAGGATAAAGCGGATCGGAAAATGGATGGATGGACGTTCAAATCCTCATAAAAAGCGTCTTTCAATTGGCAACCGGGTCTGCAAAGGAGAAACTGCACGATTGGTCGCAGAAACACCACAGATTTGTTCCATGTGGACGTCAGACATATTCACAGCTAAATAAGTGCACTCGATGTTGAAGCCTCGACGTTGGCACGGGGAATAGTGGATAGAAACTGCGAGGGAAAAGTTTCACCGCATTTTGAATCCTACCGTGCTCTAAAATGGAAGAAATATTGTCTCGGTTCAGAGTAAATTCCACGCAATACAGAAAAGAAGACTTCTTAAATAAAAAAATAAAAACAATAGACCCTGACTTCTGACTTAACAGTCACGTTCGTCATTTATTAGCATAGCAATTCTTGTAGCGGATATCAAAATCTAAAAGGGAGGTTAAAACGATTGATTCCAGTACATTCCATGTGCAAGGTAGTGTCATACAAACCGACTGGACATGAATGCGAAGCAACAGAAAATCTCCTGGGAGGAGAGTCGGGATCATTTTTTTTTTTGGTTCCCTGTTGGGGATCCCGCTTGTGCCGCCCGACAAAACCGGCACTACCTCGTATAATACAGAAGCGCTATCCTAAAGTCTTGCATTCGTCAAGGTAAAAAAATACATTATTTTGGTATTGATACATTCATATGAATATAAAAGTCTGAAATATTGTGCATTTCTACGTGAATATTGCCTTTGTTCCTCCCCCTGTGAGAAAACTACGTCGTTGCCGCAAAACCCTTAATCGGAATTCGACGTGGACCCCCAACTAATTCATTATGGGTCCGCTCCAACAAACAGGGATGCATCTGACGACTTTCGGCTTTGAAATGACCTGGCTGCTTTCAAAAAGCAACCCACATCCAATAAAGAGGCAACGGTAAATGTCACGTTTGGTTATTAAAGCGGTGTTTCATTTCAATAGAAGGATAAAACGGCGAGCTGGTTTCCCCTCGTCGGGACATGCGGCATATGTGAATGTGCGTCTACGGGTACTACGCAAAAAAGTGCATGCAGAGAGAAAAGGAAAGCGAGGAGGACAGAGACAGAGTTGGCAAAGTGGGGGAAAGCTTGGGAAAGAGCCAGAGAGGGAGAGGCAAAGCCTGCTTTGTGTGACAGATGACAGCAGCCCCCCCCACCCCGCTCGAGTTGCTCAAGGCCAACGGTAGCCAGCACCTGACTCGACTCCCCCCTTCCCCGAGGACCAGTGGTAAAAGCGCACAATATGTCCGGCCTCTTGTTCCTCATTCCTCCAACGCGGTGGATAATTAGGACCAATCGGGGTGGCGGCAAGGGGGGGGGGGGGGTCCTTGGGAAAGAGCGGTGAGACTTGGGGAGGAGGGTTGGTTGGCTGAAGATGGCTTCTGTCACAAAATGCTCGCCTCCACTCAAGACCCCCCCCCCCCCTGTAAAGGGTTCCTCAGAGGTATTGTCTTTCATAGCCTTCGTTTTGACAGCGCGGGAGCACACCTGCTTCATTTTGGCCCTGAAAAAGGTATAAAATCGTGGAGTCCAATAATAAAATCGCACGGCTAGAAAAGGTGGACCGTGTGTCTATTGCTTCAAAATTGTAAGGTGCCTCAGGGGTTAGTTGGGTGGTAGAAGAGGGGTGCGGGGAGGGGTCTGGTTTGTTTGCCATCAACCTTTCAACCCTGTCGTAATAAACCGCTAAATCGCTACGAGCTAATGCTAACAACTCATTTGTTTTCATGCAAGTGGATTTTGTCAAAGCAAAACGTGACCTTGCCTCCCTGCAAAATATTATCATCCAATGATGTGATCATTCCCAGAAAAAAAAAATTGCGGAGAGAACTGCTACAAACTCTTCGTTTGGTTCTGGTAGATCTGCATGAGTCCACACTGAGGCGAGCGCCCGGAGCTCCACTGAGGGTTTGCGCCACTCCCGTCCTGCGGAGGTGCAGCGCGTACCCTTGACCTGATAGACGTAGAAAAGCCGTCTTTGCATCGGTGGGTCTCCGGTGAGCTGAAGGGCGAGGAAGACACGCGTGCCTCTGCCATGATGGAGGAGGGTTGCGCTTGAAAGGGACTGGGGGCGTACCCGAGCTGCGGCGTCTCCCGGGGCGTAAGCGTCCGGATAGAGGGAGTGTGAGAAGAAGAGGGAGGGCGAGGGTAGCACGGAGGAGGGTCAGCGTGGGGCAAGTGAATGCGTCGCGAGGAGCACGCCGGTGTTGTTTGGGGCCCGGATGACATCAGGGTCTCCATGAGCCGGGCCATCCGCTTCATCACCTGGCCCAGGTCCGCTACTTCCCTGCCTAGGTTTAGCACCTGCCGGTTCAAACAAAAACAACACGTGAAAGCTCACGTGTGCTCGAACGAACCTCCCTCACGTCAGTCAATCTATCAGACGTCAACATGAACGCTCTCGGCTCCGATGTCATTCACGTAGCAAACGAATGGCCATTAATGATATGTGTGGCGAGGCGGGGAGGTGCCGCGCCCCTGCGTGTCGACAGAGGGCCATGAAGCCGTGCCAAGGCGCCATCTGGTTCTGCCGGTTGGGGCGCTCGTTGCCATTCATCAGGTCAATCATGCGTAGCCGGCGACCGGGGAGAGAGAGAGAGAGAGAACATCAGCCCTCCCGGCATCACCCACGAGCGCGGGTGGGAAGCGAGATGACCGCTCAGTTATGACCGACGCTCGACGGCCACAATATTAGGGACACCCGCAGAGGCATCCTCGGCCCGGATAAAGACAATGCTTAGACCGACGTTGTTGTTCAGGTACGTGGCGGACATGTTCCAGATGTTTAGGTGATCACAAAGCCCAAACCCAAAGTCGGCCTCCGATAAAAACAGAAACGGTGAGAGCGACAGTTTGATCTGACACGCCGTCAATACGCTGGCTGTTCTGCTTCGCCGCCTCAGGGAAGGCGAATTGCGAGAAGTGGTCAGCCCTGCGAGCGGCAAGCATAATCATATGAGCTGCTAAGCGGCACCGGTCCCAAACGTGAGGCACGCCTGGACTTTCTCATGGGATCGATTGCAATGCTTGTTTGGGGACACTTCCTCTTTGTTTTGAGCACCGTCTGCGGATGTTCGATTTGCGCGCGCGCACACACTTGCCTGTTGGTTGAGGTGTCGGAGTTGTCCTCTGGTGTCCTCCGCTTTTGCCGCTAATTCCGCCGTGCTGATGTGTGGCATTTCTGTGACATAAAAAAAGTTAGAAATCAGTCCCAGGAGTGCTGACGTGTTTTTTTTTTTTTAAACAGCATCTGGCAGTGAGAAATTCCAAAAAGCCGCATTAATCATCCCGAAACGGGCCAAGAAGGCAAGTATGCATTTCCACGCAACTGTGCACGAGATGGATTGAGCGATGCGGGGCACCTGTGGTGGACGCTGAGGCACTGGTGGGGTCGTTGTCATGGCAACCGCGGTGGCAAGAGAAGCCAGGGAAGGGCAGCGAACTTTCCGTCCCGCCGGCGTCCTCTGTTCCGTCCACTATTCTGCACGGAGGAAATAACGGGTGAGCGTATTTGCGGCAGGCTGAGGCGTGAGCTGTGATTTTTTTTTGCAGCTTTCATTTCAACAAGTGAAAACTTGAAGTTTAGGTTCCTTTCTTCATCGCCTTTGACCTCAAAAACAATAACTCAAAAAAATGCTCCTGGTTCACCGTTGTAGGAATCTCATTTTGGCTTTTGTTGTCACCTTCCTCGGCACTTTGACGTGAACCGAGGCAAGACAGCTGCCGGCTTTCATTTTCTTTTCCTGTCCCTCATCAATGTGTGTGTGTGTGTGGGGGGGGGGGGGGGGGCGTGTATGTTACATGATGATAAATTGCTGAGCACAGACTATAAACATCCTTGTCTCTCTTGGTCGCAACAACGAAATGGTTCGCCTGCAATTTTTGTCTGCGGCAATCGATAGCACCAAGGTGGGGCACCACACTCCCACCGCCTCAGTCCGGCTGACTTTCGGAAAGTCGGCGCCGTTTTCGGGAGCGTCGTCATTTGAAAACAGCTCTCGAAAAAAAAAAAATACAATAAAAACTCTTGTCTGATTTGAGTGACAAACAAAATCGATATTATATTCAATTCTCATGAGAGCGCATTGTGAAAAGCCTCCGATTTTATCGCGATCCAAACTCACCTGGGGCTCAGGTCGGAAGGGCTTAGAGTCACCGGTGCGATACCCGGACTCATCGCGTGAGACTTTTCAGAGCTCCGTCCTGCGCTTCCACGATTGGCTTGGCCCATTGGAGTCGACCCAGCGGCGCCCGTGAGGGTCATCGCTCTGCTCTGCTCCGACGACAGACAATCGTCATCTTCCCTCATGTCCCTGTCACGTGCCCCCCGGGCCTCGGCGAGAAGCGCGCAACCCCGAACGAGTCGCCCATTCCTTTTCACACCTGGCTGGGAACGGAGGGGAAAAAAAATCAAGTCACGTCACGACCTTCATTTTGGAATATTTAAGAAGAAAAAAAATTCACAATGCGGAATCAGATTTGATTGATTTCATGGGAAATGTGTGAAGGCACGAATCCATTTTGAATCGCATCAACCTGCGCTAAGTGACCTCTAAGCGCACGTTGATGCGCAGAGGAGACAAAGAAGTGCATATGAAAATTCAACCCCGGGATGATCTGCATATGATCATTCAACCCCGGGAGAAAGTGCTGACACTTTGGGTCCTGTTTTGTTTGCGCGAGTAGCACATTTTGATGAAGCCTCCAGTACTGTAATCAGGGGTTATGCTGAAGACCCAAATATTGATTGACCCAACACTCTGAGAAAAAAAAATGGTCCAAGCACAAAGTTCAAGAATGCTTCATTGATTTTTTTTCTCCTTACTTTATTAAACTGAAGGTGCAGCCTGAGTGCTAATTGACCCAACATCGCAATAACAAAGTCATCCACCCCCCCTCGCCATTATTTGTGGTGTGGTACCTGAGGATCAAGAGCTGCGGTGGAGAGTCGAGCCTTCACCTGGAAGACAGCCAGAGAGGGAAAATGTGCCTTTCAAAAAAAAAAAAAAAAAGGAGCAATCAGCCAGTATCAGCTTGCTATCTTCGTTGGCTACATCAATAAGCTAGCAACGTGATCTGGGCAAAAGTCTCGGCACACGCCTCTTATCAGTTAATTCATCCGCCTCTAAAACAGACCCCCCCCTCCCCCAGCCCCCGATATCTCAATTCAATCTTGCGCTTCCAACTTTGTGAGAAGACAACACAACCGCCGCCTCATTTAGAACTTCGACCCGACTTGTCAGACTTGACTCGCTGCAAAAGCTTCCCCTCAAAAATCCCTTTGTTAGCGTTGAGGAAGCGGGCCGGCGTTGAGCGTACGCAACAAAATTCTCTCACCCGGGCTGTAGAC
This sequence comes from Hippocampus zosterae, assembly GCF_025434085.1. NCBI lineage: Eukaryota > Metazoa > Chordata > Actinopteri > Syngnathiformes > Syngnathidae > Hippocampus > Hippocampus zosterae. The sequence goes on from NC_067457.1 coordinate 19,622,717, forward strand.
AGGAGCCGAATTTTCAGCTGTCCGTCACTGTCACACATTGAACGTGCGCGACATTGGGATGAGAACCAAAAACTTGATCGGAACTGCAGTTTTATGGAGAGTATTGTGGTTGAGAGGAAAATGTCAGGGTGACGCATTTAACCCTTTCAAGGACAGCGGTTACTACAGTGGACAGCTTGTCATGTGGTCAGGGTTACAGGGTGCATGAAAGGGTCCGGGCGGTTTTGATTCAAATTAACGACGACAACAAGCTGCATACTTCCGTCTCCGCCCATGACTCGGCAGCTAGGCCGGGTGAAGATCTGCCACGTTCAAGACGGTCGCTCAACAGAAGCATGATTCGCTTCAAAGACGAAAGCTAGGGCAGAGCTGCAGCTTGAGCGTAGATGACACAACAGGGGGTTGCTAGCGTTAGCTTTTTGAGAAAAGGGCACAAATATTTTCAGCCCGGTTTTCAAGAAAAGTACTTTTGCATTTCGTCTTTGGGAGCGGTTTGCTTTCACGCGCTTACAATATTATCGCTTACAATGTACTTTTTTGGGCAAATACACCCCACCCTCATTTTTTTTTGATGAACATTTGGGCCTACTACACCGCTGTATTTTCATGTTGGTCATTATGGCGGTGCTTGGAATTTTCAAGTTGAATTCAATTGTGGTCCCTTGGCCCTATAAAAGGGCTCCAAAACCATTTTCTACCCATTCCCACGTTGTCCAATCCTCCAACATTGAATTCGGTATCAGTCGGCATGACTCACGTGTGACTCTTGTCCCTCCCTCAGGTTGTAGGTGAGATCCTGCTGGATGTCCTGGACAAAATGATTCGAGTACTCCGGATAGAGATCCAGCACTTCGTACAGACCCTTCAAGTTAATACACTGCAGGTCGCAGTAGGTCAGCGCTTTCACATCCGCGTTGGTTTTGATCACTCTGTCGTCTAAGGAGAGGTTGGCTCCAATCAGATCTCCCTTACCTTGCTCATTGGACACACAGATGGGGCATATCAGATGAGGGGAGATTGCAGGAGGTGCCAAAGAAGACAGAAACAACAACAATACACCAACAAATCTCTGATCGCACCCCCCCCCCCACCTGCCCAACCCCCAAAAAAATCATCACGCTCCTCGAAGACATTTTTCACGTATTCCTCTTTCCAACCTTCTCCAATTTTTACTTCCTCTCTAACGCTTTCCAAGTTCTGTCCTCGATTGACTTTGCTACACCGCAATTAAGTTATCCTCACCGAGAAGGGAATCAACACACACACACACACACACACACACACGTCACGCATAATAAACAATATTTTTCTTGATTCAAGGCAAGATGCTGTTCCTCGCAGATGTTTGTGGATGGAAATACTCATCCTAGGAATCAGGTTGGTTTAAATTGCGTTTCGGGTTAGCTCTGTGACTTTCGGGGAATTTTACACCGCTTCTCTCTACAAAAAAAAATAAAAAATTCACATGACTGTTACTTTGAAGTAGAAAACTGTAGGTTAACTCAATTTTTAAAAAAGATGAAACTTAGATGGTGGATTAAAAACTGACTGAGAGCAGGAAGAATAATGAATCACTTGGCACACACTTCATTATTTTGTGCCACATGATAGGTTTTAATGCATCTCCTAGTTTGTGTTTCCTCTCATTAAAGCTTCCATAAATGGTTTTGATAAAAATACACTCAGCTCTTAATTACTTTAGGCACCTTATTTTTTCGCAGAGTTGCATCTTTGCCAAAAGTTCTCGGCTCCTTAATGAGACGTCGCCATTTTATCGCAAACTCGTGTGCGTCGTGTTTCATCACCGCCCAAGTGATGTAAACATAACCGGTATGCGTTCGATACTCTTTGCAGTGGTTAAATCCTGCACATCAAGTAAACAAGGGGGAGTCGTATCATATCTTGCACGTCCATAGGATATAAATATGGCGTAACTGACCGAGAATTGCCAACACCATGCCGTCCTTCAGGACCTCCATGCTCCCGGAGCACACGAAGAAGATGGCCTGCAGGGCGTCGCCCTCCCGGAGGAGATACTCTCCGGGAGCACAGAAGGTGGTCTTGATGTGCAGCGACAGAGAGCGCAAGCAACCCCGGCTGGCCGAGGCGAACAGTGACAATTCCAGGATCTCTTTGTTGAGGTGCATGGTGATGTCGGAGCGGAGCTCATCCGGGAAGTCCTTCAGCAGCTGGGAAGACCACGAGAAGCAGTCGTGAAAGTTGGAGTGGATGCTTCGATTCGCGGTAGCATCAACTTGTCACATGGACAATTTTCCAGTGCGATAGAATTTTATCATTTGAAGTAACGTATTTTCCGCATGATAAGGCGCTTTGGAGTACAAGGCGCACCCTCAATGAATGGCCAATTTCAAACCGTTTTCATATTGAGGGCGCACCGCATTTTAAGGCGGAATAGAAGCCACGATAGTGACCGCGGTTGCGTTATGTATCCACTAGATGGAGCTTCGCTAAAGGGAATACAATACAATACAGCTTTGACAATTGGCTATAACGAAGCGCTTTACAGACCATTTAAAATGCTGCATCCAAGAAATCTGAATATTGATCCATGTACAAGGTGCATCGGATTATAAGGCGCACTGGCGGCTTTTGAAAAAAAATAGAATGCGTTTAAGTATAGTGCGGAAAATACGATGATTGCACACTGTTGCCACACACATCGAATAGAATCCCAAACTATCTGCTATAAGCTTTCGAAAATGTAAAACATTTAAGCGGCCTGTCTGTCTTCCCCTCCTTGTCAGGACTACAATCTGGAGCTCGACCCCCCCCCCCATAAGACTGATCAATGAGCCATCAGGGCCAAGCCGACTGTAATCAAGAAGCTCATCTTTAATTCATCTGTCTGAAATTCATCAGAATCGCTCCGTCTCGGCGTCGCGGCGCCAGGGTGACAGCTGTCTCACACGGCGCTTCGCCGCCCGGAGCCGCTGCCTGCCTCAACTCTTCCAGGCTCGGCTCAAGGTAGCAGTGAGACGCTGTTCCTCGTAAATTCATCTTGCCCATCAAAATATGTCCTTAAGTAACCTCTGTAACGGCACTCCCATCTCAACGAAAACTATTTAGAGCCCGCCAATACAAATGCAACTACAGTATTTAGCGGATGGTGACAGGTTGAAGAATCGGCTTTTTCAAATTACAAAACTGTTCAACCTACCCCCCCCCCCCAAATAAATAAATGAACGAATAAATAAATAAACAAATACATACATACATACATACATACATACAAGGAGGACAAAAGCTGATATAAGTTTATCATGCTTGACTAGCCCAAGCGATGGAACGTATTTTTTCTGCAATTCCCTTTGGCCAACCAAAGGAGATGGGACCTCTTTTGTTTGTACCTCATTACAGTCGATGCCGTTGTTGACTGACCAGGTTGTCTGAAAATACTCCAGCATTCGCTGCTTCAGGCCATGCGGCAGATGATGCACTCGAATAAAGTCCTTGAGGTCTTTGGTCCTGGTATGATACTGGGACCAGCGGGAGTACATCCTCTGGATTATGGCTGTCACGTTGCCAAAGACCAATGCGTGCATCAGCGCTGCGGGGGGGAAGAGAGGGGGGAATGAATGCATTTGATTGCGGCATGTGTATGGAAAAGTGAGTGCGGGTGACGGCGGAAGCCTCCTGGCACTTGAGAACATTTAACATTTTGCAGGAGTAAGGGAGAAAACATCCACGAGAGAAAACCCCCGCCACGATGACCTCTTTCCGCCCTCTATATGCAAACAGCAGGTCAACGAGCCGAAACCGGATCAGACTGACCCAATTCGATCGACTTGATTAATGTACCTGGAAAATTTTAGACGCGCGGCATGAAATTGTGCCGTTTCAGCGCCTTGGAGTCTCCATTCATAAATTCTACACCCGCAACATGAGGTGCACCAACAAAATCTACAATCTAATTGTATCGGTGTGTCCTCCGCATACCTCCTATGAGCATGACGCAAATGGAAAAGATTTTCTCCACGTCCGTGTTGGCCGACACGTTGCCGAAGCCCACGCTGGTGAGGCTGCTGAGGGTGAAGTAGAGAGAGGCAACGTAAACGCTGCGGATGGTGGGCCCGCTGGTGTTGGCGCTTCCGAGGGGGTAGTACGGCGACTCGAGACGCTTTGCCAGCTCGTGCAGCCATCCTGGTGTCAGATGATGTCATGGGGCGGAAAAGAAAACAGATACGTTGATATTTATATTTCCGGTGAAGGCTTCTTTACTTGTGCTGTTGCGTTTTTTTGTTGTTGTTGTTGTTTTTTGAAACAGAAGCATATCAGATGTTATGGAAGCAGAACTAATCGCCGGTCAAGCCGGAGTGAAGACATGCAGCTGATCCCTGGAGAGACTCCTGCAGACACTGATGAATGGTAATTGGATAGAAGCAACCTCACAGCCGCTTGACTTCCAACGCGCATTCGGCATCCAAAATGCATAATTAGGATACAACGCATTCATCCTGCCTCCTGTATTTTTATTTTATTTTTTTTTATGACACCGAGAGGCAGTAATTGGTCAAGAGGAATCGGCGTCATTCTCACGGCCAGACCAATGCTGACCCGGATCCGCTTACGAGGACGACAGTGAGAAGTAATTACGAGTGGCGCAGTTCATCAATACTGACGAGAAATCAGCCCGGCGGTTCTCATTATATGAGGGACCTGCGTACTGGAGGGAAAGCCTCGGGTTGAATCCGAAAAGATCGACGGAATCACACCGTTCGCTCACTTGAATCCCACAATCGCCTGTCTCCACAAAACAGCGGAATCGATAAAAATGATGATTCGTCATCATTTAAATGTAGATGCTAAAAAAAAATAAAACACCATTTGTTGCATATATTTCTCGATGCCCTTATATGGGTTCAGAATAATATTGTGTTTCCGCGCAAATCCATCACGACTATATTTTTAACACGGTATTTTCAAATGCAACCGCTTAAGAAAGAAACGCACATGCTGGTCAACGCCAAGAGAGATGACGCAGGTGATGTTTTTGTGTGGGGGCACCTCGAAGTGACGGCTGAGATGAATCTGAAATTCAAATTTTGCCATTGCTTACCGATATCCCAGTTGTAGGAGTTGGCCTCCATTTCCATTTTCCCGATGATGTACCAGATGCAGGCCATCCAATGGGCCAGCAGGGCGAACATGGACATGAGCAGGGTCAGCACCACGGTGCTGTGCTGCGAGTAGCGGTCCATTTTCTGGAGGAGGCGAAGCAAACGCAGCAGGCGCACCGTTTTTAACAAGTGCACCACAGACACCTGGTGGAAAGAGACAAAACGAGGTGGGATTAAAATCATACGTTTTGCAGATGCAGTCGTTCGTTGCGATGGAGTGGGCTGTCGGGACAAGGGTGATCGGTAACCCTTCGCATCGAAGTCGCACGGTATGTTGCAAGTATATTTGCGCGTACGGGCACCTGAGTAGGGAAGATGACAAAGTGGGACATAAATGCTATCGAAGGCGCACATACCTGCATAATGTTGCCATCTATCATCGCCAGGCATCCCACCTATGGTGAGAGGCCCTCTCTCGTCCACCAGGAAGCCGCAGAAGCGTACCTACGTTCCCTCGTACAGCGTACAAACCCTCCCCACGAGCTATAACCTGAGCAGTCTTGTTTATTTTCAATTCCTTTACAGATACCCCACTCCATACATTTATCAGTGCGGTATCCATTTGCGCTTTTCATTGTGTCTTATACTGCCCCCAGGTGGCCAGAGCACGCGCAACAGAGGGAGACTTACAAAGTGCATTGAATAGAAGCATAAAGTGTGCCAAAAATGGTTTAGTTATTGTAAATATGATTTAATTATGTAACCACTGCATGTTTTTCAAAAGTCCGATATTACAGAAATTGAAAAAAAAAACATTACACATTTTCGGTTCTGTTCAGATCTATGGCATGTTAAGGCATCCTTGTACTCTATTGTAGGCTGCTACCTCATAATGTGAGTGTCTTTTTAAAACAGAAGTGAAGGGCTGATTCGACATCTGATCATGAATGAGCGTGTTCGTGAGACGGCTTTTGGGGGAACACCTGAAGATACAGAGAGTCCCGCGAGTGAAAGTAAACGGCATCGGCAAGCAAAGTATCAGTTGGCCGGGGTCAAGGGGTGTAGGTCCGCCTAATTGCTCCACCGCCGCACTTCCCCCCCACCCGTGCACTACGCTCTCCTTAAAGGGCGTCTCGCGCTCGAGTCAAGCCGTGCAGAAAAAGTTTTAATGACGCAATAAAGTACGATTGAAAGCCTGTGTGCGTGCAATCGATAGAGAAAATCAAAGAGGCAGCGGAGCAGCAATGGGAATGATCGGCGTGAAGCTGCTGGAGAGGAATGTCGGATGGGCTTCCCCATCCAGACGCATGTCGACGGGATTCGTTAGGGCCTCTGATGGGCAAGACATTAATCATCGGCTTTTGACATCATCTATTGTTAAGGTGCCTGATAAAAAAATGTAAACAATGGGGGTTGAGCACAAAAGCCCAGAGGCTACTCACCACGCTGACTTTGAAGGCATAGAGCAGGTCAAAGGGCAAGGCGGCCACCAGGTCGATGATGAACCAGGTGGTCAGGTAGTGAAAGCAAATCTGCCGAGCGTCAAAGATCACTTGGCCCGACTTGCTGACGTAGGTGGTGCAGAAATTGAAGACAATATCTGCAGGAGAATTTTTATGTTTTTGGAATCAACAACAGCTACATTCAGAGAATGCCGACCTGGGCGAAATATTGCAACATGCTGAAACATTTGTTTTTTGTGTAATCGATGAGTGACAATTTATTTTTTCACCGTAAAGGACAAATATGGATTTTTTTTTCCATTCTTCAATGTGTACATTCTCATCCAAATTTGATGAAAATGAAAGAGCAAAGTCCCAAAGCCACAAGAATGAAAACATGAGCTCCCAGGTGGAGGTTTATAACGCACCCAAGATGAAGAGAATCTCCACGGCGATGTCACTGACGGTCGTGCTGCGGGTGAGGTCGTCGTCGTCGCCGATGAAGCAGACGTTGTACGGCACGGTCACGGCCACGTAGAAAGTGGCGAGCAGGATCAGCCAGTCCCAGCCGGCCTTGCATGTGCTATAATGCAGCAGGATGAATTTGGACTTTTTGGCATCTGCTACCTTGTACTCGGGTAATGGAGGAGGGTCGCCAAACACATTCTGGACACAAAGAAATAAAATATAAACAGAAACAAAATACAATCACAATTTACGCTAGATATGTTTTGAATGTAGAGAGGATACCAAACCATCTAATTCCATCCAACCAATGTCTGTTAGCTTAATGTACCTTATTATTAGTTTTTAATTATGTTAGCACCACAGTACGCGCTGTTCTGTTTTGAAAGTAAACACGTAGGGAGGATACCAAACCACGGCATTACCATCTAAAGTAAGTCTGCTAGCTTAATGCTAACACAAAATAGCAAACAGAAATCAGCATAGATGTTGCGGTCATTTTGGACCTTTAAACAACTACTACTTCAACACAGAGCATAAAACAATACACACGCAAATATACAGTATTTTTCCTTCTCTGTCCCGACTTCTTGTGATTAATTTTTTGGCTTTTAAGTGTTTACCCATAAATGGTAAACGCTTAGAAATTGGTGCCGTAGCGGCAGCGCAGAGGATGAACCGCAAAATAGTTGTTTAATGTAGCGTGTAAACTGTGTGTGCTCGCATCAGGTTTGATTTTCAGACATTTTATTATATCACCACCTGTCTGGTGGTCTCAAGTATTGTATTTTTTTTTGACGATATACCTTATTGAGCTTAATTTTGCTCTTCTCTCTGCTATGGAGGTGCCCAGAGACGTGGTAGAGCACGGCGTTGCTCCGCATTCGAGCTGAGCTAAACGGAGAGCTTGTTCTGATCCTGCCACGCCGTCGCTCTGCAAACACACATTGAAGTGTCCAAAATGAACAGAATTGATGAGTTTCGTCACATCGTAATTACCGTTTTTTTTCCCGCACTATAAGGAGCATCTAAAAGCAGCTTGAACAGTGCATAGTGTATACAGTCCATTCTAAGCCAATAGCAGTGGAGTGCTGGAGACGTTAGCACTGTTGCCTGGTTATGAGAAGTGGAATTCAAGGTTTAAAAAAAAAAAATCTTATCAGCTTTTAGGGTAGCCGCGTAAATGTGCAGATTTGGATTCACTGAGATTACGCTGCCAAAAAGGTATTGATCGATGTCGACGTTCTCCAACGAGGCAAGGCAACGTTCTGCGCAAGCGGTTCGACCACGATGGATGTGTTCTGCTCAATCTGGGCTATTGAAGCCATTTCGTGCACGATTGTGTCGCCGTCGTAGTGCGCGGGATGGATGGTGTGATGCGCTGAGAGTGGGACTCGGATAATAGACGGAGCGTTATTGCCGGCGCGCTCTCAACCGACTGGAAAGGACTAAGTCCTGGATTGGCTTGAGGGCAGATAAAGGCAATAACAAAGCCAGCGCTGAAGAACCGAAGTGCTAACTGCTTTTGAGTGTCCTCTTGGAAAGCGGGCGCATTTTCTAGTGCGTCGGCAAGTGCCGGCAGACCCCCAGATGAGGGGAACAGACAGGGCCCATCCATAAAGAGGCAGCGCCTTGGGGGACACGACACGGCAGGAGTGTGGAGATGGAGAAATGCTTTATTTTTAGACCTAATGAATATCCCTTTGCTGTTAGAACCATCCGTGTGGGGGGGATGGAGAAGGCGGGTGGGGTCCATCGGTGCTGCGGGAAAACATACGAGCTTGGAGGACGGAAGCATACGTTGTTCCCCCACTGCAAAGGAGCAACAGATTTCTGATCCACAAGATCATCGATTTTGTGCTGCTTTGCAATCGGGCGGGGAAAAACACCATCGCCGCGACTTTTACAAACAGAACACCAAAGTGCAAACATTTCTTACCGCTCATATTCTCATCAGAATGAGCTTGTCACCCACCGAGTCACGCCATTGGGCTTGTTTGTCGAAATCTGAGAGGGGCTTGCTGTATCAGCCAATTTCGTTTTAGGTTGAAAAGCTTTTCATCAGGGGAGCAAAAAATAACTTTGCTTTGTGGTGATGCTTCCTGCTCTGCCTTATTTACGGTAATGAGCACAATTATGCACGCAGACACACACACACACACACACACACACGCACATGCAATGACCTACTGCGTGGATAAATTTAGCCCAATGTCATTCTTGCAAACCAAAGTGACTTTGGCCAAAGATTGTCTTTTCTTCAAAACGGATCAAGGTTAACAGATGGAAAAGTTCTAAGCACAAAAATGATTTTCTTTAAAAAAGAAAAAGAAAAAACAAGCACAATGCACTTCTTGATCAGGCTCTTGAGAACCCGTCCAAGGACGTTCGCATTTTCCCTTGAACCTGTTCAGCGGTGGCAAAAGAGCACCCCCCCCTGAATGCATTCTCACCGACCTTCTTTCTTGTCCTCTTGGATGCTTTTGGCTTTAACGTCAGTGATGTTCTTGAACGAAGCCAGAAAGAGCACCACGTCGCCCTTTTCATTCTTAATTGGCACAATGTCCAACAGACACCAGAAGAGCACCCCTGAAAAGAAAAACACACCGATGAACACATTTCTTGACCACCTTTTATCGAAAGTGGCTTGGACCTGAGCGAGGATAGACGGTTCAGAAGTATTTTCGATGTAGTAACTTTGTTACTGAAAAATCTAAGCCACAACGGGAGTCATACGTTAGCACGAGCGCCGCTTACGTTGCGTCTTCGTACTTTGTCGCTTCGGTTTCGAGCGAGGAGCACACAGGGCAGCAAAACTCAACTTTTTGACAGTTGTTGAAAAACCACAAGAGGTTTTTCCTTCTCGTCTGGAGGAATAGGAATGAATGAAATGCAAATGACGTGAATCTCCCATGGAGTTTTCTCCCATCACGCTCACTCACACTCACTTGCCTGCTGATGACTCAGGCAGTGAGCGTATGTGCGCGACTCCGTGCGGCGTCGTGCACTTCGGGAGGATTTTTTTTTACACGACAGACAAGATTATTTGTGGACAACTGGCTCAGGACTCAAACCGATGCGCAACCTTTTGACTTTCAATTACATTTTCCGATATTCTGAGCGAGCTGAAAAACAAAAATCTTGGGACTTGGAATCCTTGGGTCAATGAAGAGTTTCAAGATTGCAGTGGTAGGGAACAGCAGGGTGTCGCCAGCATAACAATTAGCTTATGGGTTGGTTTCAAGCTGAGATAACAACAAAAGGACTGAAAGAGGGGGGATGTGGGGTAGGGGGGCGGGGGGTTGTAAACCGACAAACTATACATTGTGGAAACAGATAAATTGGAATTGCACTTTCGAACAAAGTGGAAAGTGCAAAGAGACAGATGTTGGAGCTGAGTAAAAAGAAATATGTGATATCAGATTACGCAGTGTGACTGGAAAAGCAACTCAAGTCAGGACCACATCTGTGATGCTATTCGTTTGGGGGGAAAAAAACTATTTTTATTATTATTATTATTATTATTTTTAATAAAACCCACAGCCATTTGACAAGTGTATATGAAATCATCCCAAAGTAAGTTTCTCTCTTGGCTCAGCTCATTTATCGACCTGCCGATTTACAGCACTTGGGGACATGTCCCCATCCACCTCCTCGACTCTTTCCGGGCAGAATATCGTGCCAGCGGTTACTTGTAACTATGTTTAATCACCAAATAATGATGGGCAGGGGGGGGGGGCAGAAAATGTCACATCATCTTTCTCTTCAGCAAATAATTGGATCCCTCCATGGCTGCTGTACATCAGTGCCAGCTTAAATGAGGCTATGTCCAAAATAGACAATGAATTCATGAATATGTACTTGGAGATACGGTTAATCCTTCTGTCCGGGCACTCCTCAATAGCACAAGTTAGGATATGACATTTTGAGTGCAATCTAAAAAGATGAACAAGACTGGACAAAAGACTGCAAATGAGAGATTTTGTCATAATCATCAATTTCTGACCAAACTCTCCAAAATGACAACAGCTGAACAACCCACGACTTACCTGTCTTACTGTAAAACATGATCTCATCCTTGAACTCCTTGCGCCCCTCCAAGGCGTCGTCGATGCTGATGATGATATTTTCACTGGTCTCGGGGCCGTAGAGGAACTTACACGCGCAACTCTTTTGCATGACTTCCGCCCTGGAGAAGCCTGTGAGCTCACAGAAGCCATCTGAGCAGTAGACGATGGGGAAGCCTTTGGACACCTGAGCGTTGGCCAGAATGAAATTACTGTCTGGAGGAGGAAAAGAATGGGAGTGGGGGGTCACTTGAGACTATAAGTGACCGTAATTCAATGACCAAGATCCATCCATCATTGCGGAAATTTCCCATAAAAGTGAGACCATATGAAGACATTTAAAAATCTTACACCTGCGACAAACTAAAATAAAAAAACACACAATTGTTGGCACGCTCTTAAGCTTTTTAAAACACGTTGTAACCATATTTCAAAATACACACATACAAACAATGACAAGGCTAAAATATATAGGAAACACTAAACATTTCGTAGTGTCTGTGTCCATAAAGTTCACTGTCAAACCAAACAGAAGACAAAGAGAAGTACACTTTGAGTGTTGAAAATAAAAACAGAGCTTCGCCTTACAGCCCGCGAGCTTAATGCTAACACATAACGCAGTAGACGGGGCTAATAAAATGCACTTGTCTCACACACATTGTTACAAACCTTTAAGCAATGAATATTAGAATACAAACGGTGGACTGTGAATAAAAACGAACGTTATGGCGGCTTACTGAGGACTGGAAACGGTTCCGTGGATTGCACAGCTATAATTACAATGCTTGCTAATTCAGTACCCGTGTTGACATGTCACTCTATTTTGCATGACCTGGCAGCAAAAAAGGACTGGTGTAAAAATAAAAAAAATAAAACATGTACAATAAATACAATAATTTGTTATACAGACTAATTATTGATTTCGTTTGTTTAAAAAAATATGGGAAGAGGATGAGGAAAAATAATAATTTCATATTAAATCGGAGGGCGGCCCGGCAGTCCAGTGGTTAGCACGTCGGCTTCACAGTGCAGAGGTACCGGGTTCGATACCAGCTCCGGCTTACCTGTGTGGAGTTTGCATGTTCTCCCCGGGCCTGCGTGGGTTTTCTCCGGGTGCTCCGGTTTCCTCCCACATTCCAAAAATATGCATGGCAGGCTGATTGAACACTCTAAATTGTCCCTAGGTGTGAGCGTGGTTTGTTGTTCGTCTCTGTGTGCCCTGCGATTGGCTGGCAACCGATTCAGGGTGTCCCCCGCCTACTGCCCGGTGACGGCTGGGATGGGCTCCAGCACCCCCCCCCCCGCGACCCTAGTGAGGATCAAGCGGCTCGGAAGATGAATGAATGAATGAATATTAAATCGGAATCGCAATACTGAAGAGAATTAAAACACACACACACACAATTATTGCATATTATTCTTCAAAATGGTCCACACCTAATTTATGAATAATAATATGTGCTTTGGCTTTTCATGTTATGTGGATGTTGATACAAGAGTGTGTTAAAAACGTTCATCGTGGCCTCTAAATCGCATACAGTACGGACCCCCCCTTGCCCCCCGACTCAAAATCAATTGATTCAACCCTATTACACAAGACAGGAGTTGTAACCCGATAATATTCATTGGCATGAGTCATCCTGCAAAGGGACTTGTTCTCATAATTTCTATTTTCTGCATCAATAATTTCAATCCCACCCCCCACCCAGACCCCTTACAACGCACTGGTATTTAATTGTTTTATGTTGCACGTCAGGCTTTGTTGAAGGAAAACACCTAAAACTATGTGTGGGAATATCGCAAGTGGAGAATAAAGGCCTTGTATTTGTCCCTCATGAGTTTGTGTTCTCTCAAAAGCTCTCCACGCTTGTGGGAACCACATCAAAATATGAATGGATGAATGGATGTCGTGTTCAGGTGTGCGGGGCACTAATAGGTACAACCTACGTCGGCCAGAGAAAACTGCAGCCAGTTGAGACAGATACATCTGATGGACAGATACTGGAGGAAAGAAAATAGATATATCGATAGAAACGTACCAACCGTAGCCACAGCCTTCATAAACGAATAAAATCCAGTGACATAGAAGATAGAGGAGGGAAGCACAAGCCAGGAATGTTTTGTCAGCAGCAGTACACGGGCCAGACAGCTGGTCAAAAGGCGCTCACTGCATTGGGACCGGCTGTCAGTTGTGAGGCCCCTCAGGCTCCTGATGGTAAGCAAAGACCAACAGGAGCGAGGGCCCGAGGCCTGTTTGATGGCAGCCTCATGTGCGTGAGAGACAAACCTCGACAGGAAACGAATGCTTACAACGAACTTGCCGCAGTGCTGTGTAATACAGAGAGGTTTAAAAAGGCTTAGCATACAATCTTCAAACCGCTGGGTCAAAAGTAACCTCCGCTGGGTGAAATGGCTAACCCGGTGCTGGGTCCAAAAGGGGCTGAGCCACAGCTGGGTTGAGGATTTGAACTTTGACCCTGGGTTTGTTACAAGGGGTGAAAATAAAGCTACTTTTAATACCAACATTTTAAAGATGAGCCATTGAAACTGCTGCCTTGACAATAATCAAATTTGTTTAAAAAAATGTAAAAAAATTGAGTGACCCACTACTTTGGTCAATTTGACCCGACTTTGAGTTGTTTTTAATGAAAACAACCCCGCATTTTTTGGGTGTGCACCAATGTGTTTATAATGGGGGGGACTCTCTGTAGCCCGGTAGTCCAGTAAAACTAGTAAAATTGTCCTTAGGTGTGAGTGTGAGCGTGGATGGTTGTTCGTCTCTGTGTGCCCTGTGATTGGCTGGCAACCAATTCAGGGTGTCCCCCGCCTGCTGCCCGAAGACAGCTGGGATAGGCTCCAGCACCCCCCGCGACCCTAGTGAGGATCGAGCGGCTCGGAAGATGAATGAATGAATAAAATAAAATACAACAATAACATAATCAAATCAAAAGTAACAAATGACTGGGTTACATTTGGCCCCTTTTCTGGTTCCTAATATCCTCCGCACAAATCCCGCCTCCTCCTCCTCCCAGCTACATGCCAACTGCAGTTTTTGAGCCGTCTGCCTCAAAATTCTTCATTTTTCACCTCCACCTTTTGGAATTCCAGCAGAGTAGCCATCCTCTGCAGATCATTTACTGTCTCCCCCCCCCCCCCCCCCCACTTCCCTCTATGCACATACACCTTCTCGCAGCGCAGAGCTTGAGATCATTTGCTTTGACCGCTTCCTTTCACTTAGAAAACACTTGAATCATCTCCTTGCCACACTTTTCTACCCCACTTAGCCTCTCCCTCCTTTTTTCCCCCTCTTCATCATCTCCAATTTTCCACAAACTCACTCTCCCTCTTCCCCTCATCCCCCCTCTGAATCTCTTTAACCTAATTGTTCTGATGTGGAAGCCCATATATCATTTCCAATCGTGCTCCCAATAGTGCCTGACAACTGTTGAGGAAAACCCCTCAGGACCGGCGAAGAAAGTCGGGACGGTGGCAAATGCGCGAGAGGAAAGAGGAAAGAACAATGCCAAAAAAAAAAAAAAGGACGACGAGAGATTGGCATGCAGTCTTTTTTTTTCCTCCCCCATTATCGGCTCAAATGATGCAATATAAATCCCAAAAAGTGAAACCTCCCAAGCGTAGCGCCCTTAAAGTTGTGCAAATTGGAGTGTAGCCAAAATGCTTGGACAAAACAGGTCAAACCAAAAACGTTTTCAAGCATCATCGAGTGTGACATCACGTGAGATTTCAGCAAAAGCCAAATGCGGATTTTGCTTTTTCTTTGGCTTCCTTCTTCAACTGCTCGTTCTCTCACAGTCATGTTCCATCTAAAAGGAAATCTACCTGGATGGAAACGTGGAAGAAACTTTTACAAATAATTATACCTCTTCCGTTCATAAATATTTCAATGTGGACGATGCTTAATAATGAATTTCAATCTCCCGATCCCCAATATCAGTTTACTCCTTGATAATATAAATGTTTGATGATGGCAACAAATTGAAGAATGAGGTCAGGTAGCCTTACATACTCTGCAGTCATGAGTCATACGCTCTGTGAACATCCCAAACAACAACAAAAAAAAGTGCCCAAAATGCTTGTTTTGAATCATACTTTCAAGCAGGCCAGATTTGAAAATTAATTCTTTGGAGCATTATGTGTCAGTTTTACAGCAAACACCACCAGAGTGTGACAACTAAACACAATTACCGTACATTTTTTTTATTAAAGAATACAAAATCCATTTGAATACATAAAATATATTGACAAAAAGACAAATATATTGTCACAAACAGTGCGCTTTTTTTCAAAACGAACACATTTCACTTCTACAGCAGTAACCGTGCCTGTCACTTTCCGTCGGCGTAAAAAGCAGGATCCCAACAGATGACTTTCAAAAATTTAATTACATTAGATATAAATGCCTTAGACCAAAATAGTTATTCACTGCACACACCCCCCACACACACACAAAAAAAACAAAACAAAATAGCTATGGAGTACATACAGTCTCGTTTAAAGTGTGCAGCAAGGGTAAAATTCTGATTAATAAATTAATAATGTCAAAACAGGCATTCACAAGCGGTGATATTATGGCAAGTCTACGCTCCGGCACAGCGGCGCTTTTTTTTTTTAAACCCTGTTTCTTCTAAAGACAACAGGCTTCATATTAAGTGGGATTTGGAGAAAATAGAAGCAGCCGAGCCAATCCATTGGCAGGAAATGAGAGCCCGCCACCCCCCCTCCCCCAAGACCTCCCATGTGTACCCTGCAGTACGACAGTCAATGATGATTGATTACACCCTCGCAGGCTCATACACTACACTCATTTCTTCCTTGTGTCCTCGCTCCCTGCCTGCCCACGGGCAACTTTAGATCTGCCATCGCACAATTTGGCTTCATCCCATTCTTGGAACACAGAAACCAGAAGTCCTACAGAAGCCAATGTGGGAATTAATCGATCAATTAATTAATTAATTAATTGGTGGATTGATTGATTAATTAAACGGATCGACTCCAAAGAGTGCGGGCAACCTTGTGGAAGATCCTGATAAGGGCCATTCTTAAATTTAAAAAAAAAAATCACACTTAGGAATGAGCTCAGACTCTTTCTTTCTGCGGGTTCGAAGGTCAACGCTTGAGTATATGCCACTCAACACCTCAATCTCAGCCAGCTAGAAGGATCCCAAGGGAGATAGATTCCTTTATTGTCCGAGATACTCTGATGAGTTTTTACAGGCGGCCGGAGTGGTCATTATAAAGTGGGGGGGGGGGGGGGGGATCCCCACAGAATCTTATTAACTACTTCATTAGAGTTGCTTCATTGAACAAAAGTTTGGTATGGGAGAGTTAAACTGGTTCCTTTGTGGCCTTCTGTTCAAAGACAGAGACAAATGAGCTTTTTTTGGTGCGCATTCGCAGCAAGTTGCATGACGCACGAAAGCAAAAAAGTGCTGAAAACGCATCTCGCTTTCACTTTTGGGTCCTGGGTGACTTTGACTCTTTTACGCAGCAGACGCGCTGCTTCTTTTGGTTCACAAACAAGCGCCGTGGAGCTCACCGCTAAAGTTTTTTTGATTGCGATGATAAAAGAAAAGTAGCCACCAAAAAAGGAAGTGGGACTCAAGAGTGGTCCAAGTGTGGCACACGCAAAGGCGACGTACATTCCGGGATACTTTATTCAAGCCTCGATTACAATAAAGTGTCAGCTGGATTTGGGGGGGGGGGGGGTGTCTAATATGGACTTTGTCTCCCCACCGAATAAGTCTTCTCTGCCGCTGCTGTTGCAGTAATGACGCCAACGCAGACACGTGCAGCAGCAATTGGATTTTGCGTTGTCAAGAATCTGGAAGCAATCATTTCAGCGGCCTGACATTTACTTACATTTGCATCCTAACAACTTGCTTTAAGGCTTATTTCATCCCGTCCACGTGGAATTTTATCAATTCCTACAATCATTTTGTGGTAATTAAATGTCAGATTATATCAATTTATGACAACGGTCGCAAGCCGGGAGTTTCGTCAATCTTTCATCGGGACGAATTTTGGGGACAATCGCTGAAAAAAAAAAGCCATTGTGACTGACTGAAGTAAATTAGCATCAAACGGAGTTCGTCAAATTGCTTCAAAAATACGCATCATGAGCACTCTATTTCCTCAGGAAAGTGATAGAATAAATCTTTGTACAATTTACCTCAAATTGGACAGATTTTCCAAGATGGCGATCCAAAAATGGCGGAGTAGCTCAAATTGAGTTTAACAGTCCAAAAACAGGATGTAGCTTGGTGTCTCCTCTGACCTTTTACTTCTTCTTGAGTTTTCAGGGTGGCAAGGAACTTTCAACTGCATTACTGCCACCTACTGGTAAGAACTGTTAACGAGGTGTGCCCCAAACCTCTTGTCGCCTTTTTTTCCCAACATTTGTCCAAAATCCAGTTTCAATTTCCTCTTACTACCCAGCACACATCACATATTACAATCCTGAAAGACATTCAACAGGACCGAAATAATAATCCTCAAAAGTATTGATGAACACATCAAGTGGTGCGCTAACGTTCTTTTGATTTTGTCACACATTGTGCGGTGATTCTATTCACAAAGGCGTCCTTCAAGGGATCTAAAGTGCTGGCAATTAAAGCGGCTTGCCCATTCAAGCAGTTTATATGATTTCGGCGGCGGTGACATTCATCAGCGTTATTTCACAGAGCATCGAGTGATCAGTGCCTTTTCACAGCTCTCAATATAAATCTCGCTTGCCACTACTTTCATGACACTGAAGCGACTTTTATAGCCAAGCAACTAAATCTCACAAAAGTATACTGTAGGTTGTAAAAGTTTACAGTTTAACCCCTTGCGTGCACCAATAGTGATTGTTGACGCAGCTAAAGTGCTTCCCTCGGCCCTCTAGGTTCCTATTCTTTGCCCGTGACCTCGGTGAATTGTACACGAAATAAACTGAATGAGAATAATGATAAGATAAAAGATATAGCGCAAAAGCTCTGATCACAAGCTGCAATTGCAGACTGCTGATCACTAACAACTTCCGGTGACGCAGGTCACGCGCCACCGTAGGTTTAAGATTTACCTGCTGTCATGTTCCGTTTGTAGTTAGATTCGATGGGACTTTAATTTTGGCAAAACAAACCGGAAGTACCTTGTCATGTTCCGTATTTGGTTAGATTCTACGGCACTTTAATTTTGGTAACACAAACCGGAAGTACCTAGTCCAGTGAAGACCTCGTGGTTTCGTGCTAGCTGTAGTCATCGTTTCTCGTTTTCTTCTTGAGTATATGCCTTGGAAAGCATCGTCTTTTTACAAAAAAAAATCTAAGGAAAAAGAAACTAAAGCTCCATCTCAACATTGTGGATCCTTGGTCTTTTTTCATTGTTCGCTATCTGTCTATCTGTTCACGTCTCGGACACGGACAAGTAGGACAGAATACCTGCTTTATTTTGTTTCATTTTTTAAATCAGTTTTGTGAAAATGAGACGGAAAGGCTAATTAGAGTGCAGTGTACGTTAAAAACATATATATTACTAACATGTACAAACACACACAAATGGTTGGTTTTTTTCCTCCTCTACACCCCTCGAGGGCGGCCCGGTAGTCCAGTGGTTAGCACGTCGGCTTCACAGTGCAGAGGTACCGGGTTCGATTCCAGCCGGCCTCCCTGTGTGGAGTTTGCATGTTCTCCCCGGGCCTGCGTGGGTTTTCTCCGGGTGCTCCGGTTTCCTCCCACATTCCAAAAACATGCGTGGCAGGCTGATTGAACACTCTAAATTGTCCCTAGGTGTGAGTGTGAGTGCGAATGGTTGTTTGTTTCTGTGTGCCCTGCGGTTGGCTGGCAACAGATTCAGGGTGTCCCCCGCCTACTGCCCGAAGACAGCTGGGATAGGCTCCAGCACCCCCCGCGACCCTAGTGAGGATCAAGCGGCTCGGAAGATGAATGAATGAGTGAATGAATACACCCCTCGAGAGCAACTTGGGAAGTCAGCGATCTACCGGTCGATCGCGATCGTCGTAATGGGCACCCCCCCTTGGTTTTGATCGCTTAGCGTCCATTTATCATGTTTTTTCCCCCAAGTCTGATAGGCCTGCTTGGGCCTCAGGTGAGGTCGAAGCGGGGGTTGCATAGAACCTCTTTCGATTCGTTTCCCGGCAAGGCAATCACAGCCCCCTCTGCCTCGACCCCATCTTCCAGTTCAAATTCACTGTTCATTTGCTTCCTTCCCGCTCAAGGACAACACTCGCTTGACAAACCAATGCGCTGTAGGTCCCGGAACAATTCCCCAGCGTGAGAAAAGAGCTACTGGCCGGGCGACTAATGGCTCCACGTGTAGTTGGCTTGGAGTCATTGTATGATGCTGAAGCTGCAGAATGTTAGGTAGAGGGAAATAAAGACCAGGTTGGGAATGGTGCGAATGCACAGAAGTAGAGGTGGGGTTGCAGGGGGGTCAGGCGCTATACCTTTTTCAATTGGAAATACTGCTGCGCCGCGTTTCTTTTCATACAACTCCCTTGTTGTCGTAGAATATTTGGCATACGCCATCTTATATTGGCATGCAAATTCAGCCTATTCACCTTTTCAACTGAGCAGACTTCCTCTTGTTGGCATTCTTTTCGAAACGTGGTATTTATTTATTGCGGTAAGTTTGGGCATTTTTGGACTGCGAAATGATGATCTCATGTTAACTTCCAGGATATTGTTCTCGGATGAAAATGGGTGCACTCCGAAATGTCATGTTGCAAAGGTTGCAGTGGTAACATAAATGAAAACACGTTCTAAAATATTGGACCACAAAGTATTCGACGCGATGAAATTGGTGATACAACGTGAACAAATTGGGCATCATAAGCCTTCCCAAACTCCGTCACATAAACGGAAAAACGTCAGGTCACCGCATTCAATAACATCATGTGTATACAAGACGGTCAAACAAATCCAGCAATAGGGAAAGGCTGCCTTTGTTGCTGTACAATTAATTGTGATAGATGCTCTTGTTTGTTTAAAACCTGCGGGACTTGTCGGATACAAAGGCTCGCAAAAAAGAGTGTGTAGCCTGTGTGCTACTGTCCATGGTGCTGATCACTAACAATGATATAAACCATCAACCAACTCCTGAACGCCAGTCACAAAGCAGCAGAGGAGAATCTGAAGTATATGAAAACACTCAACTAATAAAGTTACAAAAACTAAAAAATATATAGTTTGGATGGATAGTTTAAGATTTTTTGTTTTTTGTACATGCATGTCATGGCGCATGGTACCACATCTGCCTCAGTTTGAGTTATGCGGTGAGCATCCATCCACTCATCCATCTTTTATTTGTACAAGCTGGAAGCCTATCCCAGCTGACTTCTGGTGAAAGACGGACTCTAAACCCTCGACTGATCGCCATTCAATCACAGAGACAGACAAGGATGTGCACTCACATTCATAACATCAGAATTGTGAACCGGCGTGGACTGCACTGAAGTCAGTTACCATTTACAAGTTACCATTGTGGATTTTTTTTTGTGGAAAGGGCACCAAAAATCTTTTGTAATTTATTGTTTAAAAAAACAAAACGGATTATATTGTATATCTTTTTTTTTTATTATTTTGGATGAAATAGAATTTTTTGTTTGTTGCCAACTAGTAAGAATCGACACAGAAACTCTAAAAAAAAATAAAATAAAAGCAGCTTTTCTTCTCATAAATGTGTGGTGCTCTCTGCAGGTGTGCACGTAAACATGCTTGTTATGATTTGGGGAAATACGGCAATGAATGCTAATATGAATAACACTCTCACAAGCAATAATAAAAGATTGACAAAATACCATCAGTCATCATTCAAGTGTTAACTACCTCACCACAGTCTCCAGCCAGCGTGTTATTATAATATCCCATGCCAGGATAATCGAATAACATTCCCGAAAGTCACAGGACATATTCGAGAACAGCTCAAATATCCAGCGCATGTTTCAATGTACAATTAAAAAAAAGCAAACTTACGAGTGCCATCAAAGCGCGTTGCTATAGTGTCCAGAAAGGTGTTCTGCGGTGCTAATAATCCCTTCATCACAGGCATTTTCCCTGCTTGGTATCGAAGTCCCCATCAAACTGAGTGGAGAAGTCGTCCTAACGTGTGAAGTGCACCCTTGAAAGGTTTTGGAGCTGCATGCGCTCGACGAGGCACTCGCTAGAATGCGACGCTTGGCAGGGGAGCTGCGCTGAGAAGCGCGCACCGGGTGCGTCTGGAAGCTTCAGTTCGCGTGCGTCAAGGAAAAGAGCTGAGGTGAAGCACGCGCAGGTGAGGGGCGGGTAATAGCCGAGGGGGACGACGGTGACGGGGTGAGAGACTGCCTGTCAGCGGGTGCCATTATTGTCAAATGGCTTCAATGATCGTCTGTCCGCAGCGTGCAAGGCTGCGAGACAGGCATCACTCTCACTTTTCTCTGCTTGCGCACACATCCCGAGTCCCGAGCAAAAACTTTTCTACCTCGCGGCTTCCATGCATTCAATCGTATCGCGAATAAGCTATGCATAAATGAGCTCGATGTACAAGCCACTTTATGAGGCATACTTTAGTAAGAACTGTAAATTGAGGGGTTCGTAGTTTTGGAATGGTTGGCTGTATGTTAAGAATTGGCAAAAGAATAGATTGATTTCGTTTGAAGACAGCTTTATTTTTCAACGTCTGCCCCGCAGTCCGAAAGAGAACACACCTTTTTTTTCCGGCTACTAAAACACTTCCTGTTTCCTCCAGCCAATCAGACGCTCTCAACATAAACATGTTTAAGAAGACAATACTATAATGTTCAAACATGAAATTATAATAATTTAACTAAAGCAATACAAAGGTTGAGTCAGTCATTCTAAAATACAGCTGAGTTTGGACGAGTCTGTCGGGTAATAAATTGTCAGCTGAATGCGTATAATGATAATGCGTAAAATCACATCGGCCATCAACATGTAGCAAAATACCAGCAGCTGGGAGTATCGTACAACACAATTCACCGGACTGCTCTTTTATTATAATGCGATAGTTTTTTTTAAAATTGGAGGATAATCAGCGTTGCCTCCTGAAAAGCAGCACGACCACAATTCAGGAATCGTGAAGTCAAATGTGAACGGCGTTGACCCCCATTGAGGCGCTTCCGTTGGAGACAGATGGCTAGCTTCTGAATATATTTGTGTTGATAGCGTGACTGTCAACGTTTCTCGCGTTTCAAGCAAACACACTGTTATCAGGTGGAACAGCTGCTGGACAAGCATGCGAGCGTTGAGCGCCACTTAGTGACGGGAAAAAAAACGCCGAAAGTGACCGGGGAGTGAAACAACGCCGGGCGAAGAGGTGAAGAACAGCGCTCTCTAGTGGACACAAACGAGCGGTGCCTGAAGGACATGCAGATTCTCAACAAGTGTTCCGGAGGGGGAACGAACTCTGGTGCTTCAGCAAAAGTTAGCCCCCCCCCCCCGAAAAAAAACTTTTCTTCTGTATTGATTTGAGATTTTATATATTTTTAAAAGAATGTGTTCCCATATTGATGTTAGCATTGTGATCTGAATTTTTTTTTAAAAATCAATAAATAAAAAATTATGATAACAACTGATCCCGTGTCAAATGTTAGAACACTGACAGGTGCCAAATTTGGCAAGCTGTGGAGCGATGAGATGCGGAGAGTCATTAGTCTACTGTCCGGTTACCAATCAGGATTCAGAACACAATGCACTGTTTCAACAAAAAAATAAGAAAATAAAGCACCAAATTAGCAGACAGTGCGCCAATATGAAGTCAAAAGCAGTCGATCCCTTTTTAGGGTGACACTAGCTGCTCAAAGTACCACTGCTGTGTCGGATGTCGCGTGCAGGGGCGCAGGACGAGGTCCCCCTCACCCGTGTGGGCGCCGACTTCGTCCGAGGGTATGCTCCGTGGGGGACGTCCGTCCTTCACAGCCTCCACACACAACTGGGACTGCCGGTGGAGCAACTGGCCACTCAGCTGGAGCAAATCAAAACCGTGCGGATTTGAAAGTAATCTCGAGAGGTTCGAAAAATACCACTCAATATCCTCCGCCATTCCGCACCACGTCAATACAATCCCTGCATCACCTTTATGAAGGTCCACTGAAGCCTTTCGCTGATTGGCGGCTGACACTGGGAAAGGACCACCCGTTTTCCGAGGGCGCCCAAACACAGCGCCCCCGCGGGGCCCCATCGCACTTCCCCATCAGAGTTGAGATCGCAGTGCTGCAACAACCGGTGGGGTTACCTTTGTGGCCTGCATCTTGCTTTGTGGCGGCGTGAGGAGGTTGTTGCCGCGGTTACCTGACTGCCTGTGCCGCTGCACGGTGCGAGGATCATGGCTCCGCCGCGGGGCCCTTGACCCGGGGATTGGTCCACACAGCCACCAACTGCGACGTTGTACAACTTTAAAACGATGTAAACAACCGAGGTGGGAGTGAGTCACATATGGCGTAGTAACTCACGAAAGTGGCAACTGTACAGCTTTGGAACAACACTGATGACATAACACTTTGTCACAATGTAAAGTCATCAGTGGCTTGGCAAAGTATAAGAGTGTCAATTTTGGGGCCCCCTCCGAATAACCTAATACGCAGCCATTAATGTCTGTACGGTTGGCAACAAAAGTGAGTGCACCCCTGTGTGAAAATGTCAAAATTGGGCAAAAGGTTTCAGTATTTCATGTGGCCACCAAAAAAAAAAAAAAAGTGAATGGAGGACGCACTTCTAAGTGTACGTTTCAAGCAAGTCCCGTTACCTTGGCGACATTCAAGCCAGCCAAGTCGAGGCCTAACGACATTTCAAGCAGGTCGAGTCACAGCTCATTCAGTCATCTGGCTTGGTCGCCACACACAGGGCGTTGTCGCATTAGCCACTCTGCTCTCAGTATTTGTAGTGCCGTTTGACATCAACATCTTACAGAGTCCCTGCCTGGCATCTGATAGCGTATGTTAATGTTGCCACCATCTTGGATGTGGCAAAGTGCAGCGAATGTCGTAGGTGCTTCATTCAGATACTGTCGGAAACAGACAGCCGCCCAAAACAACTTCAATAATTTGCGTGTGTGTGTGTGTGTGTGTGTGTGTCCACATTACCTCGCCTGAGAGTCCCGGTCGATCCTGCGGAATGTAAAGTTGGGGATGAATCGTCGTCAGGTACCAGTGGAAGTCCCTGCAGCCCAAAGTCATCTTCAGCTGCTGGCGCTCGGTAATATTGGGCCTCTCAGACTGTAATAAAGCACCTTTTTGTACCTTCTGTGCTGCTGGATTCTTTCCGAATTACGACAATATCACTTGAGACACACACACACACACACACACACGCACGCACCTGCCGTATAAAATGAGCTAAGGTGTCCCGCCTGTAGAAGATATTGCGATACGTGTCCATCCACGTGTCAGCGATGCGGATCTTGTTCCTCTCAAGCTGCTCCTGGTCTTGGAGGCGGCGGAGCTGGTGGTAGTCTAAGTGGGCCACGCGGGAGCAGGGAACCACCTCCATGGAGCCGCCGCACAACCACACCTTTGGAAAGCATGAGCAATAACAGAAGGATTAGGTTTCGTTTTCCTGCTTGATTCCGTCTTAGCACTTGAAAGAATGCAAAAAGCGTTCTTTTGGTTCTGTGTGCTGTACAATGTCATATTCGATTCATCACATGATGCATTTCCCCCAAAATGGGGTCTAAAGGTCGAGGAATATTTTCTTGCTATGTTGATCGCTGGTGGAAAGCAAAACATTCCGAGGCTGTGACTTGAGCACAACATTCCCAACAACTTGGCAAAAGAGGCAACTGGATCACCCAAGCGCAGCGCGTCTCAGAAAAGAATCATATTTCTTCAGGCTGATCTCGCTGGATTTCAAACAAAAAAAACTAACCCTGATTGACAGCTCAATTTGTTCCCCTCCCCACAGTAGAATCCCCGGATCAAAGGCTCCCACGTTATGGAAGAAATGCCTGTCAACGGCCAGAACTCCACCTCCTATGGCTGGACTCCTGTAGCGGTCAGAATCAAAACAGGATGAAATAATCACAAGGACAGAGGATTGAAAAAAACATCCCACTATGGTGTTAGAACAGGGCTGTAGTCATGACACAAAGAGGCCGTAACAGAGGCTGTAAACTCACAGTACAGGTTCAATCGCCAAGTCCGAGTAACCGTCCAGTCGTTGCGGTTTGGACTCCCATGAAAAGTCCAGATTCCAGTCAAAAACTCCCCACACTGGCCACCGGGTGGCGTTGTACTTGAACGTGTCCCTGTGGATCACATCCAGGATGGGGGAAACGACTCTGGTCCTGCACAAAGAAACACCACATGCATGACGTGTGCGCCTGTGTCTAATAACAAGCCGTCATTTATTAGACTCGGCTGTGGTTAGCATGTGTTTGAAATATTTCCATCATGTGGTATTGTCTTAAAAAAAAAATGACAGAGACAAAAGACGGAGAGCAAAACAGAATAGCGGATCATTATGTGACCATTTCCAGACCAAAGATGTGCCTAATTGGAGTTCTAATTGTAGCCACACTGAGCAGCACCAGCTCATGAGAGCAGTAACCTCTGCTGTGAAAAGCCATTTGAACATTTGTCACGCTACTAGTGCACTCAATTGCCCATGTACTAGTTTGCACTTGGTCCTCACTCATATAAAAATTTTGCGCATTCGTAGAATGACGAGGCACAGACTACTTGAATGGCCGAGGCATATTTGAAAAGCTTTTTTTTTCCTCTGGTGTCCTCCCCCCTCCCACTACTCTGAACTCAAATTACATTTCTGTACACAAATAGAATAACTAAGCATCACTGGTTGAACAACTGTCTGACTAGTGTCAGTTTTTTCCCCCCTCAACTATTGCCTTATCTGTGTACTAGTTGAACAACGAAGGTACACTAGTATACCAACTATGTTAGTATTGAGGCAAAACTGTGCACAAGTTGACGTCCGCGCGTTACTAGTACGACTAGAGACGCGCGACAGGTCAACTTTTAGAATTTGATGTCACTGGAAATACGAGTCGCATGCAGTTAACAACTGCGCTCTCACCTGTCCTGGGCCACCCTCTCCAGGAGTGGTTCCAGCCAGCCATTGTGACATTCACAATGCGAGTCCATGAACACCAGGACCTCCCCCGAAGCTTTGGACGCACCCAGGTTCCGGCACCCGCCCGCCCCAAGACGCTTTGTGCTGTGAATCAAATGCACCCCATCCAGCTGGGACACGTATTCACTGAGCATAGTCTTCAAGTCATCTGCAGAGAGACAAAGTTGGGTGAATGGATGGATGGATGGTTGCGTATGGAGATAATGACTTTGGATGGTAACGTAGGACCAGTTGCGAACAGGCGGATGAGCTAGAGTCGGCACGCATACCATGTGTACTGAGATCGTCCACTAGGAGGAGCTCCAATAAGAAGGATCTGGGCGTTGTGTTGAGGACGCTGTGCAATGTGCGTAAAAGTGTGGACCAAGCCTCGTCGTGGAAGCAGATGACCACGCTGGCAGAGGGCAGAGATTCACTGTACTGCTCGCCAAGACACCTGTCACAATAGAATGCATCTCACACTCAACAACTTAACGGCCACCGAAATGGACGATGCGGGAAAAAAAGTGGTTTTGGTTTCGTGGCGGACTCACTTAGGATGTCGCGCCTCGGGCAGAGAGCGATCCGGCGGCGCTCCTTGTCCCACACGAGCGGACAGAAATTCCTTCCCCGCCGCGGGCAAGAGCACCTTGTAATTTCCCTTCTTGTGCGGTGGATCTTTCGTGCCTTGCGTGGACGCCACGAACAAAAGCTGGTCCTCTTTCAGCGAGTTGATGGGGACGAAGTCGGGTCCAAGCTCCAATGCCGCGTCTCCGAGAAGCTCCAAGTCGTCGGGCGGACGAAGGCTCTGCTGGAAGGGGCGGCGTGGGGCGCCGACTAGTTTTTGCTCGGAGAGACGCTCCCCTCCGTGGAAAAAGTCAGCAACGATCAGCAGAAGCAAGGTGAATCCAAGAAGCAGCAACCACAAACACAGTATCCGCCGGCGCAAGCCCCACAGCCCCATTTTGCAGAGAGGCACCCAAAATTAGCCCTGTTCAATCCTGAATTCCATTCTCGCATTCAGTCCACCCCAAAAAGTAACCCACGGCGGCACCGCGAGTGCACCAAGCACGTTTGCATCCATTAGACTCCGCAACCAGGTTGTCAAGAGCCCCAGAAAGTCCAAAACAGTGGACTCGATCGATTATCTCCCCGCACTCCCCGCGGTCCTAAAGCCGGCCTGCACATTTTGCTCGTCCCATAAATAACACATTTAACATGTGCGTGTCCACCGCTGTAAACAAGAAATAACAATCAAATATGAGATGCGGAAGTCGAAATGACAAACACACGGGGGAGTAAAAAAAAATTACCTAAGTATTTTTATGTCGGCTGTTCCGCATATCCAACAGTCAAGTCCAGTTTGGATGTCGTGGTTTTGTTTTTTGGCAGCTTGGGAGCTCATCGGGATGGAAGATAAGACCATGGAAAATACGGGTTTTCACAGCAGGTTTCCATCACGGTGGGATTTAGGTTATAGCACTGCCTAGTGGCAGTAAAAAAAAAAAAAAAAATCCCTTGCCGGACAAATATTGGAATTTTAAAATGAGAGGCCTGCGTGGAGGATAAGAGAAGGGGGTCAGCAGAGGTCAATTGCATGTGTTCTGTTGGGAACATGTTCATTCATAGGGCAAATGGGGATGTCCAAAAAAAAAATCATGTATTTCCAGAAGCAAACACTCCCATATGTCGTCTAGTTGAGCAAAATACGCTGAGACGAAGAGGCGTTCCCTGCCAGCACATAGCAGCACCACATGTGCACGTACGTACCCCCGAACCCCCCCTTTACACACACACACACACACACACACACACACGCACACTCGGAACGCGTCTGCATTCCACCTCTCGATTAAATAACACGGCATGTGCCCAGTAAAAGAAAAAGAGAGCTTCAATGCACGGCCTGTGAACCTAACACAAAGACTCTAAATCACAGGTGTCAAAGTCAAGGCTCGGGGGCCAGATCTGGCCCGCCACACCATTTTATGTGGCCCGCGAAAGAAAATCAAGCATGTCAAGTTCCATGATGCTTTTGCTAAAGTCTGAACCAAAATGTCAAATTGTCAGATGTAATCCACAATAAGAGTCATTATTCTTGACTTCTGATTTCAAATCTAGTTATTCATCAATTTGTGGTGCGCTGTGTATGTAATATATGGTTTCCCAAAATTCATACCGGCCCTCCAAGGGAAACCTTGAAACGAGTTTGACACCCCTGCTCTAAATTATCCCAAAGTGTGATTGTGAGACCAAAGTCGGCTGCAATTGGCGTCGACGCTTTACAAAATTGACGGATGCACGGACTGCGGTTTTTATGATCGCTTCTCCGATGAACTGAACAAAAGTATTGACGATGGTAGAGAAATGACTCTTAAAATGCACACGGACTAAATCATAACCAAAGTGGCATAAATGTGGAAGTACCGGTAGTTTTCTTTTTGTGCACTGCTCTCGGGAACGCCAGAGCAGAGATTTAAAAACCTCAGAACAACGAGGCACACATGTGAGCCAGTAGTCCGCTGTGCTGTTTTCTCTTTGACGTTTTAGATGGAAATTAAGTTGGGCAGAGACCTTGTGATCGCGCCGAAACAAAAATGGCAGTAATGCCGGATGACACGTGGTTTGTCCACTTTGCTTCTGCTTTTTGGGCCCCTGTGGCGCAACGAGCTCAGGCCCATCGTAGGCTCGGTATGGGTTCAAGTCACATTTGTCCCGTGGACAAACACGCGCCAGCGAAAATGGAATCACATTCATGCAATTGGACCGTTTGGGGGATTTGTATGACTTTGTTCAGTTGGTCTCATTGTAGCCGATGTTTGATTCCGAGTGGGGATCAATTGAATTTCGCATCTAAGGGCACCATTGCGCGATTTAAAAGCTGAATTCAATAATCCGAGATCTAACTTCACTTTGAGGATTCTTCTTTAGAAGTGGACAGAAGAAAAGAGGAAGAGGATGCACCTCACTCCTCATGACTCGCTTGCCTCATGGGACCCTAATGATGGATGAGATGTGTCTCGTTAACAAGCGTCACATGTCTATGTGCTCACCCGAACCAGATTCAATTACTGCAAGCACACAAACAGGCAAACCGCAGTGGGACGAGCAAGGCAGTGGGAGAACATCGACTTAAGCGCAGAGGGACGACTTGACTTTTGGGTTTTTTTTTTTGTTTTTTGAGATGGGAGTCTTGAAATATATTTTTCTTCTGGCGTGCGTCGCCTTCGTTCATCAAGCGGATGGACGCAAAAGTAAGACGTCGGCGCGAGAAAGGAAACTTTTGGAATGGGTCGCTGTATTTCATTTAAATGCGTGCGTTTGACAATTGCTCACTTGCGTCGTGGGGGCACAGGACAATTCCTGTAAATGTTAGCCATTTTCCTCACCGCGATGATGTCCTCCCTCCGGCTCGCTGTTGCAGTCAGTCTCATGAGTTTGATTAGCCGAGTCGCCGCCGGTGACGATTGACTGCGTACTTTCCAACTCCTAAAAACAAAAACAAAAGACAAGTAATTCTCTCAACACCGAGCAACACACAAAAAAAAAAATCGAATGCAATTGCTGACATGTTACACTCAATGTTGATTATTTATGGTTGCGAACAATATCACAGCGTCACATATGGACAATAATGAATGTCTTATACAAAATATTTCCTGGCATTATAATTCAATTGCACTGCAGATGAACACGTTGAAAAAAAAAAATGACATGAATACAAATGTGTGAAATATTCAGTCATTGCGCATGAGGCGGGATACACCCTGGACCGGTTGCCAGCCAAGTGCATTTTTGCTCGTGGACAGTTTAGAGTCCTCGATGACACTCTGCAAAATGTTTTTTTTTATCGTGTGTGTTTGGGTAACCGTTTCCCTGTTTCTTTCTCCAGCATATGCTGACATGTTCCCCCACAAGCACACCCCCCGAGGAAAGTCTCCTTTCCCCATGCCACCCATCCCAGGTTGGACTCCCGACAGCAGCCCGTGGGACGACTACCTCTATCCGCCCATAAAACCCAAAGAGCTCATGCGCAGACGAGGCGAGTTCAACACTCAAAACAAATATAGGAAATAGGAATAACAAGAGGTCCATTTTACGTTCTGACATCTTGTGAAAGAGTCATTAAATGCTTTATTGGTCACAATATGTCACTTTCACAGATGGATGGAAAAAAAAAAAAAGACCGGGATAATAATTTCTCACATTCCGCATGATGAGCTCTGAAATCACTCGAATTAATGTGCCCCGGCGCTCGGTCTGTTGAGTCTTGTAAAACCGTTGAATGTCACAGGAGGCAAACCCACGGTGCGCCTCACCAGCGACAGCCCAGCGCTCAACGGTTCCGTCATCACATTCACGGCCAAGCTGGAGTATCCGCCATGCCAGAAAGAGGACGACAGCGGGGAACTCGTGTGGGATGAGCACTGTGATGACGGTACGGAGCCGGAGGCATCGGGTGCTGTCAAAATGCCTTCCTATCCCTTATAGACCGTTTGGAGTATATGCAACAGCGCGCCGCATCACAAGACTTTGCTTTCTTGCAGCAAATGGACAAGCGCGCTCGGGCTACGTGTACAACTGGACGTCGTGGATGGACGACTACGGCTTTGGCAGATGTACGGACGCCAGCAAATGCAACGCGTTCCCTGATGGGAAGCCCTTCCCTCAGAGCAACGACTGGAGGCGCAAGAACTACGTCTACGTGTGGCACACGATGGGTGAGGAATCTGCGCACACTTCATCACATTCATTCCACAACTACGGAAAACTTACAGTGAGTATAAAAAGGCTGCCCCGGAGACAGCTGGAACAGGCTCCAACACACCCGTGACCCTTGTGAGGAGAAGCGCATTAGAAAATAGATGGGTAGATGGATATTTTGTTTTCCTGATGTTACACAAGACAATGGTTCACTTTCATGGCGGAATTTTTATCAGCTCCTGTATGTTCTGTATTATATTGTTGATTGAGTTTTATATTTTAATCTTGTAGCGCAAGAATTAACTGTGCGATAAGCCCTATTTTTTTTTTTTTGGGTCATCATTTTATTTGTTTTCTTGAACCAGGACAATACTTCGAGACATGTGACGGCCACTCCTCCAGTCTGAAACTCAACACCTCCAGCATCCCTGTGGGAGCTGAGGTCATGGAGGTCATGGTGTACCGTAAACGTGAGCGCAGGAAATACAGTCCCTTGAGTATGGACAACGTCGTTTTCTACGTCACGGGTAGAGTATACTCTTTTTTTTGAAAGTATGGCCCACAAAGTATTTAAGTCCTGTGATATTTGTTGCATTCATCAGTTCCAAAAAATTGGTTATTTGAAATAGGTTTGCTCATCTTGCTGTTTGCGTCTTAACTGGAACACCGAAGAGGGAGCATAGTCCTCCCACTGGCTGCGTCTGCCATTTAGAATTCAAGATTTTTCAAATGTATCTTTAAATCTCAAAATGGTCTCAACATTATTTGCCTCTCGAAGCGTCGGTTTTTAACACTCAAATATGGTCCCTCAGCACTCAAAGTTTGCCTACGCCTGGTTTGAAAACCCAGGCGAGAGTTGTCCATTGATGGTCTGTGTGCTTGTTCACGTTAAGATATGATCCCAGTGGCGGTGGACATCTCCCAGAAGTCTGCGGTCAACCGCTCCGCCAACCACGTGTTCTTCCGAGGCGAGGATGTCGTCTTTCGAGTGCATCTCCACGACCCGAGCGGTTACCTGAAGACGGCGGTGGCCCTCGACTATATGTGGGACCTTAAGGATGGCAACCGGGTGGTGACCCACCGCGATGTGACCACACACGCCTACAGCACGGTGGGCAACAGGAGTGTTAAGCTAGTGGTGGAGGCAGCGTTTCCAGCAGAGTGTCCGCCTGCTACCGCCACCTCCGCGCCGACAACGTCCACACCGCCACCAACCCCTACTGGTAATCGTACTATGCGTTCGAAAAATATTTATACAACCTTATTATTGCTAATAATTGTCCTCGGCAATCATGTTTGTATTCCACCTGTAGAGCGCCACACGTCTCCACCGGCCATGACGACGACCCCCCAAGGTGAGCTCGGAAGTGTCTGCGTTGCTAATTTGCACGTACCGCAAACATGGCTGCCGGTCCCATGAATTCATGTCGTCATGCCACTTCTTCCAGCCATCTCGGTGATCTCCAGCTCATCTCCTGTCACCGTGACAATGGGCTTGCCCACCACAGAAGTCCTCCCGTCCGTTGATTCCAGCGGTACCCCAGAGTCGACCCTCTGTGCTCTGCTTCACAGCAAGCGTGTGCTGCAGGGCAACGAGTGCGTCCGCTACGTGCACGGAATCTTTGTAGCAAACATCAGCATCATCGGTGGGTGTCAGGCAGTGACCGCTTTCTACCCATGCGGTCTGATCTGAGAGATGAAGGACAATCAGAGCAATTGAGGATTAAAGTGGGCTGACTCCATTCTGTTGCATCTTTAAGTGCAAAAATGAATACTGGTCAAAATCAAGGTTTAGTTCCAATTTTGACTGATTGAGAGCAGTCCATTGTTGCAATGAGCACATTTTCCTGATTCGTCACTCCACCGCATTTTTTTTTTTTTGCCACAGAGCCCAAGCGTCCACTGCAGAGCAAGGCCAACAGCCGCATTGTTGATGTGTTGGCTGCCAGAGTAACCAAGACTGACATCAGCTTCCTGGTGAAATGCCTGGGCAGGTGTGTATATCACTTTTTCATGTGACGAAACGTTGTCGATCTCGATCTGTTTGTCTCATGTGTTTATTTCATTAAATATATATATATATATATATATATTGGAACTTATATTTGCAATACAGTAACATTTCTAATCTTCCTAAATCTAAGTGCAGTGTTAATGGCCAAACTGGACATCACATTATAGTGGCTTACAATAATATTAAAAATGCTCTTTTAAATTTGAAAACCGCTGATACCAGTCTTACCTCCTCTTTAGCGTCCCCACCTCGGCGTGCACCATTGTGTCGGACCCCACGTGCACTTCGGTGCACAGCATCATGTGCAATGATGTTCCTCCTTCCGCAAAGTGTGAGGTGAACCTGAGGAGAACTTTTCTGAAGCCGGGGACCTACTGCGTCAACATCACGTTGCAGGATTCTCGTACCATGACACTGACCAGCACCACCGTCACCATTAACAAGTTGCAAGCGACCCCCGGTGAGTGAAACGGAGAATGTTCTAGTAAGTCTACTTCTTTGCAAAAAGTTCATGGACAATTTTCCTCTCCTCAAGAGCCCGAGAACCCTCATACTATTGAAGTGATCCTATCTACATGCGCCGTACTGGGAGCTTTCTTTGCATTGATTGCATGTGTTGTTTACAGGTAAGTAATTTTTATCTTTAGACATCCTTTAAACAATACTGTTTTGTAAAGAACACCGAATTAATCAAAAATATGGTCAAAGACAATACCTGAAATAAATGTTCAAGACTTCCTTATTGGAATTGCATGCAGATTTGTCACACCTCTCCAGTTGCTGATGTTCTGGCCAGACAGTCTGTATATTCGGAAATTAGAATGCAGCTCGTTTTACCTTCTCAAGATTCATATTTTTCTCTGCTTCCAATGTCAACTTGACAGGTGTGACGGTTATTTATGTTCGTTAGGGTCGAGTAACTTTCGGAATTTTTGTATTAGCTTGGTTCAGAGCTGGGGCAGAGGTTTTATCCGGTAGTCACAGTAGAAGCTTGGTTGTTAGATGGGATGATGAGTTACTTGTTAAGGTAAAAACTCACGTCGCTTGAATGTGCCTGTCTGAACTGTAAGGGTAATAGTTTATCCAATAAAACTCATACTTGCACTTATCATTCAAGTCCGATTCAGCTTGTGGTGATTTGAATAATTTTATTAATGGTACAACTTACCACAGTTTGGTATTACCACAATTATCCCAAAGTGCATTAGCAATGCGCTCGCTTGTCTAAAGGGGAACTAAAAAAACAGTTCACAATAAATATATTAATTCAGCAGTAAAAGTCACCCGCGTTTATCCATCTCAGGTTGCTGTCGACTAAATATGACATCACAGTTACTCAGGTAATAACCAATCAGTCACGCCTCAGTTTGTGAATGTCACATGACCAAACTCAGTGAACAGGTGAGCCGTGATTGGTCGTTACCTGAGCAAATGTGATGTCATTTTCAGTCCACGAGTGGTAAACTCAAATGACCACCTGACCAGCCCCCGAGATGAATAAAAACAGATGAATATTGTTTCTTAATTCAAATTGTACACACACAATATTAATCAGAATGTCGTGTTTAGACTCGAGGGGGCGCATAAAATACAGTATTGTAAACTGGAGGGGGAAAAAAAGCAAGACTTTTCGAAACACGCCATTTCGAAGTGACCCCCATACTTTTCAACCAACTCGTGATGCAGCACATCTTATTTTTCTTCCCAGACGCTACAAGGTGTACCGGCCCATTCGTCGGTCGCTGTTGGAGGATGCCAGCAACCGCGCCGGGGTTGCAGGTAGCGTGATGCGCCTGAGGGAGGCGCTCTTCCCCTCAAACGAGGAGCGTCATCACCTGCTGACCGAGACGCACCAACTCTAGTTGCTTCTCCCTCATGGCACTTACTGTCACAGTTAATGGTAAATCCAATGCATATAGATTAAAAAAACGAGGATCAAACGCCATTAAATGCTAAAGATGACTTTAATATTCACATAACAGTATGTGTGCTAAAGATGTCAGCGAGGAAACTATTATGTATGTAATCATTTTGCAGGAATACATTATATAATATGGTGTTTAAAGAGTTTCTAATAAGTGTGAAGCAGCCAAGCTTGAATTTGCAATGAGACGTTAAGAGCGTTACGGACTCTCATAAAAGCTGTCAACTAACTAATTCTTGTCGAGAAGCACTTTCATGAGAATTCTCTAAACGCACCAGCTCCAGGGATGTGTGTTTGCAATTAATCACCGTTATAAATCCAAGATCATTCTTGACTTTTACAATGAGAAGATGTGAACCTATTCTGGAACCTATGAAAGCCACTTTTGCTTTCATGGATAACAAGTGACCATTCAATATATAAAAAAATCTTTGGGCTTCATTTGGTTAGCATTGATTTAAAAAGAAGTGGGCCATATAATCTCCAATACAAATTATCAGCGAGTGATGCCGTTTCCTGCGAGCACCAACAACACTGACACAAATAAGACTACATCTCATTGATTTAAAAAAAAAACAAAACTAGGATCGGCAACAATATAATTTTTTTGTCCTTTATTCAGAGGCATTTGACAAGTGGAACTGTGTGAGGGGGAGGTGTAGGGGCACAAGCATGTTTGCAGACGGGGGGGGGTCAAGGGGGTGGGTTCATGCTGTAGTTAGATCACTCTCCCAAATAAAAGGGGGACCCCAAACCCTGAATTCAGTCCCATAGTAGAATGTTACACAGCCACGAAATGCTAACAGAAAGAAATGGCTACCAAGAGAGAGAAGAAAAAAAAATCAGCAATTGAGTAGCATTTGTGAAAGACAAAGGAAACAAGACAGGACTTGTATCTATTTTGTAGTCTTACAAATTAGAAAAAAGGCAGGCCCTTTAAAATGAAAAACAACAACTGCATTTTGTCATCAACTATTGAAAGCTAAATCAAAACAGGTGATTTGACCTTCCCCCACCCCACTCAAAACAGCAAAAAGTTCAAATACAAGGAAGCCACACCACCAAAAAGAGAAAGCAGAAAGTCATGGTGATGGTTGGAGGAGTTCAATTAAGCCAAAAAGAGTACATATAAATACTGAAAACAAATTTTTTTGATCACTTGCCATAAATTTGCACAATTCTAAAGAGTATACGATTTGTATTTGATTAAATTCTAACAAACAGAATGCCTCTACTTCAAATACTTGTCTAAAGAGGTAGATCAAAACAAACTGCGGAGAAAAGGGAGGGCGGGGTGGGCGTGGAGGGGAGGTCAGAGGGGGGGGGGTCATTTTAAGTATCACTTGTGCCACTCAGTTAAGCGTGATGTTAAGATGGCGCGCCGGTGTGGGGTGGTAAGAAAAGAAAGTGTTCTGGAAAAGGGGGTGGGGGGGCGGGGCTGAGGTATACGTGCGCGCTGGCGCTCAGTGGGGGCAGGGAGGGGGCGGGGGGCGCGCTCGGTGGCACAACAGCCCCTACCCCGCCCCCTTTAGCTGAGGTAGACGGCGTTCTACTGTGGAAGCATGGATACACTCAACTTCTACCACAATCAACATATTTACATTCGGCATGACACAAATGAGATTTCCCCCCGCCCACCCCCCGAGTCAGGGTTTGTACTTCTTATCCCTCCTAAGTCAGTCTGTGTCAATAAAACAAAGTTACACTTGCGCGGGTCACAAAAACGTTCAAATCATGTTTCGCTGTAGCAAAAAAACAAAACAAACAAAAAAAACCCACCGCGCATCCATCAGTGCGACTCCCCCTACCTTCACCATGCAGTGATCGACGTTCACGTAGACTTATGTTTGCTAAGCTGGTCGGGTTCGGGCCTTGATGGGCGCAGAAGCGTTCGGAGTCCACCCTGCTCTATCTAACCCGGACCACAGAAAGGAATTGAATTTAATGGACAAATTAAAGTACCATTCCGGATAAAGTCAACCCCAAAACTAAATTGCATTGCTGTAATCATGTACGGTTGGCATTGAGTCACATGGTGTTTTGTAATTTTCTTTCCAAAAAAAAAAAAAAGATGGCTGGACCCTCAGGGGAAAAACTGAGGCGATTCTCTCTGGATACTCGTGTCAGCCGCCAGCTGAGGCGTGCCAACTCCGGCTCTGGGGCTGCTATGTACAAATAGACGTTATGTACAGGGTCATCTTTAGTCACTCACACACATGTACAATGCCACCGTAAAGCACTAGAGTTGAAGGCAAGGGTCAGTTGGCAGCCGACCAAAAAGTTTACATTTTTTTTTCTTAAAAAAATAAAAATGTTCAAAGACTATCAGCTTTATAAAGTATACAAAATACCACAAAAGCAAAAATAAAAAAAAGGAACATTTTTTTTTTCCTCTATAGTTTTATATATATATACTGTATATATAATATTTTTTTTGTCTCTTCTGAGGTACTAGATCCTGAGGTAGTTAAGTAAAATGCATATTAAACTGGTTTTCCTGGGCAGCAGCATTTCAGCACCATTTCCCAAAGTGTCAGTCACGGCGCTGCCCGCACCTCTAAATATATATATCTATTTATAGATATACGGTGTGTGTTTATCTAGGTATTTTTATATATATATAATAATCTATTTAGGACTATCTATAAAATGCATCCGAATTTATAAAATGCCACCATCATTAGACGGGCAGGACACCCAGATTATATTCAACCCCTTCAGGGGGGTCCTGGCCTCAGACAATCTTTCCCCTAAACGTGGCCCTACCAATTTGAAACAACCCCCCCCCCCAAAAAAAAAAACCTCTGGCGGTCCCCACCAGGACCGTAAGAGCAATGCCTTTTTTTTTTAACTCATGAGAAAGCTTCATTCACCAATTAAACACTGAAAAGTATCAACCAAATCCAGAGTCAACCAAAACATCTTTGTCGGGTTTGAACTACCACACCAAAGAGGCGATAGGAGGGGGATCTTCATTTCTTCTTTGTGTTGCAAGTTTAAAAAAAAAAAAAAAAAAAAGTTAAACTGACCACAAAAATAGGGGGAGGAGAAAAAAAGAGACACGCCCTTTGGGGGAGGAGGAGAGCGGTCGAAGGGTGCGTACATGTGAGGGCAAGGTGACGTCGACGGGGGCCCTCCGATACATTCCTACAGTGATGCAGAGAGGTGAGGTTGGTGGCGGTTTAGAGAAGAGGAGTAAGAGGAGGAGAAGTAAGGGGGGATGGGGAATGGGGGCGGGGCATCTCTTAGCCACACTTGAACGTTCAAGTGAGGCGCGGAGGGGCTGGATGTTTTGGTAGGCTTCAAATAACCTTTGACCCCTGAGAAGAGCGTTCGTAACACCTTGTCGTCAAATCCCCCCCCCCCCCCCCCCCGGACTCCGCTGCATTCGTCCCGCCAACCGTCTTCATGAGTCAGGCAGCTTCAGTCACCGTTTTCCTCCAGCGCACGCTGGCACATTACTTCCTGCGGGGCAGCGGAGGCTGAACTCCGGGCGCCGGCTTGGGCTGCTGCTGTCTTCTCACCTGAGCCAAGATCTCCTGAATCTTCCTTTGGGCCAGCTAAAATAATTTAAAAAAAAATAAAATCCAGGTTTGAATGTATGGCTTGGTAAGATTTGTCCACTTTCTATTCCCTGGAAAGTTCTGAGCTGATTGCAACTTTGGGAAGAAGAAGTGGTCCC
This sequence comes from Hippocampus zosterae, assembly GCF_025434085.1. Classification (NCBI taxonomy): domain Eukaryota; kingdom Metazoa; phylum Chordata; class Actinopteri; order Syngnathiformes; family Syngnathidae; genus Hippocampus; species Hippocampus zosterae. Next base: position 19,661,176 of record NC_067457.1, read on the forward strand.
CACCTGACAGGCAAAGAAGTGTCCGCTGATTTTGACGATGACCTGGTCGTTCTCGTCGGGGGTCTGGTCCCTGGGCACCACCACTTCGGCGCAGGTCAGGTTCTGTAACTCGTTTACCTGCGAGCAAAAGAACCAACCGTTTGAACGAAACCACCCAACCAAACGGGGATGGGCGGTCACTCAAACGTTGGAAAGCTTACCGTTTTGCCACCCTTTCCGATGACTCGTCCGGCAGCGACGGAGGGCACCTTGATGTGGGCCTCGAGTTTCACCTCCTCCTTCGGGCCGAAGAAGTTCTCCTCTTTCAGTTTGCCAAAGATGCGACACTGAGCCTGCCACGGAACAGGGGACGACACGGCAATTGAGCCTGGGCAATAAACTTTAAAGAGACCTCCATTTATCCGTTTCTGTGGGCGCGCGGCACCTTAAACTGAGCCTCTGGTGGTCCGACGATAATAACCATCCTCTGTTTGGGATCCATTCCTTCCGCGGGGGCGATCTGGAGGAGACGCGAGATGAAGCGACCGTGCGGTTTCGAGGAATTACGTGAATATTGGCGGCCGACTCACTTTGATGGAGGCGCCGGCAAAATGCGACAGCTGCTTGATGTGTTGACCCTGTTTCCCAATGATGGCTCCCACGGCAAGCGCGGGGATGAACAGGTGGACCGTCTCCGACTCCGGGTGTCCCTGGTGCGTGGGAACATATTATTGTTAATTGGGCCTGGATGCCGTCGCTCACAGCACCGCTGAACATCACACACGCACGCATCCGGTGATGCTCTCACCAACGCGATTGCAGTCCAGTGCCTTTGTTAGTTGGGCTAATATTACCACTACGCCATTTACATTGGCAAAGCGCCGCTTTTGACAATGTCCATAGAATTTAAAGTACCAAGGCAAAACATACTGTACAGCGGTACCTCTACTTACGAACGTCTCTTCATACGAAATGTTTAAGTGGCTAAACGCCTCAACGAAAAAATATTGCCTCTTGTTACAAAAGGTCAAAATACAGTCTGGGATACTCGCCGCAGCTCCGAGCTTCCTGAATGCAACATACCGTATTGGCCCGAATAGAAGAATGTTTTTTTTAACATTGAAATAAGAAGTGGGGGTCTTCTTATATTCGGGGTCTAGACATTATACCAATTCACGACGCTAGATGGCGTCAGATATCATTGAAGCGAATGCTGAACCCAGGCCAAAGTGAACCCCTGTCACAAAGAAGAAAAATAAAAATAGAAGCAAATAAAAAAAGCAACAGGTGGCGCTATAAATCTACTTTTAAAGCCAGTTCATCCTCCAGAAAAGCATAAGGGCAGTGGAATGTGGTCATCTTACGCCTAACCCATAAATTTGGCCAAACGTTACCAGAAAAAAATATTTTAAATCAATCTAAAACTCATAATTCCCACATTCGCAAAATAAAAAGGAGGATCCCCCTCCCCCACCCCTTTCGGACAACGACTACACAGAACCGTTTTCATTCTAGGAAAAAAAAAAAAAAAATCCCCTAACAGATGCTCTCGTGCAAAGTGCCACAGCGGACCACTTGCTCAAAGACACAACCAGCTTCTCCCCCCCCGCACTCAGGTCAATCACACACTCAAACGTAATCGATCTTGGATCGAGACCAATACCCCCAATCAATACGCCAGCTCGGGGCCAACAACTTGCTTCGACTGCCTTCACGTCGAGGTACCGCTCTCCTCATCTCGAGCACTAGTAAAACATTAAGTAGCCAAGCTGCCGGTTCCCGCGCTTGCCAGTTAAAGGTCGCATACGGATGAGGGCCTGAAAGCTTCGAGAGGTGGAAAGGGGGGAGTGGGGGGGGCACCCCCGGCGAGTCATCCCGCAGCAGCGAGCAGCCGCAAGCCGTGCAAAGCTCGTTGGGACAGGTTGACTTACGGCGAGGGGCTGGCTGCTCGCCGACATCACAGGAGCCCAAAATGGACCCTCGCCCCCATAAGGACTGCACTACAGGAAGAGAGACACATCAAACGGGTGGAGGGGGCTTGCTACCAACTAACAAACGATGGAGCTCCAAGGGCGCCAGAGTCAGTCAGGGCACCGCATGATCAGAGTCTACGGGACGCGCCACTTCAACAGGATTTGACGGGCCGCAAAACTTACTCCGAATGCCGGGCCGCCGGGTCCGGGAGGGGGGACGTGGGACATGGATGGGCCCATTCCGGGCGTGCCGCTGGGGAACAAACCGAGAGCGTTCAAGTTCAAGCCTGGAATCAGGTTCGACTGGAGCTGTGGGGGGAGCGGGGGAGAAAAAAAAAAAAAACAAGAGCATGAAGGTCTTAACCACAACACACTTGGCGAATTCAACTTGCAGTTCATTAGGTACACTGCAAAAGGGGAGAAGGGGAAAAAAAAAGAAAATCAAATCCATCACATCCCGCTTCGTTTCCGACCGAGCCGCTTTGACGCGGTTTGCGGCCGCGCGGCAACAACCCCGACTCACGTTCATGGCAGCCATGTCGCTCTCGTACGACTCTCGGATCTTCTTCATCACTTCCTCCTCTGCTCTGGCGCATGCCTCGATGGAGCCCTTCACGGTGATGGTCCGCTCCGGGTTGTACAGGGTCAGGTCCTGAAGACTGCACAAATCGAGGGGAGGGGGGTAGAATATTTACCCCCGAAAGCGCCCTGGTGTCGGAAAAGATTTGAAAAAGATCCTACGGCGAGATTGTGATTTTGGTCCCCGTGTCCTGCTCGATTTTCTTCAGGTTTCGTCCTTCCTTGCCGATTAATCTTCCGACAAAGGTGTTGTGGACTAGAACCTTTAGTGGGATCTCCTCAGTACTGCAAGGAAAAAAAAAAAAAAAAACACGATCAAAGAAACTTTCATGTTAAACATGAGCTGGCGCAAGGCGCCGATTGTGTATTTCGAGGCTTCTCGTGGCCTCGTTTCCAAAGTCGTCTTCAGGGGCCGCAATCCTGCATGTTTTAGTCAATTTCAAGTGTTGATCCGATGGGAGGACGTGTGGGGGGGGGGGGGTGCAAACTCACAACTTGGTGTCGAGTGCTTCCTTCTGCATGATCTCCATGAGCGTTCGGCAGGCGTTCGAACAACCTTCCGCCGTGGAGTGAATGGTGATGGGCTTCTCGGCGGCGCCTGCGTTCTCTTTCCGGTGAATGTCAATCCTGAGACGAGAGGATCAGAAGCGATGACGTTCCGTTCCCTCGAGTCACTGGCGCGCCAACCCCACCCCCCGGCTCCCCGCGACCAACTTCGAGTGGGTCTGTTTGGTGACGTTGCGGATGGTGGCGCCCTCCTTGCCGATGATGGCCCCGACGAACTGCGTGGGGACCAGCATGCGCAGCGGGATGTCCGACTGCACTTTGGGCCGGGCGCCGAGGCTCGGCGAGCCCGAGCGAGGCGGTCCGCGGGCGTTGAAACCTCTCCGACCGGCCGCCGGAGGACCTTCTGGCGCGGCGGTCTCATCCGGGATGTAAGACACCTTCAAAGCGCAGTTCTCCATCATGGAGCCGTTGAGCTTCTCGATGGCCCTGAGGAAAACAAAAGTGACCTTTTGCCCTTTGATCGCATCGGACGGGCCTTGTGAATTCAGAGCGCGGGAAGGTCGATGGAAGGAAACGAAAGCCGATGACGCAGAAATCTCTCTTGAGCATCTCAGACGGAACGCACGCAGTAGCATAACGCCGTTTGCTGTACACCAACTCAATTTCCCCGAGTAGTACACAACGATAAAACTCTGCGGCATCCAAAGATAAGTGTGCGTTATCAGACACTCCGTTCAATTAACCGCTTCTTCTTGCGCGTAGAAACGGCGCACGAGCCTATAAATTAGGTACAAAACATCTCACCCAGAGTCAACCGTGATAAGCTCGGGGCTCAACCACGACCGACCTAAGTAAGGATGAGCGCTTCGGGGGGGGAAAAAAGGAAAGGTGGATGAAGAACGGACTATATCTTTAAAGCACAAGCCAAATGAAAAAAAAATAGTTCCTTTGCAATTTATGTTGCTACAACTGATGTGATTTGCGATGAAAATTCAGACCTCGACTTCCGCTTGAACCGTCTAGGCCTGCGATCCGTAATAACAGGCAGAATACATTTCGAGAGGGGGGGAAAATGACCTACACTGTATAACATGACGTGAAGTCATGACCAAACAAGTGCGATTTACGTCCACTAGGGGGCACTAAATGGCAAATCTAAGCAAGTTGACTTTTCTTATCAAGCGTGCTGCAAAAACTATGACAATTTTTCTAGAGAAGAAGGAAGTGTGTGTGTGCGTGTGTGTGCGTGTGTACGTCCGCACTCACTGCCTGGCCTGGTCCTTGGCTGCATATCGAACATTGACAACCGCATTCTCCGTGTCAGTGTTGACTGTGAAGGAGCGTACAGCAGACATTCACTCGTCATTTGACCATTTACTACCTTCACATGACATTTTTTTATTCATTAAAAAAATAAAATAAAACGTTTCTGAAGGCCTACAAATTCTGCAAGCCAACCCCACTTAAAAAAAAAAAAAAGCGCAGCAACATCTCAAGCACGTGCGTGTATTCACCTTGTTCACAGCATTCTACAGCACCATACTGGGCCAGGATGCCATCCAGGGCCTGGGGAAAAAAAAATCAAAGCCATAATTAGGACCACGGTCGGCTTCGACTGGAACCTTTTGTTGTTGAGCGTAAGCCCATCCATGGGAACTCGTTCGTTTAGCTAGGCTACAGCATTAAGTGCCATTGGAGTTGGACGGTTAATACAGATGCAACATGTCCTTTTTTTGTTTTGGGGTTGTTGTTTTTTTGGGGGGGGGTGGGGAGGTCCAATAAACAAACTGGATCACGCCGAAACATTTTGACCAGTCAATCAGTGAATCTCTGCTCAGAGACCCCCCTCGGAATCAAAGTTGTAACAAAAAAATGCCTTTAAAAAAGGGGGAACCGTTTTTTTTAAGGTTTCTTAGTTTTTTTGTAACGGCATGGAAGAACACCGCGTTTAACTCTGACATGCATGTTCACGACACGACTATCAAAATAGCCGAAATGCCCCCCGGTGATAACGAGTGTTCGACACCACTGTAAGCGACAATCATAGCTAAATACGACCTCACGCGTTAGCATCATTTTCAACAAAGCAGACATTTGACACCAACACTTTCATCACGATTCATTAGATTGCGCAAGTATATTTAAGGTTACGGCTGGTCAGCGACGATTGACTTGGACCACCCCTTCCCCAACCCCCACCCATACAAAAATCAAGACGCTTGAATCTTTGGCGTAATATGGCAAGTAGGAGAAACCTCATCCTCCAAAAACCTCCAACGCGCAGCGATGCATCAACCGGGCCACCTGGAGACCGCAGCATTTTAATTCATTGATTTGCTCAACTGTGGGTGAGTGGGGGGGGGGGGGGGCAAAAGGATCCAAGCAGAACCAAGACCTTCGACCATACGCCGTTGAACCCAAGGCCACACCCCCCTCCCGCCCTTCCCCTCCAAGAGCACAACCCCACTTCCTAGCCAACAAGACTTGCCCACCCGCCCTCACCCCTTCCACGCATGCACACACACCCCCGAGGCGACCCACCAACCAAGCGAGCTCCCGCCTCTTTGCCATGTCAACTGCGAGTCATTGGCTGCGCCTCCAGCAAAATGCGGCGGCGCCCGACGCTGGCTGGCTGGGCTGCCTGTACTTCCGCAAGTGGGGCGGGGGATGCGGGTGGTTGGGGTTGGGGGGGCTGGCCAATGAGAATCCAGGCCATTCAGGAAAAGGGTGGGGCGCATTCCAGCAGGAAGAACGGGCTGGGGGAGGGGTGCGAGCTCATGCTACACATTCTGTGAATCAAAGCACATGGACGAGGGAAAAGAAACGGTCCGCCGGGCCTTAGCCATCCACTCCAGCTCGCCAACACGCCACGATTCTCGCCAACTCGTTCACGTTGAGGGGCGGAATGCACCGCGACCATTGTCTAATCTACCTGATAAGATACACGCGAGGGCCTTTGCATCAAAAAATCCCCAGATTTTTTTTTCAAACCCTACCCCCCTCCTCCCAAGGGAGGGGGAGACCTCCCCATCACCTCTGGAGAAGGCAACCTTGGGCTACATGCTAGTAACACGTGTGGAGCCGCAGCTTAAGGCCCATGCGCGGCGACGCCAGCGCTTGCTTTTAGAAAAATCAAATGAAATCAACGCACACGGCCAGCCAGTCGATGGCAAGATGGAATTGCACAATCGCCACATCACGGTTCCCGTTTGAACAAGTGTGTGTGTTTGCGAGTGTGTGTGTGTCATTGAGGAAATTCTGAATTGTTCTTTCCCGAATGGAACAACACTCCGAGTGCGCGCTGTCGCCACTGTACAAAGAAAATGGGAGTGAGGAGTTGGAACGCATGGTTGGTGATTTAAGATCTAGATTAAAGATTAACAAAAAAAAAAACAAAAAAAGAGAAAGACCTCCCCCAAAATAAAAATCATTCCCCCTCTTTCCACAAATGTCGGAATGTTGACGTAGACTTCAAAGTGAAGCCAGTATGGCGGATAAAGTGGAATTTAAATGCAAGATTTGTGCACCACTCACACCATTTTTTTTGGGGGGGGGGGAATTTTTTTTTTTTTATGAAACAACTGCAGAGCCAGTTCCACACTGTTCTAAATTAAGGGAAATTTTGAGGGTGCGTTTTGCCTAAAAATACTTTCCTTTGACATAATCGTAGCTCCGACTCCAAAACTTTTAAATCCTCTTGTAGTGGGAAAGGACTCAACGTCCCACAACATTTTTACCCTTTAATTTTGCACAACACTGTAAACCGTCAAAAGACTTCAGTAGTTCATCTACTGAAACGATGGATCCCAAGTTGTTTCCCCCCCACCCACTCTCTTTTGTATTTATTTTAACCACGTTCTGCACATGCTCAGACACACACACACACACGAGCGCGCGCACACACATATAGCAGATGTTTCAACATTAAATTCATTCATGAATTGGGAAGGAGGAGCAAGTAGTAAAGCAAAAGTTATTTCAGGGGGAGAAAAAAAAAACAACGCATAGCCTCTGCATTGCCCTCGTCAATCAGCAGCGTATTTTTTTTAGACGGTATAATTTATTTAATCCACAGCATCGCCCCCCCACCCCCCCCCCCCCCCCCGAGATCATCACTACATCTGCGCGCACACCTTTGGCTTCGACGACACCATCGTTTGCGCCGATAGACGCGGATTAGCTAAAGAAACTCACAGATTTGCCACACGACGCAAAGACTGAGCCAATTCATTCTGAGGCGCAAACGACAAGCTGCATTCTTGCACGTTTCTTCTCCAAGTCCAGCCAACGTGTCGCTTCTCCAAATGTTGTTGCGCATTACACACACACAAAAAAAAATTATTTTAAATCAGTGGCTCGAAACCTGAGCGTCGCCATGTCAAATTATTTGTTCCAACCACGGTTTGGCCCACCACTTGGTGAGCTCGCTTGGCCTGAGCCGAGGTCCAGCCATGTGCAATCCCATGAAACATGTGCTATGTCGAAACGCTTCCAGAAAGGGGGTGGGAAGGGGGGGGGGGGTATCGTCTGAATGAAAAAGAGGCCAGCTGGGGTGGCCCACCACGTACCAAACCCCCGGAAACACTCGGTAGCCTGTTAGCACTCACCTCCCACCGCATGTCAGGCGGGATGTTCCTGATCTGCAGTTTACAGCTCCTGAGGAGAGAAGAAGGGAAGATGATGTTGAAGAACGGCTAAATGCTGATAAAACTTGACCGAGGTTCTCATGGAGGCCTTAAAAAAATACATAAAGAAATAAATGGGGGATTAAGAGCCAGCATTTATTCCAGCCATGTGAACGTCAACTCCTGTGAGGTCTGCGCCATCTTTAAAGGCGTAAACGGTAAAGTGTAATCCGCTTTGCACGTTGGTTGAGGAGCTATCTGGTCCATAAAAATGCAGCTAGGCCAAGCCATTATTTCCAATATGATAGCAGCCGTCGCTCGGTGTTCAGGATGTCGAGATTGAATGTAATTGGGTGGCTTTAAAATGAGAGAAGGAGCTAAAATCGCAACACGCCACACGCACGGAACAAAGGAAATGTATGATGGAGAATAAAAATAAAAGACCGTCTTGAGAACAGTGCACTAAACAAAAGTGGAGTCAATGAATGTCCGAGAGAGTGACTCGCACTTTTCCAGGACGACCCAACTGTTGTGTCGGGAAAAGGGGGGGGCGGGGGCGTTCGAGCCAACCCGAATGGGCAAGAATGAAATTCGTGCACTTGTTCATCCAGCAAAGATGAGCGGACTTAACCGTGCTGACTGGTTCGAAAGTCACGTTAGTCATTAAAAGCATTCGGGGGTGGTGGGGTGGGGGGGGGGGCGCAATTAAGAGGGACACACGCAGGGGAAGCGCGAGACGACAAAGCGACAATTGCATGTTTGAGGCTTTGGAGTGTTTTCCCTGCAGGAGGACGTTGTATAGAAACGGGAGGCCACTCCAAAGTCCGCTGCCTGTTGACAAACCTGAAGGGCCGTAATGTACATGAGGGCGGCCTCGTGTGCGCAACAACAATGTGGGAGACCCGAAACCAGGGGGGTGTGGGGGTGCAGCACCTTTATGAGCGACATCACACAAACCCACAAGTGTCAAAGGGATGTTAAAAGTTGATTACGCAACCCCCCCAAAAAAATAATAATAATCAAGGGGCATAATAACATTCCAACCAGTGGCACGCATCCACTGCAGTGTATACGACTCAGATTCGACACTTTTGACTACTTGAATCTAGCAAATTGCAGTTTGCACCGTAAATTCAAAGATAACCTCCAAGTGGAATTCCAGCCCTTTCCGGCCAACTGTGTGCCATTCCAGGCTGATCCGTCCCACCGCCAGCAACCCCCCCCCCCACAACCCCCAGCTCCTCCTCCTACCCACAGATTCTGTATGCTCTGCATTGCGGTGAGAACGCCATGTGAAATGTGCAAATGCACCAGGGCCGACCTATAGCTCCACAGACAGAAGAAGTCAGGCAGGGTTAGGAGGGGCAGGGTGGTTTGGAGTGGGGGTTGGGTGCTCTATACATTCCCTGGTCCCCCTTGCAGCCTTTGATTTGGGGATGGGTGATTGGGGTGTGGTGGTGTAGGGCGGAGGGGTGGTGGTGGTGGGGGGGGGGGGGGGGGACTAGTCCTGTTTCAGGCAAGGGTAACAAGGGCCCACTCTACTCGGTGGGGGTGGGGCCCTGTTACCATGGACACGGACAAGTCCACTGACAGGAACATGTAGAGCTGGGCTAAAAGTGTGTGTGGGGGGGGGGGGTGTAGTGACTGGGGCTGGTTTGTCATGTGATGGCCAAGACCAAGCCGGTGCTCCTTACGTACTCTTTTTTTTTTTAAACACGCCAGCTCTGTACGTGTTAACCAATGGTGAGAAGGATGAGAAAAAAAAAGACATGCAACCCCCCCACCCAAAAAAATGAAGAAGAAAGCAGCTTCTACTGAACAATATGGAGGCACTGCAACCTACACACGTAAAGAAACACAACGAGTGCTCGGCGCTCATCCAGCCATCAGACTATTCATACGCACTGGTTCCGACTGAGCTCCACACATTGGCCAGGTTATGCCACTCCGGTCGCCTTCTACACACCAAAGGGCCTTAAATGCTCACTGTGACCCCCCCCCCCCCCACACACACACACATAAATAAGATACACATTCAAAGCCCTGAGTTTTTGGATGACTTGCTTTGTAAGCTCCCTCAGAACATTCCAATGAGATGAATATCTTCAGCCAGACACCACGAGGTGACTCAACTGAAAAGACCGTTGCACGTTGCCCCCCCCCACCCCCCCAACAACCTCATTCACAAAATACGACGAATGTTGGATGCACAAGGCTACGTTGACGTGAAACTGTGGGTAGATTGCAGGAGTTGTCTCCCATAATTCACACCCCCTCTTTTTTTTTTTTTTATAAAGTGCACGTGGGGCCCCAGGATGACCCTGCGAAGCAAACTTCTCAAACGAAAAGAACCAATTTTTACCCCGTTCTTCAATTTATTTTTTAAAAGTTCACAAGTGAGGTCTCAAATGTGATAAGAGTGCGATAGGAAAAGCATGTGGACTTTTTTTTTTTGCCCTAGTGTGTTTAACAGCAGTATCATCCGCACAGGCGCGCACACACACACACACACGCACACACACACTTCCTTCTTATACCCACGCCATTTTTTTTCCTTCTGTACATGTGACTCAGTGAGGATTTTGGGTTATGCCCGATTCTTTATATCAACGCCCCCCTCCCAGACGCAAATGGGAAGCCGGGAGTTCACGGAGACTCTAGACAATAATCACAAACTGGAAGTGAATCAAAACACACTTGTGGAGGGAGTACTTTTTTTTAAAGATAAAAATTAACAGTTTGTAGGAGAAAAAAAATTGGCTCACTGTAGTGCTCATTTACTTTTAAAAATTCTATTTTTCAAAACCGTGAGTTGCTCATAAATTTTGCTTTTATTTAAACTCTCACATTTTGTCCCAATAAAGCGCGTCCCCCCCGTAGCTGAACCTTAACCTAATTTCTGATTTTTACTACAATAATTATACTTTAAAAAAAGTATTTAACCTTCTGTTGCACACGATATAGAAAGTGTTCACTTGATGTACTTTTCTACCGTTTCCCCTGAAATGATTTCAAATGATACACGTTTGGTTAACATTTTAATCAATTAATGATGTACATGACCGACTTAAGTAAAGCCAACGGATCCAAATGATTTTTTTTCTTCATTGCAATGGTTCATATTCACAATGAACTGTGTGTGTTTTTTTTCTGTCCCTCTCTTTTAGATTTTCAAAAACCTTTCGGAGAATTCCAGCCCATGCTCTGTGTTAACCCCAAATTGGACACTGTACATGCTTGCATCTTTCCTGACTGTTTATAGCACTTCCCTTTTTCCGGAGGAGTCCAAAGGTTAAAGACATGGTGATTGGCCAAGCCCCCTCCTCCTATCCCTCCCCCCAGCTGATATTTGCAGAATGCAAAGAATGGCCCAGTGTGTGCGTGTGTGTGGCCCATGTTGCCTTTACTATCCATTTGTGTGCTCATGAAAACTAGTTTAATTTGTAAACTAATTTGTAATTTGTATTGTTTGGCATTTGACTGAGCATGACTTAGATTTGTTCTTGGTTTTGCTGTTCGGTGCTTTCTACCGTCTTTGTTACCGATTTGCTTTACTGTTTGTTGTATATGTTAATTGCTCCATGTACAGCACTTTGTATGCGAAAGTGCTCTATAAATACAGTTGAGTAAAACAGACGTTTGTGTGAAGAAATCATTAATTCAGCACGTCTATTTCAAAGGCAGATTTTAGCACGTCAAAAAAAACGCCCACATGACACTCTGGTGGGGGAGAAAAAACGAACTCATGAGAAAGTTAGCATTATTTTTAGGTAATAGACTCATCTGAAAAGATACAATTTCAGACATTTTTTTGGGGGGGGGGGTGATAAAATGTTGGGCAAGTTTCCACAGGTGACAGCCCATTTCAACTTGGCAGCTAATTCAAAGAAACAACACGTTGCACACAAAACGTGTAGCCATGACAAGAAATCATTCAACATCTTAGCTCACACTATCAACGTACCAAATGGACTATCTCAAAATATTCATAAGGCTGTGGGTGCGCCAACTCCACAAGATGTGCACGCAAGGAGCCAATCTATAAGCATTTTAGAGGAAATACCCCAAAATGTCGTTAAACTGCAAATACAACAGGACAGGTGCCAACGAGTGTGCAGTTGTGCAATGGGGTTTTGCGTGACTTTGGGGGCCCCAAGGCTTCCCATTCTGCTTTTAGCGTCCATCTCATGCATGGCGAAGGGGGGGGGGGGAAAAAGAGAGAGAGGGGCGGAAGCCAGCAGATCCTTCAAATGGACGACTCCATGAGGCCTGTGCGTAAGCCTGCTGTCTCTCTGAAATGTGGTTTTCTTGTACAGCCACTTGAATGGGGAGATTTTTGTACACCCAGCACGTGTCTGCATAAGTTATTTTTAAAACAATAAATACGTACAACAAAAATGTGACGGTTGAGCCCAAAAGGCAGCACCCCACTGTCAAGGCAGAGAGGAGGGGGTTGCTACAACAAGCCATACGCCCCTTTTCATTGACCCCCCCACACACACACAACATTCAGAGGGGGAGGGGTGACAAAACATACATTTAAAAATAAAAAAGCACAAACTTTTAGCAAAAAGGTTATAAGTTATAACCTACCTTTGACGTTTTGGCACAGAGTGTTCCACATCGAGAAGTTTCCCATGGAGTTCAACTTTACCTAAAAATGCAAAAACAATTATGCATTCATCGTAGCTAGTGAGGGATTTCTGCCTCCTCGTTTAATTAAATAAAAACAAATCCACGGACGTGCAAGGGGTTGGGGTGGTAGGTAATATTAGCAGACAGCCGCTAAATGGCTTTTACAAAGACGAGTTGCAATGACGAAACCGTTTCATTCAAAATCATTTTCATTCAATGCTCTTTGGCACATCTTTTTGTGCCCAAGAGCAGCTATTTAATATTAAAAAAAGCAGTGTAGCCAGTGCCAAAAAAATGCAAGTGTGTTCGCCTCATAGTTGGCCTACATTTTGAGCAACACAATTAAACCACCTGGTGTGTCAGCATGGGCAAAATGGCTACACAACACAACGAGCGACTTGTGGCCACAGGAGAAGGCTTGTGGGACGTTTTGAAAAGAAGCTTGTATTTTAGTACTACTTGAGAAGCCTCGAAAAGCTGCCTGCCACGCATATACACACACACGACGACGACGGCCTCTAACCCGAGCCCGAGCAAAGGCCCGCAACAAGGTTCGACTCCACATGAGAATCCAGTTGATATTTTTGATTCATCGACTATAATTCAAGTGTTTAAAAAAACACACACAATGAGATGTGTATACAAATAAAGCAAGACACCTGAGCCGCAATGATCACATTGCATTTCGAATAGGGGCCACGCACACACACACACACACACACACACACACACACACACAAACCAGTTCCACGCCGTTGCAAACGTCTCACCTGAAAGAACATCGATGGCCTTCATTGCGGTCTTCTCGTCAGGGCAGTCCACGAAGGCATAGCCGGTTTTGACCAGAAATGGACCACTGTGGGGAATGTTCCACGTCTCAAAGATAGTTTCGAAGTCCTCTTCGCTGGCCTCGGCGCTCACGTTGCCAATATATAGCTTATTCATGTTCACAACCAACAACAACAAAAAAACAAACAAAAAGAACCACCCAACGGCTCAGATAGCGACTGTGCCGCGTTTGGAGTTGCCTCAAAACAAACAAAAAGAAAGAAAAAACAAAAAAAAGAAAAGAAACCCCGCGTTTAGTGCACTACGGAATGAACCGATAGATTTAAACTGGCAGCCTCGTAGTGGCTTCGCGCTCCCGCGCCCCTCTCTCTTTCGCCACGCAATAAATAAAAGCTTAATTATTAATCTTGCACGCTCTTCCAAACGACGATGGGCTGGGTAGGGAAGGGAAAAAAGGAGGCGAAACTACTTTGTGTCTTCCTCCGAAGAGACGGACAATGTCACACACGCTCAGGCAGGCACCCGCCTCTGGGTCGACTACAACCAAGGAGAAGAAGAAGCGACGAAGAAGAAGAAGGGGAGGGAAAAAAATCCGCTTCTATTCCGTTTTTTTTTAATGAGCCACGTGTTCAAACTACAAATCAACCGACACGTGAGGAAACCCAATTGCTCAATTAAGTGTTTGGGATTGGGGGAAAATTGCTCGGGAATCTGGGGTGGGGACAGTTGTGGGGGAGTGGATTTTTTTAAGGAGGGGAAGAAGAGAGGGATTGGTGTTAAAAGGAAAAGGACCTGGGCAGCGTTAGAAAAAAAGAGGTTCCGTTCGAGGCTGCAGTCTTTCCTAGAATCACATTCGTACGCCTTTCTCCGCATTAAAAAAATCAGCTTCGTTCTCATTGGACGCCGGAGCTATAGTAAAACGTGCCCGCGCGCGCGCGCACGCGCAAAGAATCTCCACTTAAGCAGAGTGATCTCACACACAAGGACGAAGGGGGGGGGCGGTGGCCATTCATAAATGATGGTGTACGACTATTTTGCTAAAATAAGGAATACGAGACATGTGATGGGGGGGGGGCGTGACCCGTGGTCTTCACTCACGCAACGTGGGAATGACACGTATTCCTAATCAAATGAAGGCGTCCATCTTCCCTCATACGCTTCCCCTCCCTCAATACGCAACCAAAGTCAAACAACTCGCCCGAGTGAACCATAACCACCCGTTTCTATATTTAGATGTATTCATTCCCTTTTAAATGCTTCCACGGTTCTACTTTGCTACGAGTTTGAGCTTGGCCATGTGGTACATAGCGAGCCTTGGCTGCCATGTTGACTGCAAGAGGGGAGGGGCTTTCAAACATGGCGTCCGAACGTATGGCCCAATTGAAACGCAAGAAGTGCATTTTTGAAAATGTACACGTCTGTTTTGTGCAGTCAAAGGTCACGACGGATGGGCCACAACATTAGGTACATTTGCACAATCGAACGCAGTGTTTTTAAACGCAAGTTTCACAGTGCTTCACATAACCAAGCGAGCCAAGACTCATATTTTCCACTGGGGAAATCAACCGGGACAAACACCAAGCAAAAGTGATATAAACAAAAGTATGTGTTACCGAAGAAATGGTCATGATGTGTGGTGGTAAGACCGGAGCATTAAATTGTTGTGTCTGTCACAATTGGCCGTTGGTATTAAAAAAATGAACAAAGATACAGTATTTGTAGTGGAATGAAAACTTTCTGACCAGTTAAGCATAATAATTAATAAGGAGGATTCAATGCAAATTTACTGCCTTTATAAACCTACTTTGAGTTGTGATTTACATGTACTAAAATCATGACTGTGGTGAGAGATTTTTCTAATATTCCACAGTTAAAGTAGACAGCCCTCTGTGTGATGCATTGTAGTTTTACACCACAACAATTGAAGCAAGAAACACGCCTCTCTGACAGTGTGAATCAAAATGTGGTGATGTTAGACCTCAAGTCATGTATTTCTACACCGCAGTTGCGTTTGTGTTCTGTCAGTAATATTGTATACTGCACCTCTATCGATGATATATCATCATTGTAAGAGTTATAGGAAATGTGCACGAGAGCACTCCAATTCATTTGTAAATCAATTTTTGCACATACAGGTTTTTTACAATGTCATGCAAGCGGTGATCAACATGTTTTTGTTTTGCACCTTATAGTCTGGTACGGGGTATTTTCCTGGCTATCAATGCATGCTAAACAAGTATAAGTGTGGTCAATAAAAGTAAGTTATCAAATACAGTATTGTTCCATAGGAAACTATTTCTAACAGTAGTAGTAGAGTTGAAAGTGCATGTTGTTAGTGCTTTTTCCTTTCTAGTAAAAACAATAATAATAATAATAAACAGCATCATAATATGTAGTTTTCGGGCCCTTTGAATGAGTGGATAAGTACCGGGCCATGCCTGCCTGAGAGGGTTTCCTCCCTCACACCACATGCTGCCCTCTGATTGGCCGAGAGAGCCAACCAATCAGAGAGCAGCACGGCCGCTCCTACTACCGCCGCCGGTGCGGCCGTTTGATTGGCGGAGGGAGAGCGACTATTCTATATGAACCAGCCCGCCAATGATGCGTTTACGTCCACGCTGAGACTGTTGGACTTTGGTTGACACTATAGGGATGGAACGAAATATGAGCCACAGAGCCAACTTGTGGTATTTTTTCAGATAGTTGATTGAGTTCTTGCTCAACTCTTGCCTGTCCCACAATTGAGTTACTTTTACAACAAACCGTATGGAACTATAGGTTCTTTAAAAAGCAATGCGCCTTCTTCCTAGACGCTCATACATTTAATCTGTTTATATTCGAGTCACTGGTTGGATCTCGGAAAGTTTTTAAAAACAGTTTTTGCCGAGTGATCGAATCGGTACATTTACCATAAATATTTTCGTTACTTGGCACGTCCCGTTGATGCGCTTGTGTTTACAAAAATTGTGACAATTTATCTGAGTGAGAAACAACACGGGGAAATATGGTTTGTGAGGCCGCTGCATATAGATTTTTTTTTCTGGACAACTGCAGCCATGCTGTGTGAGCTCTCGGGCCGTGCACGTCGACTTGAATGAGCTCACGCATGGCTGCGGCCTCGTTGTGTGCGCGTGTGCGAGGCTACGGCGCAGCCATGTGCGCGACGGATGAATGTATCGCTGAGGAATGTACAGAACGCCTCCCCCCACACTTCTAGAGCCCTCCACCCCCTTCTATGGACTCCTTCCATAGGGGGGTGAAGTAACATAAAGTTGGGAGAGTCCATCATTTCCTGTTAGTTAGTGCACGTGGGCCAGATTTAACCGAATGTAGCGCTAAAACTCTTTTTATTTTTTGTGGGGTGTATATCTGGTAGGTTTTAGTATGTTGTCGGTACGAATCGGCAGTTATTGCTCAATTTCAGGTTGTTGTTGGCCTCGCTCATGTAAAGTCGTCGCCAGGGCTCTCCCAAACCCACTTATGCTACACAATCTCTGGATTCTGTCATCTGGTGAGAATTCTTTACGTCTTTTATTCTAATCATTACTCTTCTCGGGTCGTTCTTCATGTATTAAGCGTGTGCAGCAGAGCATCCACTGAGAGTGACCGTTTCGTACGCCATGTTGAGCCCTGGCTGTTACGTACACTGATGCCTCCTCATCCACGCTAGCACATTAAGTCTTATTTGCTCGAAACACGTGCACCAATGCACTTCAAGTGGATTCACACTAGTTCTCCACAAAAACAACAAACTAACTGGATGCTTTTTAACCCCCCTCCATTTTTGCTCTTCCTTCTTGGAGATGACAACCCTCATGTCAGTAATAAAATGGCGGTGTGAGTGTGTAGTGCAGTGTAGTGTGTGTGTATGTGTGTGTGTTCAGCACATTCTAACAAGCCAGTCCCGATTTTTAACATAGATGGAATTACATTACACTTTCGTCACATCAAATAACAAATAAAAGGGTTATAGATCTCGTACGTTAAAATTTGTAGAGGGAAATGTCTATTTTTCTGGTGTCATAACAAAAATGTTTTAACTTCTACGAAAGCATGCCTTCCGTCTTGTTAGGGAAGAATGAATACATTTGTATTTTTTTTAAATAGGGAAATGTTGCAGTTTTTAATTCCGTTACCTAGCACGACAGCATATTCATAGCAGGTTCGTATGTTTTGCATGGGTTATAAAGTGTACGTTACGAATTGCATTGTTTTTAATATTTCGAAAGCTGCTATGAGACAAGACGTGTGATATTCATTTGATTGACTCATGTCATTTCCAAATAATTAGGGTTTTAAAGGACAGTTGTTGATTACACGATGTTGCATGAGCTCACTTTTTTTAATATAAAACTAAAGTCCACGTCCTCCAGTCCATACATTTGGTTAAAAAGTCACAATGTTCAGATTTCTTCTAATATTTGCAGAAAACACTTTGTATTTAACTGAACGACTGGGCGTAATTTGACCGTTTTTTCTACTTCTGTTTAGGGTTTCAAGATTGTATTCTGTCAGTTATTCCTCACTGTCATCTGTTCGCAAAATGACTTTATAATAATAATAATACATTTTACTTAAGTAACCACTTTCTTCGTGATTTGATCCAACCCAAAGCAGACAGAAACGTGGGCTGTTGCACTTCAAGATTTCACACTTGTACTTTTGTCTATAGTACTGCAATAAAATGTGCAGGATTTTTTTTTTTTTTGGAATGTGGACAGCACATAGCGTGGAATGGATTAGTCTGCTAACGTGTGGACTGAAACTGTTATTTTTTTGTTCTTGTGGATATATTGAGAATGCAAATGTGTATGATCTATTAGCTTATTTAGGCTAAATGCTTGTGATTGGGGGAATTCACATCCCAGGTATGGATTCATTAGATTTTGAAACTGGGCCTGGAAGTTCTTTCCTGTAGTTAATGTTTTGTTCTGTCATTCAATAAAGATGATTTTGAAAGAACGGCTGTATTCTGTACCGTTTTGATTCCAAAGTTCTCATTTAATTCGTACAAAATACACTTTTTAAATGAACATTGAGGTGGGGCGGGGAAACTCTGTGCAAAAAGATTTCCGGAAATACATTTTGATATGGTGAAGGTCAGAAAAAGGGATATTTAGCATCTAAACATAACAGCAGATGAGACAACTAGCTGACTAGGTAAATAACTGATTTAGAGTCAACGCAGACCGTAGAAACAGCGCACGTTTGGCATGCAGTCAAAATGTATCCAAAACATAAAGAATAGTCACCATTCTCTCTTTTTGATAGTGCAAGTACACCATAGGTTACACCAGGTCAGCATTTGGGGCAAGTTGTGTTTATGTACACCACAAAAATCAGTTTGAAGCATATCAAAACTTCACAGCAAATTGGGGGAAAAAAGATGAGCTCCTGTGAATTCACATCTTATGACTTAAATGTTAGCTGCACGCAGCTTACGACAATCAAGGCTAGGGACCATTGGGCCCATTCTGTCGCCAACAGGCCATAAAGTGCACTTCTGAAACATGTAGCGCTTATCCAGGCAGACTACAGTTGATCAAGCTATCAGCAGATGACCCCTGAAAATGAACCCGGGTCAGTGATCTTTGAACATCACAAGTAACCATAAGATCATGTTCATTATCTGCATTATTGTTTTTTTTTCCTTTTGGTCCGTGAATGTGTGTGAAACACATTGGAGCGCGCAAATATGGTTGCACTTGTCATGGAATCGCACAGCCGCCAAAGAGCGTTTCCATCAAAAGGTCATGGCTTAAATAACAGTGGAAAAAAAGGGGGGTGTCAACATGACACACATTAAAAGAGATGAAGACAACAAGGTCAAGTCCATCTTTGCGCTGAAATGTCTTACTTTGAACCTCGAGCTGGAGAACTTTCCAGGCTGTCAAAAGTGAACCGATGCATAGCTGCGAGCCCCGCCCCCCTCCACCACATGTCAGCAGTTATTCCAACACCCAGTTGAAGAAGCCGCGCCATTATTTGAGATGGCATTAAGGGGTTAAAAGCAGACGGGTGTGTTTTAGCGCCAGATTTTCAAGATTGCGTTCATTCAGAAAATACCCGATGCGTTGTCACCTGTGTGCACGGAGGACCGATGCGGTGTGCTTTTTTTTTTCTTGGCTCAGTGCCCGACAATGAACATAAAAAAAAAACCTGATCACATTTTCGGAGCCCTTCTGTAAAAGCAGGTCAACTTAAATCACATTGTAGTTATGTGGAATGTCTTGCATAACCGATGTTAACAGGGTGCCTTTTCGTTTTAAGTGAAAGCCATTTTTGATTCATCGTTCCTTCGTAGAGGCGGGTACATCATTATTTGCAGTATTCTGATATTTGACTTCATGAAACGAGACATATCTAATGAAGTCTTTCAGGTCTTTTCTCCACTTTGTTTTATTGGCGAAGCTGGACTGAAGTGGTGTTAAAAGTTTGAGAGAAGTCCTTGTGAACTTGAAGTGCGGCCCCAACATGAATTCAAAGGTGTGAACTTAGAACACCATCCTGGCGTCTTGGCTGGTTCTGTGAAACTCTCCTTTGCTTCATTTCCCACCTCACCCACACATCTTCACTCTCACCCATAAAAGTGAAGCCCAACTTCAATTCCAATGCACATTCGAGCCAGAAAAATGAGAAACTTTTCAGAGTTCATAGTTGTATTTCCATATATAGCGCCCCCACCCAAAAAACAAAACAACAAAAAGGCAGTTTGATCATAAAACTCAAATGATGACCTTAAGAAATGTCAGCAGAGATTTACGCTGACTCTACATGGTACTTACCAGAAGATCCAATTCCCACTGTCTAACAGTGAAGATCAGAATAAAAAAAAAAGGGGGGGGGGTGAATGGCAACAATTAAAAAAATAGTTTTGAGTCCGTGGAAGTTGAGAGATTTGTAAGTTAAAACCACCCTCTGCATGTAACACAACTACCTTGAACTCAAAGTGTGCTGTGAATTTCGACATGCTAAGATCATATCAGCTGCAGCACCTCAGTAGCGCCCTGGAAAAAAAAACAAAGCACACACATTCAAGGCAAGTCAGTGGCGTCTCCCCCCCAAAAAATATGAAAGATATATATATATTCATCAAATATATTCATATATTTGTTGAAAATAGCGATACAAACCCAAATGAGTATATCAGAGTCATATTCAACGTCAAAAGGCATTCATTTGGTCTCGTTCATACTTACTTTGGTTGTAGGAATGAGACCAAGAGGAATTTCTGTATCTCCCGTAGTCCGGTGATGGGGAGCGCCTGCGTCTGCAACGGTACACGGAGAGTTGAAATGGAGTAGAGCAACATTTGGACTTTGAAAATGATGAATTACCCGTTGTATCTGTAGTCGTGCTCTTCGTAGCTGTCGTATCGGCCGTAGCCCCTGTCGTAGCTCCGGTCGTAACGACGTTCGTAGCTCCGGTCGTAACCACGGTCATAGCCTCGGTCGTAGCTTCGCTCGTAGCATCGTTCATAGCCTCGAACGCTATAAGAACCCCTGCTCCGACGGCAAACTCCACCACCGCCGCCATCATCGTCGTCATCCTCTCTATTCAAGAAAAAAAAAGGTTTGAAGGAGATTGTTAACCGACTCCACTCTTCATGAGTGCGACATAAAAAAGCGGAAAACGTTGGTTTGACTCTTACATAGCTTGTTTACCCATGTAAATTCCAGGTGTGGGGGTGTGGGCACGCTTGGTAATGGAGTAATCTACTCTGATTACCCTCCCGTCGATCTCCATTCCGTTGGCTCTCTCCATTGCCTAAGAAACAAACGTCCAGAGTCAAGCAAGGATCAGCAGCAGCATCGGCTCCACATATGCGGAGTCGGAGCAATGATGGCTTGTCTACGAGGTCGCCTGTAACAACACTGACATCTAGTGGTGCACTCGAACAATCACACGTGCCCAGCAAATAATGGAAACGGCGCGCGGTGACGAGTCGCAATCAAATGAAACAAGTCAGCCATACCTCCTTTGAATCTTCGAGTCTCTCAAAGTAAACGAAGGCATATCCTCGCGAGCGGCCCGAGCGCTGGTGGAACACCACGTCGACGGCAGTCAGACGACCGTACTGTGAAAACACGTGCCTCAGGTCTCGCGCTGTGGTCTCCAAGCTCAGGCCAAATACTCCCAAACATTTGCTGGGATCGGGGTTTGCCTAGAAGGGGTCAACAATAAAGCTTTTGGTTGATCGCGTTCCGTCCTTTTTCGGTGCATACAAATGTCCAATTTCAACGTTTCTGCAAGCGGAACAGTGTTGGACCCTTGACAGCTTTAATAACCTATCTGAGGCGGGTCGTTTTGACCTCAATCAACATGGAGTTTATCAGCACACCAAACGGAATCTCTGAGGTGTCAATCGGGTGAGCCTCATTCAAAAATCTGAGTTACCGTTACGTGTACGCGGTGTGTCCCACTTAGGTGCCATTCCACCCGAGAAATCACATGCACAATTACCACGCCACGCTCGCCCAAAATATGGCCCAAGGTCCACCTACCCTATCGACTAGCCCGCCGTGGCTGTTTGCTTCTTTGGCTTCATGGCTCTGTTGGAAGAATGAAATGAGAGCAACGGTTATTGAATGTGCCGTCAAGAGTGCTTTTGCCACAGCATGAACCGCAACTACTTGAAAAAATTCCCGCATGGGACGCATATATTCGGCGTGTTAAGTTCGTTGATTCGTCACATGATAACTTCGAGAAGGTTTGCGGCGTTACGGCAGCCTAATTGGACTCGGCTGTTCCGAGTGACGGTTCGTCTTTTTCTCGACAGAGCGGTACCAATCGGAAAATGTTGAGGTTGTTGTTTCGCCCGGAGTTAAAAAAAACAAACAAAAACAATTAAAGACAGCTGCAGACGGTGAATAAAAGCAGAGCCTTGGAGTCGAACCAAAGGCTGTTTGTTATCGTGGTGAAGTCATACAATGAGGTTGTCAGTAGCCGCACAGTCAAGGGAATGACTACACATTGGTTATTGTAGCACTGCCAACATTTTTGGCTCGCTTGTCAAACCGTGCGAAGGGCTGCGTCCTGAATGCAGGCTTTTCGCCTTTTGCAGCAGAACTTGGTGTGACAGTTTACCGGTAAATACTGCTTGACAGTGATGACTGGTCAGGGTCAACAAGGCCTTCTCTGCTGGCCTCAACAACTAAAACCCAAATTCCAATGTTTGCTCCGGGTAACCACATTAATCGAAACCTAAGAGCCGATGCTCTTCAATTTGTCACATTTCTCTTTGCTAGACTGCTTCGAGGACTTAAAAAAAGTTCGTTTTTTGTTTTTTGGGGGGTGGGTGGTAGGGGGGGGGGGTGTTGTCAGATTTCAGCCTCTATGTGCTGCCACATCAATTTCATCTTTCCAGGGCCTTCGGAATTAATCGCACAAGCAATTTGAATTATATTAGCAATGGGACGGGTTCCTTCAATTTCAAATTTGGTTCGCTGCCACCCCAAGAACATCTGCAAGCATGCCTTTTGTTTTTGGCATGCTATTGAGTGATTACGCACAGGCCAGGACGGGATGGTACACTTAATCCGATATTACGCGTTTTATTTGGTTTTGCAATTCACTCCATAGAAGGGTACAAAATGCACACCTTACACACAGCTGTTAAAGAGAAAGTTACTTAATGTCTCTTAAAGGGTTGCATAACCCCCCCCAAAAAATATTGCCATTGCAATAACACGTATTAGATATGCGTATTAGAAATACGAGCTGTAAATTCATATTAAATTGTACGCCTTGACCCAATTGAACAATCAGATGCAACCTGAAATGCGCATCGCCATTCAATAGGGGGAAAGTATCTCAGCGCAACACTAAACTGCTTAATTCGATTTTTCACGAGATAATGTTTAGATAGGACGACGCACAGTATAGAAAAACATAAAATGTCACAAATTAGTTGGCACTCACTCTGAGCCGAGACTTGGGGCTGCGGTTTGAGATGGGCGAAGTGCTGCGGCTCTTCCTGCGGCGGGAGTGGGGTCTGTTGGAATGAGATCGAGATCTCCGTCGGCAGGGATGAGATGGAGAGGGTGAACGACTAACATGTCGGACAGAAACGTGCTTCGAACTAGAGCTGAAAATAGAGTGTGAGGCAGGAAGGTTGATACATTTTCTTACGAAGTGGACAGGAACAATATTTCACCCGTTTATGAGCATAAATAACAACATACCCTGATTTTGATTGAGAGCGGGATCTGGATTCTGAATGCTTGGATTCTCGGGATGGACTCGTGGAGCCTGAGCTGCTCTCCGATTTGGCCTGAGTTGTACTTCCGTGTTCGGATTTAGATGACAAGCGAAACCCCTGTTGCCATAGTGGTAAAAGACTATCATTTACACTTACATGTCTTTAGAACATGAAGCTCTTTTTAATTTTTTTAAAAAAGTGTTTAACACATTAAACAGCGTACAACTTGCACTCTCCAGACACTATATGGGCAACATTCAATGAAAATGTCATTTCTGCATTAAAAAAATGCTCCATTTAAGAAATATAAACATTCAGGAGTGGAATGAGACTGTCAGAGTTTAGTAACTATCATAGGGCCATCAAAACAAGTAAAGCATGCAGTTTTATGACAAAAAGTTAGCATGCTCAAGAAAGAGCTGTGGAACAAGCAAGGTTTCCTTACCCGAGGGACATATTCTGTCTTCCAGTTTCTTTACAAGTTTTCATTTCTACTCGTCATAATCTTCTTCTATTTGTGTGTTTTTCTTCACCCCAATTTTAGACCCAATTGTTCTAATCTTGGTTCTATTTTCTCTGTTGATGTGCTCATTAGCCTTCTTTTGAGCTTGGAATTGTGTACTTTCTTCCATCATTCTTGGATAAAATTCTGCAAAACTTTCACGAACAATAGATCCTTTATTTAAAAGATTAGATTTATGATAAAGACGTACCATACTTGGTGAAAAAGAAACAGTGACTAAATTGCACTTACATTCGAATTGACAATGTTCACCAGTATTATTATTAATTTTTTTAAAAATCAGAACATTTACAGAATATGTGTCAAGTTCGTAACACTTAAAAGCTAGTCCAGGTTTATTAGACCAAATGAGGGGTATCTGCGCGTGACTTTTGATATGACCACACATATAACGGTTACTGGACTTCAAAAGCCAAAAAATAAAAATAAAAACTACTCCTACAATTACAAGATAAAGACGCCATTCAGGGTAACACCGCGGACGGTGTTCCAGCTAACAAAGTTACTGAAGTTTACTTACTCCTCTTAAAGAAGTCTAACAAAGAATTATTGTCCGTAAGCAAGATGCAACCCCAGAACTGGCTTTTAGGCGAGCTCCACTCGGGGCATAAGCTGCAAATTGTCATCGATAGAAAACTTCATTGACTGATGAATACCTTTTCGTTTGAATGTACAGTACGTATTTGTTGTCGGCTTGCAACGAGTCAGGTACAAGAGATCACTCCTTACCCGTCTTTCGTTACCTCCCTCGTCGACGTCACTCATTTTCAGGTCATCTACCTACCAAGCAACTTTTTTCCGGAATATCCAAAACAAGCAAACAAAAACAAGAAATAAAACGTTAAAATGCCGAATGTTTTGGTTTGAAAGATGTGCGACGAGAAAATGGCGCGCGAGGGCGGAGCGATGACAAAACGCACTGATACGTCATTTCCGATTACGACGCCCCTTGCATCTAAGAGCTGGCGACTTTGCTTGTGTCATTTATGTCGCGTGGCGGATGACGTAATGCAAGAGTCAGCGATACACAATAAAACCACACAATGTCGTTTAGAGGACAGTATTTCAATATAAAATGGTACATTTAACTTTTCTTTTATACCCAACACGTATTGCGATTTAGCAAGTGCGTGTGGACTAAATACTATAGTACACAACATTTATTACACCAGTCATATTTGAACCAGTTTATTAAGTCTGGTGGATTTACGGTACAGTTAAAACTGTGCAAATGAAGCAGAACAAATGAGTCATTACGGCTATCGCCCACATTTGTTGGTAATCTAGTAGGGTTAACAGGCATCATTATGATGCGTATTTGAAAGGTTTGTAATCTGCATGGGATAGTTCACCAAGCAGAGATTGAAAGACTCTTCCAGCAGGTAACAATCGTCTCCCACATACAATGTAACAGCACTACCAAGAGTGGATTAACCCATTATTTTTAATAAAATGTCTACAGTCACAGTGCAACATGAACCCTGAACGCGTATTAGCAGATGGTCAGTCATCTTCACAGCATCAAAGATAAATGACCTTGCAGTACATTCATTCCATTCTACATTGAGTGAAATCACTCCCAAGGCAAGTAAAGGGAAGGGGGCACATTTCAGCGGCAAATGAGATTCATTTGTTGTATCACGAGCTTCACATTGAGGCTGAACAGTCTTTGGATTACGTCTATGCAACTAAATGTAAGATAAGAGATGAAGCGTTTTATTGCATCGAGCAATAGTCCACAGCATAAATGCAGCAATTCATATTGTGAGCATTCTGTTGAGTTCAGCAGGTTGACATGATGTTGTTAAGTTGTATACTACTGTGAGCCCAAAATGTGCTTAGAGCCTTGCACTGCAGTTTCCACAACGGCCGATACATAGTTTGAAGCCAGTACTAGTAATACGATTCAAATATGCCATTATATAAAAATGCAAAATTGAAATATAAAAATGCACGCTGCAATCTTGATCCGTAACAATAAATACTGTGGCGCAAAAAAACCAAACAAGCGAAGGCAAAAAAGGTTTTCCCTCCTTTTGGCTTTCCAAGAAGCATCAGTTCCTTCCAAGTCTGCGGACGTCCTGGGATAAATTCAGAAAAAGTGGGATGTGCCAAGAGAGCAGTCAACACGGCTACCAAAACAAAACTCAAAGATGTTGCTGAGGCTTGTTGGGGCTTTGTGGGTTGAAGCGTGACGTCCCGCGATGACTGCTGGCTCGCTCCTGGTGGGAGGCTCTTTGCAAGGCGGCAGGAGTGGAAGTGAGGACGGCCCCGTGGGAGGCATTGGTTAGAGACACATTGGCAGCCAACTCAATTTTCCCCTCTAGTTTGACCAGGCGCTCCAGGATATCATCCAGCAGCACCGCTATTGTCCTCTTCAGATCCGCTGCGTGCAAAAGAATAGATCGTTAAGTCACGACATGTAGCCCAAAAGTCTGGAAAATTCTCGTGAAATGATTACCATAACCAGCCATGGTGGTCCCCTGCGGCCCACCGGGAGCGTTCTGGCTCTCCTCGGTCAGGACCTTGACGTATCGCCGACTGAGCTCCAGTATCTGCTCGCGGAGCTCTGTGCTGCTCTGGTGGCGAGGTTGCTGCACGGTGTAGCGGAGCAACAAGAGTCCCCACGCCAGGCCAAAGAGTAAGAGCAGCACACTCAGCTTCTGCGACATGTTGCGTCTCAGGAGAGTGCCGAGCATGATACTGGGGATGGTGAAAGGAGCAGGAAACGGGAACGTTTGCTGCCGTCCGATGTGAACGGCCTGGATATTGTTGCTTCGGCGCGATAGATTTCTCAAGTGTTTTTGTTGCCCATTCCCAGGGAGAAGTCCAGAGTTCACAAATGTCACAGTATGAGGCTCGACTTTGATTCTCCTAGACGAGGAGACCCTCAATCTTTGGTGGTTGGCTGCCCACCATGACAGAATGGGGGCTTGGATAGGATGCCCACACGGCGTTGGACAACCTATACACACAACAAAATAAAGAGGTTCGAGAAAAATGATCTGGGGAAGCTGGGAAATGGCAGCCTCACCTACCTGTTCAACATTTCATTGAAAGCTACACACACTCAAAGTCACAGATACTACAGTGTCAAATGTGAGGACGGGCGACTTCAAGAGGACCCAAAAAGAAAAAAAAGCCTTTTCTGTGCTTTTGTTAGTGTGTTGGTATTGCATTTTTAATCACGCAAAATCAATTTTGATCCAATTACTCAAACGGATGGGCTAATTGGTGAATCACTTTGATTGTTACAACGATTAACTGTAGCACCACATCAAAACAGACTTCCTTGGTCAATAAGTCGACGGCGTGCACGCCGCAACACATTTTGACATTTCAGCCCAGAAACCTAATTGCTAGTTGAGCTGTAACTGGATCCACTTTGCTGCTCCTGAAAGGATTCATAGCAGCGGTGACAACCATTGAGGGCATTCGCGTTCTAATCCCACCTACACAAGGGTCAGTGAAAGGACAAATAGCTTTCCGGCACGCATTCACATGGAAAATTAGGTGATCATTTTTCATTTTATAGATCTTTGCCAACCGGTCCATTCTCCCTTCTGTGATGGGTGTGCCGCTATTTACCTATTGAGGTGATGAGACGGGAGCGACTGACTGAGGCAATAAATTATGAAAGCAGAGGTAACGGAATACATTTTGCTCATCGCCAGCATCTTTGAATCAGACGTACATTCATTTGAGACTTTAGTTACACTTGCACATTTTTTGTTGTTTTTAGATATTGTACAGGGGCTCCTTTAATAGCCCCCAAATCTACAACCCTAAAGATAAATTATACTCTTGCCAAATTAATATCTCCCTAACAGGGTGAACACAACCTTTGTAAGGGTAACATTTTGAGTTACAGGCTTCGATTATGTTATGCCGGAGTCAATGACTTATGCATTTTTCCAAATCTCATTCCAAGAAATTCCTCTGGTTTAGTGGGTCACAATGCCGTTCATTGATCGTCATCCACTAGTATCTTTGCCAAAATTGGCCATGCTCACAAAAATCTGCCGCACAGTTTGCAAATAATGAGACGTTACTTTTCCCATTTGAAATATAGGATACGCGACCGCAGCCTCGTTTGATAGTCACAAATAACGGCATCATTATTTTCCTTATAACAGCATGAAAAAGAACGCTTGGTCTAAGTGTTTCCTACTTTGGATCTCATTCGACTTGGGAGGCACACGGGAGTTAATACTGAGGTTGAACATTGACCGACTACTGAGTGGAGGCACACTGTCCCGCTCATCCGACTCGCAGATCGTTAACAAAACTATCAGATAGTGAGTGCCAAGAATTACTGTCAAGTTGACCTTGTATGACAGCAGAACAAAGCAACTGCCCCTTGGCAAACGTAGCGGTTCACTAATTTCTCTACCGCGTAATGTTGATGCCAAGGTTACACATGAAGGTGAAAACTACACAAGAGACGCTCTTGTGTAGTTGACACCTTTGTGGTACTTTTAATGTATATGGTTGCAGCTGCAAAAGGGGAAGTTAACGTGTAGCGACTTTGCAACTCCGTGTTAGCGTCATGTTAGCTCGCTAACAACGCTATTAAAAACAGACAGAGACCAGCAGGCTATGCTAAATTACCTCAGGCTTCCTGCATCCGAGGTTATCTCGAAGCTGGTGATATAATAGCCATGCTGCAGCCAAACGGAGGAGGATGAGGGCTCCAAACCCCAAAAGGCTGATCGGAAAGGGTTTTTGCGGTAGCCGGTTAAAGAAAAAATAAAACAAACCAAAACATGAAGTCTACCGTCTCTGTGTTTAAGTTAGGCGGTCATCATGACCCGAGAGTCGAACATTTAATTGCTGCTTCTGCTAAGCTCCGAAAAACGCTCTGCGACTCAATAAGCTAAAGTGTACAGCTTGAAATGTATGCACGCAAGTGGGCTGACCGTCACGGTTCCCTTGAAGGTTCGCTGTGCGTCACCGCAAGGCATGCTGGGACTTGTAGTCGTTACTGCCTTTCTCTTGCCCCGCGGATGACAAAAGGGGACAGTGATAGAGAAATCACTCATTTAACTTTCGATTACGAGGTAGAAACATTTCCGTGTTACAATATTTCGATTTCAACTGAATGAGTAAGATGATCTCCAGTCGGTGAAATTGATTTGGTGGTTTTTTTAACATCTGCAGTACATTCTCCAGCCGTTAGATGGACCCCGGGTCATTTCCATAGCAACATGGCAGAGAAAAAACAATCGTGGGACAGTTAATGCACTGTACATTGTTCTTAAAAAAAAACAACCTGCAAGATTCGATTGGCGCCCTTTTTACAATGCACTCTCAATTCTTGGATAGTTCAGCCTTAAAAGCGGTAGATGAGTATTGCCAGTACAGACGGTTTGTTTCACTCATTCATTTGTTGTAAATACTGTACACCGTTTTTAAACCCGAATTGGTATTGGACGAAAAGCTGCATATTTGTTTCTATTAATAGTTTTTTTTTGGTGAAAGATTGGTTTGAGAATCAAATATCTTGAATATAAGGGCATTCAAGGCACATTTTCTAATACTACAGAAATACGGAGGCTCATAAATGCCTTTGATGAGTTTGAATCATTAAAATAGCAAATTATACTTGTCTTAAATGTGATTCAATGACTTCAGCAGAAGGATGCATTTTGATTTTGTGCAATCATGATTGAATCAACAACGGAATGTGTTGATTCAATAATTCCATAGCTGCAGCTGCCAAATCTTAATAATTTGTGTCATCTTTAGCACAAATGACACCCTACGTCACCACAGTGATATCACACAGGCAGAAATAGGCGAGGACCTAATTAATCCTGTTGAAGAACACGACATGACTTAAATTACCCTTTTTTTTGGGGGGGGGGGGGGGTTTGAAATAAAGCAACGCTTTTCATTGGTGTCTCTTGCAGGCTTGTGGGTGATGACGACGGCGGCAGACTGTTTACTCCTGAGCAATATAAGGAGTACAAGAGGAAAATGGTGCCGCACCGAGTGAAAAATAGACTCTATGTGAGCTTTGGTGTACCGGGAGGCATCGACTGCAGACTGGTCGGTCCAGAGACACCGTGCTTCTGCGGACATAGGTGGTGTAAAGTTGTTTACTCTCCCATTTGACTGCATACTGTAGTCACTGATCAGGATCCAATAGAGATTAATTATAATTATAATTCTGGATTGACAAAAGTCAAAGAGGTATACGTTCACCCTGATGTTTGTTTGTAGGTAATGGCCTTTTTTTTTCCTCTTCATATAAATCATCTCTCAGGTGTCAAATGTTGAATGAATATCCCGTTGCGGTCACAGGATTACACTTTGCGCTCAAGTGTACATCTGCGGACCCCACGTACTGCTCTCATTAGCTTCATCTTGTTTTGTCAACTCGTCCTGCTGCGCCAGCCAATCAACAAGGTCCTTTTCGTTTTTGGGGGTTTTTTTTCCCCCTGCAGCCTCTCTCTATGCTAAGAATTTTGTCTAATGTCGCGGCTTTGTTTGGTTCCTTGTGACAACAACTTGTGTCTTGTGTGTGTAGAGCTCTACTTTTCCGGCGCTCTGTCCTTGGTGGTTTTTTTATCTTGTGAATTTATGCCGCATTGATTTAAAAAAAACAAAACGTATCTTGATCTGGTTCAGCTGTGTTTGCCATTCCCTCTTTCTAACATTTACACAGCGATATAGGGGATGAATGCACTGGAACCTTAACACGTGAACTTCATTTGACCGTCTCTCACTTTTGAACGCTCTTTCTTACAAGGAGCTGAATGAATGACATTCCCAAGGCCATCCACTTCTGCAATCAGATATTTAGAGTCAGTCAAATGAAATGTTACTCGTGCTCGCTGCTTGATTCGACTGCGCAGGCGTCATTGACGAAAAGGCCCAATGTCTTGCAGATACAAGCAACATAAAACGGATTTTGAGATCATCCCTTCGGAGAGACCTTTAGTCCTCCCATGCCGGGTGAGGAAATGTCTTTGTTTGGCTTATGAGTATCTTCCCCACATCGGCGCAGCACCCGTCCGCTGTGGGTGTAAACACTTACCTGAAGATCACACCGAAGGCGGCAGACATTTGTGCAGAAAGTGTGAGTCAAAAGCTCCCGAGCATGAATGAGCAGCACTATTGTACAGACTTTTGTAGACGCATCACAAAACGTTTCCTTTTCAGGTGACTGTTCTGGGTTCAGGAGTCCGTACACATGTGGATGTGGCCAGCCCACCTATAATCACCAGACCCTGGTCAACCACGATTTGTTTTAAAATAAAAAAAAGACACAGAATTTCACAGACAGAACTCCCGCGCATTTTCATCAATGAAATGACTTTTACCTGTCAGGTTGAGACAAAGTCCGAGAGGGTGGCACGAGGTCGCCCCGTGGGAGGAGATGTCCCTTATGCTGCAATGGGCGGACTGACCAACTTCAGCTCCTTGGTGGATGGTTACATTGCTTTGGAAGCGAGTGGATTACGTGAGTAGGCTTTTTTTTTCCTTTCCCCCCCCATCTTGAATCTATTGGAATAGATAAAGAGGAAAAAGTCATCCATCATACGTCATTGAATGGACATTATAGAGTATACACGGCTGCCAAGAAGTAATACGGAGGATATTTGGCTTTCGTGTGAAATTTGAGGCTGAATTTAAAGCGCATCATAACCTGCAAAAACGTGACAATAAATATATCGTGTTGCATGTTGTATTTTTCAGTTGAGGAGTCCGAAGATGACTGCGAGTAATGAGGAACGGCAGTCACGGATGAGTTGTATCGGCAAACAGAAGTCCAAATGAAAGGGGGATACAATTGCCATTTCAGACTGGACATCAATCACGAGAATGTGCTTATCTTAAAAAAAAAAAAAAAAAAAAAAGTCTTGTCACGACCCATCATCATGATTATATGCCATATCCAATCAACATTTATTGTTATCAGTTAGACGGCGATGCAGTGACAGGCGAGCAAATGCCCCAAACAAATCAGACGTTGACGGCGACTGAATTCATCGACATGCTCTTTTGGGATGTCAGAATTGAGATTTTTTATTTTATTTTTTTGAAGTTCAAGACATTTGTTATCAGCGAAGCCTCGGTTGAGGCACTGCTGCGCGATGCCGAAAGGCTTGCGCAATTCAAATCCACGGTGTGCGCTGATAAATCCAAAGAATAGAATTGATAAGCTTGACCTCATCCAACCATACATTTTCTATAGCGTTGTAGAATTAATGGGGGGTGGGGGGGTGACTACACCCTGGACTGGTTGCCAGTCAATATCGGAGCAGCACATCAGAGACAGGCAACCGTTTACATTCGCACCGCCTACGCAGAAATCCGCCGAGTGAACCCCTACAGCCAAGCTTGACCTGTGAACTTGAAATTCAAACCATTTAAAATTGACCGAGTGAACGACGGTGATAATGCAGCAATATTTATTGACTTCTTCATTTATCGTCTTTAAGAAATCGACGTGACAATGCCATATTTGTTTGCATTACCGTTGTCATCTGATTTTGGACTTCCTGACTCGTGTTTACGCCGAATTTTTGTGAAGCCGTCGTAGTGAAAGTCCAAAACATGTCTAATATATTTATATGTATAATAAAGCTAACAGTTTCTCGTCAAAGACTTAAATTATTGCGCATGCTCAATCGCAAATACAATATTGAAGAAAAAAAAAATTGAAATCAAGATTATTTTCCAGCCCGAAGCACGACACTCCCAATTATCATTAATCTGCACAATCTACTGTTTTTGTTGCTTGTTTACTTGCAAAGCCACCCCAATATCCCCCCCCCCCCCCCCCCCCCCTCTATGGTATGTTTTCAACATCTAAAAAGGTATATGCATTGATGACTGTTTCTTCTGGAGAGAAAACCGCCCACTCAACATGTCACCCAAAATAACAGCAGCACTTCAGTGCGCATGTTCGGCGTTTAATTTTTCCCGCATAGATGTTTTGTCTGCCATTGATTAATCCTATTCCTCATGGCAGATCAGAAGCGACGACTGCCGATTTAATCCGTACCGCGAATGGAGAGTGAGGTGAGTTCGCTTGCTCGATTGGTGGCTCACTTCCACAAAAAAAATTAAAATAAAATTAAAATTGTATTGCTGCGCTCTAAAATGGGCTCGTTCAACCCCTTCCCGTACTCCCCGCCCCCCAAAAAAGCATTTCCACTGCGCTAATGTCGCGGTCATACTCGATCAGCATCCAGATGGATGCTGGCTGGTGCATCTCAGGTGGTGCTGAAGGCAAGGAATTCACGTTGCGTGTGAACAACGTCATGGGTGCACCTGGGTCTCGATGCGCCCAAGCGCTCTGGGAAGTGAGTGGAAGGGATCCCATGTGAAAGCTGACACATCCGGTGTGGATCTCCAATGTCAGTGCACTCGAATAAGAAATTCTAATTGTAGTGCTACAAGTATTTCTATTATTTCAATCAACTCTTGTACTTAAGTCAAAGTAGAAGTCGAGAGATTGAAATGTCGGCAATTATGACTTACTATTTATACTGCCGTACGGTATGTATGTATAAAAAAAAACCGCTTTGCTAACTTTGCGCAGCCAAAAAAAAAAGTCTGCGCACGTCAGTTTGCCTCTTTATTTACGTGCATCGTACTGAGAACAAAAATCCTGTTCCGTGGCATTTTAAACCAAGAGCGAGTTAGTAATTGTGTTTACTATCAAACATGTTTCAATAGAGTTGCAAAATGAGTGATGAAAAATGCTAAATTAGCTAATACGCTATCAAAAACACGTTCCCATAGCTTTGCTAATATTGTGAACCGAATACAAAAAAAAAAAAAAAAAACTGAAATGAGCTAATAACTGATGAATCGTGATACCTTTTATGGGTTTTTTTTCTGTATGTTTTGATCAGACATTTGCACTTCACTTTCCTCCATTGACAAAAACAAGCTACCCCCCGCCCCCCCTTTTTTTTTTACCCACAGACCGGTGGGCAACATGGTTGAGGCGCCACACGAGAAACTATCGAAACCCCCAAATAATTCCAGTCACCACACGTTATTAGTGTGGCACAAATACAATTCAAAGTAATTGCCTCTGCGTAGCAACCGCATTTAGGAGACGGCAGCATTTTACTTTTGGCCGAAGGACATCACTACCATGCCCTGTCTGATCCCCATGGAAACCACACCGAGCTTGACTGACAGACCAAGCCAAAGAAAAAAGAAAAAAAAAAACAGGAGACGCGGCACGGAAGATTAAATTGGCAATTACCATGCATTGAAATACTAAATTACCCCTCTGACAGTTATGGGATACGTAAAAGGATGCAACTGTAGAGGGGGAACATCATTCAGCACAGAGAGACAGTTGCTGGTTAACGACCAATTACAATACTGACCCAGATACCACGCCAAAAATAAGAAAAAGGATCCAAACAATGACAAAATAGGTTTCATGTGTTGAGGAGGGGGAGCTGTCAATTTTGCAAGCAATATAATTCACATACGATCATGATTTCTCAAATGTTAAATATACTGTATATTATTACAGTTCAGTATCATTGTCCACAGGACCACAATCCCCCATCTCAAAATGTCGATGATAAATATAATAATTACAATAAATAGATGAAGAACTGCAGTTTGGTTTTGAGACTAAATCCTTCATCCAACTAGCCCAAAAGTCTTCAAATCAGTTGATCAGAAGTCAGTCCGCCACAATGCTACCCCCCAGCCCTTTTATTTTCTCCAAAAATTACAATTGTAAAACTTCAAATTGTCTGTTTCTGTGCCGCGTGTTCTGGAGAAGAACAAAAAAAAAAAAATCATATGGCGCTGACACATTAGATGTGTGAACATCTCTTTTGTGGGAAGAACAGTGGGAAATTGACAGTGCATGACAGTGCAGCGACTTCATGGAGGCTGAGATTCAATTCCCTCCTGTGTCGGTTGACAAGGAGGAGGAGGAACTGGAAGAGGTCGTGACGAATGGCTTTTTAAAAAGCTGCGTAATAATGTAGCCTAGCATAAGTGCCAAATTGTCATTTTATATGCGCCGTTTGTATGGTTAGTCTTATTAAATTGGGCGTGCGTAGCCTAGCTAACGAATAAACTGCTCTCGCCGTGAAGCTAAAGTGTGACTGCCATTTCGATTGATGCCTCACGCGCAACTGTACGTAAACACGTTAGCATGACACACTCTCCCCGCTCGCTGAACATTTACACGAAACCTGGCCGTTGCTTTCATTATTTGGACACACTTGATGGCGGATTGATGGTAACGGTTCAACTTAAAAGGGAACTTTTAAGTTGAACCGTATAAATCATTAAAGCTACTTGAGGGGTCTCATGTTAGCTTCAAATACATCAACGAAAGGTTCCAACATGTCATTTGAGGACTTTTTTGGACGGTGTCAATGACAATGAAACCTTTTCTGTTTTTGGCTAGCAAAATCCATGCATGTACCGGTACGTTATGTTTTACAATACAATACAATACAATACATGCTGATTTATATGTTTTGAGTTTCGCCATCAAATCCGACGCGTTCAGGCACACTATGCTCAAGCTACTTGAGGGGTCTCATCTTGGCTTCAAATACATCAACGAAAGGTTCCAACAAGTCATTTGAGGACTTTTTTGGACGGTGTCAATGACAATGAAACCTTTTCTGTTTTTGGCTAGCAAAATCAATGCATGTACCGGTACCTTATGTTTTGAGTTTCGCCATCAAATCCGACGCGTTCAGGCACACTATGCTACATACAATGCGTCAGCTGCTAATTATTCATAGGAATTGTGTTGACATTTATGCAAAAAAAAAAAAAAGATAAAGACTTGTCTACTTGCTCCGGGAAAGGACAAGCAAATTCGGAATTTCAATATATTTGTATCTTTGGTAATTTGAATCCGCTTATCTTTTGGTCTCTTGTCACTCAAGCCGACATCACTCCCGACACGATGACCTTTTGCGAAAGCCGTCTCGCGTGGACCCCGGTAAGTTTCCTAGGCAGCTGACATCCAACAGGTGTCCTCCAACTAGGACGGCGGCACATCGCACCTGAGCCGAACAAATGCGACACTTACAATGGCTTGACCTTCTGTTGAGGCGATGGGCCGCACAGATCAACACACTGACAACAAAATACGTGACTTGAACCTTTTTGCGCACCAAGAATGATCATCTCTAACCTGTGATGTGCCGTCCACTGTAGTAACCGCTGCCCCTGAAAGGATTGAACTAATAAGAGGCCCTATTAAAATATTGATTGAATCCTGTGAGTTAATTCATCAAAGTCCAAGTTAGTTCTCACTTCCTCGAAGCTGCCAAACATTTGGCTGATTGTGAATGATGCCTCAACAGGAGCCATTAAATAATTGTATCACCACCTTTGGACCCAAGCTGACCGCTGTGGTTCATTATACGAGCAGCGCTTTGTATTACAGTAGCGCTCGGCACAAAGAAGCAATTTCACTTTAAGGTTGACTGAGTTGCGCACGTCAACATTTAGGCAAACATCAAGTGACCTTTCAATTTACCCCGAGATCCCGCTACATTTGTACACATTTTGACACTTACTCAAATCCGAGCTGTTGTCCCAGAAAAAAAAAAAACAAACAACAGTGTGGAGCCCATTGACGCGACTTCCTGAATGTGACTATCTCCTGAAGAGGGCCGCAAAGTCTAATTCCTGTCGGTAGTCGTCATGATTGGGGTTTGCGACT
The DNA here is from genome assembly GCF_025434085.1 of Hippocampus zosterae. Taxonomy (NCBI): domain Eukaryota; kingdom Metazoa; phylum Chordata; class Actinopteri; order Syngnathiformes; family Syngnathidae; genus Hippocampus; species Hippocampus zosterae. Next base: position 19,697,675 of record NC_067457.1, read on the forward strand.
TTGTGAGACATGTTCTCTCACTTGTGTCTCATTCCTCATCTCTCGCTAAGCATCCTGTGTGACACAAAAGGCCCCTCGCAGCATCCTCCGCGCAACTTAAGGAGCAGCCTTGCAAGATAGGGCACTGATTTGCTAGATTATATGGCTGGGGAGCTGACATACAAAAGGATGATGAATGGGAGGTAAATGAAGCGCTTGGCGTTACACGTTCATTTAAGACCTATTTGGGTGTGCATATTAAGGGTGCTCCCTTGAGAGTGTGTTTTTTTTAGGGGGGGGGTTATGCGTCTGCAGGCCCTTTGTGCCTGTTGCTGCTTCCATCTGATGGGAGGAGCAAATTACATTGAAAAGCGATTCAAGAATAACATTCATGAGGCGGTTTTAAATGTTAGTCATCAGGAGCACTTTTGGTGCAAGGCCACATGTGAAGTGTGTATCATTGGCACTTTTATGACTCTTGGTAGAATAGCGGTTTTGTCGTGAGGATGACGCCATAAATGATTGTAAAAATCTGTTCGTGCCATCTGAATTGACGGCATCTTGGCATCCTTTAAAACGTGCGCATGCTTTCCACACATCTTATCCGCCCTGTCAGAAAGTACATTATGTCCAAAGGTAAAATTTAATTCCCAGGCCACAACATACACCGCAACTAGCAGTATGATAATTGTACCTTGACCAAAGCACCCTAAGGTGTCTATCGATTCGATCAATTCAATCTTTTCATGCTGCCATGTACACATTAGGTGAGTAACCGGATCCATGCATCGGTTATGTAGTGCGTCATGCTCAATCCAAGACAACCCCCCCCAACCCCCAAACAAAACAAAATATTACACCGGGTACTGGAAACAGACAATTGACTAATTCGTGTTGTTTTAATGAGTTGAGATGGTTTGAGAAAGAAAACACTCCAGCAATGAAAGCATCGGCGGTGACGCTGGCGTGGCGCAAAGCGGGCGCCGCGTGCAGCTCTGACGCGCGTCTGGTGCGCGCATATAAAGCGCAGCGTGCACCAGGCGCACTTCAGATCTCCGAGGAGAGACGCATGAGCATCGCGCACCGACACTTCAAGAGCACCGTGGAAAATGTAAGTATAACCGATATCATATTCATCAGACCTAGATTGCGATGACGATAAAGTCGGACTTTTTGGGCGTTTAAACCCGAGTTTACGAATCGTAAAGTCGTAAGAGCTTTTCCGCGGAGTCTTCCAGTTGATGTTGTTTGACTGTCACTCACGTTTCCTTTGCACTCCTTCAGATGCATTCTAACTTTGTCAGTTTGGTGGGGACCCTGGCATTCGTGCTGTGGGCGCTCCTGTGCCTGGGTACTCTGACAAACGGTTACCCGGTGAAACCAGAGAACCCCGGTGAAGACGCCGCTGCCGAGGACCTGGCCAAGTACTACTCAGCCTTGAGACACTACATCAACCTCATCACAAGACAGAGGTAGGATGGAGCGCATGATGGTTAATTTAAGAAACCGTATCCACATGCAATTCATTCTGCGGCACCTCATCTTCACGCAAAAAAATGCATCAAAAATTTGTGTTGTGAATATATTGATTGCCCTTTTGCAAACATGCATCACTGCAATATGATGACTATAATTTGAACAAATCTCTTCTACTGCGTGTGCGTGCATCATCACCTGTGTGGATGTGTTGATAAGTTGCTTTTCCGAGCGACAAGGGTTAAGTTCACTTATCGTTTGAGGAGCAGGCCAGGAGTCATGATATCCTGCGGGGATGCAATAATCCGCGCATGCTGCGTTGGTCTGTTTTACTGAAGCTTCGCTCTGCATGAACAAATTATATCAATCCATACAATGCAAAAAAAAAAGGGGGGGTGATATTTCTGTTGAAATCACATTTAGTATCCTGGTGTGGTCATTTGTCAGTAAAAAAAGAGGCATGAGGAAGAAAAATGAAATGAAAATGTCCTCACCTATAAGCCTTGCTTGATTCCGTCTCATTCTGGTTTCTTGGTCTCCTCAAGGTATGGCAAGAGGTCCAATCCTGAGATATTGGACACACTGGTCTCAGAACTGTTACTGAAGGAGAGCGCAGACACACTTCCACAGTCAAGGTGTGTGTTGTGCAGTAAGATATATACACCCACCGGTGACATGAGGTACAGGTATACCTGCACGATACAGTCCAAGCTCCTTACTTGGTCTCAAAAGATTTTGTGCAGGTATCCCTAATGCAGGGGTAAGCAAACTCCAGTTTCTCGAGAGCCATATCATACCTGTCTCAGATCTCTCTCGACTTCAACACATCCAATTCAAACGATCATCGGCAAGCTCTGGTGAGGCTCTTGAGGAACCGGAGTTCCCTCCCCCTGCCCTAATGTCGAAGTAGAAGAATATTTCATTTTCAAAGGAAGCTGACCTCTGTGTTTCTTACTAGATACGAGCCATCATTGTGGTGAGGAGGTCACGGGTCGATCTGCCCTCCACGTGTGTAAACATCATGTCATCGTACGTGCACCAAAAGGACCGCCGTGCCCGGGTCACATTCCTCCTCCTTGCCTGTCTGCTCCCCTTTTGCCGCTTTGTGCCATCAAATTGTAAGAATTATAGACGCGGTCATCATTTGTGAATGTCTCGAGTAAACTGGGGGACAGGGTACGTCATTTGTTGTGTATGTTTGTGCAATTAAAGAGTAATTATTTGAAATATGCGTTTGGTCTATCTGTCCGATTGCAGGCTCAAGACGTATTTCAAAACGTATTTCAAAATTATGAGCTGTTTGTTCGGCAATGTATTTCTTCAAGACTGATAAAGACTTAAAAAGGCTTTACAAGATTTATGTCACAAGTCTATGATGTCCAAAACTTTACAACTCAAATTTAAAGCTGTACAGAATATCTATTTTGTAGTTTGCACCCGTTATTTTGTTAAACCCGTCTCAATGAATGTTGCGAAAACTTGGTGTATGGCTCCCTCTAGTGGTAGACAGAGGGACAGACAAATGTATTAAAATAAATCAAAATAAATTCACACACACACAGAGGTAGATGCTGCCCGGCGGTACGGAATAAACACGTTCTAATTTTGATTCTGTTTAAACTTAATAGCATTTAATTTATGTGGCATTTCTATAATCGTACCCGCAAACAATTAGTATACAACTATCTGCTGTTAAATCATCGTAACGCCCAATAGAATCTGTCCCAAGGTAGTGCAGCTGGAAAAAAGACTGATTGCAGCTAATGGTTAAAGATAATGAGGGACGATTTAGCAAGCGCTAATGATTTTCTGTCGCTTATAGTGCAATGGTACACACGCCGCAATAGTGTGCGGGCAGCGTAGGTTCGTACTTCTGTGACGGTGAGAATGTGGGTGCGAATGGTCGTTTGTCTCTATATGTGTTAATGGCGACCAGTTCAGGGTGTAGTCTACCTTCCGCCCGAAGTCAGCTGGCATAGCCTCCAGTAACTCCCCGTGACTCTGTTCGGGATAAGCGGTGTTGAAAATGGATGAATTGATTTAGACGAGATGAAGGTGATGGAAGGGCAATAGTCACGAAGCTCCCCTGTAAACACTTTTAGCTTTAAAACATTTGGTCTTGTTAGCTATGTAAAACAATCTTGCTTATTCGTTCGTTTAACGCAAATATTGAATGAACCAGAGCGTGATTTAAAAAAAAAAGTGCCCACTGAGTGAAGGTTGAACCTCGGCTGCTATTGGTTCGTGTTTTGTATGACGCCATCAGTAGGCGGGGCTTACACGTGTGATTGGCACCACGTTCTCTTGCCATTCTGTTGCCGGACCAGGACTGAGACTGAGTAGGGGTCTTTAGTGTCCACACGGGACATTTTGACGAGCGATTGCGAACTCACACGCTCGTTAAAGGTAAGAAACCGCTTCCTACCGCCTTCTTTTTGGTTTATTCTTCCATTTGAATGGGAATCAGATTGACAGTTTGTCGCGTGTGAAGAGTTGGAGGGGCGCGTTGGTAGGTCGCGTGAGCAGCTGTCATTATGCGGCACGCGGGCACCAATTGTGGGACACGGATGGATGTGTCTCTTTTTCTTTGCTCCCTGGGCTAGAACGCGGTGACTGTGTCGGAGTAGCAAGCGTACACACCACAAAGGATGACTAAAAAAATGGCCGCACGTGTGGCAACATGCACGCAATACTCACAAAAAGACGCATTCGTTTTGACGTTCATTTGGCATCTGAGAGAAGAAATAATGTCCTGATTGCACAGAGTACATGACATAATCGTGCATATGAATGCTTAAAAAAAAAAGATTTCACAGTTTGAAAGTTTCCAACTAAGTTGAATTGTGAGGGTTTGATTTGGATCCATTGGTACCAGGGCCGTTGCTAGACATAAAACTCGAATCGAGCACAGCCCCCCCACAGTGGTCACCCAGCCACTGCTCCGGAGCGCATATATACAGTATATGAATGAAGGATATTCTAATTACAGCACTGTAGTGCATTCATATTGTAAAATAAAAACAGGAAACAAATCGCGCCGTCTCTAGGTGAGCTCTACCATGTGAAATTCAAATTGTAATCACACGGAATCGTCCTTGAATCTGATTCCACCACAAGAACCGAGCTCCAGATCGAATCTTGTTCATGAAGATGAAGTAGCCTGGTGCCTTTTCCCCACCGATTTGGACATAAAGCAGGCTGCAGCTCTGCAGTATGGATTTGTCATAGTTGGCACAGAAATAATCCAGAGGATGAGAAAAGGGAAATGGTTGCATACAATTCGCACGGCTTGGTAGGATCTGGGGGAGTTTAGGCTCATCCATGCTGCTTCGAGGTGTATTTCAGGCTGCACAGACAGAGCTTTCTACATTTACCTTGTGTTACGGAGCTCAGGACACTGTGAAACTCCACCAATAACTTTTTCCTGCAGTTTTTCATGCTGTTTTCAATTTACAACAACATGCAAATGTCTTGCTACTGTCACTCTGAAATCACTCAGCCACAATTTCTACGATTAGTGAGGTGTTGTGACAAAGCGCCGTGGCCTATGCTCGCAACAGAAAGCAAAAAGAAACTCACAAGTGGTGTTTTAAAACTTGCCAAGCAGTCACCGGGCTGGCTCTGGCTTGCACAGTGGCCAAGTACAGCCTATTGATTTTCTGTTTTGTCTCACTCCCATCCCATAATAATTGACTAACAAGATGTCAGATCTATTTCATATGAGCATCCAGGAAGAGGTCCATTGTGGGCCGCGGAGTGCAAATAAGCCTTTGACAACCTTTTTATCAGCCGTTTCGCCCGGCTTCACGTGGCGAGGAAAGCGAGGGCAACCCGACCCCACTAAAGAGAAGGGCGCACTTGTCTTCTCAAATGAATCGGGCTTCCCCTCTTGCCTTCGATCTTACAATAGTCTAATCAGATGAGCTGAATCGAATAGCGCGGAGGAAGGAGTGTAGACAGTGCATTAGGGTATATGAGTCCCAAGGCAGGGAAGCCCATAATGACCCGAGCCAGGATCCAGCGTGACCTTTATTGTTCTGCGGGCGTGGAACGAGACCCATTGAGAGATTTGTCAGCCCGCGTGCACTTTGTGCACTAGGTCTCGAGAAAAAAAACAAAAAAATTCAGCCAATGTTTCTGAAATTTGGATCTGGAGTTGTGATATATTCTGATTTCTGTCAAACCTCAGTAATTACATAGTAACTACACACAGTGTGACAATCGCAAAACTAGTGCGTTGGTCTAAAACGAAGGAAAGGCATTTCAGGAAACTCCCTATGTCCTGCTATGCGTTCAGATGTTTGGCCACTGATATAAATACCTCCGTTTCATTATTCTGTGACTTTTGGAATTATGCCCGTGTGATTCCGTTAGAACAGCAAAGACACTTTCGAGTGATATTGACCCAGATAAGAAAGCCCAAAACACAGAGGCATCGGAGGAGTGACTCAACCTACCCGACAATGGAACATGGATCATCGGTGCTCCTCCCTATCCTGTTCATTCACCACCGTCTCCCAATCGTGGTCATTAACGGAGGTTGTGAAACTGCTGGAAAACACAATTAACCCTTTCAGGGACAGCGCTTACTGCAGTGGACAGCTTATCAGGTTCCAAAGGTGCATGAAAGGGGGTTAAAGAACATCGCCTGCGCTCTAGAGTGAATTTGTCACGTTACAATGACGAGCGATCAGTGAACGCGTGAGAGAAATGGAAATAACTGCCGCATCCGATCGTGCTGACTCACCAGTTTTCCGAGGCCGCCGTGGTCTTAAAGGGACTCTGCGGATAAATTGAAAACAAACATCGCTTTTTGGCCCGACTGCTCTCTGTGCGTTTTGTGCATACGACTTCAGATTCATTCTCATTTTGATGTACGCAATCTGACAAGAGCCTCAGTGTGCCAAAGTCGTAGTGGAGAGTCATGCGACAAGCTCCTCACGATCTGCAGGACGGGGCGACTTGCATGAATGTGACTGCGCAGCTATCGTCTTCAAATTGCACCCGGCATATAATATCTGCATATGTTCATCGCCAATAACAAAGCGCAAACCAAAAACTGTACCCTTTTTTTTTTTGGTCATTTTTTCAAATTAGTTTGCTGACGTGTGCTTTTTTTTCTATTAGATTGACTAATATTTTCACGACATAACTTTTGGTGTACTAACTCCCAACTAAATTATGTTTATGCGCCGGACTCCACTGTGCTTCATCGTATCCCATAATTCAATTTTCACAGATCCAATCGAGGTAAGCGGCGAACGCTTACGGAATAGGATGACGATTGTGCCGTCATTTGCAACGGCGGCCATCTTACGGGTGACATTTGTAATCCTCTTAGTGTGCGGCTGCGTTAACTCAAGAGTGTGACCTACATTGGGGTTGGTGCGGAGGCAGAGGCAGGCGGGCGAGAGGCGGGGAAGGGCGGTCGGGTGGGAGGAGTCAATTCCTGTCCAAAGTCGCATATTCGACAGTGGAGGTGCACCTGGATCATCCGATGAGATTCTGGACAAGATGGAAACATTATCTGCCATATGACGATCGTACTTAGGCCCGACCGAGTACAAGGTAGACCTCATGTTGTAAATCGCTCGTCCTGGACCAAGGCCCCTAGAGCGACATCTGGACTCCCGGTGCTGCATCGAGCTCCCGTGACCTTCTTTGTGATTGTCACGTCATTGCGAGGAAGCGGGAGTGACAGATGCTCCGAGCTCTTTGATGTGCAAAGAAAGGGGTAAAGAGAATATGAGACGGTATCAAGCTAGGGGGGGGGGGGGGGCTGGTGTCTAAGGCCGCATGTACTTTAGCTGACATCTTAAAAGTCGGCAAAATGCAAACTTGAGTTGCGAATTGAAGCGCAAGATTGAAATGACACAGCCTGGTGCTGTTGGTCCCCGCTTTTGAATTTTACATGCGTGTGTGTGTTGAATAAGTGTCCAAAAAATAATAAATCCATGAGCTGTTTATCATCAGACCGCTCGGCAACTCTCGAGTGCTTTTGTTGGCTCGTCCAATAGCAGATAGCCTATGAGAGATCACTTCCTGCTAAAGGGGCGGAACATGAGGTGAGCTCGTAACAGGTCCAAACGAGGAATCGTGTGAATCTCAAGGCACCCTTTTGTTGATGCGATATGACGCATCGGCTTTCGTTCCGTGACTTTGCCGTTCGACCCCGCGTCACATTTCGAAGCTCTCGGAACGCGTCGATAAATATCGCGACACAAAACAGTGGCGTCGACACAGCCGTCGCATGTCTCTGTTGTTTCCCCCAAAGCAGATTTGGGTTCAACACGCCAGGCACTGATTTATTTTGCAAATACAAGATCTGATGTCAAATGCCAGTCGAGTCGGATATCAAGACTTCCGCTCAGAAAGCATCCCAGGGTTGACTTGCGTCTTTGGATGCTCAACACTTTTTGTCGTCACGGTCGGCAGACTTTTATTCTCTCATCACGAATCGCTTTTTGACTACATTTGAGCTCCTCTGAATGTGGGCATTTCACCCACCGCCTTCGTCTGCTCCTCCTTATTGTCAGGCCTCACGCGCCGAGCGCCGCTGCTGCTACTTTATCGGTGCGGATGACTTGGCAAAGAATTAACCGCCCCCCCACCCCCCGCCCCCAAGATGCCTCTTCCCTCCGTTAACATTCCTCCAAGTGCAATCCTTTCACTTCCAGCAAGTGTGGCGAGCCCGACTTGTTGCGTAATGAATCGAAAGCTCACTCTCTCCTTTTACAAGCAATCCTCGATGAAGGAATAATGATCTCCGACATGACATGAGGAGACGGGCCAGTGAATGGGTTCCTTTGGTGTGAAGTAATCACACATAATGCTGGAAAGTGCAGGATGCCAACAAGACTTGACCCGGCGGACTTGTACTAAAAAGCAGCTTCGGGTCAAAAGCGAGGAGGACAATGCCAACGTCAATTCCTCTTTGACATGAAAAGCTTCCCTTACTGCTTTCCCGTGACACACCGCCCGACAGATTTATTTCATGTGTTTTAGTGTGAAAATTAGCAATATTGCCTGTGAGGCTGCCCATGGCGTTCATTTCCCTTTTAAGCACAACACGGAGTCAATAGCGGCCGTGGTCAAGTCAACACAGCCAACATTGGCTACTGTATGGCGAGTGAGCGAGCGGGGCAAACAGAGATTTGTAATCCTGTGCTTTTGTGGCCGGATTAAAATCCAACGCCGGGGTTGGGGGATGGGCTGGTCAAATTGAGGCTGGATTAAAAGGCTGTGGGCCCGCTTGGTGCACAGCTGTGTCGGGACGGGAGGGGCTCAAAGAGGGTCCTGGCCTGTACTGGGATGACACAGCTTTGCTCGGAAATATAAAGGAGGACAAAGAACATCATCATAAACGTAGATCAATAAATATATACCGTGTGTATATATGCACACAGAGGCCTCGAAACTAGCTTGACATGATGGTTGGAAGAAGAAGCAAACACAACAAGAACAACATCGCATGCAAAAAAATTCTTCCCAGGACAATCTATTTGTTTTGTTGCTTTGTTTTGATGTCCCGGCAAGGTCGCCTCATATAAGCAAAAAGCAATGGCAACTCGGTTGGATGAGATTTCATTGGTATGTTAGCAATTTCAGTTCCATGTGATTTCTTGAGATACTGCAAACTGCTTTTTGACATCTTAGATAAAGTAATGTTTCACCCCCCATCCCCCACCCCCACCACTCCCACTCTTCTTTTGGGCCCTTTTCAGCTCCAGTCAAATAGTGGCTCGAAAAATGATATAATGAAACGACCAGCTGACATGGACAAACTTCTTGGGATGGCCCCGCCCCTCCACTCAAAGCCCCGTTTGGTGCGTGTTAAATTGCAACCTCATAATTCTGTCAGCAGCTCCCGACGTTCGCGGGAGACACCTTCATAGGACGCGTAAAGAAGGAAAATAAAACACGCGAGAGCACAATCTGTACGCATAGTTTGCTCCGCGGGGGTCCCAACATGACCAGCATGGGGGGAAAAGTGGAGGAGACCGGGAATGTCGGGTCAAGCCACCCCCCCCGCCCCCAAATACTTATGTAAGATTACTTACATAATAGCATAATATCCTACTTGTGTGTGTGTGTGTGAGGGGGGGAGGGAGTGGGGGGGGGGGGGCGGAGTACTATGTCTAGACAAGCGGGCACAGCACCTGAACTTTGGGTGGGGTTGAAGGGGCGAACGAGGAGGGGTACTCAAGCAAGCCCTCGGCGCAGGAGAGGATTGTGGGATTATAAATCCGTATGAGTGCGCGTATGTGGCGGAGGCAGGGCATTAAAAGAGTTGCGGGGAGGAAACCGACGAAATATTGAGCAAATCTGCGTGCGGCATCCAACTTTCAGCTTCTTTTGCGGGTTTCCTGCCTGCCTTTCACAACTTGCATTCACACAAAAAAAAAAACCCTTTGAATTTGCACCTATGAGCCCCCCACCCCCCAACCCCACCCACCTCGCCATCACTTGATATCCAACCCATTTTAATCTCCCTCTACTGCTCTTCAGTTGCTTTCCGCTCTTCTCGTCTTGCACTCAGAGGCTGAGCAATCCAAACCGGGGCAATCGGAGCAGAGCGCGGACATAACGGCCGTTGCACAACGACCGGCGGTTCGCCTACTTGCGGCAGCGGGGAGGAGAAAGAGGGAAGGAGGGCTCGGCGATGGTCATGGCCATGGAGGATGCCAATGTGGCGCGGACGGAGGAGGAAGTGGCGCAAGAAGTGACGTCACCGCCGGCAGCGGACGCGCCGACGGTGGCCAACCAGGAAGCGGTTACATCTGGAGGTGAGGAACTTGCGAGGAGTGTCGAATCATTTCTCTGGACGTCTACACGTGATGGACTGGAATCTGATTGAAGGCGGAAACTATTATTGAGCGCCCCGTTGTTCGCACGATTTGGGTCTTGACGATTCTTTTTCACCGAAATGTCGCTGAAGTAATCAGGGAATTACAGTCGAGAGGCTGAAATTCTGCGGATTTGGAGAATTTTAAATGGACCCTTTCAGGGACGGGGCGGTTACTACAGTGGACAGCTTATCGTGTTATCAGGTTAGACTGCAGGGGTGTCAAATCTCTTTTCACATTGTGGGCCACATACGGTCTCAGTCGATGTCAAGTGGGCCGCACCATTAAAATGATACCATACTCTGCTATAAAGAACCAAAATAATATGGTTCTCCTTTGTTTTGGTCGAAAAAAAGCACAAGAACATTAGAACTGTTCGAACCTCAATGCGGGCCGGTTCCGGCCCGCGGACCGTATGTTTGACACCCCAGGGTTGGAGGGCGAATGAAAGGGTTCAACAAAACAACACAAAACATCAAGGCTGTCATTATCAGTCTGAAAACGAAGCCTAAATCATTTTCCGCGGCCATTTTCATCTCCTACTGAAAAGAGAAGAATCTAGTGGTTAAAAAAAAAAAGCATCTTTTGAGGTGAGAAGTCTATTTTCGAGTCCACGTGGCAGTTAGCCAGACGACAGCAAACATTCCTTTGGGTCAAGGACGCACTGACGCTGACCAAGTGGCCAAAGGTCACAACAGATTATGCAAAATACGTACTCGCAGTGGAAAGTGGGATCCTTCGAGAGCAGATTAGTTGAGTTGAGGTTTTTTTTTTTTGGGGGGGGGGTCAATCAGTTGCAGAACGGGGTTTGTAAATTATCAGTTTTGGGAATAGTGAGTAAATGAGTAGCGAGCGGCGCAATGATTTTTTCCGTGCTTAGTCGCATGTTTGCGACATGTTTATCCGGGCCCTGTGAAAGCGGGTTGTTTGTTTGTGTGTGTGTGTGTGTGTGTGTGTGTGTGTGGCCCTGACAAAAACTCAATATTGATTCTCGTCATGTTGAAAGTCGATATTTTAGAGCGCCATCCAGAGTTTGCATATTTTAGCTTTAAAGCGTTCCTTGGCCGCAAAGTCAAATGCTTTTCTTTACAAGCGTCGTTTTCAAACTGCAAAATTGTGAATAAAACAGATACCATATACCCCTAACCTTAACGCCTAACCCCACCCCAACACTAACCCTTTCCCCTAACCCTAACCAGAACGCCTAACCCCAACATCTGACCCTAACCCACGCCTTACCCTACCCCTAAACCAGCCCCAACCACAACCCTAACCCGAAACCTCCCCTGAAAAAGGTTAAGAATTAGGAGTTGGGCATTAGGGGTTAGGGGGTTACGTTAAGGGGGTTAGGCTGATGGGAGTTGGCCGACAAGCATGTGCTGTTTATTTACCTCGTCCATGTAGCCCGGTGCTATTGTATTCCGGGAATCGCGATGCAAATGAGACTTCTGCATCATTTGCGTTTCAGACCCGGCCGACTCAAATTGTCTCTCTCCCTCTCTTCCTTATATCGATTGTCTGCGGCGCAGCCATGCAGGAGGCGTCGGATAATCTCGGTGAGGTGACTGCCTCCGGGGGCGCCAAAGACATCGACCTTCTCTTCCTCCGCGGCATCATGGAAAGCCCCATTGTACGCTCCCCGGTTGAGGTAGCACACTTGCATACACAGAGTTCAAGCTGACGCGCTTGAAGGGGCGCAAGCCGTCACCGAACGCTTGCCGACCGGAGACGAAACTAGTGCGCTCAATGCTGCGCACGTGCAACTTTACCGTCATCCGTTGACGCATTGCTGCTCATCTGCACGCAAACCGTTGCCCGAGGCATCCTCCCCTGAGCTCGTGTGTTTCTCTCTGCCAGGCTCACGAACAGCTGGAGGAGGTGAAGCTGGAGGCGGTGCAGGACAACAACATGGAGCTGGTGACGGAGATCCTGGGCGACATCAGCGGCCTCAAAGTCAGAGACGACAGTGCGGCCGAACTGTCCAGGATCTTGCAGGAGCCGCACTTTAAGGTGAACGGCACTCCTAGTTTGGGGGCGTGTTTTGTTGGTTACTCTGGGGGAAAACACTTCCACCCTCACAAAATTCGGTTCAGTTCAATTTTTCTGATTATCAGATAAGCAAAATTCCACTCAGGGGGCTGTTGTCAGATTTGCGAGTTCATTACGATCGGACTCGTCTATAGCTACGTGGCAACTTCTTTTTGCAGACGCAATTGAGTGGGGTGCGAGGTGTGTACGGCTCCCAATAGGTCAGGACTGTCAATATTCGCAAATAGAAAGCCAGCACAGCAGAAATTAAGGGGATTGCAGCTGGTTTTGCTTTTAACCTAGGGCATACCGTTCTATTTCATTTTATGCCGTTTTTCTTTTTTGTGTCCAAAGCTTCCCTCTATTTCATCTTCGTGTTTCAATATACATACATACACATTTATTGAAGTTTTTTTTTTTTAAAGAGAATGGGGATCCTACACCTCAAACGCTTGATGTGATAGAGAAAAATTGAGATGGCCCAGGTCATTATTTATTTGGAAAATAAATACTTACATATATATGTGAAAATGTTTATTTTACAATATTATTTACAAAAAAATGTAATTATCCAATGAGATCAATGACTTAGACCAATACAAGTGGGACTTGTGGACCAAAAAAAACAAGACTAAGAGACGGAAGTTGCAAAAGATAACACGACGTTGACCGAGTGAGAGAAGACGAGAGACGGGCACGGAGGGAACAAAATATATGCGAGTGACATTCTCTCCCCCGCCATTATTTTCACTAATTGTTGCAACGTTAAAAGGGTAAACAGGAAACATTTGTCTCGCTTCTGAAATTGGATGAGAAGTGGGTCAAGTATGAATCAAATAGATTTGTTGATAATCCATATTTGGGATTTTAGCTTTTACATGATTAGTTTTTCAAGCGAGGCACATTTCGAAGCGACAGCGGATTCCGAATGGTCATGAATTGTTTATTTTGAAAAAATCTTGGCCGCACGCTGATGCGGTGCTTCATAGCTATTAATGTGTAAAGGCAGAAAAATGACCTTGTCTTGAAGCTCAGACCCAAAGCCCCAAAGTGTCTTTCTATAATATAATATCACAGAATCTTCCTTCAAGCACCGTCCCTTTTGTTCTTTTCTCCTCAGTCCCTTCTGGAGGCACACGACATGGTGGCCTCCAAATGCTATGAAGTCCCGCCCCCTGCCGAGATGGCCAATGACGCGGCGGTGAACAGCGCCCTCATGCAGGCGGACGCCGTGCGCATGATCGGCATCCGGAAGAAAGCCGGGGAGCCTTTGGTGAGCCCAGACTGAGCGCGTTTCCGAAAAATTATTTCGTGAGGAAGAATCAAAATCGAACCTTCGTTTTCCCTCGCAGGGCGTCACCTTTCGCGTCGAGAAAGACGACCTCGTTATAGCCAGGATCCTCCATGGGGGCATGATTGACAGGCAAGGACTTCTGCACGTGGGCGACATAATCAAGGAAGTGAACGGCAAAGACGTGGGCAACAATCCCACCGAGTTACAGGACATGCTCAAGGACTGCAGCGGCGGGATCACCCTTAAAATACTGCCCAGCTACCGTGACGCCCCCGCGCCCCCGCAGGTACACACTCACGAGCGTACGCTGTAACTGGAATGAGGGACAGATGCTGGCCGGCGATACTACACTGGTGTCCTCCGAGCAAGAACGTGAAATCTATTAATAACACTCCACTTCCTATCTAGGTCACATGATCTTACATCTGGGAACGCTCCCCATTCACCGGCATTCTGCCGCGTTCTTTTATGGATGCTCGGTGATTCTTAAAGGAATTAACGGGGGCTGCAAACGCAAAACATTGCTTTAGAAAACGTGCACATTAAATTGAGGAATCGAAATTACCAACGGGGCACCGGGCTCACCCCCGATGAGAAAAAGCAGGAAAGGTCAACACAGAGTGTCAACGGTAGGCGCCAGTCTACTTTTGGGTGACGGATAGGTCGAATCTTACCGTTGATCCGGAGAGATCCCGGCTGCTGTAAAGCTCGTCCAAAAACATTCTTGGGGGAGCCGCAACTGCTGGTAAACACAGTCAGAATTTCTAGTGTCATGTAGGCTAACTTATCAAATATCAAGAGGACTAAAACAGGGCAAGCAAAGCAGAGCTGAAGGCCACAGCTGATGGATGAGGGGTGTGCATTACCGCTTTGGTTTCATCATTACCGCTAGTTTCGCTTAGCTGAAGAGGTCACAGCATCCCTTTCACCGACAAACAGCAGGTCAAAGCCATTAATCTGAGCTACAAAAATGTCACGCTCAAGCGAATGGTAACCATAGCAAAAAAAATAAAGATTTAAAATCAAACAGCATCAAGAAAAAAAATGAAACGGTTCAATTGGTAGGTTAGTCTTCATCGCGATAATGCCATGACCAAAGTTGGGGCATTTAATTGATTGCCATCTTCCAAATCAGCCATGATCATGTTCGCTGTAGTTGAATTTCGGGCCAAGTCTATTTTGGCCTCGACTGGTGGCCTTTGGGTCTCGCTTCCAAGTCAGTTGCCTGATGCAACGCCTTCATTTCGACTCACACTTGACACACATGAATTAGCGGTAAACAAGATGGCTAACCAACAAGAGACACATTCACTAGTGAACGAGGTTTCCCAAACCGACCTGCTAGAAAACAAAAAAAAAAAATCCCGGGTGCAATCTCGACACCCATCACTGCGTTAACGCGCGAGAGCAACAGAGTGTCCTGTAATCACTCCTCACAGGTCTACGTGCGGCCCTACTTTGACTACGACCCGGCCAGCGACAACCTGATCCCTTGCCGGGAGGCCGGCATGGCTTTCAAGCGAGGTGACATCCTTCAGATTGTCAACAGAGAAGATCCCAACTGGTGGCAGGTGAGAGGTTTGCATCGATTCTAGACGGCTTAGTGTTAAAAGACGACAATGGCGACGTGTGTTGGGCAAATGTCTCGTAGGCTTGTCATGTCGTGGGCGGGGCCACGGGGCTGATACCTAGCCAGTTCTTGGAGGAGAAGAGGAAAGCTTTTGTTCCACGGGACTTTGATGGATCAGGTAGGCATTTGGAGACTTTTCTTTTTTTTACGAAATCCACTAATCACCGCTCTCCTGTTTTCTGGAATTGGTCATGTGACGTTCGCAAGCTGAGCCCTTCGGCGCCGCGATGTCATTTTCCGTCGACCGCAAGTGACAAAATGGTGTTTATAACATTTTGCTAGCTGTCTCAAGTCAAGCGAGTTAACGGAAACTGAAAAAGCTTCGTACAATGCAGTGCCATCCATCCTGCTGCAAAGTCATAATCATAAACGTACGCTCCCGGTTTTGCAAGTCGACCCAACGTTGTGCTCACAAGGACGCCGTTTCAGTTTCTCTCATCCGTTTTTCAGTTGGATTAATAAAGCAGGCCATCTGGTGAGTCAGGTTCGCCCTTGCTGAGTAACTTCGACTCATCATGTTTAAAAGTGGTCAGGCCTGCCCTCTAGTGGCCAAATACTGCACAAGCAAGGCCATGTGAGAGGGTCGATTGATCCATTCCCCCCACCCCTCCCTCCAGGCATCTTGTGTGGCACTATTGCTGGGAAGAAGAAGAAGAAGATGATGTATTTGACCGCCAAGAATGCAGGTCAGGCTCGTCGCGTCTTTTCTAGCGTCAGTTTTGATACCTGAACACTAATAACAATGCTGTGAACTAGAGTTTGACAGGCACGAGCTGCAGATCTACGAAGAAGTGGCCAAGGTTCCACCTTTCCAGAGAAAGACGCTAGTTCTAATTGGCGCGCAGGGCGTGGGCCGACGAAGCCTCAAGAACCGGCTGATGGTCCTTCAGCCCACCCGCTTCGGAACCACTATACCATGTACGTCATAAGGGCACTTGGATTCTGAGAACCTCAACATCATGCAGAGTTCTTTCTAACCAATGCGACTTTGCATTGGTAAGATACAACACGGCGTCCCCGCGACGAGGAACTGGACGGCAACTCGTACCACTTCACTTCCAGGACAGAGATGGAGGTGGACGTGAAGGCCGGCCGCTTCCTGGAGCACGGCGAGTACGACGGCAACCTGTACGGCACCAAGATCGAGTCCATCCACGAGGTGGTGGCAGCCGGGCGGACGTGCATCCTCGACGTCAACCCACAGGTCAAAGAGAGAGACAGAGAGTTTGACAGTGAAAATTGAAACTAGGCCCACAGGATACTGATGTTTTGCATTCATTTAGCAGTTTTTACTTTTTTTTTGGTTCTAATTGTAAAAAGTTTCACCGTGATTTCACTTCCTGTTTCTCCTTCCAGGCTCTGAAGGTCCTGAAAACGGCAGAGTTCATGCCTTACGTGGTGTTCATCGCCGCACCCGACTTCGACACTCTCAAGGGCATGCACACAGCCGTCGTGGACGCGGGCCTCACCACCAAACAGCTCACGGTACGCAAAACTCCATTTGAATCTACAGCAGAAGCGGGCAAACGCTTCACTTTCACTGGTCCGCGTTTAGTGTGGGATACACCATAATCACCAAACAGCTCAATTTTGTCCCCGTGTGGACATATCCCGAAATTCTACGTTACCCAGCCGGTCAGACTTTGTCCACACTTGATCTACGCCAACACGTTAATGCCTACTCGCATTTATTAACTTTAAGTCCCCGTTGGCAGGACGTGGACCTGAGGAAGACGGTGGACGAGAGCGCTCGCATCCAGAGGGCTTACGACCACTACTTTGATCTGACAATCATCAACGACAACCTGGACAAAGCCTTCGACACGTTACAGGCCGCCGTAGACAAAATGCGTGCAGAATCCCAGTGGGTCCCAGTGAACTGGGTGTACTGAGGACCCCCCTCGGTCTGCGCACGCCTAAGAGTGTCCGTTTGGGGCCCGGAAGGAGGAGGAACACGAGGATAACTAAGAGCTACTTCTGTAAAATAAGATAAATATTTCGGTTGAATTTGAACACTCTGTCCTTGTGGCCACGCAACTTTTTTTCTACTTCGACTTAAAGGGAAAGAGTGCTTATTTATTATATAACTTTTTATTAAAGCTCTTTCTATACGACGTGAAAGTGCAGCAAAGAATAAACGGGCATCTTGTATTTTTTTTTCTTTCTATGTCTATGTTTCAGTTTGCTGTCCATGTTTCATCATCGGATGCATCTTTCTTCTGCTGATACCAGAGGGCTTAATTTTGTTTTTGTGTGTAGAGAAAAGTCATACTTGTTTACGATCAAACACTGTTTTTTTGGGGTAGTTTTTGTTGAACGTGGTAATAGTTTTTAGTGTACTTTTTTGTCATAAATGATTCTTTGCCTGCCTGCCTGGAGCACATGACCTTCACACTGTCCTCATCTTCAAGCCAACGTGTTCATGTTTAACATATGCGAAAGACGCAAAAACTCTACACTACAACCATAAGAGGAAACCTCTCGTAGACTGAAGAAAATAATCTTTTCACTTACATGTACGTCTTTATTTATTAAAAGTGAAATTGTTCATGTTTTTCCTTTTTTTTTTTAATTCCCAGTGCCACATTGTAGGAAACCCGCTGCCTGTTGAACGGGTTTTCATAAATCACTGTCAAACGATTTGTTTCTACATTTTTACCTGCAAAGTTATGAATAAAAGTGACTGCATTTCACCAGCTGGTTTTATGATCTGTCAACTCATTTGGGAGTACTATTTACAATAAATCAATGACATAAAAGGAACAAAAACAATAGTATTGAACGATTTGGGGGGTGGCAAAATGAATGCAACAAATATTACAGGATGGTAATATAAATGCTTGATTGAAAAAAAGAATGCAGGTGGCTAGTAGGTGTGGCCATGAGCCATGCTTTGCTCATGCACGTCCTGCACGGCACTATACAACACAAACCAAGTACTCCTTGTGCAAAGTATTTAGGCAATAATTTGACTTTTTTTAAAAAACTAGCTTAAAATACAACCGCAAAAGAGAACAGCAAGGAATTCCCAACATTCTACATCTTTTTCAAACATTTTTTTTATTAAAGAATGTAACTTACAGTCAAGCCAAGGAAAGAACTACATGAAGTGATACGTATTCACATTGTGTCCTAACAGGGTTTTACAGCATATCTTGTGTTCTGCAAGCGTAAATGTAGACAATGAGAAGAAGGAAAAACAAACAAACAAAAAAAAAAACAGAAATTAAAAGCTTTACAAACTTTACAACACCCCAAAAAAAGAAAAGGAGCTTTCGCAAGTGGATGAAGGGTTTCAAAATCAGCAATATATAAAGACCCGTCACTCACTCCCTCCCTTTACCAGAATAGGAATGACTGCAAATTCACTTTTGGCATGTCATGGTTTAAATAAGGGAGAAGATAACAGAACACACGAATTAAGGGAGGTTTGAATTCACATGGCCGTGCGGGCTGGCTTTGGTCGGTTTCTTCGTATTGGCTGAGTGAGAGACGGACAGAAAAATGGATTTCCTGGTATCAGCTGCTCGATTGAATAGTGGACCGTCCCTGAGAACAAGAATGGGCCAACTCCTTTGCTCTCATTTTTTCCCCCAGTGAAGTGTAGAAATGAATATGGAGGACGCATGTTTTCAGCTGAATACTTGTCATAAGGTTGGGTATGTTTTTTTTCCCCTTTGCCCTCAGTATAGCCCATCATTGCATTGTGGACTTTTTTTTGCTTAGGTGCCCGCACATTTGCATGCAAGTACAAGTGAATGTCTTTTATCTATCACGAAATTTGGACAAGATTTGAAGGATGTTATCGACTTGCAATTTTACTTTATGGCAGCGGCCATGAAGTTACGTTACATCCCCGCAAAATGAAAAAAAATAATAATACTGTTAGCCCATTCTAGTTCTTCCGTAAGAGCTCATGATTGTCGAAGGTAAAATGTATACGCCAACCAAATCTTGAGGTTATTTTCAGACAATGTTGCTTTTGGGACTACAAACACAGAAAAATGGGGAACATCAGACGAGATAAATACAGCGCGGCCGCTTAAATTCAAACCTCCCCGTGGGGGTGGGGGATAGAATTTTATTGGACATATTGAAGTACACTAAACAAATAAGTGAATGCAGCATATATCAGGCTTATGAGGTACTTCATGAATGGATGTATAGATCTATGTATGTGTATTGCTATATATATATATATATTTTTTTTTTTTTAAATCAGATCAACCTTTAAATTTAATTTGAAGTAGTCATTCCTACTACTAGCATAAAATACCTCGATTTTTGTTACTTTGCGGCCGACTTCAAGTGGGCCGTGTTTGAGAGCGCTTCAAAAGTGCAAAACAAATACTGATCGATCTATACGCAGCATCTATGGGCCAGATTGCCACGTCTCATGGCGGTAAGGAGGGGGGGGACCAAAAAAAAGAAAACCCGGCAAACCCAAACCGGTAGCGGGACTCGGAGAAGTGAGCAGTTTCAACAACCTCGCGGACGTTTTGTTGAGTTTACGATGGATTGCTTGGCTGTGGAAAGTGGTTGTGCGTAGAAAAGGAATCTTGTTTTTATTGCAGTACTGGCTGGACCGTGGCAGGAGGAAAGCTTATTGTAACGTGGCGGTAAAACAAACAAACAAACAAAAATAAATAAAAAGACAACGGTTACCAAACACTGTCTTGTATTGACCCAAAAGGCCTCAAGATGAACGGATGACGACACGTCTCGACTTCATGTTGGAAACTCGGAAACTTCCAAAGCCTCGTTTCTACCAAGCAGTTAGTTCATTTTGGTATGGTTGAATTTCCATTTAAAGGGTCAGTTCTTTGAAACACCACTTGCGTTTTTTTTTTGCTCGTCGGTACAACGGAGAATTTTTTTTTGTTTTAATGCTATTTGTGACATACGACTGCATTACTTTTCATGCTCAGTTTGGACTTACACGGCACGATTCAAGTGACAATTCCAAAATTTCGCTTTCGAGTGGCCCAATAAATGACTTCATAATTCAAACGCTCAATGGAATAAAATGTCTTTACGATCCGGACGCAGACAGAAATTCAATGCATATCGAATTCTGAGCAACAGTAAGTAAATATGTTTGAAATATTGTTTATTGCTCTTTTGTGGAGTTGTGCTAGGTGAAATTTTTTCGTGAGCGAAAACACCACCATGTGGAATATGACTCACATGAAACGTACATATTAAATGTAATGTTTTAAAAAAACGGGTGAAAAAAAAAGCTAATTGGGCACTTTGATCTGCAGTGTGAATCCATCCTTTAAAGTCCCTTGGCATCGTCGATGCTTCCTCAATCTAACAGTGCTCGCACATGATATGAACTTGTATCGCTCACTGCAATATGGGATTTTTTCCCCTGTTATTGTAAATCAAGGCTAATATGTTAGCTAGCACCGCGCTCTGAGGTAGGTTATTTTTTCCCCCCCAAGCTGATAAAAAGAAGTCTAAAATCCTAAAATTCTTCATTTGAATAATAAAACATTTTTAAAACGTTGCCGTAGCGCAGCTTTTCCAATTTGTACTTACATCAACAGTGGCTTAGTTTGGAGAACTGGGGTGGACTAAAATGACACTTGCGAAACGTTGCGTTTCTATCAGACGGGAACTAAAATTGCGGTACAATCAGCAAACGTAAGAATAAAAATAATCAAGAGACCGACTTGTGAATAAAAACAAAAAAGGGAGGTGAAGAGAAGTCGAGGACAGCTTTCAAGAGGGCGGAAGTAGCAAGACTGCAGGCTAACGATCACAAGGCCAAAACGTCTAAAAAGGAGCCAATTAAAAACCTCACCAAAACAACCAACAGACATGCACAAACTCCAAAAAATTATTTGGGACCTGTGAGAGTCCACTGAAATATCACCATGAAAACTCGCTGTATAGTTCTGCAGGAGGACAGACACCTAGTCAAAGATGAATATTACTTTTAAGAACCAAGAACACCTTTAAATTAGAGCAATCCCCAGAGGAATACAAAAATAGGCCACACACACACACAAAAAAAAAAACACATTAGAAATGTAAAAAGGTGGCTAAACGACATAGTATTACAAACCACACAGAAGCTATAAATACATTCATTGATACCTGGGACTAGCTAGGAAAATTGGTTGTAGCGTAGTAGCGCTAGCACAGAGAGAAGACAACTATCCAACGGTAATGCTTTGGGCACACCTAATTAATATGCATACGACCTAGCTTCGGTCGAAAAACTGCTGGAATGATCAAGATGTTATTGTCCACATTACGTCATTTCCGCCGGAGACAAAGAGCTGCTATCGTGAAATGACGTTTCAATTAGCTTATGTTAGCCCGTTGGTCTGTCTGTCCTAGTTAAGGGACACCCAAAAGCAGCCCAACTAAGGTGAAAATGTGCATTTACGTTACAAAAGATGCAAAAATGTAAATAATGACAAAAGAAGAATCAGGGGAATAGGATGTATGCAGCCCTGGCGTCGGTAAACTCCTTAAACTGTGCCACGTTTGAGTAGGAAACCGCCATTACGCTGGAGCCCTGCAAGCTTGATCATCATTATAGAGTTCATTCTAGGTCTCAAGCTTGTGGCAAAGTACAGTGAAACAAAGGGATGTGGCCGTCTGTGCTTGCCGACAGATTGCCACATGACAAGCGGCAAAAAGCTCCTCAATGCAGTTCCTGGCGCCGCGATCCCTCAACTTACTTCAATGCGGCGGCAAAGCAATATTGTTAGAAGACGGCGGCAAAGTGAACAAGAATGAGAATATGGAGGTTACAGAGTATATATGAATTTTAGGGATGGGCATTTTTTTTAAACCGACTGATTCTATTTACCAATTTGTGGTCTAGGTCAGCGATTCCCAACCAGTGAGTCATGGCCTATTTGTGCATCTTTTGAAGTGGCCAGACCAGTTTTCCAATTTCATGTCATTGGTTCAAAATGTATGCTATATTTATCCCAAATGAGATACATTTATTCCGATACCGGCATCAAAACAGAAGTACATTCAGAGATTCTCCCAACCCTTTCCAGATTGAGACACTGGTGGATTTCACCCACAGTCCCTTCGAGGAAATGGCGTGAAATGTCCATCTCGATTGAACACGTCAAAACTCAGAGAGATTGGTTCATATGAGAATGGAACAGCGTCTAGAAAATGTCAGGAACCCGTTTATTTTGGTCTCCATACAGTTTGGATCTTCTTGATACTGAGCTCATCAGTGCCAATTCAACTTCTCCATCTTTGCCACCATAATGACAATCGGTCCAACACTTTCTCCATGTTTAAAAAGGCATCGGGATATTTGTGAAAAACGCAGGAGCTGTCGGACTAAGGCTATTTTTGGGCTCGAGCCTGCTCGGCGACAAAAGCCAACTACTGCTTTCTTTCGGAATACAAACAACCTCGGCCACCAGCCGACGACTATCCTAAATGCTGGGCGGGGGCTACAAAATCCATTCTTGTTTTAGTGCAAAACAAACATCGTCAAAAGTTTGGACTTGATATAGTTAAAGGAAACTCAATTACGTTGTGGCATTATAAGGTGCTGGTATAGTAGTAGGTCAAGTCAAACACCAAGACAGACAAACAACAAGTACAAAACCTTTTTGGGAAGAGACATTTCCCATCCAAATTCTTCCTGGTCATTGTTCAACGTGAATGGTAACGATATTGAATGGGAGACGGGGGGTTGAAGTCAACTTACAAACTGGTCTTTTGCAACCTCTTATCACAGGAAACCAACAGCTGGATGTATAGTTTATCATTAGTTACATGCTTTGCTCAAACATTTATTTGGCAGGCGGCGAGGTGGCCACGCCTTTAAATAACGGATTGTGAACAGACGCGGCGTTGTCCTAGCCCCTCGTGGGTTCTGTCTGAAAGGCACGGGTAAATAAATTTCCGATTTTTGAGCGTAAAAGGGGGTACTGACATCAAACAGGTGGCCTGAGAAGACGTGGAACACTTGTGAGCCATTGACACACAACTCCATCCCAAATCCTGAAGTGGAACGCGAAAAGACTGCAAATACTTGTGACCAGACTAGGGGTCAAGTCCAAAAAGCCAGACCACAACATCGCTCTTGGTGTCCGCCCCGAGAACCGATCTGAACACACCGACGCGGACACGCTTAATTTCAAAATGACTCACAAGGCATGACAGTATGCGATCTGAACCGAACCAAACAAACATCCATTCCTGTGATTTTTTTCCACCATCCGCTGATTTCCAGGTTTTAGGTGTATAAGCCAAATGACAGCGACAGGATGACCTACCATTGTCGTAAATCTCAAGTAGAAATAGAACACGGTGTCAAAAAGAAATACTTTTACATCACCGGTGCATAGAGACAATGGCTAAATAGGGAAAAGCTGTGTGCGAGTAGTGACGCACTTCAAGAATTTGGTCGTGCAGCTCAACGCTAAAACCCCTTAAAGGAAGAAAGAAAAAACAAGCAATCCCACTCCGCAATATCTGTTGAATGATGAAAACAAAAAATGTCTTCACTGCCACGCACACAAAACTGGGACTCACAAAAATGAACCCAATGCCATTTAGATCAATAGCATGGGTAATTATGCAGAAATGGCCAGCAGTGTGATGTTACCATAACACTTGAACAGGTAACAAGAGGTAGACACAAAGCCATTTCCATACAATTACACCAGTGTCATAATATGGCCAAGACAATTTCTCTCTCGCTGACGCACGCACAAAACAAACCTACTGGAGCTCATACCAATGCTATCAAAAGTGCATCCACCATGTGTACATGCTTTGAGACGAGCACCAAGAAGTACAATATTGACATCAACAGGAAATATCAAGTACACGGTGTTCTGAATGCCCCGCAAACACAGTCAGTCGGATTTCTGGTGGGAAGATGGCAAGAATAAGTCAATTATTTTCCTTTAGCATTCCAAACATACATGTGAAAACAAGCAAAAAATAAAAAATAAATAAAATAAAAAGTGGGCCGGTCCAGTGAGATGGTTTGTAGTAAAAAACATCTCACGCAGGGGTTTCTTTTTGTGCTTTGAATGTTTATTTGTAAGGGGATTTTTAAAAAATCTTATTTGGCTGATAGCAGACCAAATTGTCCAGCTGTATTTAGAAAAAAAAAAAAAAATTCTGCAAAGCTACAAAGGACGCGACTAAAAGCGACAATTACAACAAAAAGCACCACCTACATCTATAAAAACTCCGGACTGGGGTGAGAAGCCCCTTTGCTAAATCTCATCGTTAAAAACAATGCATAGTTCAAAGTTGAGACGTCATCGACTTCATTCAAGACGACGAACGCAAGCGACCTTCAACTCGATCGAAGTGGACAAGAGAAAATGTCCACAGAATGACTTGAGACTGCCAAGAGTCTTGCAAGGCAAGATTTGCATTGGACTCTCAACACAAATAGTGTTACTTTAGATTATCGGTGGGCCTGTTATTTTAAAAAAAGTTTTATTTTTTCATTCAAAAAAAAAAAAACATCTGTTTCGGCAGTCTCCACTGAAGATTCATTCAAAATATAGCTCATTTTCAACATCATAAAAAGACTCAGAGAAAGTCATTTGCATAAAAACAATGCTTGTGTGTGCGACAACTCCTTTCGCTTCCAGGAGGAAATACTTGCAGTTGTTTTTGAAGGAATTTGCTCTCAAAGCTTTCAGACCACTGTACCGAACGCATCGCTATGGAAAAGCCACATCAACGCCCTCCTCTGACAACGACGCTGCAGCTTCCACACATATACACTGTATATATACTGGATACTTATACAACCAAAATAGAGTACTGGGGGGAGAAGCGTCTACGTTTTTATAATAGGAGCTGGCTACATGCATATTCATTAAAAAGTTTGAAATTAAAAACATTCTAGAAAAAGACATGGGAGTGGAAAAAAAGTGTTTCAGCTCCCTATATTGATTTGTACATCGTGTGTCTTATAAACACGGCTCAAGAGTACATTAAAAAAAAAATGTATGTTTTCTGGGAACCGGTCCCAATAAGAGATTTCAGCACGGCCATTGGGATGCAAGTACAAACTCATCAAAACAGACAACTACGTTGTATCTATGAAAATATTTAGAGCCCTGGAAGTGTTAGTTCAAGAGTTCATGTCAAGATTCAAGAGGGGTTAACTGTCCCACATTTTGGCGTATCATGTCATCCGGGACGAATACTGAATTAAAAAAAAATGTGGCTAAACATAAATGATCAAATGCGGTCTCAGAATGGCACTTTCATCATTTTCAGAGTGCTCGATGTGAACGTCGCGAGTACTTTCAACTTGATTAAAGTACCCATTCTTGACAGCGCATTTGGCTGGTCAATAATGTACACCCGAGGAACAAACGAAAGTACGCCCTCAAATAGGATTTTAAAAAAATAAAAACGGGGGTGCGGGGGGTGAGGTGCCGCTTCTCCTAATTCAGAAAGCACCGCGTGGAATAACAATACTTTCATATTTTCCGACAGGGGGAAAAAAATATACATATATACACATTTTAAAAAAAATAAACCCGGTGTAGAGGGCTTGTTTTTGCAACTTACAGAGAGTGGATTCGTCTTGGGTACCTGCCAGGTGTTTTAGATAGGGAGCTCACACAGTAAAAGCACACAGCTGACAGCCGGACAGCAAAGGGGGTAGTGCGTTTCCTCAGCAGGGCGTCCTTGGCCCACGCCAACCCGGCGGCCTCAGGCGAAGTACATTGTGCGCAGGGTGTCCTGGTGGATCTGAACGGCTTTGGCCAAGGCTTGTTGGTCACGCCCGTTGCTCTGACCCGATGTGTGACTGCCCTCGGCACTGAAAAGTGAGAGATCCACCAGCGGTTATCGTGTGGAGTGCTGACATGATGTACGATGTGCTTCGGACGCGCTGGCCAGCGGCCGCCGTCATCCTCACCTGTCGTGCTCTTTGTCCACCAAGTGATAGCGGGCGCGAAAAGCCACCAAATGGGCGTAGTAGGCGGGCGCCGGAATGGAAACGGAGCGGGTGCAGCGCACGTATGTGTGGCACAGCTGATACGTTAGCACCTGCAGCTCATCTGAAGAAAAGTGATTGTCGTCCCAGAGCACGTGGTAGTGAGACGGCCTGCTGGTACCCTGCACAGTCGGGACAGTGATGATGCAGCGTCCGTGCTTGCGGTGGGACACGTTAACAGAAA
This sequence comes from Hippocampus zosterae, assembly GCF_025434085.1. Lineage (NCBI taxonomy): Eukaryota > Metazoa > Chordata > Actinopteri > Syngnathiformes > Syngnathidae > Hippocampus > Hippocampus zosterae. The sequence goes on from NC_067457.1 coordinate 19,724,090, forward strand.
TGCCCACGAAACACGCAGTCGATTATTATTATTATTTTTTTAAAGCAGCCAGAAAGGTTTGATCCTGCTTGTAGCAATAATAATTCCACCGTAGGGGTCATCATGGGCCAAACCACCCCACAAATGCTGTACAAACGGTGTTATCGTCTAGATTCTTCTTCGTTTACTGTCAAAAAAAAAATTCTTCTTCAAACTAAACTTCTCACGATACAAAGTCCCCTCAGGAATCATTGACTGATCGCAAAACTAATTAATTATTTTCAGAAAATATCTAATCAAAACACTGAAGATAAAATAATTCACACATTTTCTCTCTAGCCTAACCTGAGAAACAGCAGGCCTCTGTAGCACCAGGTCACTTATTTTTGCAACACCATCTTGTACAATGATTGTAGAGTTTTTAATTCACTGGCTCTCACACCGCTTTGTATAGGTTTGCATCTCAACATGGGTTTAAAAATGTGATCGGCCAGTCATCAGTGAAATCCTATTTTACCTGTATGCCAGCATGACTGCAAAGGTAGAAGTCAAATTCGGATGGGTGAGTGATTTTGGTGTCCACTGTGGTGCCGGCGGGAATATTGCCACTCTTTCCAACCTGCGCAAAAGCGGCAACACATTTTACTCAGCGCGTGGTGAAAGAGACGATTCCTCAAGGTTAGCATGACGAAAGCCACAATACTGACCCTCTCGTTTCGGTCTGTGCAAAACAGCCTGGTGTGGTGTCTCTTCTGGACTACTACAAAGGTGATGCCGGGCTGGTAGTCTTTCTCCAGCTTGATGCAGGCCTCTCTGATTGCAAGCAGTTCATGCTGAAGAACCTGCAGGTTGAGAGAATACCCCCCCCCCAAAACTCAGGTTTTCGTCTTACTCATATTTGCGCATTATGCCCGCGCCGTGTATCACCTGGTTGAACTGTCCTTCGGAGATGCCATCCCGGTAGTAGATGATTCTGGTCGGCTTGAAGCGGGTCGACTTGTAGAACTGGATGAGCAGCTCTCTCACCATGGTGGCCAAGTCCTGTATGATATCCTGTCTGTGCTGTTGGACCCGAACGGTGGCGCAGTATCGGCTGGGGTGGGCGTCCATGCTACCGACAACCTGCGGGGGACAATTTTGCAGTCCATTGAGCAATTCGGTTCGGGAATATAGCGCAAACCATGAGACGTTTCTTACAGCTGCAATGGAGGGCTTTTTTCCATCTCCCGCAGGAGGATGAGTTACATCGGCACCAAGAAAGATGACAGGCTGCTGAAACACCAACGGCCTAAAATAAAATATTCGGGCAGAAGCATAAGCTAAGGCACAGAACCAGTTGTTGTAAATTTGTTAAAAATTAAATTTCAACTGTATTGTGTAGGGATTCAGTCTTGTTGGGTTGAACAGTTTTAAAAGTAAACTAATCCGCATCTTTTCCCCTCAATATTGTAATTGCAGTTTTCCCCCCAAAAAGCCTCTTCGGCTTGTAAAGCATGTAAAAAAACAAAACTCTATTTGGTGTACTTTTAAGAGATTCACCAACTGACCGTCCCTGAGGAAGCAGGATGTTGTTGACACCACCCAGCTTGACATTGATCTTCAGACAGAGGTTGGAGAGGGTCTGTGGTGTCGTCTTCTGGACATTCTTCACCTGCACGCACTGGGTGGCCATCCCAAGGACTGTGTCTCCGACACGCTTTACCTCGGCTACAATCCGAATGAATTGAATGTGACCACACAACACAGCATGAACTGAAGTAAGGTTTGCAGAAATGTGTGACTGGATCCCTCACCGTAGACGGGCGTCTTTCCTGGTAAGATGACGACAACCAGCTGGAGGCCCTGGTATGTGTACTTGAGGTGTCTGAACATGGGCTCCACGCTATCGGCACCCTGGGCGTACTTACAGAAGCAGGGCTGACCCTGAATGGGCATGCCTGCATCCCGGGAGATCTTCCTGAGCTGATCTGTGAATGCTCTAAAACAGCCGATTTTTTTTTAATTTTTAAACCAGGTTAGAAAAAGAGGTCTCTGTACATGATACTACAAATGCTGCTAGGATGTTACTCACTTAAGTAAGAGTTCAGTGCACTGTCTCTGCGGTGCAAAGCAAGCGATGGCCCACACTTTGATTTCGATGCCAGTGTGGAACTGCTTGTTCCTCATGTCCCAGACGCCCTGGATTGGCGTGGCTATCGCCTTGTTCTGCAAGCAACAATAAACGCAAGTGCTGTCATGATATTCTCGTGAAGCCATCTGAAACAATCACTGTACTTACAACTGCTGATGGACATACCCTGCCTCCATACAGAATGGAGGGTGCTTGGAGGACACGGCCGTTCACTTCCGTCATCTCGTCCCTCACCATCACTCCGAATTCGCGAACGTATGGGTCAGTGTTGAAGTTGGCGCTTCTCATCTGGACACAAGCACGTGTGCATTTTCGATGGTTTGACTATAGAGTTCTCAAAAAACAGCATTCCCCCATTAAACACAATCTATTTGATTTTCAAACAAAATAGAGTTTTCCGTGTTAAGTTGAAATAAAGAAAGAACATTAACATTCTTCAGTTTAAATTCTTAGCAAGTCGGTGTTCCATCACTGGTGAGCTATTTTTAGAACAGAGCTATGGGCGACTCAAGTTGTCCTTGGTGCTAACTAGTACACCCTGGCACCATTTTTTTAGGACAAAGCAAAAAGGGACTGCGTTTGCACAGGCTCTTTCGTCTTGCTCCCCATCCCTCGCATCTCACACCTCACCTCTCTGCTCGTTTAGAAAGATGAAAAAAAAAGTCAAGTGGAGGTAACTAAATTTAACTCTGCACGCAGCCAATAATAGAGAACCCTACTTGGACATTCCCTCAAAAAAAAGAAAAATTAATTGCATGTGACAGACGGAATCAATGGTAATTGAAACCTTGACTTTTTTAAACCATGATAAACCATCAAACCGGTAATCGGCCCATACCTAGTTTCAACTCCTCGGGACCTTGGAAAAATTCAGAGTTTCACAAGAGGCCATTACAATTGGCTGCATTCATTCCTAAAAGCGCGCATGGTTGAGCAAAAAATCTGAAATCAAATATTTCACTCACCAGTTTACTAATTTCATCCTGACGGTCAGGTGCTGATCTAGCAGTGGCACGGATCATTGTAGAGGTTTGATTGTCTGTCAGTTTTTTGATGCAGCGCTGTCCTGCAACTATGTTACACACCTGGGAACACATACGACAACTAGCTTGAGAAAAATAGGAAGTGGATGAGCTTCTACTTGGCTGCGTTGGTAGTTACTCACTTCTAGAGGCAGGTAGGTGTGCTTTTGCTCCTGCCCCACTTGCAGACACGGCAGGTGGGGGTATCGCAGCATGAGTTTGTATTTATCTTTGAAGTACTGCGCCACGGTGCACTCAATAGTTTGGCCGCTCTCCTGCTGCAGGGGGAAGCTGATGGGGGAGAAAACACTGCATGACTTCCAGGACACACATTTGACTTTTCCGCTGCGCCATACATGCACAAATCAGAAGCTGAGGACATGTTCGAAACCCCCCCCCCCTGCATTTCTGTTGCTAGGTCATGGATTATATTTGGATTTATGACACTTAAGCAAGAATACACACAGCAGAGGGAGATTAAAACACACACGCATGCCAGCAAAAAAAAAAAAAAAAAAACCCCAAGATTATTCTTACGTTTGATGGCTTGCTGGTCTTCTGGTCACATTGCACACTCTGTATTTCCTCTTCATCTGTCCACAATGTGTGATCTCCACTTTCAGGCCTGGAAGAAGGAATTGCGTTCAAGATTTGTGATTCCAAGTAATGTAGACACTGACAAATATGTTGTCCACCCAAAAAAATAAAATAAACAAACAAACAAACAAAAACACACACACCCTACCTTTAATTTCTTTGGTAAATTTAACTCTTTGAGAGTCTGTTAAGGGCTTCTGTTGTTCTTCAATGCTTTTGAAATCCAAGACCTCACACATGAACTCAATTACAGGCTGAGCTTTATAGAACGCGGTGGCCGAAACTGCAAAATAAATAAAACAACATTAAAGAAAAAAATTGATTAGAAGTTACATTTGTAGAAATGACTTGAGGACACCGACAGTAGAAATTTACCATCAATATTGAGCATCATTTTCCAAAGGGAAGGCCTGACAGATTGGTGGAAGCCAAACCACACCTCTCTACCGCCACCCAGTGGATTGGAACAGCCCTCCGAGGGAGTGAAGAAAGAACGACCCACTGGAGTATACCTAAAAAAAAAGGGGGGGGAGGGTCAGCCAATCAAGACCGAAAAAAGGAATAGTTTTTGACAAGTCTGACAAACTGGAATACGTAAATGTTGGTGTTGCGTCCTCCATTTTATTTTTATGTGTGTACAGTATATATTCCAATAAAATTGTGTAAAAAAAAAAAAAGATTAGGTTTCATTAATAGTGTCAGCTCAAAAACAAACTGGTTTTAAATAAATTACACTGTTCAACGTAAACTGGCATAACTTCATCAAAATTAAACGCACACTGTACCAATTCTACCTATGCTGTGATCTCCATGTAAAGAAATGTCACCATGATCCAGATAAAGTTGTGATCTACATTCTGCGTACTAAGAATCAGAAATAACGTTTTGGGGCGTACCTCATAGAGGGCAAATGTCTCATGACCACATCCAGAGCTTGGATGGTCTCAAACGGGACACTGGGTAGCCGCCCTGACAGCGCCTCATGCAGAGCTTGCAGGCTCACGCACGACACCCACTTGATGGAGACTTTGAAGCTGCGGTCTTTGCCCTCTCCTGGAATGGTCACCTCAAGCTCCACCTGCGGATATCATGAAGGCACAAGTTCTCCCAAGGTGCATATCCTTTAAAAAAATAAAAATTAAAACGAACAGACCTTGTCTCTGCCTATTGGCAAGGGCATGGCCGTGTACAGGTTCTTCCTGCCATCATACACTGGCTTTCGATCCCCAAAGATCTGGGCTTTAAAGTGCTGGACCATGTGCTCCACAATTTCACTGAGGTGGAGGGGGAAAAAAAGAAAAAAAAAAGAAGATGCCACCCCTTAGATTTGAAAATGTAATTGAAAAGAAGCCAGCACAAACTGGTACGCACCGGTTGACCCTCCTGGGACATTTCTCCGGCTTAATGTCAATGTCATAATGGTATACTTCCAGTTTGGGGATTTCCATCTCAAAGAAATTGGCCTGGAGCTTGATTGTCCTGCCCATGGTGCCAAAGTCTGGCCTTGAGGGTGGCTTGAACACATATTCTGGCACTGGGGATGAGGGCGGCTCTATAACAGAAAGTGTTATGCAGTTAAAATAACAGCAAGTAATTCAAGGCTGCTTTTCCTTTGGTCAGCAGTGGCGTGACTTGGAACTCTCAGTTTTGCACGAATATTGCAGAAAAGGGTGAAAAAAGATGTCGCACTGAAGGCAACGGGAGAACAACTCTCTATATTCACCCCACACCTGTCCATCACAATGCTGATTAGACTTAATTGTTCACCGACTTCTTCCAATCAGTTTCTGACGATATTAGGGAACTTCGTTTTCTGCTACTCTTAACACTCGTGATAACTTCGCATTGAAACCTCTACAGGCCAGTGTGTCATGAGTCACACACGCCTTCAAGAGCATTGGCATGAAAATTAAGGCATCTGTTTTGCAAACGCGACACGCCCAGACAATGTGAGCAAAGTCAAAAAATGTGATGAAAATAAAATTATGATTGTGACACACCAAGGTATGAATAAATATATATATATTCTTCTCTGAGGGGGGAAAAAAAAGTTGAAATTACAACAACTTTGAAGCCCACCAGCGCGACAGATTGGAATGTGATGAACTTTGGAGAGTTCAATTTGAAACAACAGGCTGGCACGACACATTACACTGCTAATTGGCGGTCTGACTGGTTTGCATAAAATTCTCCTTCAGGTTTTTGCTAGCGCATAAAAAAATAGACCAGCAAAACCTGAAACCAACCAATCTGAATAATGCAGTTCTACATTCTAGGGCTGAACAATTTTGAAAATGAATCTACTGTAATTGCATTTTTCCCCTTGAGAATGCAATTGCAATTTAATATGCAATTTTTTTGTTTCATGGTCCTCTTTCCGTGTATTGTTTTAAAAACAAACAAGCAATAAATTAATCACCATCCGACCAACATGAAACAGCCCCCCCCCCCCCCTCAAAATTGTAACCTCTGCATTTAAACAAAAATTGCATTCCACTGCATTGAGATGTCAATTTACCAAAAGTCCAGCTGGGCAATGCATAAATTTAAAGAAACTTACCAGAGCTCGCTGACCCAGAAGAACGTGGCCCCTCAAACATCTCTGGAGCTAAACATGAAAAAGATATGTTAACAATGACATTATATAGATTTTTGTTTGTTTCATACAGGTTGTACAAATACATGAATCTTATCAATACTAGGCCAGAGGAACCACAACCAGCTGTTAATCTGAAGAAGCGGGAGCCACCCATTCCACTCCAGATAAATTTAGTGTTGAAGTGCAAGTACTTAAATGTCAAAGCAATCATTGATTATGCGTCGATAGAAGAAATATTTTGAAACAATTACAACAACAAAAATTCACTTTTTAGTCGTGATGGGTATAATAATGCGAGTTACCATTCTGAACTAATTAATTAGGTCAACAATAACTCCACAGCAGCAATGTTTGTCCGTCACCCAATTACACCAAACCTTTGTTTAACACAAATGCACGCGCGCACGGGATTTAGTAAAGTGTATATAACATAAGCGTATTTATATCTTTACCTCAGCTAAGATTGGTGAGGAGATTAGATGGCACGATCAGGCGCTAAATATTCCCGCGTACAGAATCACCATAATTGATCTGGTGAACGTTAACTAAAATGACACGTACAAATAACCACGATACTTTATTTCACATCCAGTCCCAAACTAGTATTTGGAAGATTCCAAGTTTCGGGGGAACGAGGTTGGCTCGAAGCTAACTTGGCTAACAGCAGCTTGTTGTTGCACGCTACGCTTGCTCGCCAATTCCTGCTGCACTAACATTGAACGGATGTTTAACGATTTGGGTGAACTAGCTTGCTAAAACAATCAACTAATGTTTTCCCTCGGTACCGAGTAAAAATAAGGCGAAATTCTTGACGGTTGTGTTCACTTTTGGCAACTATGATTTAGCTTAGCTCGTACCACTTACCTCCACCAGTGGGATACATTTTGTCGACTTTTAAACCCCTGTCGTGGCCGTAAAAATGCTCCACTTCACGTCGGCGAATTCCAAGTAAAAGTCATACGTGGTGGGAAAAGTAGTTCGGTAAAAAACATGGGTATGTGAGATGGGAAATTGTTATATTTGCAAAATACTTAGAGTGGCTCATACTCAGCGCGGCCCCATCCCCCCAACTCACAAACACAAGCCGAGTGCGAAGCTAGCACAGAAAGGAGCTCGGCATCCACAGAGAATACCCTTGTGCTTACTTCCTGCTTCGGTTACGCCCTCTTCGGTTCAACCTGTTGCGCTTTTATCACGTGGAACGGATTTTTTTTCTTCCATCCTTATATATTTGTTCTGTTTTTTAAATTGTGTTATAATTAACCTATTTATTCTTAGACTTGCATTTCTAATATGAGCTTTTTTTTTTAGCCCCACAGGACGGGAACTATTTGGGGGATTCAGTTGATGACGTCCGATGCAAATCATGCACTTGACAACGATTAAGAAGCAGAAAGAAATATCTTGACTTTTTTAAACTATAAATGTAACCCTTCAAAAATCGTATGTAACATCGTTTCAATTACTAAACATAAAATTAATTTATAAATACTGTATATGTGAAACTCACCGCGCTGCATCGGTTCTCGACTACAAGAATGGCGCGCTTTTCGCTATGAAAAAAGCATTTCCGGGTCATGGAGGCGAGCAGTCAAAGGACGTACATGAAATTAGGTTAAATATCCAATTATTCTTTGAGCGGCAGTGCAAAGTTTGCACTTGAAATTTATGTGTGAGTTTGATTTATACAAGTGTTTCTAAATTATCTCCCGAAAAGACGGCATATTTGAAAGTTGTACCTACTGTAGCTGCTTTTCAGTCACAAACCAACTACGACTAGTAGTACTATTACAAATACTGCTACCACTACTACGATATAAGAACAAAAGCCTGATTCCCAGAATTAAATGACATTTTCACCCACATAACTAAACATACATTTTTTAAATATATGAATACATCCGGGTACTGTTATGTACGTATTTCCGGTTTGGGATTTCTGAGACCATATGCACTTGCACAATATGCACACTAGTCGTCACTGTTCCCCACTGGATGGCAGCCTTATTTTCTTCATTGTCTCCTTTGTTTGGGGCTTAAAACACTTCTTGCCTTGTGATTCATTTAAAAACGCAATTAAAAGGAAAGGATGAGTTCTATAGTGATGATTTGATTTTGCGTATATGCTTATAATGGTTGTTTCAGAGATGTAGGGTATTATTTCAGGAGTTACTCGTTAACTTACACAAATAGTCCCCCCCAAAAAACAATAAACAATTACTTTTTTTCCCCTTATACTTGTTTATTCCAGTCGTTTTCCATGCAGTAGTATTATGTTTATATTCGGTAAATAGGTTTCATGATTTAGAATGGAATTAGTAAGAACAATTCGTTGATGTATACATTATGTCCAACTTTATATACGATTAGATATAAATTAGCAACACGTGCAAACAGTTATATTGCTTCCACGCGAAAGTACAGTCATGTCCGGGTGAATCCCTTCCAAAAAGGAAGCTGCCAGTGTGAATTGAGTGTAGTTGTGAACGTGTTACACGCGTGCGTGTGTGAGTGTGAGCGTGTGTGTGTTTGCGTGTGCCTGTGTGTGCGTGTCCTGGCCAATGGAACCAGATCCTCCCTGCAGTGCGTAAGAGCGCGTTTAGGATTTAACCAAGTCTTTGCTGAGCGCCTGGCTGCAGTCTTCACCAGAGCCCGACGACCTGAGACTATTCCCACAATGCCAGTGTAGTTTCCACACCACTTTGGAGCCTCTACGCCTCGTTTTTTTGTTCTCCATTTTTATTTTTTGTTTGTTTTTTGTTGTACTCGTTGAACTGTTCCAAGCGTTCCCTTCCGAAGTATGACTGGAGTATTTGACCGGAGAATCCCGAGTGTCAAACCAGCAGATTTCCAGACTTCTTTCCAACTCTCCGCCATGCATCATCCCTCCCAGGAATCTCCTACTTTACCCGAGTCCACCGCCACGGATTCTGGCTACTACAGTCCGGCCGCTGGAGTCACTCACGGCTACTGTTCGCCCACTTCAGCGTCGTATGGAAAGCAGCTCAATGCTTACCAGTACCAATACCCGGCCGTGAACGCGTCTCCTCGGAATTTTCCGAGCAAATCTTACACAGACTACTCGTACACGACTCCAGCCTACCATCAGTATGCTGGTGCCTACAGTAGAGCTCAGCCAAGTCCACAAGGTAAGAACTTATTATTCATTCTTCTTCTTATTATTATTATTATTAATAATAATAATCAGAACGCTAGGCTATTTTTGCACCGCATTTTAAATTCAATTTGACGGTTTAATTGAATTTCTCGTTGATGGAATAGGAAATAAAATGAAGATATTTATTTTTTATAGAAAAAGAGATTGCCGAGCCCGAGGTGAGAATGGTGAACGGAAAGCCGAAGAAAGTGCGAAAACCTCGGACTATCTACTCCAGTTTCCAGCTGGCCGCCCTGCAAAGGCGCTTCCAGAACACGCAGTACCTGGCCTTGCCCGAAAGAGCCGAACTGGCCGCCTCGCTGGGTCTCACGCAAACGCAGGTGACAAATTTGGTTATATCTCATTTACGCGCGTTATTCAATTCCGCGTCTGCATGCTACATCTGCGTTATAGTTTTGCTTTAAATACTTAGACCGCTGTTTTTTTTATACCCCAGGTGAAAATTTGGTTCCAGAACAGGAGATCCAAAATGAAGAAGATCATGAAAAACGGCGAGCTCCCCCCGGAACACAGCCCCAGTTCCAGCGACCCCATGGCGTGCAACTCCCCACAGTCCCCCGCCGTGTGGGACACGCACGGGCCCGCCAGGCCGCACAGCCTGCAGCCGCAAAGCCTCAACACATCGGCCTCTAACTTTTTGGAAAGCTCGGGGTCGTGGTACACAACCTCAGTCGGAAGCTCGGTGGCCGCCCACCTGCAGAATCCCAACTCGATACAGCACTCGTTGGCTCTCGGAACGGGGACGTTATATTAAAAAAATGTTGTTTCATTTAATTTTTTCAACAAAAAAAAACTTCTATGGGACTCGTGTTGACATTTCAGGGGAATATGCAATGTATTTGACAGTCATAGAAGAAACATGTAAAATGTGTAAATGTGTGCATGTAATTTATTGCATTTTTTTGGAAAACTATTAAACGTTTAAATGGACAATGGAACTCTGCACGCTCCGATTCTATTTTCCCGTCTTATCTGCCCTGCGGATTTACCTGGAAAATCGGCCAAATATCACAGCCATTAAAAAAATCAGCCTCAGGTGAGATTTTTTTTAATGACATGCTTGTAAATCACAGCTGCAGTAGCGAGATGAATTATTCAGATTATGTTTCACTTGGCACGCCCTGCCGTTTATTTCCGTTTTTATAGATTTGCAACGTTTTAAAAAAACACATTAACACAAATCTGTCACAGAGATGATAATTTAGAAGGGAAAGCTAGGCTTTTATTGCACATTTTGTTCTTCAACATAAAGCATGCATTTCTCTTCATTGCATTTGTCATGACTATTGATTTTATTGCTGTCCAGTGTCCACACGACGGCTCCGAAATATTTTTCTTTTTTTTTGTGCTTGCAGACAGTCTGCCGTCTCCTTCGCTTTGTGTCCTCCACAATTAGACACTTTGATTGGCAGCGAGGGGGCGACGGGGAGGGAGGTGGTGGGTGGGTGGGTGGGTGCTTGGTTGTGGGACGCCACGGAGATCTGAGACAATCCGCATTCCTGTGGGGGTAGGCCGGCTCCAGAGCTCTGCCACTCCCGGCCGCAGCCCACCTTCCGGGTAAAATAAAAAAAAGAAGGCGAAATTCTCCGCAGCGTCACCATGTCATTAGCAGCCAGAGCCACCGTGAAACCGCTAAACAAACCTTGCCAATTACAAAACACATTTAAGCATTTGAAATGAAGCTAATTGAATTTCCCTGGGCATGCGCACAAAAGATCATGCCTGCGTTTTTTAAATCTACACTAAATGCACTCTACTCCCCCCCTCCTCTCCCTCACGTTTATTCAGACGCCACACGCTGTCACATTTGAACCACGCGACTTCCACCTGACACACAAACCTGTTTTTTGATCCTTACGTGGCCACTGTTGTTGTCTTATAGAGCCAAGATTCACCATTAGATTTTCTACGACAATCCATCATTTAGTTTAGTGAGTAATATGTGTTGAAATCGACAAAAAATGAATCTAGGAGATCTTTTATTTTGTATTTTACATTCAAAAATATAAAAGCACGCCAAACAAAAATTCATTTGACTTCTTCCGTAATTAAGTAGTACGCGATTTACTTGCTCTTCACGCCTGTCACGACATGGCAAAGTCTTCATTATTTGTAACAAATATTTTTGGACCAATGAAATGAAATTGGATAATTCCTCATCTACGGCATACCTGATGCTTGGGAATCACCCTGTTTTTCTGTATAAACTGTCGTCCGCATCCTAAATCAAACGACTACGTTTTCACGCAGTACATGCACACAGCGGTGCCATTAAATGGAGAGCCCACGTTTATTCCCAACCGAATATTTTCCACTCAGCTACTACCAAACTCCACCCCACTAATTATTTTTTATTTTTCATGTTGCAGCAAATCGAGTAAAAAATAATGACTACTAGTTTTACTGGACAGCTCCAACTGTAACACTCCACAATAATTATTCTCCATGCAGGATTAGGGCCGCCCCATTATCATAATCTGGACATTGACAATTACCTATAATTTGCAAAGATGCGCACGGTTCTTGATTGTAGAGGGCCCTTTTTTTCCCCTCCTTTCCTCTCTCCCAAACTCGCCATCACTAAACAGTGACAGTAATAACAGCTAATTTTGCAGCCAATATATAAGAGCCTACCACGGTGTGCAAACACTTTCCCACCTGGATTTGCTTACGGAGCCACCGACTCGGCACACGTTGGCCATTTGCGTGTTTTTGGTGAGGTAGAGAAGCACGAGGAAGGTAAGGTTGTCTCTGGTTTCACCTTTTTTTCCGCATTCTGGGTGCTAAAATCGATCCAATTTGCATTGTGGTTGACAGATTTAGGCTGCATAGAGACGTCAATAATATATGATGAAAAAAACTGGATAGGCCCTCACTCGGGAGGTACATGTAGTACCTGTAGTAACCAGAATATATTAAAAAAAATATATGTACTATATATATATATATATATATATATATATATATATATATATATATATATATATATATATATATATATAAAACATTAACAAAAGTTATGAAATATCTAGCTAGCTAGCGAGCTAGCTAACTAGCAAGCTAGCTATCTCCCATCTAGCTCTATTATCTTGTCTATTATCTATTCATCTTTAGTCGAAGATGTAAGGTGTTATGTATGATATTTGTGGATTTTGTTGATGTTTTGGATGTTTATACGGCTTTGGTACATGCTTGCCGGGCACACATGCCGGATGATGCAGACGGATTGTCGTGTGTGTGTGTGTGTGTGTGTGTGTGTGTGTGTGTGTGCGTGTCTGCGTGTGTGTGTCCGCGCCCCCAGGTAGTCTGAATGTGCGCCAGTGGGGCATCCGCGACTTTGACAGCTGCATGGAGCCTTTTCACCATGCAGTCGTCATCTCAGATAATATCCCCAACGCTCTCTCTTTTCGACAATTTGTGTATGAATAACCGAATAATTTCCCCTCTTTGTTCCATCCGCACTACCTCCAAACCAAAATAAAGATGCCTTTTAGTATTAAAGTGGTAGAAAATTACAGGTAATTATCTTTGACGGTAAAAACGCTGTAATCAGCGGGCTACATCAAAAATTACCCTAATTATGCCTGCATTTATGAGAAAGAGGGGGAAAAAAGCCTCACTTGGATAAAAACCCCGCAAATTGTCCCAAATATCTCCTTCATATTGAACGCCACTGCAGCTGGCTGCTTTGTTCGGCATCGATCCCGCGGAGCTTGGCATTTAACGGCCTGCATTAGGACGGAGAGACGGCAGAAAACATTTTGTCAATACTTCCAATAATTGAGGGTGGAATGACCTGCGTGCGGTGAGAGTCTTTGGAGGTGAATGTAGGCAACGGCGGTGCAGGGTAAGTTCATTTCCTCGCTCGAGCATTCATAGCCTATTACCGCTTTTTAGATCGACGTGGCGCGTTTCTTGCATGCAATGTTGGCCCAATATGAGGGAGAATTGTTTGTATTATTATTATTATTATTTTTTTGAAAAGCACACAGAGCATGTTTTGAGTCACGGTTTACTCAATCTGACAGAACGTAAAAAGTGTATGTACAAGTGAAGTGGCTGATTCTATTTACAGACACACGATTTCAACAATAACAACAAAAAATAAAAAATAAAAATAAAATAATAAAGCAGTGTACAAAGTCCACATGTGAGTCAGTCTTTGCCCAAATCGGCTCAAAATGTCACTGACAATATTTGGTGACGGATGACAGCTGTACAGTCATATATACTTTGTGATAACGCCACTGAACAGTCCCCTCCTTATTTATCCGTCCCAAATTTCCAGGCCGCATCCGGAGGCCTCCATAGTCTATCTCTGCATGGAGTCTTGGTGCGGGGATGAATACCAATGAGAGTAGCCCGGCATGTAGCTGTTGGCTGCCATGTTTACTCCTTTGGATGAGCCCGAGACGTCCCATATGGGCGGGATGGACGGGGAGCGTGGGGAGAGGGTCATGGAACCCGGCATGGGGTCACTTTCGTGCGGGTTGCCGCCTTGCTTGAGTAGCTTCTTGAACTTGGATCTCTTGTTCTGGAACCAAATCTTTACCTGTAAAAAAAGAAGAAAAAAATGCAATGCAATTAGAAATGAATCCACCCCTCTTGTCTCGATTTTTTTCTTCCTAAGATGCATGCAGGATTCGTTCTACCTGCGTTTGTGTTAGTCCTAACGAGGCGGCCAGCTCGGCCCGCTCAGGTAAGGCGAGGTACTGCGTTTGCTGGAAACGGTGATTGAGCGCCTGGAGCTGCAAACTGGAATAAATGGTCCTGGGTTTGCGGATCTTCTTCCCTTTGCCGTTAAAACGAATCTCCCCGTTTTCAATCACTGTCGTCTTCTGCTGCTCTGCAACAAAAAGAGAAGCAATGATCATCCAAAACCACTTTGCAAATGTCGAAATCGCGCGCCGGTGAGGCCCGTTTTTTTTTAGCTGTCATTTTTTTTCTTCCTCCCTGATATCGCCGCTAATGACGTGTCAATTAAATGCTAATTACAACATTCAAGGCTGCCTGCATTTCTGTTTGCGCGGTACAGATGATCACACCCTGTTTGTTGTTTCTTTTTGGAGGGGGAGGTGAGGAGGACATAAACGTCGGACATAAAAAGGGACTGCTCCGGGAAGATAATCGAATTATTCGACTGCTTGTACGCACGCGTGGAGGTGGCGGATAAAATAATAATACTAATCAGAGGCGGTTTTGGTCTTACCTGCGCCGTCTAACCTCGTCTGTCCTCCCGTGTTGTTGTGGTAGGTGGACAGGTAGGGGCTGTGGTGCGGATGGCTCACGTAAGGGTACGCTAGGGACCTGTTGTAGGTGTTGCCGGCCGGATAGGCGGCGGTGTTGTCATGCTGGTGGTGGTGCGTTCCCGAGTGAAGACAGTGAAGCGGGTAGTGGGCGCCCGCCATGGACGGCGAGTTCTGTTGCGAGTGTGACTGTTGGCCAAACTCCATGAAAGCAGACTTGGACGAGTCCTGCGCCTCCAGACCGCCAGCCATCGTAGTCATGGTCATCATCGAATTTTCCTGCCTTGAGAGCACTCACCCCCCTCTCTCTCAAGACCGAATCGGCTTCCTCTCCCTCTCTCTCTCTCTTTCTCTCTCTCTCTCTATTTACCGCGCGCTGCTCTTTTTTCCGATTAGGTCCCGGCTCCCCACGACCGCCACCGCGACCACCAACCACCACGAGGGACTTGAATCTCTCCGTCCGGTGATAATTCTCGCTCAAGGTAGGCTAGAAAGAAAAGGAAGATTTTTTTTCCTGCTAAAATCGCACCCTTGCTTGCAGACTTGGTGCAGACACTACAAGTAAAATGGTTTGTCTCCAAAGGGCAGCGCCTTCCTATTGGTCACCCGGGCGTGACGTCATCACGCGGGGCTGTGCGCTTCACGGGGACTTGAGCTGGAGTTAACCCACCTTACCAGCTCCGACTACAACTTCGAGGCGGCGGGAGGAGGGGGGGGGGGGGATAATATACGGGATGGGAAAGACGCCTAATTCCCACAGACAAGCTGACCTGCTTGGAATTGCCCTTATCGCTTTTCACTTTCTTTTTCTGCCCAACCCAAACAACCGAATTACGCACGAGAATGCACATTATTGTGCACCGGCATCACGTACCGGCAGCACATATGTGCTCATTTTATTTTTCCCAATGGCGTCGCACTCTTATTTTACTCCCCGATAGGAAAAAAAAACATTAACATATACAATGTATGTGTCAATATATATCTAAGTAAATAAAGATCCGGTGAATCCTATCTTGACTTGTAGGACCAACCGGTCGATTTGTGTACATTTATTTCCACTAATAACTCTTCATGTTTGCATTGCCCCTAACAATGGTCATGAAATAGATTCGCCCCTCCCGCTCCCCTGCCCCCCCCCCCTTTTGCAGCCCTCCCTGTTTACTAGAACAATTTATCCCATCAAATTGGGCTGACGATTGAAAAGAAACAGGCGCACGGCAGAGCTAATAATTACATTAACAATAACAATATCCCCAAAAATGCAATGGGTGACTTGGGGATTCCAAAATAACGTGTCATATTTTCTCACTATAATGAGGCCCGAGACCTATTTGATTAGCGGGCACACTTTTCCTCAAATTGCAGCCATAAAATTTAGAATAATTCGTCCGTAATGATGGTGGACTGGCTTTATTTTGGGAGGTTGGAATAAAAGTGGATATAGCATAAATTATACTCTAATTACACGCCTGCGTCGCCTCAATTATCCTCTTATCAAGAACGGTCGTCTCAACGCGGCGTTTAGTTTCACTTTTCCGCCTAACGAGAACTTGCTACCTTGCTATTATCGTCAACTGCGGTTGTTATTTACTTTCTGCGATTTAAAAGTGCAACAACCCGGCTGCCGGATCGTCATTTTTACACAAGCAGGAGACCAGATGAGAAGCACGCAGGCGGGCGGGCGATGCTGCGACACATCCACGGGGATTTATTTCCAACGTAGTTAAAAAAAATATTATCGGAATAAAATAGACGGATGGGAGCAGGGTTGAAGGTAGGTTAATCGTCTTTTGCGGTGCTGCTAATTTTATTGCTAATTATTCCTTGTCTTTGATTTTACAGCTTGAACGTATATATTTTTTTAAAATAACCATCTTAAAAATTGCGATTCGAGTCGATTAAAGGTAGTGGTGATCTATTGAACGGCCGTTTCAACACGATGCTCCACTTTGTTGGTTTAGAAATTTAGAACCCAACCGGGGCTCATTTAACAGACCCCCCCCCCCCCTCCCCGGTGCGGTATCGATATTTTAAAAATACAATAATAACGATACAATACGTGCATTGTTATCTCAGTTCATGCATGCGCTCATTATTTTGTCAAATTCCAGCTCGCCAAAACGCCCAGAACGCTCAACTTCACGTTTAAAAAAAATCACTTAGTTCCTGCAAGTAGATGATTGACCCGGAGCTCAATCAATGGCTGTTTAATATAAGTGCTCTGTCTTATGAACACTGATGAATGACTCTTTAAAATCACTTGTCCAGGGATTCCCCTGATACCCCAACCTGCTTTTGTAAAAAAAAAAAAAGGCTACTGTCCATATTTGAAAGTGAAATAAACGCTCAAATTTGTTTACAGCGCGCCACCGCGCGTCTTCCTCCCCCCGCGTGGCCCCAAGTGTAAATCATATGTGTGCGTTAACAAGGGAGCTGCATCTCCACCAGAATAGTGCGACTGTGGTTTTTGACTGGCTTGCGCGGAAAGCCACCCCCTTGGCTTGCAGAAGGGGGCCCGGCGGTTGCCACTGAAGAGAGAAAACCGAGAGGCTTTTATGAGACTTGATGTCTCCCCACTGGCGTGTCACAGACAACCTTGAAGGCGACACACACACACTGCGTCAGTCACAAATGACCACGTGCGTACCCCCTGAACGCAAGCGTTTTTTTTTTTTTTTTTTGCCAAACGGCGTGCGCACTGCTTTTACGCACCGAAATGACGCAATCGTTTGAACGTAAATGGTGTGTGGAAAATGAGATGTATTATGCCTCGAGGAAGCGGACTCATTGGCATATCATCTCCATGGCGCAGGTGTCCTCGTGGATTTAATTTCAATTTCTGTTAAGACACACAGCCGACGTGCGAAAAAAAAGAGACGGAAATCTTGAAATATGGAGCAGGAATTGGAATATGTTCTGAAACGTGCGTGCTGCGCGGCATGGGACCCCCTTTCTCCACTCTCGATGTAATCCACGACATTATCATGTGCGGGAGCACAGTGGTCGCTATGAAGGAGAGGATTTGGTCGCTAGATAACAGACAGGAAGGGCAGCAATCACAGGCTTCTTTTTTTTTTTTTATTATTTTCTTTTTTTTTCCCAGAATGTACTGTTCGAAGCCGTTTATCCCTGATGATAGAAAATTGCTCTGTTGCCAGGACGCTGAAATAGAGGGCAGAAGCAACATTTCCATTTTCCTGTTTGAAAGCCGTTGCGATGAATTTGTCTGAAATTAAAAAAAAAAAGAAAAAAAGAGTCACCCTAGTAAACAAAGGCGCCCAAACAAAGATACCTTTTTTTCTTTCAGCTGAAAAATCCTCTTCATTTTTTTTACCCTACGCCCCTCACTCATGTTTCTTATTTTATTTTATTTATTTTTTTGTTACAGAGAGGTTGCAAATGACATGCTTGGCCTCTAATGCTGTCCAAGGGCCAGGCCTACTTCACATGCACTCATTAAACAAAACTGAATATTTAGAGCACCTTTTCATCATGCAGACAGTGAGGGAAGGGGGGGGGGGGGATTGATAAAGAATATCTGACAACTGGAGAAATTATTAACCACTGGGCGTGCATTTATGGCACACTGGAATAACAGGAAAACAAATAGACAAGCAGTTATTATTATGATTATTATTATTATTATTATTATGTTTCTGGTTGCCACTTGAGCACATTCATCCCAAAAATATTGTTTTCCCATTATTATTTAGAATACGCATGGAATTATATCGATAGAAGTAAATTATTATTAATAGCACGTGACCATATTTTGACTGGAGGAATTCCACAGCAGGTGGGCTCGGGAATTGGACTGCATGGTTCAAGATAATCGGGGACCCCATGAAGAGAGGCTACGATACACTGTTGAAATTTGGCAAAGAAACCACGAGAGCTTCGGATCCAATGGCAACTTTTTTTTTTAATGAGGAATGCTTCATATTTAATGACTCCTATGGGATTTTATGATATCGGAATGTTGAAAATATACCATCAAATGCAAACGTCATATTTTGAATACAGCAGAATAAGTCTCAGGAGCTCATTCATCATCATATACTCCCCTTTTGAAAAAGATTATAAAATGAATAGGATGACATGTTGGCCGCCATTGTTTTAATCAAGCAATAAGTGGCCCTGCAAAAGGAAATGCAATGTTCAGCGCCGCACTGCAAACCCGAGGAGCTGAAGAATGTGAAGTGAGGTGGAAACGAAGCAAAGAGAATGGAAGTCACACCTGCTGAAACGCAGAGCTCTCTTTCTCATGGTACAACCCGGTCAGGCGATAGCTTCACCTTTGTTTAAGAGCCAACAATCTCCTCCTACGTGAAACTGCCCTCGTATCAGCTTTCAAATATTCACAACCATGTTATTATATTTAACTTCCACCCAGCCACTCTTTAATATTTCAGCAACATTGAAAAGAATCATCGAATAGTCACCCAAATGTCTTTATAACGTCACTTTTATGTACAGGAAAATGTAAAAACACTCTCGGCCTTTATCGTTTCCATATCAGCCGTAACCTCATAATATCATAATTATGATGGCATGGCCTGAAAAACACTGATGGAAGCTTTTTTCCTTTTTTTTTTTACATCTGATCTTTCAGTGTTGAGTGGATACATTTTTTACGACGTTGTCCATTTTGGTGAAGTGAAGGTATCCAATTATTGTCATCATTGCCCTTTAAAATGCATTAGGCCTCACCTGAGGGCCCAATCAATCAGTGTGAGTGAAGAGCCGATTAACAGCAGACTTGCGACATTTTATGCAGCCCCCCCAAAAAATCACCCCAAAAAGGGCAAGGTGGCGATCAGCATTTATGCTCCATGTTGCTCTCTGCGATTGAGTGTCGGAACATTGCCTTTTATCATGAATTTTCTGGTGTGTGTGTGTGTGTGTGTGTGTGTGTGAAAAGCTATAGTTTATTCAAGAATGGGGTCATTTATTCAAAAAGGTGGCAATTTTATGATTTCATTAAGGAGCGGATTATTTTTGGAAGAGCTTGCTCCAAAGGAATGAAATTGTGGGGGGAAAATGCCATCATGTAGCTCATAATTGGAACTAGGAGGAAAATCATTAGTTTGGCCTCCAGTTTGTTTCATTGAAACTTGAGGAAGGTCTTTACAACTTGAGCTACATAAGATGAATCATAGCCTCAAATTATTTTCTTTAAAATATCCGCTATACACCCCCTCTTCCATCCCTGCTCCTCCCTTATGAAAACATCATGCTACCAATGTAGCAGTTGTGGCTAACAATGGGGCTCTGCGGTGCCTCTGTCTCTGAATGGTTGTTTTTCTTCAGACGTGGTGGTTTATTGGAAATCAAATTCAATTCCAATTACGAAGGGGCCACAGACGGCCGATTTTTAAATATTTATTTGTACTAATGTTAGATCATCGTGATAGTTTTAACAAACAAGTCTTTCTCTAACTGTTCCAAACGTTGTTCCTTTATGACAAATAAGATATCTTTCTTGACCTGTCTATGCCGGCCACATACAGTATAGTGGCCGACAGAACAATTCAACATCGTTCCGCTCGATGGCAGAAGATACAATTAACCTCCGAATCCACTTGTTGCCATTCAAGTAGCGAGAGTAAGAGTAGGTCGTGATTCAATTGAGACCACAACATTATGATTTCAGTATTTCCACTTTTGCGGGAACATTTTCTTAGACTTGCCGTGAAATGTTTGGAATGTAACGTGGTGAAAATATGACTTACATGTTGTGTTTGCCCCCCCCCCTCCAACGACATTGCCAATGTTCAATCACTTTCTCTCTCACCCCCCTTTGCCGCCAATTCTCCCCCCCCCCCTGCCCCCTCAATACATCCCCCAACAGGTACGCCTCCATGCATCCCCTCATGGCAGCTCCAAGCCTCCCCTTTCCCCCCCTCCCAATCCGTCTCCCCCTGGTTGGCTTCCACAGCTGTGGTGAGTGAGGGGGCAGATGACCGGAGATTTGGCCCCTGGGAGAGCGCCGAGCCATCCTGGTGCTATTAGACTGGTGGCTAATAATAGGTGTTTCAGACTCGGGGAAGATCAATCAGAGGGGAATGGGGAATGTTCAGGCCAGCGCTTTTTACACATCGGCCCAGATGGATGAAATTACACTTGTCAGTTTTTAGTTGCATTACTCCCAAATTGGTTGTCTACTCTTTTTTTTTCACCCCCCCCTCCCACCCATCGCTGCCTAATTCCTGCTCTTGTTTTTCCTCCTTTTTTTTTTTTTCCTTGGTTCATGTGTCAATGTCCTGCTAAAAGGATTCGGCAGTGAAATCCCTGTCATTTTGTGCCTGGCTCTTCAAGGAACAGCCCTGAATATTCACTTCAAGGACATTTGTTCCCTGTAAACATTTTTCACGTTATGGTCAAAGCGCGCGATTGTGGAAAATGTGCAAATGACATTTTGTTACGTTTAGTGTATATCATCGAGTTGAAAATGTGTCCTTGATATTCAAATTTTCTCTCATGCTGTTTTTAGCTGCTCGGTGTCATTTGAATGTAAATCTGAAAAAAAATTTCAACGGACTGTCATTATATAAGATTGCTTTAAATGCCTTGCTAATGTGAAATTCATTGAGAAACATTTCCCTGGATGAGAAAAGAAAATTCTTATGACTGTGTCAAAGATAAAGTTCTTTACAACAAAAGGAAGGTTTTGGTGATTTTTCAAATGACATTTTGCTCTTTCAAATCAACTTCCACCAACCCAAATGGGGATAAGTCAGCTACATAGTAGGAAAAACAACCACACCACAGTACTGACTCACTCTGTGTCATCTGCTTTTTAATTCCCAATTGTCTTCTTATAATGATGCTCTCAACTGCACAGATGATAGCAAAATTATTTTTCATGATCATGTCACGTGGCTTCTCAATACGTGACAGAATTCAGAAGGTGCAATTAACGTACCCGTTGGCCAATGAGAAATTAGCATCGCAGTTGCTGTGCTTATGTTTTTTTAGTATGACCTTTAACCCTTTCAGGGACAGTGGTTACTACAGTGCAACGGGTTACAATACAATACAATACAATACAATACAATACAATACAATACAATACAATACAATACAATACAATACAATACAATACAATACAATACAATACAATACATGCACCACATGGGCCAAGAAACGTATGCTGAAACGGCATGCTTTTATTTTGAAGGTCTACCGTTGGACAGAATGTTGCGCAAATGGTGCCTGCTTGTTGTAGGGCAGAGGGGGGGATGCGTGGTTTTTGCTTAAAATTTTTCATAAAAGCTCAGGCTTATTTGTCTCTCCGTCTGCCCCGTGGGAAATTCCCATCTGTTATCTGGAAAGCATTGCCCCTGTGATGTTGTTATAAAATTCGCTCAACACATATGCACCCAAAAATGTGACGATCATTGCTTAAAAGCAATCAAGTATTGCTCAACTATAGTGGTGGCGTGAACAATGAGCCCGTAATGCCGTGGCTACCACGCGAAAATCTGCAGACACTTGGGAAGTGGGTCTCTTACTCCCGTATAATACACCCCACAAAAACACAAGCGTGATAATCACAGCAGAAGATTGGCTGTGTGTTAAAGTAGCTGTTCTGAATCGCTCACTGGGGAGACATCCCATCCTCGCTCCCTCCCTCCCTCCCAATGGAAATCAACACAACACAGCTCCCAGATGTTGGGGTCTCCGGGCCCACGCAGCCGAGATGCTCCTCAACGTCTGATTGCACAACGGAGGAGACTCGGCGAAGAGAAAAGCCTCTTTGACTGAAAGCGCAGTGACCATGGGGGAGGGAATCAGGGCCTCTGTGTGACAGAGAGTCTCCTTAGCAACAGGAAGAAAATTAACACTGACTTCTCAGCTAAACTCGTCTCGGGCCTTGGGTTGGATATTTTCATGCATGGGGTGTTAAAAAAAAAAAAAGGGTGGGGGGGCAGAAAGAGAGGGATGAACGCTGATATAAAGACACACTCCCTGCTCGTCTTCCATTTCTATTCAAATGAGTTTTCCTTTTCTTGCACAGCGTATGTGTGCTGAATGCAGAGAGTCCTCCTAATATATGTATTTTGCTCATTTTACTGTGTCTGGCGTTTCCGCGCCTCTTCTCTCTGACTCTGTGTTTGCCTCCCGCTGCGGTAAACACAACATAGCGATGATAGCGCGTGCATTTCAGAAAGCTCCAAACACGGCAGAGGAGCAGAAACATTCATTCTCTCTCTCTCCCACCCCCCTCCCCAACCCCCCTCCCCTCCCGAGCAGCCAGTCCTCTTCCTCACTTCCAGCCAGGGTATTCAGCTACCCATGATTGCAAACATGCATAATGACAGCATCTCCTAGGGGGCCGGCGGAGGTACCCCACTGATGCTGAGAGTCTCTATCCTGTCGTCACATTGCAGGAAATTTGTCAGCGATGCACTCTGGAGCCCGGCGGTCTTCGGCGAGGCCCCGCCAAAACGAAAGCGGTCTGGCTGTTTTTTTGTTAATAAAATGAAGTGCAAATTGGGCCAGGTTCGTTGGAACAGCTCGCTGCTTCCTCCCATTACGAGGCCAGGGCGAGCGCCGCGGAGGCATAAGCGTGAATACATTATCAAGTAATGAGGAGACATCCAGGAGAGGGTGACGTCAGGAGGGGGGTGGGGGTGGGGGGGGGGGTTCTGGAGGCTCCAGAGGCCGCTCCGAGAGCCTCCAGTGTGCTCAGCCACGGATTAGTCATTTGTGTTTGAAGAGCAAGAGAGAGGTTCAGTTCAACGATGTTACGCATGGCAACAGTTGCTAAGAATTGCGGCGGGCGAGTGCCGTTGAGTCGGTGAATACGGACAGTTGACGCTGAGCGGTTGCCAATAGCGGCGAGGATGCTTTGTGTATCCAACGCGCAGCTTTTGCGGCAATCTCGGGTGATATTCATGAAAACCATGGGCAGTGGCGAGCATAATCATGCCGGAGCAGCGTGAGCACGGCGGAGGTAAAATGTCACTGACATTTGGAATTCAAAGCAAGTCATGAACATGCAAAAGTTTATTCTTCCTCCGGGGACAAAAAAAAAGCTTTGAGCTGGTTAAAAGCAGAAACTATCCACCTTTTTCCATTTAGCTGTCTTGTCTTGCTCATAAGGTTTTTATGTCCATGACTTGCTGACTTTTGTTTCCACTTGCTTGGTAGAATTTTGTAAAATTAGCATCGCAAGTATTTAAAAGTGGAAGTGTGTTGTCTTTATATTAGCATCAGCCTAACTCATAAAATAAATAGTAAATGTTCTATAGTTTATTCATTCATTCATCTTCCAAGCCGCTTGATCCTCACTAGGGTCGCGGGGGGTGCTGGAGCCTATCCCAGCTGTCTTCGAGCAGTAGGCGGGGGACACCCTGAATCGGTTGCCAGCCAATCGCAGGGCACACAGAAACGAACAACCATTCGCACTCACACTCACACCTAGGGACAATTTAGTGTGTTCAATCAGCCTGCCACGCATGTTTTTGGAATGTGGGAGGAAACCGGAGCACCCGGAGAAAACCCACGCAGGCCCGGGGAGAACATGCAAACTCCACACAGGGAGGCCGGAGCTGGAATCGAACCCGGTACCTCTGCACTGTGAAGCCGACGTGCTAACCACTGGACTACCGGGCCGCCTTCTATAGTTTATTGTTGATTAATTCATTGGTTGCATTTGTTCAAAACAATACAGGGTAAGAGGACCTGGAAAAATTTACAGTATCTGATTTAAAAAAAATCCTAATCACAATATTGAGGGGAAAAAATCAATTGACATTATTTTTTTTAAATTGCTGAGCACTTTGACAAATTCTGTTTGTTTGTACGATATTATATTTTAGGGTGCAATATTTCCCCCCCAACAACATTAGAACGAATGAGGGGAGCTGAGGCCTTTACCGCAGCAACCGTTTACATTCACATCATCGCCACCACATCAGCGTCGGCGATTTTTCTTTCTTTAATATAGTTATTCATACAATTGTTTTTTACAAGTACTGTACTCGTGTAACCGCAAACGTGGTCTCTGCGGCATTCCTATAAAGGCCCCCTTTGTCATTAATGCACCACCCGAGCAGATCATCTTATATACTCTTGTGTATGTTCCTGGGTGGGAGCTCAGCACTGTAGAGGCACTTTTCTTTTCTCGCACCACACGAGCAGCACTGATGATCCGCAATGGAGTCGCCTGATGGAATGCCATGGCAACGGCTGACACCTGGCTGCAGTTTATCCCACCTCCTTTCTCCCTCTCTCCCTTCCTCTCTCCCTCGCTCCCTCCCACCCCTTCCCCCATCTCTCTCTGTCTGACTCCCCTCGCACATACAGTGGAACACATTTGCCTTGATGGACTCAAAGCCCCTGTGAACAAATAATGGGAGCACGCCAATTTAAATTAAAAAAAAAAGGTTTATGAGTAGCAGTCAAAAATGTCTCCTTGTAAGCCCCCCCCCTCCTCCTTGCCCCCTCCCCATAACATTTGCCAAGATTTTATTTCAGGAGTGGTGGGATAGGGCCGCATGCATGTATGGTTGTGGATCATACAAAATCATTTTTCCCTTTCTCACAGCGCAGTACATCATCAAAGTCTACAAGCCTGTTATGCATTTTGGCTCACCGTTGCGCAGCCAAAACAAATCAGTGTTTCCCTTTGCCATTTCGCAGCCTTTCAAATACGCGTCACAACTCATGGCTATAAATGTCTTGTTCGGCTCTCCGCAATGTCGAGCTGGAGAATTGGGTCCATCGCGCAGGTTGTGAAAAGTTAATGCAATTGATTGAATCGGCACAAAACGTTCATTCAACTGAGAGATGATACTATCTGATGTCAAAAATAACCATTTCTACTCGGGCCAAAAGTTTACCATGCGGAGTTGCACCTTGTGTATTGAAAACAACTTTGTGTTTTAGGCTACTATCTTAGTGCAAAAGCTAAATAGCATAGACTGCATGTTACAGTGCTATAAGCCTTTAAGACTGATAACAAATAGTGGAGCAACAAATGTAAACAAATGTGGTCATATATTCTTTATCCTGTGCAGAGAACGACTGATATTAGTGTCGCACTGATGAGATGTTGAGATGTTTCAGCAAACAGTATGTTTTATACTGCTCCCAGTTAGCCAAAGCGGTCACACCAGAAAAGGCGGCAACAGTTGCCATTCAATTGATGCAGTGAGGCAAAAATATTTTTTTTGTAAAAAAACATTTATTTATGTCAAATTAGAGTGAAATAATTGAGGTCCATAAACGCTTGGTTGAGTTTGGTATCGAAGAACACCTCTGGGATGGACAGAAATTGTTAGCCTGAGCCTCGCGTCCAACATTAGCAACCTTTGAATGCAATAATCTCATCTAAAGTCTTCCCAGAAGGGTAGAAGCTGCCCGCCAAGAGTCCGCCGCATACTTGCATATTTAGGTCATACATAAACAGAGGTATAAAAAAAAAAAAAAGCACAGTTCTGTTTGTGGTTTTACGAAGACGTACCCGGTGGAACTGAAACTGAATACTGCGCTCATCAACCGTACTTGGCAAAGAGACGTCACAAATCGTCCATAAAACTTCCACATCGCGCTTTGCCCAAGAAAATGCGATGTAGCTTTGCTCCTTTGAGTACTTCAACAGATATGCCCTGAGTTTTACGTGTGTCGGATTCAAGTGCAAATACCAAAGCTGGGGGGAAGGAACATTGACTGGATGGCTCATAAAAAGTAAGAGACCAAGTGATATTTCCAACCAGGAATAACTCAAGCCAGAATCTTACAATTGCCGCATGTAAATATGCATACAATATTATTTTGGCCTATTTGTATATCTACTACAAATTGAATGGATTACACAGACATTAAATTGCTAATTGTGTACGTCCAGACATTTTTTTTAATACACAGTGATTGGTCTGCTTTCACATTGTAATTTATTTTGGTTGTATTTAAAAACAAAAAAAAACGTGTCTTGTAGGCACAGATCTCTCAATGGCACAGATTCTTGTGAGCCGCACAGAGAAGTAGACAGATCTCAAACCCAGAGGAGCCAGAAGTATTAATGAGCATTAAAAGCTCTTAAAATGTAATCTCCACGGACTCATGCTAGGAGGTGTTGGCACCGCCGCTGCAACCACAACGCATATTCCTCCGGGCCAACGACTATGAAAGCAGAACTTGAATTGACTGCTTTACACCAAGCAGTAGTTTTTTTTTAAAATACACATACAAGAAAAGAAACGCATCGGGAAAAGAAAGAGCGATGATAAAAATGGATTTCAAATCTGCCTGGTAGTTTTGTGTGCTTATGTGGGTTTTCAGACTAGCACTTAATTCAGTGGGTACGTGGGTGCTGTTCTATAAAAAACAAACAAACAAGCAAAAAAGTGAATGGTTGGTTAGACGATAACAGGCTGACAGGTGTGAAGTGGACAAAAACAAAACAAAACATAGAACTAGACAATAGTCTTCTTGTGTGTGGGATGACCTCTTTTTTATTTCCAGGCTACAATAATATGGAGTTGTATAAAGTTGATCATTAAAAGTGTGAAAAGCCACCAAAAAAATCAATCTATTTAATATATACAGTATGTCACTGAAAAGCAAATTTTATGTTTTTAAAATGGAGTTAAAGGTCACCTATATTTACTTAAGTTAATGTAATGGAGAAAATGTTGCTCGTTGCTACCCACCTCTGACTGTAGTGGATCTTAAAAAGTGACCATAGCCTTTAAAATCTACATGGGGGATTTCTGTTTACAAAAACCAGGAGGTAACCCGGCGATCATGTTGGACTTGAGAGATGCTGCCGTATTTTCTGTTGGCTCGTATATAGTGAGAACACCCGGCATCTACCTGCATGAGTTTGAGGCTGAAAGAGGGCTTTCCATAACCGCCAGTCACTCAAATTGCAAGGTTGGATGATGAATAGCAAACAGTCAAATAATCCAAGGTCAACAAAGTTGTCCGGATGATGACGTTAAAAAATGTGGCAGCGAATCAGCCACAAACACTGTTGAGGAGATGCCTATTCCAAACTGAGAATGGCCACCCTGTTGCTGTTTATTTGTCGTGTGTTTAGTGGCTATTTGCACTGGCTTAACACAGGATTTATCCTGTCACAAATCGGGACGTCGTCGCAGTCCGTTTCTGGACTTCCGAAATATTATTTTAAGTTATCGCCGTTATTGTAGCTGGGTCGAATGAAAAGATGACACGAGTGGGGTGTTCCAAGGGGTAAATGGAAGACATGTCCAAGCTAACGGATGCGCCTCCGGAAGGCCAGTCGAGATGCAGGGGGGGCTGGAGGACGCAGTGGACCTGGATCATGACCGTGGTCAGTGGCGGGCCCTGGTGAAGCTGATGGGGTTTACGCACTGTGATGACCCCGCCGATTGAGACCGGACTCTCGCATCGCAAGAGCATTTATTATTGTTATTATTATTATCGGTATTATTCGATAAGATCCATTTTTGTTCCTGTTTGTTGTCGTTAGGGTGAAGTGATGCACATCCCAGCTGATTTTGGGCAAGATGCACGCCCTGGACTTGTCAAACTCAAATCCAGCCTGCCATAGCGTTGTATGTGGCCCACTAAAGCAAAAAAAAGAAAAAAAAGTGTCAACCTCATGTTTCTTGCTAAATTTGATTTTTCCAAGTACTGAAATGGCTTGGAAGCATAGCCAAGCTGCATCTCTACTGTGCATGGCCAACCGCCAACTCTTAACGAGCAAAACCAAGCTCTTAAAAAAACAAAAACGTCAATGCTTTGGCAGTATTTAAAGACCCCCCCCCCCGCTGGGCGCAGCTAATTTCCATTTACATGCAATATTCAGCCTCATTAGCTTTCAATACAATTTTAAGACCAGCCGCTAACTTCACCACCATGTGATATAATAAAATATTCAGTTTTCATACAGGGGGGGGGGGTCACAATGGGCGCCCATCACTCTTGTTCACTTGTTTTCAAAAAAATAAGACTCATCTCTGAGAATGTAGGTGGCACTGAAATTATCTTGGAGAGCGGCGTGGTAACATTTCCTGACTCTCCGCATTGAAACTCTTTTACATGCTAATGCGCTGACATGATACGGAGCGAGAATGTTGCCTAATAAATATCACCATCATTTTTATGCCCGCTTTTGAGGTAACCCCAATTAACCAGGCCTACACTGCTCAATGACATATGTCCTAGCTGGAGCCAGTAATAACACTGAGCCACGCAATGAAGGAGCAGGTGAGTGCTTTGTTGCACGTCTGAGTGTCTTTACACTGTGTGTCTCTGTTCCCCTTCGAAAGGATGTTAAATTCATGTGCGACGGCTGCACATTTGCATGAAAGAGAGCAGGCCAGGGTCCGTGAGGTGGAACTCCCAAAGGAGTGCTTCAGAGGCCGGAGCCCCCCCCCCCCCCCCCCCCCCCCCCCCAGGCCATGTGAAGGGGCCGCTGCCTCCATCCGAATGTGGCTTGTGTACAACCACCTGTTTGAAAGACAAAACAGAAGCGGAAAGATTTGGATAAAATAGCAGCACATACTGTATGATTTCAAATCAACTTTAATATCACAGAGATTGGGATACCTTTAGTAGTTTAGATCGGGTGATAACGTAACTTAAATGTTCATTTCTGTTAGCCTGTCTGTTTGGTGTTTATATGATAGCATTAAGCTAGCATGTGTTTATTTGACAGGTTTTGTTGAACATTTTAGTTCATTCTGTTTTTTTTTGTGTGTCACTTTTGCAGTAACTGCTTTCAAACGCCAGTATTGGTTAGTATTATGTGATGTATTATATTTTGGAAGTACTTTGCCCAAAACCTGGTAACAAATAGCTTTCTTCATCAGTGAGTTTGTCCTTAAAGGACATGCGTACTGTATAGTCATTGCAGAAACCCATGGACCACATGCACCGCAAGGCCCGTAATGCTTTCCATAACTTATCGCCATGTGCTGCCGATTAATGGGTGTTCTGCGGAGCAAGCGCCAAGGAGACGGCCCGGCTGAGGGTTTTCTTCTGTGGCCAATCTGTTTAGGATTAGTGGAATAACTGGCTGACACCACAGCATCCAACTCAGGAAGCGGCGATGTGCATGCGTCGTAGCTGTCTTGGTTCTCGGTGATCCCTGTTGATGTTATTCAAAGTCCATTGCATCCCATTTTGTCTTTGCGGGCTATTCGAATAGCTTATCGGAGCGTTTCACACAGAGGCACTTTCTTTCGTCGACCAGGGGCTCGGGCCGCTCAGCCATTATGATGGCAATCTTGAAGATTAAATACCCGTGGAAGAAACTGGGCTACCTGTTGCCATGCATGATGTCATGTCTAGTCGAGAGCAGCGGCGATGATTAAGATTTAAGGCCATTGCAGAACTGGATGATGTTTGTGGAAAAAATATCAATTAGAAGTTGGCTCTGAAAGGAGCAGGTTTATGTTGTGGAGGGTGTAGAGGTTCTGGCTCTCACGGGTTTTCACGGAACATTCAGGAGCACATAGGTGTAAATGTTCTTTTTTTTATGCAAGAAGAATAAGAAACAGCTGTTTCGGGACACTGAGCTTTTCTATTTAGCTTGAGGCAACCAATTGTCACTCTCGTATTAGGAGAGTCAGCTCTTCAACACTTTCGGTCAAAAACAAAAAGAGCAGAAGGTGCTTTTCAGGTACTTTTGAGGTGATGATTAATCCAAATTTTGAATCCAGCATCATCAGCAATGCCTGACTGGTCATAATATTAGGTACACGCGGTCTGCGTCACGGACAACTTTACATCATCCGCAAGTGGAGATCTTGCAGTTCCTTCTAAACGTATTTTGCCTGTTCACCTGCATGGACTCCAAAGAATCCATTATGCTTCATGTAAACTGCACGCCTGAATTGAAAGAGGATGAGGGGAGCCGTGAATCAAGTTGGTAGCGTTCACTCCCACAATTGTCCAAACGGCAATCGCTAACTCAGATCAAATCATAGAATGGAGTATTCTTGAGTATTAAAATAGTGTGCTTTTGACCAAATTTATGTACATAGGTCCATCCATTAAAAAAGGGGTTGTGCCTACCTTGCTCTAGATCACCCACACTAATATACAGCAGTGTGAGTTGAATTTCACTCAATCGGCGTAATATATTTAAACATATGTTCAAATGTGTAAAGTTTGGGAACCCTGCCATGATGTAACATTGGCTTTGACGGAGGTCTGTGCTCGACCACGTGTGCTCTTGCTTTGCACAGCCTCCCCCCTTGAGAAAGAACACTGTCACTCACCCATTGCATTTGCTCACCTCGACAGCAGAGTCGATGGCGTCCTCGCCGCCAAGCGACTCATGCGGCGGGCTGAACGTGTAATTACCAAAGCCGGAGATGCTTATTAGGATGAGAAAGACGACAAGGCGAGTTGTGTGTCTTTTATTTTTGTGTTTCTCAGCACAATGGAGTAAGTGGAGGTCTCTGAAATCATGGTGAGAATGAAATATCTGAGAGGAGGAGAGGCAGCAGTGCGAGAGGGAGCAAGAGATAAGGCGGAGGGATGGGGGGGGCGATCAGGGCGGGAGATAAAGGAGATTCACATGCACACACAGCTGAAAAAAGGCTGTGGTTACCTCACTATTATGTTCTGTGACTACTGCGTACTGCTGTGAGTGCGCGAGGGAGGGGGTTCGGGGGGGGGGGGGGCGTTGCGGGTGAGAAACACAGCTGCAAGGCCCTCCCTCCCTCTGTCATTTGTGCACTTGCCTGCCAAGGGTGAAAAGTGAACAAAGTTATCCAAGGATTCACTGCACTGATGCGTGTGTATCTGTGCGTAGCCTATACTTCACAATCACACCGAGGGACAATTTCAAGTGCTCCATTAACTTGCCATGCATGTTTTTGGAATGTGGGAGGAAGCCGTAGTGGAGAACAACCACCCATGCACAGGGGGAACTTGCAAAATCCACACGGATTCCACACTATCTATCTATCTATCTAGATTTCATCAAGGGTGGCAGTTTGACCAAAGAATGGATTATTTGAACCACTATCACTTGTTTCCAATGGGGAAAATAGTTTCAAAATCTGAACAAATCAGAGCTCGACCAACACATTGGAAGGTTTCACGTCACGCTGCAAACAATGAGACAAATTCATGATGTCACTCCAGACGCCCCAAGGCCATGTATGTTGGCCCAACAAGTGCTCGACTTGTTGAAAGAGAAAAGAAGAAGCCATTATGTTTCCTTATGTGACTAATAAACTGCATGTGCATCGATGAGTGTGTTTTCATGTCTTTTCTCATCTTAGAGAAAAAACAAGCAAATAGCCTTCGATCGATCTAGTGGCCGTATTCCCATTCTCAGCTCAAATGATCAAAATCTTATGTCTCGTCGGGTGCTTTGTTTCCATGCAACTGGAACCTTGGTAATGTGACAAAAGAAATCTTATAAAAGCTGAGATGAAGATAGAAACAATGCAGTGTAAACGCACACTGCCCTTTTCCCCTTTTTTGCGTGGGTGGAGAACCTCATCCACAATCGTCGGCTGACTCGCGCTTGATCAAAGTGTTGCACGCTAAACGGCTGAAAAGTATGATAAAGGAGCTCCGGGTGTAATTACTGTGAGCCACAACTTGTTCCGTACGGCAGTGATCGAGCAATGACCCCAGACTGTTCGGTTTTCATCATGAAGATCCTTGACGGACTTTTTAATGTTCCGTCAAATGAAATACAAATAAACAACGGGAAATGGATTGCAATGATCTCAACGGGAATGGGCCAAAACATTAGGTACACCTGTAGGGTCATTGCGAGCCAAAATTGGAGTCACCTTTTAATTGGGGAGTGTTAGCGACGTTTTTAGCCATCACATAAATGAACAAAATGAGCTTTTTTTGTTTGTTTTTGATTTGGTCAACCAAAGTCTTGCACTGGATGTTACATACAGTATGCCGATTTGCATTCCACATGGGGCCGAAGGTCGCTTACTCTAAATGCCCATCCGCCATATGCATGGGAACTTGTCCTTTTCCCCTGCAGTCCACCCCTCCTCGCTTCCCCTCCTTCCCACTTCCTACTATCTTCAGGGCCAATCTGCAGCCGCGCTATTACAAGTTCTGTACTCGCCCGCGTTTGGCAACCGATTTAGAACATCAACACCATCAATCAAGCCGGCGATGGGGCCAAACCAGCTGGCTGAACCATCCTGTCCCGCTGCAGGACAATTTGTCATCGGACAAGAGCAAGTTGGCTTGATGGAACAACGCCCAACGCTCCTCCTGTTAAAAACCTATTTGGATGACTTTTTTTTTTCACTTGCCCTTCCCTTGATAGCCAGCCATCGCACTTCCCAACAGCTTTTTAACCCCAAATCTGTGCTATTGTTTTCCATCTGTCCTGCCATATGAGAGTAATTGCGCACTTTCTTACAGCCGCTGTGAGAACAAATGACCGGCTTGTTTTGTAGCGATCTCAGCCATTTCTTTGACTAAAATGATCTGTTAACCATTAGTAATGCTTCCCCTTTGTTTTATTTCACATGCAGGCCACCAAAGGAACAACAGAAAAAAAAGCATGGAATGGAGCAACCGTGAGTCATCTTTCTATAAAACACGAAATATACTTCACATCAACAAGACGCGTCTGCAAAAATCACAAGCCAGTATAATGAGTCTGCTTCACAAGCAAATAAAACAGATTTGCTCGCAATGGGGCACATTTTTGAGACGAAATTCCCGCATATGACCACGCAACTGTGATGGCACGCTTCACGGCCTCGTTGCATCGCCTTCTTTCTGGAAGCCCCAGGGTGCACTCCGAGTTGTCCAAACACCCCAAATGAAGGTCTGGGGAAGTTCCTTACTCTTTTGTCTCTACCGGGGGGGAACAAGTGCAGCACAGTACTCTCACTGGGAGCGTGTGTAGCGGGGTCACGATGTGGCTGATCTGTTCCGTCGCAGTCACGCTAGCCTTTTGAGTCCGGTTGCGCCGAGGCCCTGGACTGCCAGACCGCCAGCTGCATGAGCGGCTGCCCTTTACCAGTTTAATCAGCCGAGGTCAACGCCAATCAAGAAGTGATGATGCACATATGTGTGTCTGTACAACAGGCGGGAAGGTAGCGACTTCTTCAAATAAAACACTCATTTATTTCCCGCTGCACACAGGATTGCTAAGTTCTTGCGGAAGGGATGAACAAGAGTGTCGGGGAAGAAAAATGGGAGCTACAGAGAGCCATTTTTTTTTCAACCGGTCGCACACGACTTTATTCGGCCGTAAATAATTTTCCGACACAAAAATCGGCATGTTTGAGTTTTTTCCTTGATGAGGTTTATAAACACTCCACATGGCCAAAAGCAACTTGTACTTGGCAGTTGTGCAAAATACGACTTTTCTCCGTTAGTGAAGCCACATTCACATCAGATAGCTTTGGCGTAAAAAGGCCCCCCCCCCCAAAAAAGCTTGGACTTCATTTCGACACGTGAAACTATTTAGGAGAAGGATGATTTATGTCATCATCATCGGTGACGCAGTTTACGTTTTTGCTAAATATAAAGAGTCCAAACGACAAAGTATTGTTTCCTTTCAACAAAGGTTTCACTTTGAATGTCATTGGCTGAGCTTCTGGGTGAAGTATAGTAAAGGAGTCTAAAATCGTTTGCGAGTGCATCACCGACACTTCAAAGATTTCCCATTTCTTTACCCGCCGCGTCTAAAAACGACATTTGAACTTTTATATAGCGAAGGGATCTTGCTTGCGCTCTTAAAAACGCATTGCCAAGACAAAATCAACAGGGGGTGTGTTTTGATAAAGCGCTAATAATTACACCTCTTTACCTGACCAGGCTGAGCAAACAGGCAACCGTTGACCTCGGTGCAGCTGAGTGGACCGCGTCCCGCTCCCCGCGCGAAACACCCAGACCTGACGGATGGCTGAGAGTTGCCACCCCCCTACCCCCCCCCAAAAAAAGAGGACCAGGTGACCACCAGCATTGGCTGTCTGCAGCCTCGTCTTGAAGCCCTAACTACTTAATAAGTAGCTGTCCGGGGTTTCCTGTACATTGTCCAGACCCCGCTGAGGCCCCCTTCCCAAAAGCCCACGGAGGACTTCATTTATCAATCAGACCAATCACAGACTTTTCCGGGTTTTGGGATGGCCACATGCGGGGGGATTAGGCGCATGGGATTCCGTGCGAGCAATTTGTGCTCATAGAGTCAGTCGGGGAATTGGGGAAAATCAACAATGAAAAAGAACGTGATTACCTGACATTTGGGGCTCAATCAATATGTCACTCTACCAAATGGGATTCCACACACTTATATCAACTCGGACACCACTCTCGGGGCCTGCATGCCTCACGCTCCAACGTTTGAGTCACGCTGCACCGCGGATGGATGTTTGCACCCGCAAAACTTGAAGCACATAATTAGCGTTAGCCGGCTGAACCGAGCCAGTCATTTGGAATCCCGACAGAACGCCAGAGGTGAGCTGTCACCGGCGCCTCTGGCATCTGCTCATTTGCATCCCCGGTGGCTGAGAGTGTGACAGCCGTCCAAGAAGAGCGGAGCAGGTCTTGTCAGTCATCCGCTGACGCCCGACCGAGGAACATGCGCTCCCTTGACATACATAACAAGGAAGAGAGGGAGGATTTGCTCCAGCAAAGTGAGACAAAGGAGAGCGATGATAGATATGTAGGCAACGACGACATGTAATTAGCTTTCTCAAAATAGTACGCGGACAACAAAGATAAAGGAGGGAGGAGATCTATTTATTTTCTCAGCAGTGAGCAAACTTGACCTGCAAGCGTTGAAATTCAGGTGGAGCCAGCATTTCGCCGCACGCATGTGTCAGTGTCCACAAAGGCCCCTTTGTGGGGATGATCTGACACGTCACAGCACAAAAGATGCACTTCAAGCTTAAAGCCGTTAAGGCAAAAAGGTGAGCGTGAATCACCGCGCGCTCTTGACCCCGAATGCACTCCACTACATCATTTATTTTTTTAAAAAAGGGAAAGGAACACAGTGTCAGTTTTCAAAGTGCCGCAACAAATTCATCATGTGTATGTGTTTTTTTTAAATTCATCTCAGGATGATGGGAAGTCAAAGAAAATTTGCTGCCATTCATCATGTACCATTACAACAAAAAAGATTTTTTACCCAAAGGACAATTTAAGCTAATTACTTAGGCATGAGGATAGACTTTGCAGATAATGGGTACTTCCAATTAGAGTGCTTTTGTCAGAGAGGGTTACCACCTATGGTGAGAGCGTGTGAGTGCCTTCACATACAGCACAAGACTGCGCCACCGGAAAACGGACACACTGCTATTATGAAACTGTGAGTACACATCACTGGAAATAGGTGTCCATTTTTTTAGTTTTATTAAAAGATGGTTTGGGTGTATCGCTGCATTAAAGCTATTAAGGGGCAGGTTAGCATTCAGTTTTTTTTTTTTTTGGGCTAATCTATGCAAAGGAGTTGCATTGTGGCTAGCTTAGCTAGATCGAAAATAATAATAATAAGAATCTTCACCGTTATGATCAGCATCAGGAAAATAAAGTAAGGATATAACAAATGGGAAATAATTCATTTACGTTTGGTGCATTTTCTCCACTGTCCATTTGAAATTATTTGCTGTTTTTGAATGCAGGAATGGAATTTAAAACCTGACTCATCACTGAATCGACAAAATAATCCACAGATTAATCGTTGGATAAAATAATCATTAATTGCAACACTAATTCATATTTGTGTCGACTTTTTCCAAGCCTGCATCGAAATCCCGCGCTCCGTTGGAGCAGAAATGTTTTCGGTAAGCCTCCTGTATCAATATAGGGGTGTCATTGTTCCGAAAGTCTCTCTGTCAGTTGGACCCCCCATATTCCATTTCCCCCCGCCCCCCTGATAGCATGTCCAGATAAAAACAAAATATGCAATTTAAGACCGAGCAGGGCTAAGCCGCCGATTTGGACAGGATTACCTGGAGGCCAGACAGGACAAACATCAGATTGTACTGTCATAAAGGACCATTAGCCTGTTAGCAAACTGTACCTCAAACTCCAGATGACAGAACTTTTCAAGGCAGACGTGGGGGCAAAATATGAAATTTGAATTCCTCATGACAGACATCTCAATGAAGAGAGATTTCCGTACAGCAAACAGGAGATAAAACAGGCCATTGCACTTTTATTTTCGGAGTCAAAATACACACGGCACTGATATCCTCTAAACTCTTTTCTTATAAAAAAGTATTCGTGTCCACACAACAGACAATAGAGCAGACTTGCTGACTGGCTAGGATTGAATTTAATACAGGAGCTTGACAGACATATCCTGGAAACAGAGTTTGATCCCTGCGGACTTCCTCTAAAGTAGAGTTGACATGTTTCTCTCGGATTTACCTGATTA
Source organism: Hippocampus zosterae (assembly GCF_025434085.1). NCBI lineage: Eukaryota > Metazoa > Chordata > Actinopteri > Syngnathiformes > Syngnathidae > Hippocampus > Hippocampus zosterae. Next base: position 19,761,178 of record NC_067457.1, read on the forward strand.
ATAAGCCGGCTAAGTCACTTTAATGCGTTGTTCGCACTGCCTCTTGGTCTATGTCTTTAACCATGACTGATCTCCTACATTTCTCCTTTGGAGGCTTCACAGCTTTGATAAGCAAATGTAATTTAATCATGTGTACGTGTTAGAGGAGTTAAGTCAGAAATGGCGCTTGTGTGCAAACTTCAATGTCAAAGATGAATGAGTTAACCAATGAATGAAAGATATCAGTCAAAATGTATTTTGACGGCATTTTAAAAACACTGAGGCTCAACCAAAAATGTTTCATCTTTATGATGGCTTTAGTGCACTGAAAAAAAATGTGGAGCTCAATCTACTTGCATCAAATTATCATCCATCCATCCATCCATCCATCCATTTTCTAATCCGCTTATCCTCACGTGGGTCGCGGGCATGCTGGAGCCCATCCCAGCTGTCTTCGGGCAGTAGGCGGGGTACAACCTGAACTGGTTGCCAGCCAATCATAGAGCACAAAATAGGCGAACAACCATTCACACTCACAATCACACTTAGGGAAAATCTCGAGTGGACCATTAACCTGCCATGCATGTTTTTGGAATGTGGGAGGAAACCGGAGAACCCAGAGAGAACCCACACATACAAATTCCAGACAAGAGGATTATAAACATTAGAGATAGATAGATAGACTCATAGCTCAAGGTTTGGATTTCGAACCTCAGCTCCTGATTATCTTTGAATGTTCTTCCTGTGCTTGTATGGATTTTTCATTTCCTCCCATCTTCCAAATCCACGCTGGTGCAGTGACGAATATAAATTGTCCTTAAGTTTGAATGTTTGTTTGCCTTTATGTGCACCTATGATTGATGAGAGGTTGTAAGTGTTGCACAGTGGGCTTAATCTTTGGGAGATCATCTCTCAATGTGGTACACTCTCAAACTTCCACCCTTCCTCTGTCGGTGCGCACTGCCTCAAGGCCACGAGCCCAGTCAGTGATATAAAGAGGCGCACAGTAGCGTCTATGGGGAGGGGCCTTGTGGTCTTATGTTAGAATCTTTTATCTGAGCCTCACGGTCTCTTTCAGAGTACTTGTAAACTCCATCGATCTGTCCTTCCCCATGGGGCTTTGTCTCAGGACAGAAATGTGATGCTATTACTCAGACACAAGCCGTGGTGGCTGGAGTCTGTGTGTGCGCTACGGCAGGCACCTTGTATCTCCCTTTTGTGGCCCTCACCCCCACCGCACTCACATTTTTTTCTTCTTTTCTTTATAGAGACGAGAGACTACAGGCGCCAGCCGCAATGTAACTGCAGTCTCAGGTATGCTGGGCGGACGAGGAGGCCATTTCCCAGGGCTTCACCGGGAAAGACTGAGTGACACTGGCACCAGAGTCGGCTACAATCTAGAGAATGTTGGCAGTTCAGATCTCAATTGACAAAAAAAAAATGCACTTGTGGATAGAATACAATACATTCTGTGATGCTGGATAACTTTTTTTACTACTTTTTGACTTGACTTCCTTTTCAAGAGTGTATTGTAGTGCTGGAAGATTAACTAATTAACTCCCAAATACCTATTTATATGTCTTTTCAGACGCAACACATCCAATCCCAGGGACCTATTTATACCCCCCCCCCCCCCCAAGACTGAGGTTAAAATAGGTCTGAAAATGGCTGGCACTGAATGAATTAATCAAAATTTAAATTCTGAATTCGATGTTGGTTTCTCCCAATCTTCAAAAGGTTCTAATCATAGATGCCAAAGTCCGGTCCTCCAGGGCTAATGTCCATGTTTTCCATGTCTGCCTGTTGCAACACACCTGATCTAGATGATCAGCTCATCAGCAAGCTACAGCCTGATAATGATCCTCATCATTTAAATCAGGTGTGTTGTAGCAGAGAGACATGGAAAACATGCAGCACATCGGCCCCCGAGGACCCAACTTTGACACGTGTTCTAATCGACGAAAAATGATAAACGTGTAGACGGGCGCGTTTCCGACGTTACGAAAGAACCATGAATGCAACATGTTTGCTAAACGGGCTCGTTGGATTGACGATAAGCCGCTCCCGAGCGTGCTTCAAGCTGGGTAATGAAGTTTACTCAAAAATGAAACGCACAACAAAACGAATTGCGATATTGTATATTTAATATATATTATATTATAAAACACTTCGTTTTTAAAACATCGCTGGCGTTAATGCTTCAACGTCATGACATTATCCCATTCAAATGCTAACAGTAAATTAGCTTTCGACTACGGGAGTAACTAAAGAAAATTCACTTACGCTGTATTTGGAAATACACACACATAGGTGAGACAACACGACTCAAATAACAATTTTATTCCCAGTTTATGATATTAATATTCGATTACTTGCAATCGTAACTTCTTCTGTTTCTTTCGAAGTGTGTCTTTGCACGGCACCACACTGCCCCTGAGAGGCTGAAACGCACAGGGTCAGCAGGTACGTTATTTTATTTTAATAGTTTTTCCATTTACTATTATTGTAATTAGGTATATCATTATTGACCTTTTTACTATTTTATTTTGTTGGTGTCCTTCCAATTTATAATTAAAGTTTAGTTTTCAAGGAATTTTCCTTTCCTCAAATTTCAAGGATATAAAGATACAAGGACTTTTTGTCGTTGTTGTACCAACACACATTTCCACAACATGATTTCAACCTCAATCCAAATAATTGTTGTTTTTATTTTTTTGCCTAATCGTCCAGACCTACCTTAAAGGCATTTTCCCTCAGGAAAGTTTAGCTGACCTCCCAATAGTACAACTTTTTGGTGTGTTTGTTTTGTCTTAGGAGGTTCCATTGAAGAGATTTTCCTCCTCAAATGCATTGCAATGGGCTGCAAAGAGCCTAAAGCATGCCAACCCTATTCTTGCATCCATTAGTTTGCTTTTAAGCGACATGGGGCAATTTTACGCTTTAATTAGTAAAAATGAAATAAATAAAACCCACCATGTAAGTATTTCTCGAACTGGCCCGAGGCTTTTCCTCCAAATAAACCTATTTATATTTCCTTCTCTGATTGCCTTTTGTTTGCTTCGCCTCCTCATGTTGTGGCGTTGTCTTGCGCAAAGGCTTAGAATAATTACAAAATAAAACCGAATAAGTGCTTTAAAGCTTAAACCTCAGCTCCGTTAGTCAACAGATGACAGTAGCAGTCAATCATTTCCATTGTGGTGCAAGTGGTTTTGTAGTACATTAGCCGTCTCATTCATCTACAATACATCTAAGCTGTGGCTACCGCTTCGTTATTTGAGCAGGCCTATGGGATACAGTATGCGTTTGTTCCTCAATGAAAAGCGGTTGCTAAGATGTGACTGCTGACTTGTGTGCATATGTTTTCAGGAAGGAGCAAAAGCCTTTTATGGCTCTGCAGAATAGGAGCAGTATGTGTGTACAGTATTGATGGTGGAAAGGCTTTAAGGGAGGAGACGGACAGACTGCATTTTCTGTTTTACAATACGGCCGGGGTTTTTTTTTTTATCCATATGTGTTGCAAAACTGTGCAACACTTACAACCTCTCATCAATCACAGGGCACATAAAGGCAAACAAACATTCAAATTTAAGGACAATTTATATTCTTCACTGCACCAGTGTGGATTTGGAAGATGGGAGGAAAATTAAAAATCCATATAAGCACAGGGAAAACTTTCAAAGATAGTCAGGCGCTGAGGTTCGAAATCCAAACCTTGAGCTATGAGTATCTATCTCTCTATCTCTCTATCTCTCTATCTAAATAAATAGCGTCATTTTAAATTCAATTTAAATGCAAGTTAAAAGTGATTAAGATTAAAACAATCCGCTCAGGGCCAATCATGTTCCTCGAAGGACGGTTTCCTGGATGTTTAATATGGCTCCCTGTTTCCACACATTTCATCCAAATGATCAGGATCGCAATCCAGCTTCTCCAGTCCTTGTTGATTATTTTCTCATTTGAAACGGATTGGTTGCAGCCGGGAGTGATGGAAAAGAGCAGGACTGTAGTCCTCATAGGAACAGGAATGAAGACCCCTTCAATATGGTTTGTGTTTATATAATTTAATAATGCAGCATTGTTTTACTTTAGAGAAGAAAAAATGACGATAAAACTGAAAGTGCTTTACCATTTAGATGTAACATGACTTCATTTTAATAAGTTTCAAAAGTAATCCGGAATTTCTGAACGCTAAAACATCGTACATTTGAGGCTTAACGCAGAGAACTCTGTGCTGCACCTTCATTGCGCAGTCAGCGCAGCCGCTACCCGCTGGAGAGTTAAAAAGTTCCCACAATCCATTGCGCGCCAGCTTTATCCGCATCCGAGCATCCCGCTGGTGAACATGTCGGACAAAAAGCAGACCGTCGACCTCGGTCTACTCGAGGAGGACGACGAGTTTGAGGAATTCCCAGCCGAAGGTTAGAAAATTGTTTTTGACGTTGTGATTCTTATTTTTCTCTTCTTGTTTTACTAATTGTCCGCATTGTATGTGAGCTAGGCCTAGTAGCAATGACTCAGCTCACCTAACTAGGCTAACCGAGCAGTAATTCGCCGTTTACCCGTTAAAGAAAGCCAGTATAACGGATTAATTTAAGTAATGTTATACAACCAGTTAAATGTTCTACGTCATTTGTCATTTTAATGATGTTTGTCAAAGTTTAATTTAGGTTGGCATGTGCCTAAATGCGTTAGCGGACTGAGCTAAACAATATGGACACATGCCACCAACCAAAGAAACGTTTGTTTTTTTTGACGTATTTTGAAAAATACATTTGATTCCCTTCCAACGTATCCTTCTGACCTCTTTTCCACACATTGTTCTCGGCCTGTTGTGGATGTATTTAGATTGGACCGGTTTGGACGAGGATGAAGACGCTCATGTTTGGGAAGACAACTGGGACGACGACAACGTCGAGGATGATTTCTCCAATCAGTTAAGGTATTCCACACGACTCTTTCTTTGCTGATGTGAAGTGTACCGATTCAGTAAATAATTTTCAGATGTCACACTGTCTCACCTGTTCTACGGTTATTATAAACATGCCCTAGCTTCCAGAGAATGCGTTTTAATTTGCCGTGGCAACCTAACCAATCATGTCAGTGGCTTAGGGTGCAAGTAATTGTGAGTTTGGAGATGGTTATTACATTAATCCCCATGTTTCCGCACAGTGGAACGGAAGTGCACTTTGTTTCATTGACGGGCACATTTTTCGCCATGGGCAGATAACTAAACATTTACTTGGTTGCGTAATTTCACACTTGGGGGCAAAATGGAACCCATTCAAATAATGTGATGCAGTCCAGTTATTGTCTTCCTTGTTGCGGCTTTATCATTGGCTTTTATTGGAATTAACCTAAATGTATCAAATGAATTCTCAAATGCCATTGCCACACCTGCTGTGCAACATGAGTGTTTTTATTTGAGTGACGTTGGCAATCGTATGACTCCTCAGTGCTTTAATTGATAATGTATCATTCTTTTTTTTTTTCTATTGGTAGAGCGGAGCTGGAAAAACACGGTTACAAGATGGAGACGTCCTAAGTGGCTGACAAGATCCACTTGGATAATATGGACATTTCTATGTGACTATTACAGGTCGACCACAAAAGGAGGGAAGGAGAGGTTTTTTTTTCATTTTCTATGAATTGTTGACAGAAGTAAAACACTTTGAGAAAAGAACTCTATTTTGAGTGTATTTAATTTTTTTTAGCTGTGCGGATTTAATCAAATAAGGTGTATTGTCTTGTCATCGAAACCGAATCAGATAAATTACATATTGAACTTTCAGGAACATGTATTTGTATGGCTCAAGCACCTAATGAATAACTAGTATTATAAACATGGTGTGTTTTTGTTTCTATTAAATTTGCCATTGCTTTGTGAAGCAAATTTTAGTTCGCCATCTGTTCACATCATCTTTAAAGTTTGATTTTACTTTTTCATTAGTGCCGTTTACGTTCATTATAATTTAGCTGACAGGGTGGAAATTTACGAGTAAGACCTGAAGGTTAAGGTGCTAAAATTTACAAAAATTTTACACTCAACTTACCGGTACTTTGCTAGTTAACTTGTCTCCAATGCAGAAGAACTACCACAGACTAAGAGGATGGAGTAAGTACAACATTGAATAGACACGATTAATGGGGGTGTGGGGGGGATATATATATACAGTGTGTGTGTGTGTATATATACTGTACATTGAAAAAATTTTGTTTTGAAATTATTTATAGCCAGGGATGATCCAAATGTTCACAATATTGTCCGAGGCGGGTAAAATCGATGTGAAACGCTGCTGTATTAACATATTTTTGGTGGTGCACAGACTTGCTCATGTGATCCTGAAAATGTGCACGTAATAATCATGGTAATCTCCGCCATGTACCACCCCTTAAAATTTGAAGGAAATCTGAGAGCGGAAGTGAAAACTCTTGGTTGATTTCACATGGAATGACCCCTAAAGAGCTTTTATGGCCTCGTTTTCAGTCACCGTGATGCTGTTTGAAGCAATGTCAAAAGCAGATGCCAAGGGGAGCATCATTTTTCTGTAACTAAACTAAAAATGTTGCCCATTTTGTGAGATCATAGTTTGCCAAGTGTGTTAGTTGCAAAAGAATTGACCTGCATTTTCTGAGCGGGTATTTTCAGCTTGTGTTAAGGTGTCATATTGCGGAAGTGTACATGAAGCAGTGTGAAATACACACATGTGCACACACTCACCTTTTCAGGCCCACAGTGCCGGGCCGAGATCCTGAAGGAGAGATTATCCACTGCCGTATTTGTCAGAGGTAGGGAGGGGGCCTCAGCATGGGGCCCTGAGCCCGCCTTGCCTGGGCCTGCCTCTGCTGCCAGGAAGGCCCTGCTCTTCCGCTCTGCTCAGCAGGGACTCGAGTACTGAACTAGTGGCCAATTTATCCTCGCCGTGCTTCCTCAGCAAAATGCTTTCTAGCACTGGTTCGTCTCCTCTCACTTCTAGGTCCTCAATGAGGCGAAAAGTGTGCCGATATGACCAGGAGTTGTATCCACAGTGCCTCATGTGCCTTTCATAAATGGAAAATAGCACTATCGATATGTAGTACATGAGTGTTTACTGTTTGTACAAGGTATTATGTTCTTATTTGTATCCACAATGTCATTTTATAAACTTTTTATAACAAGATTGAAATATAATCAAATATAGGAAAGTGTGGAAAAAAATATACACACACACAGGCAGTACATTGCTGTGCTGTGCCTTTAAATGCCGTGGCCTCCCCAGAGAGTGCCTAGCAGCTCCCTCTCTCCCTCCTGCACAGCAAGCTCTGGCAGGAGGGACTGAGGGGCAAACCTCACCAATGAGAACTAAGTGGATACTGTGTTTACTTGGGTACCCAAAGGGAGGACTAATTTACAATACAGGAATAGAAAAATAAAAAATATATAGATCGACTTGCAAGGAGTGACTACGCTGTGTGAGACATAGTGTGAGCATTCCATGTGGATTTCAGGAAGTTGTGCACCCAAGCACGGCCTGAGAAATTTGAAAGCGAATTTGTTATTGGATGTGAAATTCCGCCCTAATTGCTCCATTTTTTTTTCTCCTCAATTTCCTGAAGCTATGGATAGCCTGCAGCTCACTTGTGATTACATTCATAGCTCGCAAGTCAAGGCAAAACAATTGGCCGAGCAATAGCTGAGAAAACTTGTAAGTCCACAGGCTGTAACACCATTTACTTCCTGTGGTCTATTTGCATCTATAGCGGTACTGAATACTGAAATGAATAAAATTTCTGGGTATGTTTAAGGGAACTTGCGAGTGTGCGCTTTCCCTTTCAAGAGGATGTAATACAGTACTTCTTTCAGTTTGATTAAAGAGACCACTCGATGGCATCACACAAGTCTGTACAGGTGATCTCTGCATGAGTGAAACAGCTATCCATGATAAAACATTTTACTTTATCAGTTAAGTATAATAGCTGAGTGTGTGTGCCACTAAGGGCCCTTGTTGATGATTGTTGTGACCGCCGTGAAGTCAGTCGAGCGGGAGAATCGTTAAGTGTGAGCAACAGAGGAGGAAACCTTCGGCCATTTTGTTTGTGCTGAGAGCGTAAGATTGTTCCCTTGTGTTTGCTCGCCGCAAGGGCCTCCGCGGGCCCACGGCGGTATTCAACCCCACACCGATCTGCGGGCTCTTGCTGCGTCGCCGCGCCGCTTCGTCTTTGATCCAACGTAATCAGCTCTTTAATTCCTCGCCGGCATTTGTTGTTTCTTTGTGACCCCCGCGATTCAACATGAAAGCGAAGGCTGATGTTGACTGATGAAAGGATGATAATTAGCTGGGTTGAACGCGTGGACATCACGGAGAGCATGATTTTAAGTATGGCAGTCATTTGTCTGCTTATTTAAAAGTGTCGGAAAGTAATCATTGTAATAAAATATTCACCAGGAAAATGGAGAGATACAGTGTTTGTGTTTTGGGGTGTTTGGAAGGGTGGAAACAAGCCATTAATTTTCATGATGATTTTGCCATTTGTTTTATCTGCACAGGAACAGCAACTCTATTTTTGAATCTTGAATCTTCACGACAGTTCATCGCCACTCATGAAGATGTCTGCAAAGGTGCACCAAATGAGTGATCGTCAGCCTCGATTGGGGGTGGGGTCTTTGCTCCACAGAGTGCCATTCTAGTTCAAAAGAGCATTTCACTAGTTGCAAATGTCCTTGCGCCCACGCGGCGGTGAACCGCATGCGAGCAAGCAGCCACGCTGCGGCGGCGAGCACTTTTTCACTTCACGTTGGGAGATGGCAGACCCATTGTTCTCGATCCCGGCGAGTCTGTGGGCGAGCCTCCCCGCTGCTTTCACTGCAGTAACACGGCAGTATGAAAAAGCTTTATTTTCTTGTCTTTCCTGCGTACTTTATAGGCCACTTTGACTGCTCCGCGCTTGCCGCGCGACATGATGGCACTGCTTTTGCAAAAATCTCAGACCCGGGGAGAAAACGGCACTGTCTTTGCGAGGCTCGGAAGCACACAGCTGCTGCTATAATGGCCCTAATTGCACGTTTCTTTTATCGGGCTGAAATTAGCAACTAGGCCACAACACTACAACTAACATAGAGAGTTAAAAAAAAATAAAAAAATAAAAAGACTCTCAGGAGTATATGCAGCAGCGAGTCTGCCAATCCGCGACAGAATGGCCCACACCTGCACGCTCACACCCCCGCTAAAATAAACACAGATAATAAGGTGTAATTACTTTAGAAAATAATAATGAGGAGCAACCCTTCAGACCCCACCGACTCCCGGTGACAAAGGCCTGCCTGTTTATTGTGGGGGGGCGCAACGAGCCCAAAGGATGCTGGCGAGTGTCCTATCAAAAGACCAGAGGGTCCGACTGAGAGTCCCTTACAGGACGGTCATCAATGTCGACGGGAGCCGGCGCTTTTAAGTCTCTCTCAGCCTAACTGCCTCAATTAAGCAGTCTCAACTGACCACAGGGTACTTTCTTAATCATCAAAACCATCCATCCAGTGTCCTTTTATGCCGCCCCAGCAATTAGCCCATGCGCAAAGCCAAGTAAAAGTGAAGACGTCAATGGCATTTAAATAAGTAGAACACTGAACTAATATACTTAGTGCATCATCTATCTAATGAAATCTTTAGAGCGGAACAATTTTGAAAAACAATCTACCAACAATAATGCAAACACATTTATGGCTTCATCACTCAACGTTTTGTGTCAAATATTTTAGTTCGACCCTGGGGATCGTACATGGGATGGAAACGACCCACTTTTGTTGCACATAAAAACCCGGCTTGTATTTCACACTTTCCTGTGATTATTTTCCCCCTACAGAGCCATCACGCTTCAGCCACACTGCCCATCCATGTGAACACGACACCAGATCATCGAGGAGGTGTATCGTGGCGCCATGGGCTCACTGTCACTTACGCCTGTCCAGACTTTTACCCGATCTGACATGTTGGCATACAGATGGGTGTGTTTCACTTTTAACACTTCTCCTGGTGCTTAGGACATTAAACAAACAACATTTTGGTTTGACGTCAAGACACACAAAGAGGGCCTTGCTTTGACCATGCAGTAGGATCCCGCTTACAGATCATATGGTTTCAGATTATGTGTGGCGCAGAGCAAAGTAGGGCCCGACCGATTAACGGGCCGGAGTCATATGTCCTAATGTTTTTCTTCTGGTTAGAACCGGAGCTGCAGCTATTTGATGCTCTTCTGAGGGAGTCCAGTCAGCAAAATATTAAAATATCAATTAAGTTGTGATCATGAAAATGAAGTTCAACTATGACTCGGGAAGTCCTAATTTTACACAAACACATAATTGCATGTAGATTAGTCCGTTTTAATTTTCTCAGGAAAATGACAATGTTTCTGACATTAAAACTTGATTACCGTATATATAATAACTTTCTTGTCATAACATTGCATTTGTGAGTTTAAGGCCCTTTTTGGGTGGTGTCAACATTCAATACACAAACCTCCATTGGTTAGCATGTACTTGTCTGGATCCATATTCAATCACAGAACGTTGGTGCACTCACAATGAACAAGAAACAATTTAGCCAACACAGCTTTTTCTTCTCTAAGTGATAAAGAACACTTCATGTTGTCATCACCACTGGGGAATTATCAGGCCTCTGGTAGTTGTAATTAATCAATCAGCCGTCGCATTCGCACTGCAGATCTGCTACAGCCGTGTTGACCAAAAGAAACTGTGTGCTGCCACTGTTCGTACGACGACTTCTTCAGTCATTAAGACCGAGTCATTAGCACATGATTAATTGCGTGTCACAGTGGTCGCATCATCACCGCATGAAGGAAGCGAGATTTCAAACACAAACATTGCATCATTTCACTCAAGTTAACATGAAACATTTGCTCAAGGAAAGTGATAGAATCGATTTATTTTCATCACTTCCAATCAAAACGTCACCGCTTGAGCTTGTGGCCGCCTTTGAAACTGGAGCTCAGTGACAGACGTTGCATTCTTCTTCTCTGTTTTTCATCACTTTCTCACTTAGGCGCGCACACACACACACACACACGTCTTGAAAGCGAGGGTGGGAGGCCTTGACCCAGTCGGAGTCGCAACGAGGAAACAATTAATCATGTGTGTGCGGCTGTCTGAGGGTCTGCTCTCTGGACAACAACAACATTCAGCTATTTATCTCCCCTCCAGGCTGGACAAGCAGCCAATGTAGGCATGCATACTCTCCGCACGCACACGTGCAAACGAGCGAGGACAAAAATGCTTTCACATACGGTCAATTTAGGTGGCGCGTGAAGATGGCAGGATGCACGTAAAACACATTCAGGTGGCACACACGTCGTCAGGCAACAGGTGCTCTCTTGTGTGTTGAGTTGAGTTTGGTCAGCCTCATTAATTCCGCTATCTGGACAGAAGTATTGATACACATGATCCAAATGGAAGGAAATGGAGAGTTGTCTTCTCAGTTATCGTGGTTATAAAATGTCTACACACCTTGTTCAAGTTCCAGGATTTTGTGATGTAAATCAGTCAGACCAAGATAAATCATTTCAAAGATCAGTTGAAAAAAAGACTCATGTGGTTTCACGGGTGGACACACCCTTTTGTGTGGATGTGTCACAATCAATTTCTGGTCGAATGGGAGTTTGCACAAGTGCCTCTGATGAACCATGAACTTCTGCTGTTCCAGTAGGCTTTCCCTGAGTCTCCTTTTACAGCTCAAGACATGGATCACAGCTGAACTTTTTTTTTCTACAAGGGGGCAATCAGAGATGCATCTGGCATCTGGATGGCATCAGAGGAAAGTGGCAGATTGGAGGAGACAAGTTAGTGCCAACGTCTCTGGTAAAAAATACATCGCTACATTGCATAGTGGGGATGTGGGGGGGGGGGGGGGGCTTTGAAGTGCAAAATCGGTAGATTCAAATTATTGCCATTTCTCATTTTTCTGAATGTTCTCTCATAACCATGACAAGAATAAAAATATAAGCCTCAATTTGAGGTGCAATTTTATTCCATTATCAAGACATTAGAACGAATAGAAATGAAGTGAGCAAAAATGTCGTTTCACTCTTTCAAGAGTGAATCAGCTTTGCTCAAAAATGAATGCTCTTTTCCAAGGGTGCAGGTACGACTTTTGTAGCATTTGTGCCATGACAGCTTCATATCATCTACTGTTTGGATGAATAGCTATCTCACATCCGTTAAAAAAAAAAAAATCACACTATTCATGTTGCAGTCTGAAACTCCCTGCATCACCGGGATCTTCAATTAAGCAATTAAGACAAACGCAAGCATGCTCTCAATCATGCTCTCTCGCTCCTGCTTTCAGCCCAGGTGCAGCTTGGCAGGAAGAGGAACAGGAAAAGACCCAAGATTTGCCGATGCTGCGCTCATTCGCCTTCAAAGGCAAACGCCCCTGTGATCATTTCCCACAATGCACGTCGCTCACGGAGGCATCTGTGATCAGCGCTTAGGAGAATGCGCAGTAATCTGACAGACAACTACGTGAGGGAGGGGGGTGAAGGTGGCAACCCCATCCCCACCAAGCACTCCCTCACCCTCCACACTTGCTCATTCCCTCATCCTGCTCCCATCTGGGTTCACTTATCCCGGCCTGGGCCAGCCAGAGGACCCCTGTGCCCTCTCGGGTTGCAGGGTCTGAGCGTGCTTCATTGTGGGGTCCTTGTTTTTGTGAAAGGGAAGCGCTTGAGCCAGCCCCCAATGCCTGTCTGGACCATCTCACAGTCTTACCCCCGACCACCCCAGGCCTCATAGCCAACTCAGACGGCCCAAAGGCATGGTTAGTGTTTGCCTCATCACAATTGAAAGATACTAACCAGATTCACCCAGAGACTCCATCAGAGACAGTCGTCCTCGAGGTGGAGTTTTCTGAGAGGAAGCAAAACTGGCCCTTCAATGCGTACATCTCCCACATGTCCCATGTTTATGAAATGCCCATGTCCGCATTTGCATAACGAGACACGCGGATGTGCTGTGCGCCGGTGAAGCGTGCGCAGGAAATGCCCTCCCAATGCGTGTGGAGCACAGGTGAAACCACTGAGAAATCCGCTCAACCCAATGTTTGGAGTAATCCACAGTCCAATCCAAGCTAGACGTCAATCCGGGTTATCACGCTGCACGGCTGAATGGAAGCAGAGCGAATCGGACGGCGTACTTAAAGTCATTGAGAAGTTATTCAAACACTCTTGTTATTGTGGCCTAAACAAAGGCGGCCTGTCACTCTGTGTTACACATACACTGTTTACAAGGAAGACACTTGGCTGGATAAAGATAAAGGAGGATGTCTGAAATGACAACAAGACCGCATTGGGAGATTGTTGCAGTATTTAGCTAATGAGCACCAGGCGTGCAATTAATTTCTGATGCAAGAGGTCATTTAAAAAACAAAACAAAACCTGAAGCATCACATAGAACCATATGCACTATAACATACATGAATGCAATCGTATATGGGTGAACGAGTTTAATAATTGTCCCTATTTCATTTTATCTTGTCCTACTGTGTCACTAAGAATTATCATTTTATCTTTTTCCTCTTAATATTGAAACTTTTTTTTTTGCCCGCACAATTGATGATGATAATGCTTAGTTTTATATTTTTCCACCTACACAGAAGTAAAAATAAGACTACTGGAGAATTAGAATCTGCTCATTTTCTGGCAGTGTGTCTTTTTGAAGGCCAAATTTGTGGCCGTTTTTGTATTGAATGTCATGTCACATTGCGCAAGTGTATCGAATCGTGATTTAAGGCTTAAACGTTTCCTTCCTGAGAGGCGTCTTTTTAAAGCGACATTTGTTTTTCTTTTTTTTTCCTCTTTTTCTGTGTTACAGCCACATGTGATTGGCCAAGATATGTAGCGGCATCTGGGTGTCCACACTAAGCAGCAGGGGGAGGGTGGAGCTTACCGACTGCAGCGAGGGAGGAAAAAGAGTGAAAGACTTCCTGCAGCCAAGATGAAAACATGCGCTTCAAAAAAACAAAGTAAGCTTTGGACACATTTAAAGGGCAGAGTGGAGAGTTGTTAAAAAAAAATTCTAGGCATAATTTGGTCGTAAATTAATTGAACCAACTCTTTTAAAGTATCCGAGCCTAAATAACCTTATCTCGAAAAAGATTCCCATCACTAGTCCCTGGTGAAGAAGAGTGTGCCATAAATGGAAGCGAGGTTATAAATAGTGTGTGTGTGTGTGTGTGTGCGCATTTATGAAATATTCCTTTTAGCCGTGTACTTATATACACTCTTAAATAAGTGACAAATATTATCGTTTGACAATCCTCGTCTTGATGTCAGGTGAGGGCTGACTACAATTCCTAGGAGTCGAAATGTTCTATCGCCAATCCACAATTTTTAAAACCACACCACAGTAGAGAGTGTGTGAGAACCACGATTAAGTAGCTGCGGTACTCAAGAACAAAGCCATAACCGCAAGCAGACTCTTTTTATGGTTTGCACAGATCCAAAATGTCGTATGCATTTGAATGTCATAAATATCAGAACTTTTTTTTAACCTCTACAATAAGAATTTGCAATGAGTTAGATAAAACAAAAGCCTGAGCATGACTCGAGCTGTTTTAGTTCACATAAGAAGGTTGTGAGTGACTGACAGATGATAGCAATAAAAGTAAGAACACACTGGCCATTTTAGCTGCGGTGGGGCCTTTTCAGAGGGGGATTATTAACTTGTCAGCGATTTCAAAGTAAGAGACAATTTTGTCGCTCTTTCTAGAGCATGTCCAACATGTCTGCCTGACTTTTATGAAAAGGTCTTTAAACCTTTCGACCCCGGAGGGCCTCCTTCACTGGCTGCTAATAGGAACGCGGTGGTCAACGGGCAGACCTAAGGTGGCCTCGTAATCATTTGTTTAGGACTTTAGCTCTATTTTGGAGGCTCCTTGTTTAGTGTCGGGCTAAAAATAGACGAGCGAGACAGCCATGCCGCTGCTCATCGCTCAAGCTGTCACGTCACGCGTGCCCCTTGGGGACCCGAGCAAGGAGACCCCTCGGGCCGTGGAAGTTCAAAGGTCGCACGGTTTATCATTATTAGCATCTTAGGTGATGGCACAAACGCGGATGTTTGATTGGTAAGTGTAGAGTCGGAATAGCCGACAATCGCAAATCTGAACGCCGTTTTAATTTCAGATTAGGAGATTTAAATCAAAGCTACAAGAAGTGGTGACTTGAGTATTCTTTACATCTCATGAATAAAACACGAGGAGACCTAATGCCTTTGTGCAACGCGCGCTACACTTAAATGCCGCAAGTATAACTGAGTTACTTGCTGCAGATTGACAGGGACGGGAAATGAAATGTCACCGATCAAATCATTAATCGTCTAAAATATTGTCATGCGACAGGAGAAAATAGCAGTGCGAAGATTGCATCGGCTGATAAAACATTACTTTGGGCCATTTTTCCAATAAGTGATGTCCTCGTTGCTGTCAATATTTGGAGGGAGATATGAGGCGTACCCTGGCCAAGGCCGTTTTGAAAGGAGCAGAGAGCCCGCTGGGAAAAATACAGCGTCTCATGCTGTGCCTCCGGGAAGCTGAAAAGCCACTGCGGCAAAAAGCTATGAATTATTTTGAGCACAAAATACATTTTCTTTGAAGACCGTTGTGCCATTCGAGCCCCTCTGCTCCCTTTTAAATTGTTTTTATGCCGTGAGTAATGTTAACCTTTGCTTTTGTAGTCATCACATTTTCTTTGCACCCCCCGCCAGCAAAAAGAACAGATGGACTGGAGATGCTGTAACTAAGTACAGGAACCATTTACTCCAATCATTAAGAAAGGAGCTATAGATTTTTATTCTCGCATGCAGCAAAGAACCTAAGAATAATCGAGCACAAACCAGGCCGAGAAATGTCCAGGACCCTCGGCCAGTGGAGCATTTAATACTTTATGCCTTCAGAGCCCAAAACACCAAAGCAGCAATGTTCAAATGAGGTTAATTAACATGAGCTCGCATGGTCCCCGTGGACTATCCAACAATATTGACCATGGGATTTGCTGAATAAATGAACTCCATCCGTCTCAAAATAATAAACTAACACATAATGTGAAACAAATTTATTCAAGCGCCAAAAGCCCCACAAGCATGCCAGAGGAGCCATTCAAAGTACGAAAAATGACCCGCACTTCAGTTTTTGTCAAGCGGTCTTGTTTCAACCGTCAAGCGTGCTTGAACAGCTTTAGCAATAATGTAGCCTAATAATAATAAGGCTAATTGATTATCAAAATCACTGCAGTTTAGCCTGAAGTTGATCAGCTAATCATTTAATGCCGCGCTGATGATCATACTCTCAGAGATGGCGTGAGAGCTGATTAAAGGCATTCACTCGGCGCAGTCTTGCACACGTGGTTGCGCACGCGCACACTGAGCGCCACCGTGTACAAGCGGCACGTCCTAAGTAAAAGAAAGAAGGTGCAGATGTTACTGCCTAACTTATTGTTGGAAATACATGAAAGTGCAAAAAAGAAAAGAGTACCCTTGCGTCGTCACTATCCATGATTCACAAACTCACCATTTTTTTTCTCCTTCCCTGTGGAAACTATCCGTTGGGATCATATTGTGGTATATTTCCATTTTAAACGATGAATACCACCAATTATAATTTTTTTTGAGGGCGTGGGCGTCGATTACATACGATTTTCTTGCTATTGGCAACAGGACTCGAGATATTGTGGAATTGTTGGCTGGGTTATTTTTTCTTTTTTCATTCATTCATTCATTCATTCATTCATTCATTCATTCATTCATTCATCTTCCGCTTGATCCTCACTAGGGTCGCGGGGGGTGCTGGAGCCTATCCCAGCTGTCTTCGGGCAGTAGGCGGGGGACACCCTGAATCAGTTGCCAGAAACGAACAACCATTCACACTCACACTCACACCTAGGGAGAATTTAGAGTGTTCAATCAGCTTGCCACGCATGTTTTTGGAATGTGGGAGGAAACCGGAGCACCCGGAGAAAACCCACGCAGGCCCGGGGAGAACATGCAAACTCCACACAGGGAGGCCTGAGCTGGAATCGAACCCGGTACCTCTGCACTGTGAAGCCGACGTGCTAACCACTCGACTACCGGGCCGCCCTTCTTTTTTCATTTGACAGTTTTAAATAAACAAAACAACAATACTTTAATAAACAGTAATCCCCCCCGTCGCAAAAATGGTTTTGTAATTTACGTAAATGCAATTTTTTTTTCCGATTAGTAGATGGAAGAGTCAATGGCACACAGGAAGATATTGAACTTGTCCGTTCATGTCATTGCAATCCTGCACAAGAACGTGATGGTGGCTAATCAGCCGTGAAGCTACAAGCCTCACTTCGATATAGAAGCTCACCACTATGCTATACATAATGTCAAGGCTATCAGCATGTAATGTATCCCTTTGTTTGCACTTGCGTTCTCAAGCGACCTATGACTGAATGCTTTGGTGTGCACATAACGTTGATCATACTTTAATCATATGGTGAGGAAACATCAAAACACCTAAAAGCCGCTTTCAGATCTTTCCATCTTTGTAGATGCAACCCCTCTCCTCCAGCCATTTCACACTTGCTTCCCCCCCCCACCCCTACCAACACTGTTTTTTGCATTAATATGTATGTATTTAATGACACATAATGATGGGTAATAAAATGTTAGGGTAAGTCTTAAAAAAAAAATCACCATGGTAACCACCTGAGCTTGTACAAAGAGCAAAGTGCATGTGGCTGTGTCGTTCCTAGCTATTACATCTGCTTTAAGGTGTGTGTGGGGGGGGGGGCAGAGAGAGAGAGAGAGAGAGAGAGTGTGATGGACTATTGGGGGCTTGGAATTGGGGAAAAAGGAGCGAGAGCAAAGCGCGCAGACACAAACACACACATGCACTGTAATTGGCCATGCTATTCAGGAGCACTCCGCTGCATTGTGCGCCTTTGGAACAGGATAAATGGTGGTCTTAGCATCAAGCTAAACCTATTAGGAACCTATGGCCCAGGTTCTGTGCCTAAGTCTCATTTTTTTCTTTTTTTTTTTTTTTTCTAACAGGGAAATTGAAATAATTTGTAGTCAAAAGATGATGGAAATGTTTCACATGATATGTGGAAAGAAAGAAGCCATGTTTGGTATTATGAAATTAAATAGGTGTCGCTCTGCCTTCTTCCCACATTCCAAAAACATGTGTGACTCTAAATAGTTATTTAGGGGTGAAAGTGAATGAATGCGCATCGTGTGATTGATAAATGATCAGTCTCCCGCCTCTTGCCTGAAGGCAGCTGCAGCTCACCATAACAGCAAGTGTTATAAAAACAACGATGGATGAAATTTAATCCGGAAAACAGGTTTTAAAATTTTTATTTCCCAAATAAGGGATAAGAGCAATCGCGAGTCCACGGACAGAAAGTAGTGTCCAGTCCACTCAAGACCGAGTCCACAGATGTAGAGTAGACAAGAGCAGGCTAAAAAACACACGCCAAACATCAAAGGTAATGGAGAGGATGGACACACCTTCAGCTTAGCATTGCCGTAACCACGCAGCTCAAAGGAGCGTCGACGTCTTTCTATTCATTTCAATGGCTGTTATTTTTTTTTTTTACTCGGATGCTAAATCGTGGACATGTCTCTAAAAAATACAAAAAACTAAAACAACCCATAAAAGATCGGCACAAATACTGCAGGGAACTACATTTTAACATTGTTGTTCTTCTCCATTGCTTTTCTGACAGTCTTCCCAAGAGTTAGCCACGTTTCTCCACCGCAAATCACAAGTAAGCCACTTATTTTTCTGCATTTTGAGCGTCCCACAATTTTTATAATATGCTACTTGAGGTTGGTACGAGGTGGCGGAAAGTCGCTTGCTCGCGTGCCTGCTGCTGTTTTTCCAGGTGGAACTCCATTTCAAGTAAATGAGTCAGGGGTGATGGATATGGCAGGGGGGGGGGGGGGTCGTAGAGCAAGCTGTTTGCACGCGCTTACCTTTCTTTTGGAGAGTCAGTACGAGATGAATTTTACTCGAATGCCAGCAAGTGCAACAGAAGCAAAACTTGGCAGCCGTATAAATTCAGGAATGTATTGACTGTTGAGCCAAATTATTATGTGCAAATGACTTTTCTTCATCTGCGTGCTCCCGGCGAGACTTTTTGATGAAGTGGCAGCGTTCCCTGAATCTCCGCGATAGATTTAAATGTTTGTCTTTCACATCGTCTTTAATTCCTTTGTGCTCACTCGACTGACCGTTGTTTTCTATTTCCTGAAGCCTTTAAAAAAACTTTGTTAAGGTAGCATGCTGGGAAAATGGCATTCTGCCAGCTGCTGAGGGCATTTTGTACTCAGATTGGCGGGTGTCGTCTCCGAGACACCAAACAGATATCCACTGCCAGCGCTCACCTTTAAGTGTGTGTGTGTGTGTGTGTGTGTGGGTGGGTGGGGGGGGGGGGTTGCTTCAGGGGTGTGTCCGTGTGCAAGTGCACTCTAGGTGGGTGGAAAACTGTCAGTAATAATATCAAGATGCCTGGTCCAGGGGATTATTGCTCCTCTTTTCCACTACTATCAGCAGAGGAGAGCTGTCTTTCTTTCAAGCCGGGCTTATCCAACACCATGCATTTACGTTACTTGTAAACAACGTTCCCAACCTAAATTCGGGTTGCGACGAGCGTAGTTATATGCCCGCGGAGAAGGGAAAACAGCTAGGTGACGAGGATCAGACCCGATTTAAAAAAAAAAAAAAAAAAAAAGGGAATATACTGACTGGCCAGCATCCTCAGCTGCCGTTGTCAACTTTGGAAGCCTGATATCATCTTTCTTGCCCGTTTATCAACAATTGACTCCATACAATCAAGAGAACTCTTAGCATTCATTTAATTGCCGATTTTGCCTTTCCCTGTAAGAGTCTACGATGTGATATGCATGTTATAGTTTCATTCATACCATTGTCAACTATTATCTGCCCAGACAAGACGACGTGAACATTGGTAAATCACAAATAGATCAATAATAGTGAAAGCAACCTATGCACTGAACTCTTTGTCACTACCCAACATTTCAGACTGAAGCCTTTCACAGGAACACAAACAATGTCACCTTTCTACAGTGCAATATCGCAAAGGCTTTGTGAAAGCAATCTCAGCAATTGGAATATTTCTTTTGGTCCCCTACCGAGATAGACAAATATCCAGGAAACCCTCCTGTTCATGAAAGAAAGACCCGCGATGGTCACAGAACTAGCGTTGATATACTGAGAATTGACTTTCCCGTAAAGCTTCTGGCAGAATGTCACTTGGAAAGATGGGACAAAGCTGGAACTTTTTGGCAGGTCGCATCCGGCACATGACGCACACAAAGAAAAGAACCTTTGGCACCTGCTGTGAAACATGGAAGAGGCTCGGTTATGTTCTCCGGCTGCATTGTTACCTCTGGCATATTTTTTTTTTCTTCTTGCAGCAGCACAGGGAATTATTCTTTACACAAACTGTCGCTAATTTCTTTCAAGAACAGGTTCCCTGAGGAGATGCCATGAATCTAGTATTACATCAGCAAGTTCATCGCAGGCTATGCACATGGATCAGGAGGAGCTGGACTCCTGCCATGGCAGTTGATGGTTGGGAGAGGCTGTGGCTTGATTTGGGTCTGGGTCTCCATAGACACAAGTCAGGTTTCTCCCCCCCGCCCCTCACCCCCCCCACCACATCATTTTTGCCGCCGACATGGCGCTGCTAATCAACCATCATAATCTTCCTCCCTTGTTGCAGTACAGCGTGTGTAGAAAAAAAAAAGCATTGCAGCGGCTCTGTCATAGAGATGCTCCCTGGATCTTGTCCGAGACTCTGCACTATAAACTTTGATACAATCCCAGCGTGATCAGCAGACTACTCACTTACACTAATATGCTGATTACGTCTGGCAAAACACAGACAGGGAAAATGTAAATTGATGTGAGTGGGGGGGGGGGGGGAGAAATATTCATCCTTTTCAATTTCAATTCAAGTCTGGCAAAGCCAATGCTGCATGGACCGCTTTGTTAAGCTCTCTAAAGTATAAAATATGAGTGTACTTTACATGTGCCACCGAGAATTAATCATTACTCACTCGTTTAATCGTATTTCAGCAGCGTTACACGCCAAAGTATTGGCTTTGTTTTTCATCGTGAATCCACAATCGCAGCAGCGCGCTTTTGTTCCCCTTTCCACCTACTTTGCCATCAAGCCAGCTCGCCTCTTAAAGAATTACCTGCTTGGTTAATAACAAATGTTCTTGACTTGACTGGAGTAAGGCAGCACAATTAAAAAGTAATTAAATATGATCACTGTCGGCCAAATGCAGAATGTAAACCATGGGAGCCTTTAAAAAAAAAAAGAAGGAAAAAAAGGATTTTTAACCAATGCATGCTTTCATTTTCCACAGAGGTCTATGCTCCTGTTTTAATCCTTTTAATTGATTTTTGTGCCAACTTAATCAGCAACGCAATTAATTGCCAGCATAGAAAATACAGTCATTTCAAAACTACTCCCTGTAAATTGAAATAGGTTTGATAGATGGATTTTCACAGCTCACTTATTAGCACTGACCTGTCCTGTAATGAAGAGATCCATTTGTGAAATTCATTATGCAACCATAAAGCAGGCCTTCAATAATAAGGGCCAGACTGCGTGATCCTGGTCTCTCCCAAGGGGGGCCTCATTGGGTTCACTCAACAGGGATGTTTATGCCTTTTTTTTTCCTTGATGGTGCAATGTGGGCATTTGTGTTGCCATGGCGAGGCAGGAGATGAAGTGGATTGCATTACAACACCGACAAACTTGAGGAAAGACTCTGAGCTCAGCTCATTTTTAAATACCCCAATTTTCTCTTTATTTCACGGTAAAACTCAAAACGCATTAAGCCCGCACTCTGTTGAATTGCCCAAATGAGCTACCAACATGATTTATGACATAAACTGGCTCACTAAAATATAAATCTTGATATTTGATCCCTTTTCCGCAGGTGTAAATTTGGCCAATTACTGTACAGGCCACTTCTCAACTTAAACCCGCAACGTGTAATTTGACATTTGATTGATAGCTTGCCCAAATGTTGTGGTTTGCCAGATGCATGTAGGAAATCAATGTTGCGTTGAAATGATTTGTTTTCTGGGGTTTTATAGATATTTTGGTCATGAAAGTAGTAAAGATAAATGTTTTTTTTTTAATGTCATGTTTACTGCGGGAAAATCCTTCTGTAAACATTCAATAAGACTTCATCCTGTCGAGCTGTTGCAAACTGATCACATGATTGGAACTGAGGGCTTATCATGTAGTTTTCAGCCAAACGGCTGGCTGGTAAAGTTGGGCTTCTTTTTCTTTTTTTGAACAGAGCTCGGCTTGATGCAGCGATCTGTGTGTCTGCTCTGCACCCACAGAGCCCAAACTTCAGCTTTCCTCTGCAGCTCAGGAAAGAACAGAAGGCACAGAGTAAGATGTGGAAACGTTTTGCTTCCACAGCCCAGACTTTCACGGCCACCTGAAAGGTAATTCAAAACAAACTAAGTCTGTAAAACCCGCCTCAACCACATGAGTAAACGAGAATGGCCAAAGTAGTGTTGCATTTCAACGACTTACCTTCAAGTAGAAGTCTTAACAAGTGTGAATTCTTTTGCGA
This sequence comes from Hippocampus zosterae, assembly GCF_025434085.1. Classification (NCBI taxonomy): domain Eukaryota; kingdom Metazoa; phylum Chordata; class Actinopteri; order Syngnathiformes; family Syngnathidae; genus Hippocampus; species Hippocampus zosterae. The sequence goes on from NC_067457.1 coordinate 19,783,793, forward strand.
CAACCCAACTTTTACTCCACTGTTTCTATTTGACAGAGCTATTAAGCAGTAGTGTTTATTTTGATTTTTTTTTTAATTAAGATGAGCAAAGTTGAGCACTGAGTTGACTGATACATTTATCTATTCCTTTTTACTGCATTGCTGAACTATTGGATCGGCCCTGGTATTAGCCACCACTCAATACCGAGAAACTCGATTGACTTGGTGCAAAAAAAAATTAATAAATAAAAATTGTGGCAGGTACATCTCTATCATGTTGTTACATTATCTTGGGGTCAAATCGACAAGCAAAATTGTTTTTGTTTCATTTTTTAAAAATTTGTCCTTGGTCATGTCTGTGAAACGGGTACAATTTGTCATTATCGCTCGGAGTGCATGCTCCCATTTTAAATGTTCGCCAAGAAGCTTGCGGCAGAAAAGTAAAGACCTTTGTAACCGCTGCTTATTTGATATTTAGCTAATTGATTTCAACTCATCTAACGCCAGCCAGTCTCTCGCGTGCATGTGTGAGCCACGAGAGCATTAAGCGTGATTTCGAAATGCGAGGGCGCACCTCCCGCTCTCAAAACAGGGACGAGTGAAGTGAACGCCGCCGTAATTGTTGCCGTCGACGGCGTGCGCCAGTTCATTGCCGACGATCATTTATGCACATATGTAAATTTTCATATTTGAAAGGATCAATTAGAGTGACGTTGTCTTGGCGGCAAATTAAAAGGTCTGTTTTAAAGGTTAATGAATACACTGATGCCTGTGAGATATGCGGCTTGCATACAAGTGGTAAATTGCTTGAAAAACATATATTGCGGAGAAAAAAAAAGTGCATCGAGCTAACACTGAATGTAGTGTGTGCCACTTAGTGGACTACCGTTTTTTGAAACCTAAATAACCTCTCACTGAGATTAGACTTGTCAAAGTTGATTTAATCTGACACATTACAGAATTCTGTCCCCCTGACCCACTGCCTGTTCTTCGCCATTTATTTGTTTCGAGTCACCAAGGAAATATAAAGAACTGCGCCCTTTATGACTTAAAAGCATTAACGATCTGATGTTGCATAAAAGTCTCGTTTGTTTTCATACGCCATAAACATCTGTACCTACAATTCGGATTCCCTTTCTTTGACACTCATTTAGGTCATGTGTCGGTATTATGATGTTCACCCTCCAGCACTTTTTGTTTCGTTCATAAAATTTGCAACACAACTCGTTTGACGAAATGTAGTTGAGGCCAAGCCAGAAAGCAAAAAAATGTTCAGAGTGGTGACGGGTCTATAAAAGCCAATCATATAAACGACCAGTTTGAGAGCAGCCTCTCCTTTAAAGAGTTAAAAGCTATACAGTATTTTTATTGCCTCAATAAAGTGTTAAAAAAATCCAACAACGGCTAAACTGTCTCCTTCTGAAGGTATAGCTGAGGTAAATATCACCCCCCCCCCCCCCAAAAAAGTTGCTTTCCTCCGCTCGTTCAGCCTGGCTTGTTTGGTAATAAGAAACAGGTCGCTCTATTGGTTTGTTTTTGTTTCTTTAGTAAGGCTGTAATTTAGGACTCATGTTCAGTGTCTGCGCACTCCAGTGGGCTGTGCAGGCTTCGAGGCTTCAGCCAGCGGGACTTAAGTGAGAAGAGACGCCAACGCAACTTGAACAAGTTCTGCCATGTGTCATTCAAGGGAACCTCGGTCTCGATCAGAGTCTGATTGTTCTCTGGAGATTGACATTTTGTCATAATCTATCAAAACAAGTAAAAAATCAAAATCAAATCATTGCTTATGTGAAGCACAAAATGGGACCCATATGCTATTTGATACAAGTCCACTCGCCAGGCTTGCGGCCAACTTGTTTGAGGTGTTAATTAAAGTGAGCGGAAAGACGCATTTGACAATCGTTTTTAAACGGCGAGCGTGGCACGGGGTAAATCGAAAGCAGAGTTGATGTTGTGTAATGAGAGAAAACAATTTCAATTGTTTGACATATGCTCGTTCTTTTGTTCTATGGTCTGTAAGATGTCAAAAGGAAAATGAAATAGAACTATGAAGACAATACTTTCTGTGGTGGTTGTCAACGACTTTGCATCACTGTCACGACACATTGCCGGAGTGAAACTAATGACGACTTAATCCAATGTTTCGCCCCCCCCCCCCCCCTTTCAACTGAGATTAACTGCAGGGCAAAATCATAAATCTTACGCAATCTTCCTTGTTTTACTTTTGAACAGTTTCACATGAGCATACGTGTTCTTCCAGTTGCTCTTTTTTTTCTTGCAGTCTAGATTTGTCCAGCAATATCGGTGTGCAAAATAATCTGTTTAAATGACTGTGGCTACTCTTCAACCAGTTCAACTATACGGGAAAAGACATGCTTGCTGCCATTTGACTTGTTAAGATAAGATAAGATAAGATAAGATATCCTTTATTTGTCCCACAATGGGGAAATTTACAGCCTCCAGCAGCAAGAATGTATGTAGAAAGAAGAAGAGAAAAAAAAACCAACAACAAACATCTTTCAATTAAATACAATATGAACACAAATGGATAAATCGCAGTTTTGCACCGTGGGTTTGAGGCAGACGGACTTGATCTTTTTGTAATTTGTTCATGTATTTTGGCTCTCCTTGTTTCCTCCACAAAGGATCCAAAGCATGCCTTGAGCCAGACCAACATCCTCCAGCACGTCCCCATTAACTGCGACCGTGTGTTCGTCCTGCTGAACATTGTTACAAAGAGACAGATGAAGCTGAGCTGTGGTGAGTCGTCGTCCTCCTACTCCTCCTCCTCTGCCACCATTCTGATCAATATCCCAAACTAAAATCTGAGAATCATGGTCAGTTTTTATGGCAGTGGTGTCAGATGACTTAAAGACGAGACTTAAACTGGGAGGAGTGGTGGCACTGGTGGGAGCGCGGGTCCAAGCTGAGCCAAGTTTGCGTCGACATTCAATATACTGTCTATCTGAATGAGCTTTTTATATTGCATGTAACCTAGTCCAGATGGCAAACCCACTCCGGGGCAGCGACGCCCGCATTGGTTGCAGTCTGTTTTTCGAGCTTTCTCTGCAGGCGTGCATGCTGTGTGTGCATTCTATACAGTTTTATGCATACACCGGCGCTACCGTGTATCTGGTTGCCCGCGTGAGCCGTAAAAGCTCCGACAATGTCCAAGATGTGCTTCTTTTGTTTTGGTGGCACTCAAGCCACTTCGCTGCCAAATACTCACAAGATGGGATTAGCAAGGAAAACGTTTGCGCCCGCTGCATAGTTCTCGCAAGGGCTCTCTGGCCAGTCTTGATGGAAGCCAGAGAATCTTACCAATTACATGCATTTTTCCAGTCGCGTATGTGGATGCCGGCCAAAGCTCAGCTCGCAATACTGTCTGCCGGACTATGACTCAGTGCAAACAGCTTCACATTATGCATGTTGGCCTTGTGTTACATGGAAGGGACAGCACGTTTCAGCTCGCAGAATTTGGGTTTCAAATGAAATCCCGGGCAAAAACGGCGACGGCAATTTCTGTACATTGGTTGCCAGTTTAAAGTCTTCAAGCCTTCCGTGCGACCCCTTCCCTTCCCGAATCAAACCAACGAAACACTAACACAGTTGCACAAAGTTAAATCTGTAGCTGGGAATGTAAACTTCTCCGTACCACAGTTTTACTGCTTCGTGAGTGTTGTTTAACTCAAAGCTCCGGCTTTTTTGTCCTTATTTACAAATGGACCAATGCTTGCCCCGTCTTGGTACAGCTACTCCTGTTCTGAAAAAAGGAAAGAAAACCATTTTCATTTTTCTTACTCATACAGCATAATGTATTCTCCTGACAACTATGTAGACAATTGCACAAAATTCTCTATTTATTCACAATACAAGCTTTTACAACCACAGTGCACTTTCTCAAACCACAGTAACGAGGAACCGTGGAAGTACTGTATATCCTATTGCTTATTTTTCCAACATACTAAAACAACCAATTCAAGTTAGGTTTAGAACATCTATTAATACTATATGAAAAGTTTGCACAGGCATCTAAGGCTCAGGGTGAAGGTGTATGTGTGTGTGTGTGTGTGTGTGTATATATATATATATATATATATATAAGATGACCTTGATATATATATATATATATATATATATATATATATATATATATATATATATATATATATATATATATATATATCAAGGTCATCTTTATTGTCAAATATGCTTTATGTATGACATGCAGCATAGATGAAATTGCATATATATATATATATATATATATATATATACTGTGTATATATAATATATAGATTACACAAAAATATATATATATACTGTATGTAAAATAAATGTGTATGTATGTATGTGTAGGCAGTCATTGGGTATTTATTCAATATGGACACAAGTATCGCCCTAAAATATTTCAGCTTTCGACGATCTCCACATATTTTTCTCCATTTCGTCACAACATCAAAATGTATTTTTTGGGCACGTATGTTGTCATTTCGGGGTGTGTGGTATGTGCAGTCGATGTACAGTTTACAGTTTGGCCAATGGTAGAGACATGGACTCCACTGACCAATGGCAATAATTCTTGTTGCTTGTACTTTCCGCAGTGTGAAAATGGCTTGAAGCACATCTCATCATCCATGAGAAAGTTCCGTGGGAATGCTCGGCGCTATGCTAACTTTCTCCGCATCATTATGAACTGCGGCCGGCTGAACACTATCCTCCAAAGGTGCGTACCTGCTCCTCTAAATCACTCAGCGAATAAGCGACACTTCTGACAAGTGTCATTATCCCTAAAAGGGTATGAGCAGTAGGTAACTAAGCATGTATCGCAATAAGAACGTAGAGGAAACGGGAGAAGAATGTGGAAAAACAAGACAGTTTGGATGTTAACCTTTTCAAACATTATTTATGGGACTTGATTACTCATTTACTCATTTCATTATATTGGGAAAAAAAATCATAACATTTTCCTTAACGTACTTTTTTATTTTGTATGGTCCCCATTTAATTTTTTATATATGTACTGTAATAGCCTCTTGCAGCTGATTATTCGCTTGATTAAGTATTGAATTATTTGGTTTAGATGGCATGAATGACAGCCACCACTGATGACCAACAATCAGCTCACAGTGACATTTCAAAGTAGGGTTGTTGCTTAACTTTTCAAAATGTGCTCATTAATATGCTGTGAGTTGGCTAATTGAAATGAGTGATGGGGCCACGTTCACTGTTATAATGAAATTAATACAGAGAAGAAAAGCACTTAAGGAACGGCTGCGCACAAAATTCTGTCGGCTCGGGGCGTTAATTAAATATAGTGGCTGCGGTTCTGCGGAACTTAAGCATTTTGCTACTATATTTCAAGGGCTGGAAAATATTTGTTTTGTCTTATGCTAGTTTGCAATTTCTTCATCGTATTTCAGTTCAAGTTAGCGTCATTGGGCCGGTGGTTTGTTTTTCAGCATCTCATTGCAGACTTGCAGGTTGTGATAATGGCGGCTAATTTCGAAGGCCTGATGAGAAATGTCCCCGCTGACGTTTGTTTGTTTACAAAAGTGAGCAGTACGGTGATTAACCGTCTTGCCTGTACGTGCATGTCTGTCTTTCTGTCCATGCGTATGTGTGTGTTTGTGCGCTCGTATACCTGTAGTAGTTGCTCCTGAAGTGACTTTAATTAAGGAGAGAGTGAAATTGCCGCCCCACAAAGGCATACCGTACTGTCGCTGAGGGACGGCACGCCACTTTGACATCTGGTTCAACATCACATGGGATTTTAAAGTTGCACATGTGAGTGAAATAATGTGCATTTAATTGTATGACGTTCACTGGGTATAGATCATTAGGTGCACCTGCACAATCTAATGAGAACCATTGTAAAAGTTATCAGATGACTTATTGGTCCTGAAATTGCAATTTCTCATATTGGTCTTGACAAGACTTTCTTTTCACCAAATCTCAACTAGTAGCAAATATTTGCTCACCAATGTTTTCTTCTTGCTTCTGATTTCTTGTACTTAAACCAAAGAAATCGATGTATTACAACAGCATGATTCATCTTTTCACAGCATAGTGAGTATGCGATGCATGTCAAGGATGCGTTTGACAAGCTTAGTCATTCCTGTAATGTGTCGTCAAAGGAATCACTTCAACGACTCTTTTAATAAGCGAACAGAAGGAAACTCGATATGCGGCAGGCAAAATTACATGCAGGAACGGGAAACAACTTACTTTGGTGCGCAGATGTTTTTGTCTTGTATACCCCCGCGCCCCCCCACCCCTCTCAGGGGTTCTGTACGGCAACAAATGTCAGCATTCATAACTTAGAATAATGTAACCCAGAGAAGGCAGCGCACACATAATCTACCAATATGACATGCGGATGTATGATACAAACATCTGCAGAGAAATCGACACCGTCATGGAGGCATTCATTTTACAATATGTTTATTGTCGAGCTTGTTGTTTGCAAAGTGACAGCGCTGCAGCATACCGAGCGGCGGTTCTGATATCCCGGTTGGCCTTTTCCGGGACGGCATCCAACAGTGGCATTCTGCTCGCTTTGGTTTTACAGGAGAGTGCATCTTGAACATGCAGCGAACTTGTATCCGGTGAAGCAAGCTCGGTGCAGTTGGAGCTCATCTCAGAACATCATATGTACGGTCATCAGCGGCTGTGGAGGAATGCTTCACATTGGTGAGTTTTTTGTTCGTATCGACTTTCATAGGGCTTCTCATCGCAACGTTAAAAACCACGTACATTTTCAGGCACTTTGTTTTCTTGCACCAGTTGAATTCCGCATGCAGTCATGTATGTCAGCCAGGCTGTTATGTATTCCCGTCTTTCCTCATCCATCCCTCCTTTCATGCACCTCACATCCGTGCTTCCCCCCCCCCCCCCCCCCCCCCGCCCCTCTCTTTCCTTTCAGTTTGCCCCACTTGCGCTGGCTCGGTCCCCACCCTCACGTTGCTGTCTTTTTCCCAACGTGTCATTAAGTCTAACCTCTGTGGCAGCGTCAAAGCCAAGCAGACCAGCTAAATGGGCCCATAGAGACGGAGATAGATAGATGATGGTGGGAGGGGGGGGGGGGCGGCGCTTTGCAGTCCATCCTCTTAGTTCCTTTTTTTTTGTGTGCTCGTGTGTGCATTTTGTGCGGTCGTATTATTGCTGAGCGTGTGTTGCCTCGTGTCAGTGTCTTGCCACCCCCCCCCCCCCCCCATCATTTCATAAACACCTTTTTGACTCTGTCATTTTCTCCGCTGTGTTTACCTCACTGGCCAGTCATCTTGGTGCACATGAACTCCTTGCACGCACGCACCCACAAGCAGTTAAAAACCCCCATAAACACAGAACGTGCAGCCAAGTCGTGTTGGAGAACGGTGATAAGGGCACCCTTCAATTCTTTCACCAAACATAATTGATAAGCATCACACGCAAATATTTTAGTTCCCCCGCTGTGAAAGACTCTGTGTTTTATTGCATTGGGAGCTCATTCCATTTGGAGACGAGGCATCAACAAATAGTGTTTCTCTTGTTTGGAAGAGATTTTAAGCTTCTTTTTAACCAGCCATGAGCAGCCGTTCCTCTGCAAAGGCAAAGAGCGCCATCTAGTGAAAGGATTCCTCTTGCTGCTCTCTCCGCATTGGAGATGGCCACGGCTTTTCAAATATATCCAAAATAGATGTGTAGATGTGTATTAGATGTGTATTCTCACTATATTTTCGCTGTCAGACTATTCAGAACCTGATTTGATAAGACGTGACATTTTAATTCTCATACGCGACAATTTGTGGTTAGTCTGGAATGCTCTTCACATTCTATTTTGAATCCCCCTTCCCTCCCCCTCTATTTTTTTATGTGTTTACAGCTTCCCCCACCTCATAAAGACACTTCATTGAGGCAACTAGCTTATTTTGTGTTAGTGGAAAAAAACAATTTGGTTCGCCCTTAGAAGTACGTTGCTGTGTGTCTTGTTTTAGCATGTTGAGCATGCACGCGTGTTGTATAACTCTGCTTCAGCCTTGCCATCTTCAAAATCCATAAAAAGCTTACAATTCCACACGAATGCACATACTGCAGTCCTAAGCACGCGCTGAGTCTCTCCGTGCAGATAATGCATTTTTCTGGAAAGAGGGCGGCAACTTGTTTTTCTTTGCTTTCTGTGGGGCATTTAAATGGCCTTGCTGGACCTGACCCAGCTCACGTATTCCATCCGCGTTCTCCGATGGGAACATCCTGGCACTGATGTGATTAGCCCACTTTATCCATACTGATGTTTTAGCTTGATAAAATGATGGTGAAGTATGCCTGGAAAAAAACAAAACATTTTTCATAAACCAATTGGACTTTGCTTCTCATGGCCCCGGGCGACAAGCATGGCCTCCTGATGCTATCTGAAGCCTTATCGAGGGTGTGGAAAGTACCCAGACCAAGGGCCCTGACACTCCCCAGACTGGTCCCACTTGGGGCACACCAAGGCCCTTGGCGATTGTGAGCAGCACGTTACAGATATTTGGTTTACAAACTGTCAAACTGTGAGTGTGTGTTATTGGGGGCTGCATTGCAATGTAATGTAAATAAATAAAATGTAAATAAAACCATACACTGCAAGTCTGATAAACATTGATTTGTCAGGAAACATCTAAACCTTTGAAGGAAATCCAAACGTATACCACATACCTTGTGGACCAACATGCTATACATGCTATTTATATGAGCAAATAAAGACTTCTGAACTTTTTTTTTTATACTTGTTGCTGCCGTCAGATTTTTTTTCTCTCAATGCAATCACTGCAATCAGCGATTTCAGTCGCTCTCAATGAGTCTTGTGCACCTGTCAACTGGTATTTCGGCCCACTCCACGAGCGCAAACTTCTCCAGCTATTTCGGATTTGAAGGGTTCCTTCTCCAGACTGCATGTTCCAACTCCTTTCGAAAGATGATCATTTACATCAGGGCTCATTGAAGGCCACTTCAGAATAGTGCACTGTTTTTTTCCCCCCTTAACCATTCTTGTTTAATTATTTATTTATCTAATGTGTTTTGGTCATTTTTGCCATTCGAAGAACTGCAAGTTCTGACTGAGGCAAGGCCAGCACATTTTGTTCAAGAATGCCTTTTAGGTCCTTAGTGTTCATTGTACCCTGCACAGTTTCAACACACCCTGTCCCAGCTGTAGCAAGTGACGCAACATCATTCTGCCGTTTACTGAATAGGGCAGATCAAACAACCCTGACTCCTCCGATGCAAGTCAACCTGTTCATTATTGCCTCTAACAATAGCTCGACACTTATGTTAAAGCCTGCGTACAGAAGTCGCTTCAAATTAGCTTCAAAGTAGCGCAGCGGTGGACTTTCTCCGTTGGCTTTGCTGCCGGTGCTTGGAGTTTGTCAGTTCGCACGGTTGCAGTTGTGATGCGGTTTGAACCGTCACACCTTCCGTCTGCTCCCAAAGTGTCTTGTAGTCGATGCGCCATTCGCTCTTTAAGTCATTCATGTTGGTTCATGCTAAACTGTAAATGCATTTTATCTGGTGCCGCATTCAGTATGTCAACTAACGAGGTTTGAAAATGCCCGTATTCCCTCACGTACTCTGATGAGGATGACCTGAAAGCTTGAAAAGCTTTACTTGTTACTAAATATTGAGACCATGGATGCCAATGTCACTCAGTCACGATAGTTGATGTGGATTTGGAGCACGTATGCACGTGAAATATGGACTGTAGCGACGTTGAACAACCTGGAGGATCGGGGGCATTGGAAAGGTGGTCTTAAATGCCATTTCACGTGGAATTTGCAAACCCTGCTCTTGCTGCCGATCTTGATATTAATGCTCAGTTTAATGTGCTTCCCCGCGTCAATTGAGCCAATGTCACGAATCAATCTAAGGTTCCCTCTCAGTAGCATATGGCGGTCATGGTGCATTATTAAAATAATTAAAATAGAACTCAAGCCATCTCGCGATCCCTCACGACTTGTGACTGGTGCGCTCCAAACTTCCTGAGCCCGAGCTTGCCAGATTGTTATTCCTGGGCAAGGGGATACTTTAATAGCCTCTGCTGCCCTCGATTGACGCTGTGAGATATAATAGCGGCAACATTCAACGAAGCAAAAATGGGAAAGGGCGAGTGTTGCCCATTCCCTCAGTTTGGGAAGTCAAGGAGCGTCACTGAGACGATGAAAAGATTCAGAAACACTCTACGGTTCCCATTCCAAGGATTGGATATCTTTTGTTTTTCTTGGAGAAGAGTATAAACGAACGGCTCCGTTAGATCAGTTGGCGCACTGAGTCTGGACCAAAACTGGTTTCATATTGGCAAAGTGTCTCTAATCAGGAAGAAACCTCAGAATGATGGGCTGTTCTTGGAAAGGTTACTGAGCAGAAATGTTGTAGAGGTCAGTACTTGACATCTTTGACTTTCTCTGATGTAGATTATATTTTTCGGGGCCGAAATCTGTTTTCCACAGACACTTTTTTGGATGTCTTCCGCTTGCTCTTCTATCCTTAAACTCATCTCACCGCCCCCCCACTCATTTAATTCCTTGTTTCTTGCCAAGTCCAACATTCACAACAAAAAATCTTACTGTTCACATGTCTCTTAACACAAATCAATACAGAACAGCAATTCGCCCTGTGGTTTGGGACGCATGAACAGTAAAAAAAAAAAAAAAAGGATGTTGACTTTATTGAATTAAGTTTTACACTTACTGGAAGCAGACATAATTCCTTCTTGTCCATTGGGCGAAAGTGTTTTTTCTCTGTGATAGTTAAACAAATACGAACGGACAAAATAACAAAACAAAATTTTCTTTAACTGTTAAAGTGTTAAAGCATCGTCCTTGTAACAGGAGTCAGCTAACGTTTGACTGCCCCCGCCCCATTAAAAAAAACAAAACAATGTTGGGGCCAACTTGTGTCCAAGTAACTTGTCAGCCTGCAGTGCGAGGCGGCAAATCCTCTTCTTGGCACATGTTCCGTCTTAAAGAAAATACCTAAATCCATAGAAAGATGATGAATAAGGGAACATATGGGCCGTCAGAGGAGTGCAGGAAGGATTTCTTTAGTGGGCTGAGCTTTGTTCCCTGGTGGGTTCCAACTCTCCAGTGAGGGCCTGGCCTGGACGAAGTGGATCAGTCTTGGGCCAAAAGGGAGAAAGTAAAGGGACCCAAGTCTACGCAGACGCCAGTCCCACCACAATGAGCCACTTTAGGCCCTTGTGGTTAGGCCTCAGAGGCTGGCCGCCAGCTCGCTGCAGCTTCCTCCATCTACTGCCTGTATCCCCTCTCCTATTTCTCCTAACATTCTGCTTTAAAAAAAAAAAAAAAAACATTTGGACTTTGTATTTGATCTACCTTAATGCTCCTTGCTGAGAAAATTATCTGTCATTGAGCGGCAGGCTTGTAGAGGTGGGAGTGATTTCAAAGACGGAAGTACGGGGGGGGGGGGGGGGGCTCAGCATTAATCTTGACAGATGGACCTTACGCACACACAAACCCGCCCTGTTGCTCCCCCAGGGTGAAGAGGTCAGGGCTAGGGGGACCAGGCAGGTACCACAGGTGGGAGGGGTGTGAGTGAAGTCAAGTCTCAGGATACACGTTTCACCATCAAATGCCTGATCTCTTGTTTGGCCAAACTTAAAACATCTCACCCCAAAAATGCAAGCTCCGTAGTTTAGAATGTGCATAAAGAAATTGTCATCGTGAAAGCAATCGTTTTCTTTGTGGCCTACCATGTGAGTAAGTCGGGTCAGCGAGTGCGAGCATCTCCGTACACCTTGCGAGGATTTCCATTTCATGTATTGGTGTCCGTTGCATATGCTTTGCAAAAACTGAAACAAATAGTCCTGAAGTGAAATACAGTACACTGTGCGTCGCACGACGCCATTGAGAAGTAAAAACAGGAGATCTGTGTTCAATCTTAGCAGATGGATATGAATTGGTCTGGTGTTGTATCATTCCACCAACCCTGTTGACTGTTGAGCAAGGAATTAAGCTGCGCTTCTCATTATGCAGCGGGGGCGCCCTTGGTCTTGTCTCATTGAGAGGAGCTAAAGGTCGCGACCCATCGTTTCGCTGCATACCTTCATCCCGACAGCCTACCTGCCCGTCATGAGAAAAAGTCGGGAGATGGAAGACAATGGTCCCTCTATTGCCCTCTCCCCCTTGCTCGGAGGAGCAACACCTCTCAATCTCGTTCTTGTTCCCGCCCTCTTGCTTTCTTTCCTCGATACTTTGACTCTTGGGTGCCTCGTGAAAACCGTTGTCCACCTGGGTGAGTGATCAGAAGCGGGAGAATATGAGCGCACGGGGCAAAGGGTGGTTCCCTCACCTTTTGTTGGACTCCAGACACCCCGCTGTTTTTCTCCCCCTCCTCCTCTTCCTCTCTCACCCCTCCCCCCCCCCCCCATTGTCCTCATCTTTCCATCTCAATGGAGACAGTATAATAAGAAGGTATGGTTTTGCCATCCCTTCTCTCTCTAATTAAGTCCGTCGCCTTGAGCCGCTTCATGTTTGTGTTCGTTTGACACGCAGCTAAAAACACTTTAGACATCTCTCTTAGCATAATCCCTCACAGATATACATCAACTGAAAGGGTCACTTTACTCCTGCAGAGCAGTTGGAAAAAATAAACTGTGAAGAACCACAGCTGAAGACAGTTTTGGCCCAGAGAAAGAAATGACAGATGAGATGCTGGACCGATGGCTTTCGTTGAGATGAACGCAATGAGAGGACCTTCCAGAAGGAAAAATGGTTTGCGACCCTTTCGTACTTTTTCAACCACTGGATTGACTTAAAAACTTGAATTTCATTATAGCAGTGAACGCTTGAGATTTCCTGGATAACATGGTTCATAAAATTTGATAATTACAACTCTAATTGGGCTTGAAACCCTTCTAGATATCTCTGTCTCGCTTGATGGGAGGATTCTAGCCACTGGTCCAAGAACCTGATGATGTCCCACATCAATGTTTCCGGGCCGGAAACCAGCACAGGTACAACACGATAGAGTACAACAAAATTCAAACAGACTGGCCAAAAAAAACAGACCTCAAACCCAAACCAGCTCCTCAAATATTCAAGACCTAAGGAAGAATTGGTGGTGGCAACAGAAGAGAATGCAGGGAGGAGGGATTTGAAGAAAAGTCTCAGGTGGGCATGAGGGGCGACTTCACCTCTGAGCTTGACCCGCTTCCTTTTGAAGCGATTACCTGTCTTCGTGAGGACTTTGAGCACAGGACAATAAAGTTTGCATGCTTTTCGGCCTGTGTCACCATATGGAGAGGTCTGCATTGACACACACATGCGCGCACGCACACATGCAGACTTCGAGTAGACGCGACTATGCGGGCGGCTACTTGGGTTTGCATGTAGACACATACCACAAAATCCCTAATGACTACCTGCCTGGTATTCTAAAACGGGGGTTTTGTGTGTGTGTGTGTGTGTGCGTGTGCGCACGCCTGTGTGTATGCGTGTGTGTCTTGATTGTTCCGTAGAACTGAAAGAGCAGCTCATGTGAATCGCCGGAGAGCCTCCTTTAAGATGAAAGAAAAAAAATCTGTTTTGATTGACAGCGCTGAGCTCTCGGGAGGAAGGTTGAATGCTTGAGTTTCTGTCGGAAACACAAAGGGCACGCAGACTAAGAAAGGCCGCAGTGACACGGAGGGGGGAAAAGTCTGGCTCCACGGAGATGGCCATACTGGTCGCTCGGGTGCCAAACTCCAGTTATGTAACCTAAGTCAGAACGCCCCCGCTGTCAGAAAAAGGAAAGAATGTGGACGTGCCGTCACTAAATAGTCACAGGAAGTTTTCAAGAGCTCATATCAATACAGCCTGATGAAGAAAATAATATGATGCATTCTTAGTGTGCTGTCAAAACTGTTGTCGAAACAAGCAATTATCAACACGTCTATTATCAGAAGTGGCAACGTACTCACAGTCTGGACTAAAAACACTCTGTAAAACTAAAATAAATGTCTTGTAAATTTGGCACAACGCAGAGTGTTGTTAACGCCGGCAAATTAGGATGATTAAAAATAAATACATATAAAACCAAGCTTCAAAATTACATCATTTCATGTACCGAAGCCGCCCCCTTCTCTTGACCGTTACCCGCCATTCAAATTCCGCTACTCGGGATGACGGTGTATACGTACGCAATGAAAACAACGGTAGCTAACGCGGCGTAAAATCACATTAGGGGGGGTCATCATTATGCTTGCAGGTGATGGTCGGGCTGCAGAGAAATGTACACATTAAAAAAAAAAAAATATATATATATATATATATATATATATATATATATATTTTTTTTTTTTTTCAGTAGAAACGAAAACGGTTTTCGAACAAAAACATGTTGCATTTTTTTTTACAGCCATCACCATACAGTGTGTCACGCGTGTGCATTTTAATGGTTTTCAGTGGACCAATTCACAAGTTCCCAACCCACTTAGTAATGACGCCCTTTTGACAAGCCAATATTTGATTGACAGAGACAATTCTGATCTTAATTAGTGTACAGCAGAGATGAAGTCACCAAATTTCATATTCGCATGATAAGATGTTGTACAATGTCAATTAAAACAGCATGAGAGTTCAGGTCCATGTTTTAGCCCAAGTTTTGAATAGATAAGACTTCCCCTTGTGTGTGTGTGGGGTGGGGGGGGGTGAGCTTTATTGCGTTCTCTTGTAATTATTTTGTTTATTTGCATCCGGCTTTGACTTGCTTGTAATTAAGGTTCGCATAAACTTTTGGTTACTGAACTTTTTTTCTTCCTATTCCAGGACTCACCCACCCCCTTGTCTTTCCTCACACCCTTCGTCTCTGTTCTGATGTCCCCTCGCTCCACATCAGTCGACCTCATCAGCGCCTTACCGGCTCGCGCGCACACAGTTTCGTGCGCAGCCTGTAGAAGTGGTACGTGTTTTTTTTTTTTCTCTTCCTAATCATCCCGTCGCCATTTTCCGTTAATGATAGGGCTGGTGCCACAGCTACTGGGTGTGACACCCGAGCAAGTCGTCAAACTAGCAGTCAGGCACCGTATCAGCGCTGAGATGTAATGTCGCGTACGCCTGCGCTATCAAGCAGACAAACATCCTTCAATTTGGGGCCACTGTCGTCTTTATGCCTTATGCGCGCATGCACATATTGTTTGGGTGACCAATTGACAGACATCGCTGCTCATGCTTACCTGCATTGCGCAATTTCTCCTCTTTGGTGCGGAGTGCAAGTCTAAATATTGAGTGCCAACCTGGTGGAAATTCAAATGTTTTCGCAAACAAAACACAGCGATGTCATTAAAAGTGCTAGCGCTCACAACACAGAACATGAGACATGGGCAGTCATGCAATCGGAACCACTATTCCTGCATTTGCCTCGTCGTATTTGCTTAATCAGTTTCATTCGCCACTGTTGAGTGTTTTGCCAGGACATTTGCACTTGCGTTGGTTTTTCATTCGTCCCCAAATCAAATCGGTGCACTTATTCCATTGAGTTCATTTGGAGTCTTGATCATCCTCAAAATCCACAAATGCTTTGCTTCCATTCTGTGCAGCCATGAAAGTGAATTTTTCTGTCGCAGTGTGCGCGCCACCCACTTAAGTGCAGTAAAAATGATTCATTTTCAGTCAGTTATGTCTTCTGTCTGCTCTTCAAAGTTCCCGGTGGCGACATGGTGCTTCAGGCGAAAGCGCCCAGACGTTGTGTACGCTGACCTGTTTTCAAAGTGACGCCTCTCTGACAGTCGAGCGCGCGCGCACGGACTGAGCAGTTCTGCCGGTGTTTATTGACGGAATGTCCAGATTGCGGATAAAACGAACCGATGAGCTGCAAACCGTGCGTGTTTTCACGACGCTGCTCATGTGCGAAATGCGGAGGGCCTTATAGATTCACAAGCACACACACGCACTGATTGACAGGAGTTGCTACCCGAGCCGCCCCCCACCCCTCGCCACCCCGTCATCTGCGACCTGCTCTCCCTTCCATCATAGGTTTTGATCACTGACCTGTCAAAGTCCCCCCCCAACACAAATATACGCAGCGGCCTGCACACTTAATTTATTCCTCTATCCGAGTTAAAAAATTTAAAAGCATCTTATCAACCAAAGATCTTATTATTTCAAGTTATAGAGATGCACTTTCTGCCCATAAACGAATCTCACATTTATTCATTCATGAGAAATACAGACAGATATTTGCACACATGCGCGGACACACACCCACAAAGACGTGCGCGCTCTGCTTTAGCAAAGCAAATGAATGAAGCTCTTTGAGTCGAGTCCCTTTTGATGTCGATCACGAAAGTAATGTATTTATTTATTTTTGAACATCTTTCTGTTATACATCCACGATCATGTCCCGAATATACCACTTTTGTGTTAAAAGAGATGAGCATGTCTCGCACTTGATGCGCTGTGAGGAAAACACGTCATGATGAGACATCTCATTTTGGGTCGGAACCAGAACAGTAGCAGGAGGGAGAGTGGAAATGTAGAGGAGTGGAAAGGAGTGTCGATGGATAGATTTTTCCTCCCCCACCGCCCCCATGCGATGTCATGACAGCTCCTTTCATCCTGGCTGAGGCCCCCTGTGTTAGTGCCGGCACTGCTGTCTGCCTGCCACTTCACCTGACATATGCACATGCACCCCAAACACACACATATGTAAGTGTGAAGCCGCTACACATGAAATCCGTTTGCGTTCTTTGGTAGCTGCAACAGGGTTGGACCGCAGTGTCAGACTAAGAGCCTGCGGAACCTCAAATGTAGAGTAAGTCTCAAATAGGACTGAACGGCTTTGAAAAATAATCTAATTGCGATATACAGTATATTGCCATTGCCATTTAATATGCTTTTTTTTTTTCAAGGTCCTCTTTGACCGTGTAAATATTTTCTAAATTATATTCTAAATTATTTTAAATAAAAATATTTGTGTTACAATAAATTCTGTCAGATTTATGATAGATGGATGTTGTGGTCAGGGTTATGTTAAAATGAAGGCAAATGAACCATAGCTATAAAAAAAAAACATGAACATTATTTGATATTCTACCTCTCTCACACACACACACACACACACACACACACACACACACACACAAAATGCGGTGGGTACATTAGGTGCCAACATCCAAGGTCTCCACGGAGCACCATGCCTTGTAATTACCTGAGAATCATCAAAGAGCCGCCAGGACCGTCACTCCCGTAATCACAACCTTCAGCTCCGTCGGACTCGACCTTCCCTGCACTTCTCTTGTGCAGACTTCTGCTCTGTTCTGGTTTTGTCTCACTTTGGAGATCTCATGAGCTTTCTGCTTCATTTAGTCGGCCGCCTTCGGACAAAAAAGATGTTTTCATTTTCAGATTATTTACCCAGATAGTCTTGGATACATTTACGTCATCAATCATGAGCAAAATTTATAATTTACCATCGCAATGTGGGGAAAGAGAATTTGAGCGACAACCTTCCTACGACAATAGATTTCATACCGGCCAGACAAAATACTTGTTGTGGGATTGTGGGGGGGAAGGCAAGGAATTGGAATCCCTCTCGGCATTCATTTGGATCCAAATTTCTTATCAAGATCACTGACTTGACTTCCTGATGAAGCCACAGTCTTGTTCACGACTTGAAGGACACCACAATTGTTGCTCTCATAATGTTTTCCTTTGATCACGCCGTGGCAATGCAATTTAGTGATGTGGTGATCTCCATGACCCACAGAATGCCCCCGTACAGCGACGTCTCTTTCCTCCGTTCGTCTCGTGCTCAAGAGTTCTGATATTTCTCCGGTCACGCTCCACAGACATTTTTCTTTTTCCTTGTTGCGTCGTGTATTATCCGCTCGCTCATCTTCCAAAACAATGTTGTTGTTTATTCCCGTCAGTTTAGTATCCAGCGCCAGTGGCCAACGCCGCCGGAGGCCAACAGCAATAGTATCTTAACTCTTGTGCCATTAGCCAGCATGTAATCAGCCAGCTTATTTCCATAAAACAAGTCATAAAGAGTTAGCCGTGAAAGTAACAGTGTTGGAGGTGACGGCTCTCCGCCAGGTCCTGGCTTGCGATTCAATGGCTGTTAAAAAGTAGCCAGGATCCTGTTTTTATAGCGGTGTTTTGTACCATAACACTAAAAGACAACTCATGAATTTTGTCAATGGAAATCAGGAGTCACGTTTTCATGTTTTGATCAGAAGCTGTAGAAGAGCTGAGTCCAACTGTTCATTTTCTGTAGCACTTATTAGGGTCACAGGTGAGTTGTACTAATACTAATAACTTTTTACCTTTATCACATTAACACATTTTTTCCCTCTTAATTATGTTTAACTGTTTAATGTGTTGATGTACAGTTAAGTCCTCACTATTGCTTATGTTTACAACATCCATGAACAAATCCAAAAACGGTCAAACTGACTTTGGACGAGAGGGACTGGTTGCTAGCCGGTTGCAGGGCAGTAAATAAACAAACAAAGCGAATCGACTTTTGGATGCGTCTAAAACAGTACATGTCCTTACACTGAAACTTAGCTTTGGAATTTTTTTTTACTTTGCTCATAGTTTCCCCAAACAGTTTTCACTGGTTTTGTATAGTCATGGGAATAATCGAGCTACTATGCTCTTTATTTCAACACAGGGTCATTGTGTGCCCACCTTACTGCTATTGTTGCTTTAAGCCAAGACCAAACAAGAAAAAAAATTACAATAAAGCAAATGTAGGTAGGATGGAAAGCAGGTGAATAACAAAATGGTACCAAGGCAACCAAGGCAAAGTTGACAGTCTGGTGTCCTGTTGCTTTTTGCTCATAGCTACAGTAACCATTAGCAACTGAGCGGGAATAGACAAAATAAGATGAGCGGAGACTGCAAAGGGAGGAGAATAAACAAACACGTAAAGTCGGGGTAGCTGGGTCGGCATCGCTCAGAAATGCTCAAAACATTGCTGGCAAGATTCCCGGCAAACATGATTTGTCTCATCAGAACAACAGCTCCCACTTTTCCCTCAAAGCGTGGTCGGCCAACGAAGAACAAGCCAGTCTGAACACGCCTTTTCCTTCCCCTTGTAACATTGAGCTTTTGGTAAACGAAAAACAATATGAAACCAAGTCCTGCTCCTTGGGAAGGGGGGCCGGGGGGGGGGTGCAAACAGCTGACACAGCATCAGTTGCTGACACGGCTCTTTCGTAAAGTTCATCCTTGTATGTTCTTCAGTGACACGCCACGGAAAAGAACTTTTCAACATGACTTGGAAAGTCTTCCCCGTTGACATTCACAAATCTGCATTTTGAAGATAGTCCATTTGTATTTCCTCACGGATAATCCATGGATGAAAATCTGCTCTCCAAGCTGTCAAAGCACGGTCGAAACGTCAGTTAACAGAACGTAAAACATTTCTGACTAGCGCATACATTCAACAAAATAGCAATCAAGAGTTCATCCGTCATTTTTTTTCCCCCCCAAAAATGCCAAAATAATTCACAATTCCTTCCCGGGTATGAAACAAGATCAAAACGGAAACTAAATCATGCACAATATTAGCCATCATTCATACCGACATTTCCACATGGTCATCCATTCAAGAACGGCGCAACACTCATTTGACGCTCAAAGCTGTCTTTAAGGCTAATTGCAATAATTGGTATTTTTCAACAGCGCTGGAATCACAGTGTACTGTTTCAACTCCATCGTGGACTAAATTATTGTTATATAGTGTATGCAAAATATAGTACAAATACAATGTATAATTCCGTGATTATTTTCATTTAAATATTATGAGCTGTTCGCGGTAGGCGGTGGTGGTGGTGGTGGGGGGGTCAAATGCACTCTGGGTGACTTACATCAGTACATACCATCAAACATTAGGAAGTCTTGCAAATTGGATGGCAATGTTTTTTGTCAAATATTTTTCGAAATCATACCTTGAACATAGCATGATTCTGTGCACATGAATGTTTTTTCATTCATTCATTTATTCATCTTCCGTACCGCTTGATCCTCACTAGGGTCGCGGGGGGTGCTGGAGCCTATCCCAGCTGTCTTCGGGCAGTAGGCGGGGGACACCCTGAATCAGTTGCCAGCCAATCACAGGGCACACACAGACGAACAACCATTCACGCCCACACTCACACCTAGGGACAATTGCATGTTTTTTGGGAATGTGGGAGGAAACCGGAGCACCCGGAGAAAACCCACGCAGGCCCGGGGAGAACATGCAAACTCCACACAGGGAGGCCGGAGCTGGAATCGAACTACCTCTGCACTGTGAAGCCGACGTGCTAACCACTGGACTACCGGGCCGCCAGCCAGACAGACAGAAGATATACTTTCATAAATGCTGTAAAGAATTCCTTTTATCTTTGACCAGTGTCGGCTGGAAGCTGATGATTTTCTGCAGTTTGGGTTCATTTTACCTAAGGTTGGGTTAATTATTTTGTCCCAGCTGATTGGATAGAAGATTGGATTGGGGCGGTCTGAACCTGGTCGCCATTTTTGTTGACAGTATTGTCGTAGAAAATGTTGGCGGCAGCTCAACGGTACTGGTAGTTTTTACCTACTGTTGGATCAAATTCTTGCCGCGATGCGCTGGGTGATTTATTTTTAAATTGGTATAAAATAACCCACCATTTTCTCAGTCTTTTCTATTTTTTTATTTTTCCCAGCGATGGATTCACCAATTCAGTCTTTTGACCCAGCAGTTTGAAGAGTGTCAAGGGATGGCAATGGCGCAGGCCATCATGAGGCATCATGGGAAATCCCCAATACCCTCCGCCTAAAGGCACATAACAAAGTGAGGATTCAAGACAAGTATTTGTTGCTTGTGTGCCAACTTGGCTTTTTCCTGACGTCGAGGGGTCCTTCCCATTTGCACATTTTGGGGGAAATTCCCTTGCCGTCTCGCCGATAGAACTCGGAACAAGCCTGATGTCCGTCAGATCACATTAAGTGGGCCCAAAGAACGGAAGAGGTGGAGTACAATTTCCTTCATTGACGCGAACGATCATGTTTTGTGTTCATGTGTTGAGCCACCTTGACTTCATGGTTGCGTGTGTCTCAGTAAATCTTTTGACTCTTTTTTTTTACGAGGCTGTAAAAGTATGCAGAGCCTCCACTTGTCTACCCAACCTGCCTGCAGTTTATGACAATACCGGTGTGCGTGTGCACGCGTGCGTCTATACAGCCGTTGCCTACATCTAACATCCGTCTTCTGCTTACCTGTGCAAGTGTGTGTGTACATGCTCGCGCGTGCACACCGCGTGTGCATCGGGAGACAAAGTGTATTGAGAAAGCGGCACGGGGGAGGTGGGAACGAGACGAGCTCCAGCCTGCAAGCCCCAGACGGCCTGGCTCCGCTGGGGCTGCGCCCAAGCACAGAGCGGCCTTTGTCACAATAATTATCCTGACGCTCAGCCTCTTCTTGACTGAAGCTTCCGTGTTGGCTGGCGCTCTAGCGCCACCATTCGCCGCTGACAGGAATGTTGTCTGTGCAGCGACATGATGCAAGGCGTGTGGTTGTGTCTGGAGGATCATACCCGAGTGAAACAAGGCACATTTTAAAAGCCCTTCACAATCTAAATTCTAGTATTTGATGAAATTGTAACTGGTAGCCAACCTACTTTTACAATCTCAATGACAATCCACTCCCAATTATATTCTCTTTCATTTGCAGTGTTTCTTGGCTGCATTGCTTTCAGAACATGTCTGTTGATTATTTTCAGTCAGATTGAAATCTGACTGAAAACGATGTCGTTTCTTGATATCTACGTCGATTCTCAGTCATGCAGGTCAGGTCAGGTCAGGTCAGGCATCTGTGTTGCCATTCAATCTAATCTGCCCAGGGCCTTTACACTCAGCCCTATGAGCCAATATAACTTGAATTACTGTTTCTCATGACGTACAAGTTGTTAGCATAGTAATTGCCAGAGTCACTTTTAAAGGGTTTTGGAAAAATTCATCAAACGAGGCCAGTTGCGATTCAACCGTTGACAATTTCCCGGATGACCTGCATGACTGAGAATCAACGTAGATATCAAGAAAAACGACATCGTTAACAATACCATTAATGATTTTTATGGATACTTTGACAGGAAGTTAAAAATGACTTAGCTTATAAATAGGTTATGAAATCCTTATGAACAACCCTTTATAGTGGGTGTCCTGATAATAATGTGGTATCAAATGTCACTTGTGCACCTGCTCCTCATAATGCTGCTGGGAGAGATTTTGTTTTTGCCCCAATAGTTCTCTATCCTTACAGTGCGGATCCAAATCCGAGTCAAATACGGCAAGCTAAAGCAATTTTTTTTTCTTTCCCCTCCCTCTCTGGCATCCAGGGCTGCTTTCCTGTACCCTGAGGAGGGACCGGATCACATATGCCGTCAGGCAGAACTCTGGCAGGTCAGCTCAATTTCAGTAAGTTGAAAATGAAATTATGCCCACTGTGCAGTTGTGCCATGAAGCCAACGATGAGCAGAAATAAGGACTTTTTTTTAGAACGTGTGGTGATAAAACTTTCTATTTATTAGTTTTGTTAACGTATATGATTTATCATTCTCCAGTTTGATATGATGACTCCCCGACACGAAATCTCCCATGTTTTGGGAGTTGAGCAAAAAAGTAGGATGTGTGAGTCACACTGCGCTCCCCCTCAGACCTCCACATGGCATACTGACTGTTTGAGAGCTCCATGTTTGAGTCAGGCGGCCTCTGACCGCAGGCTCCACGGCGGTCGCTGCTAATTAGAGCGCTGCTGGCTGATTGGGAACTGGCTTTTGGATCCCTGCAGCAGGGAAGCGACTCACATGGCTGCCAACCATGCCTGTGGGGTGGCTTTTCCAACCGTAATGTGTTGTTCATAAACACACACACACACACACACACACACACACACATGCGGCCAAGGACTGTCTGCATGTGTAATGTTGTAAGCAAGCAGAGGTGGCAAAAGTTACTTTTGTAAAAACAGACTGATAAAAAGATCCGAGCGCTGTACGCTGGCAGAGAAGTCTCTCTTTAAAAACAGACTTCAAGCTGTTTATTGCCACTCCTTGTTGAAGTTTTCTCTCAAACTAACAAACTAAAAAGTGAGTTTAATCTTGCATATTAAAAAAATACATGCAATACATGCAGCCAGATTATATATTTAAAAAAAACTCAGACATATATTCTTTATCCTCTGTGACTAATATTACTGATGTATGGAGGAGCTTAGACGGTCATGTAAAGTATGTTCTGTGTTATAATGCTCCACGTTGCTAAGGTGAGCACACCCAAATAAGCAAGACAATGTCCATTGAATTGAAGCAAAAAATTATTACTTTTTCCCTTCATTACTTTGTGGAAAAATTATTGGCGAAACAAATGTTTTAGTTGCAAACAAATTCGACTTGGTATCTTAAGGCGCCTGGTACCTGATATACCATCATTGTAAATATGAACAAAAGATCGGCACCGGTTTTCTAAACTCTAATATTTTCCTAGGAATCTGTTTGCGAATGTGTTATGTTGATGTTTCGCATGTCATTGTGTGAATATGAATTACATCTCGGCACAGTCACATGATCAAAGGCCTTTTTGAGAAAACATTTGCATGAGGAGACAATGTTTGTTTTAAAAGTTGATGTCAGCAGCGCGCTCTTCAGTGTCAAGGCACAGCATAAGTTGGAAAAAATCATAATTCATAATCGTAATTTTTCCTTTCGTTCCCACCACACGACTGGAAGCCACAGGCTCCGGCCGGGTCTGAAACGAGAGCCATGATTTCTGTCTGCTTTTCGTCACGACCACACTTTTATGCTCCCTGTTTTCCAAATTTATTTATCAGCGGTTTCAGCATTCTGGCAATTAATGTTTCACGGTCCGCGCAGGAAATTGAATTACTTGCTCGGTTTGTCGAGCACTATTTAACCATTGACGTGTCTGTGAAAAAAAGTCACCGTTGGCAATTGAAACTGAATTACAGTAAATGCAGCTTTCATTCTTTGGCCACGATCAGGTCCTTGGAATATCCATCCAATTTTTTTATACTGGGTGCACCCTGGACTGGTAGTCAGCCAGTGACAGGCAAATTAAATCTGTAGTATGTAGTCTTGAAGCTTCATGCAAGATTTGATTGCAGCCTGACTTGAGTCGTCCTTTCCCCAGTCACGTTTCTGCCCAAAGAAATGCCCCCAGCTCACAAAATGGTCAACATGATTTATTCCTGATGAAATATGGCCAAAAACGAAATGCTACCAGTTTGATGTTGTATATGTTTGCATCTTACCATCAATTCAAACATAAGAGAGGCGATCGATGGTCTTGTCGGTGCTTGCAACCTTCCATGGCTCAAAAACCAACATTATATCCCTTGACATATCCCTCCACATATCCTTTTCGTGAGTAGTATATCTTCCCGTCCAGGATCACGATAGAGCAACAATAGCCACAGTACAGAAGAGCAAAGTCAAATAATTAAGCACATATGTGACTGTTATGCATGCGAAGGCCACACGGCTTGTAATTCGGTGCTTTAGTCCAGGTGGTCAGGCTCTCCCCGGTGGCTGCCGCTGACCTTCTGAATAGTTCTCATTTGGTTGGCACAAAACCCTAAAAAAAAGAACCCCGCAAGGAGTAAAGCGGCCAAAGGTGCGGTTGATGGTAATGACGGCGCCACGGATGATTGAGGCCATTCATGCACAAGTGGATGGTCGGCTGCAATGTCGTCACTGCCCCCGGTTTACCACTCACTTTGACAGTGTGCATTGCCCTCATTACCCGTCCATTGTCTGGGGAAGAGGAGAACAAAAGACGAGTGATGAAATTACGACCTCACTTTTTTATCGAACGTGATGCGGACACGCTTGTTCATTGTGTGTGGCGCACATCCTGCTTCACGGTTAACCACCTTGACCACGCTCTTCTTAAAGTGGGGGGAGAAAAATAATCATTCAACCCTTCATTCGATACGGTTCCGATTACATTTGAGATTTTCATTTGATCAACCGATGCCAAGTCTGATTTGAAATAAGTGATCCTTTTAGAAACATGTCGGAGTGTATTGAGTACACTCTTGATTGCGTCTCCACAGGGATGCCAGCAGGCGCTGTGGTGATCCTGCCTGGTGTAGTCCAGACCTCAGGCTGGGGGCCAGAACGCTTGCAGTCGACTGCATGGGAAAAGCAAAGGTAGCTTTTTTTATATTCTGGCTCTTCAAATCAAATCGTAGATACAGTGAACCGGATTGTTGACTGATACAGAGGTACATCACGGGAAGCGAACCGCAAAATCCATCTGACAGCGCTGTGGCGAAAAAAACCTAACAAATATTGAGTTTGGATCCATTTGAAGCACAGCGACTCAAACCATCGTAATAAATGTGAGTAAACACAAAACAGTTCCCAAAATAAGTTGCGCTCCTGTCTCCACAGAGATTTCACTTGTACATGACCTGTTCTCAGTTAATCAGGACAGATAGCCCCCATTGGATTGTATTTATTGTCGTCTCACTACTTCCCTGCGCCCCATTCTCTGGAATCCCTCGCTTGTTCACAACAATCTCAGTTGGGATTCTTTTAGCACAATACATGACCCAATAAGTGACCTACAATGTAATGGACCAGATTACACAATGTGAGAAGCCCATTTTTTCAAATCTGCAGTGCACATGCGCACTTAAAGTAGACCCATGATGTCGTTTTCCTGTGCATGAAACGCCGACTTGTGCGTTTATTTCAGTAGTTTTCAGTGTACAAATGTTTCTTGTGAGCAACATTTCTGGAAAAGCCGATGAGGAAGCCAAAACGCAAGAACCGTTCTGAACTGCTGTATATTAAACATTTGTAGTTCATGATCGAACGTCAAGCCAAAAGGCCCATATGTGACACCCACAAAACGTAGTCTCTGGAATACGCATGCAAGTAGCCCAACGTGAAGTGAACATGACGTTTGTAAACAGTGAGTCTGGAGACCCTTGCTTGAGTTTTTTTTTAACACGAGTGCAAAGCGTTTGTAGAACACAACATCGTGAAGCTAAGATGGGAACCACATTTCAGAAATTCTTAGCCACGCATAACCCGACGCGATCCACCTGCATGTACAGGGGAGCAGAACCGGAACATACAAGAGCAAACATAACGCAGTCCAATGCACGGGAAGGTTGGGAGCCAACGCAAACAGGAATAAGAAGAAGCACATGCGACG
This sequence comes from Hippocampus zosterae, assembly GCF_025434085.1. Taxonomy (NCBI): domain Eukaryota; kingdom Metazoa; phylum Chordata; class Actinopteri; order Syngnathiformes; family Syngnathidae; genus Hippocampus; species Hippocampus zosterae. The sequence goes on from NC_067457.1 coordinate 19,809,940, forward strand.
GTTGACACCGAGATAAGCACACCAAGGCTCCGCTTTGGTTTGATGTGGCTCTCTATGAAGCCAGCTCCATAGGTCCTTCCTCCTCGCCGTCCTCATGGTTGGCACGGATCTCCATCAGCGTACGGGCGAAGCGTGTCCAGTCGTCACTGTGGGCCACCGACAGCTTGTGGGGGATGTCGTAGAATGGAATTCATGTCAGTTTCAACATCGCCGAGCATTATTTTATTTTTTTTAAAGGCAGAAGTTAACCCAATTAATCCCAAATTTTTCCCAGACATTTAAAATTCTAAATCAGGTGTCATTGGTAGCCATTTTAAGTAATCAGTCATAAAAAAAATTAGAGCCCTGTAAATTAAATCATTGTTGGTGGAATTAAATGGGTTCATATAGGTCTTCAGCCGGAATCGAACCCCAGACCTCTGCACGTGCTAAACAGTCGTCACTGTGACGCCATTGGTCAACCTTAACCCACCTGACCAACCCATTCATTTACAAATGGCACGGGGCAAAACAACAGAATGCCAATATTTATTTCCCCGTCATACCGCCATAACAAATTCATGCTAAAATTAGCCGTGGTAAAATTACCGGTAGTCGAGCTAATGTGCCAACACTGCCTTAAGCTGAAAATGCCCGCCTGCGAACATAGCGGGGATTTCAGGCGGGGTTCTTGCTCGCTTTGTGGCAATGGCTAAGTCACGTGGAGGCTATTTTACAAGGACATGAAGAAAAGGAAGGAGAAGGGGGATCAAACACACTCATCCATAACAGTTCTGACATTTGGGTAAACGCGCAGGGCTAGCGGACCCAAAATGATCCATTGCGGTATTTGTGGAGGTTTTTACTGTAGCATAAAGTACTTTATATTTTTAGTTCATTGTGCGTGTCTTTCACCAGCAGACCAAACTTGCATGAAACATCGCAAAAGTCCAGTGTGGACAGCAAACCCTCAAGCAAAAGCGTCAGCAAGTCACTTGTATACAATTTACCACTTTGTGTCTCACCATATGTTGGCATCGTGATGTGTCGTTTAACGCAGAGCAACTTACATTTTTTAACACGAGACGTTATAGAGAAGAAAGAAGTGGGACGTAGAACCTGGCTGCAGGGAGAGAACAGCTCCACCTCTTCTGGGAAGACTAGAGTTTTTATTTGTTGGGATTATTGTCGGAAAAAAAAATTGTGAGGTCAGAGGCTGAGCTCGTTAATACATATTTGCAAGCTCATGAAAATGATTGACGCTTCATCAGTCTGATTGACCACTTTGGGTTTTTCAAAATCCAATGAGAGATACAAGACAAGGCCAGAGAGTTGCAGCTATTTTTTTTTTTTTAAGATTGTTGTGATAATGCGGCCCGGTAGTCCGGTGGTTAGCACGTCGGCTTCACAGTGCAGAGGTACCGGGTTCGATTCCAGCTCCGGCCTCCCTGTGTGGGGTTTGCATGTTCTCCCCGGGCCTGCGTGGGTTTTCTCCGGGTGCTCCGGTTTCCTCCCACATTCCAAAAACCATGCATGGCAGGCTGATTGGACGCTCTAAATTGTCCCTAGGTGTGAGTGTGAGTGCGAATGGTTGTTCGTTCGTCTCTGTGTGCCCTGTGATTGGCTGGCAACCGATTCAGGGTGTCCCCCGCCTACTGCCCGGAGACAGCTGGGATAGGCTCCAGCACCCCCCACGACCCTAGTGAGGATCAAGCGGCTTGGAAGATGAATGAATGAATGAATGTTGTGATAATGCAAAATGTTTTTGGGGGGGGGGGGGGGTGAGGGGGTGGGAATTGCCAAATATGTTAAGTATTGTGTCGTGAAAACTCAACAAAAAGATTTAAAAAAAAAAATAACCATCCACAAATCAATGACAGGCACTGGAGAACATTGTATTTTGTTGACAAAATATTTGTTACTTTTTTTAGTTTTTGTCAACTAAAATAACTTTGCTAGAGAACCCAAAAGATTTATAAGGAAGTGTGTCCATCTATTATATCACGTTGAATACCTCTCCAGTATCGTAGACCCACACTCGTCCCTCCGAGTCACCCACAGCCACTTCCTTCCCTCCGGATGACCAGCGCACTCTGTTGAGAGCCGACGCACCTTCTATCGTCACGCTGGCCGTTGGTACCTAGCCAACAAACATTTTGCATCCATCAGCACACACACACGAGACGACATGAAATGATATTAGGCCACGTGTGATGTTGCTGACGATGACGCTTGCGCGTTCCTTTTTGGAAACGAGCCCTCGAATTGCATCTTGAAAATGCCATGGAAACATCTGAAGGCTTTCCATTTCATGTGTTCCTGACATATGGCAGGCGAGTCTGACAATGTCACCAGTGGAGACAGAGGCCTTTGGCATCGTGTCACCTCAAACACACAGGGCCGCCGCCGCTGCCGAGTATTTAGAAGCGGCGCTAACCACAGACTGGCTGCCATTAGCCCGCTTGAATCCGCAGCTCCGCCCAAGCGGGTCAGAACAGAGCATTTCCAATTGACTGAATATAAATGCGTGTGCGTCCGAGAGTGTGTGAATATCTCCTGGAAATGAGAACCAGGCGCTCCGCACTTCTCCGTTAATGTTGTTATGACTGTGTGTGTGTTTTAATGTGATGCTAACAATGGTAGGCTGTTGCTGTTAGAATGTGTGTGCGTGCGTGTGCACGTGGGTGTGTGTGTTTTTTTTTTAATACCTTCTGTACATCCGCTTGTGTGTGCGCGCGAGCCAATGTTTCTCAGAAAGCGCATTGTTAGGCCAATTAGGCCGTCTATAATGAACTCTTCCTCTGTCAAAGAAAGGCCCCTGTTGAGGGAACCATGGGAACGCCGTCATCTGCGTGCCTTGTGCCATCGTGATTACAGTTTATGTCGATAACGGGACACGTGAGACACCTTTTTTTTTTCATTTTGGCCCAGTGAATGTAAATGAGTCCGTATGACACGGAAAAGCGAAAGTTGTTGAGGATAGTGTTGATGTTGTTTCTATGGTAACCAAGAGACAGGAAGACTCTCATCTCCTGCTTTTTTAGCGGCGTAATCCACACCGCAACGACAAAGGATGTTTTTCCTTTTGAAGATGAAATGACTGCAATTCTGCTCGTGTTCACCAAAGTGCCGTACCACATCCTCATCTCTGCTTTATAGATGAAATAGGGAAATAAGATTAAAGTATTAGCATGGCATAAGCACTAACCACGGATCAAATAATAATTTGGCATGCAAACTCCCAAGTTCAACGTTGTGCGTTCAATTAGATTACAGCGTACACGGCAACAGTGCGCATTGGGAGAATTGATCTTTTATCCATTTAATTGTTGCTTTGTATTAGATTTCATGAATTATTGGAGAAAAGATCAGCTGTCATGGCGTGTCTGGACGAGAGAACAGTGAGTTATATCCATACCAGTTTGAGCTCTTCCCCTTTTGCTAATCAATCATAACTCACACAGGACCGAACATGGTGACAAAGCACCTGCTGCTACTTCAGTTATCCACTTAACTCCTTGATTGTATTTTGGCCATAGTTTGAGGATGGAAGATGGATGGAAGAGGGTGGCAGGGTTCTGCAGTTGCATGAATATTGTACAGAGGTCTGCAGGAATGTTGGGAGGCAGCCTGGACGAGTGGATGTCACCCGGTGTGATTTAAAGCAAGGGCTGTGGGAAACGCCCACGGGGTGACGAGGGCGGGGCGCGCTCGGGTGTTTGTTTGTGTGGTTCAGGTCGAGGCGTAGCAACGGGCCCTCGGGACACACGTCAACAGAGCGAAAACACACCCGCGATGACCTTCAGTCAGCCATCCATCATGGAAAACACACACACACCTCCGTGTCGTTGTTGAGGTTCCACAGGTCGAGACGACCCATGCCATCCACGGAGGCGAAGATTGCAGGGTGCACGGGCGACCACATGACATCATAGACATAGTCGGCGTTGTCCTCAAAAGAGTACAGAGGCTTGTTTTGCTGGAAGAGATCAGAAGATGTTTATGATGGTGCAAAACAGCTGTAGAGAGAAAAAAAAAGTGAGCGTTCAGGGTTAGAGCATTTGACTGGGTCGAGACGAGACGAGACGAAAAAAAAAAAGGAGCGCGAGAGAGAATGGAGAGAGGGAGTGAGCGAGCTTCAGACAGAGTGGCGCTGCCTCAGCCTTGGGGCCTGTCTGGGTGCGCAGCCTAATTAAAAAGCCTCGTACATTCACACACCGCCATAAAACCGCTGGGAGAGATGAAAGGAAGGGCCCCTCCACAAGGTGTACTGTAACCTCAGCACAACAGCCTTCTGCAACAGAGATGGAATGAGATGGCTAATGCGAAGGGAAAAAAAAATATGGATCCCAAGAAACGGATCCAAACAAATGGCGCTCTAAATAAAAGCAAAATATTTGAATTTTTTTCAGAGTGCAAGGACAATTGTTGTACACTCTGCAGGAAAACAAATACGGGTTTTCATTCATTCAGTCAGTCATTTTCTGAACCGCTTTATCCTCACAAGGGCTGCTGGAGCCTATCCCAGCTGTCCTCGGATAGTAGGCGGGGAACACCCCGAACCGGTTGCCAGCCAATCACAGGGCAGACAGAAACAAACAACCATTCGTGCTCACACTTACACCCAGGGACAAGCTAGAGTGTTCAATTAGCCTGCCGTGCACGTTTTTGGAACGTGGGAGGAAACCGGAGCACCCGGAGAAAACCCACGCAGTCCCGGGGAGAACATGCATACTCCACACAGGGAGGCCGGAGCTGGAATTGAACCTCTGCACTGTTAAGTTGACGCGCAACCACTCGGAATACCGGGCTGCCGCGGGTTTTCCTAATCAAATTAATTATTTTTTTTTTTTATTTCGTCGCAATCTGATCTGCACCTACAACATGGCTGCAAACAGAGAGGAGCTAGTTTATAAAAGTAGAGTCAGTTTTGCTAACCTAACCATTTGGAGCCCTGCGACTTATATAATTTTTTTATCCAAAGTATGTGCTTCAAGGCCAATACCAATTTTACAGAGGTACCGAAGACGAATTGGCTTTGTATGTTTATTTGGTGGTCATGTACAATGGCAACAAGAAGTTGTGTGAATGATATAAACACAAAATTCCTTAATTTGGTTGTCAGGATCTCAACAAACGAATGACTTTCTTGGCCAAGTTGTCATCGTGGCTGCAAAGTTTCGAAGACTCCACATCAGTCATCTTGAAGGTATCCTACCAACCAACATAATGAATCAACGTTGGCCGTGGTCACCTAACATCCCTCCCATTTTTCCTCTCGAGCCCCAGAGATTGTATCCATCATTTCCAGAAAACGACATGAAATATGAACTCGCAAGCACAGGCATTCCCGAAATTCCATCTCAGCTGAGCTTGCAAGAATAGCCAGCAGTTTGCTGGATTTTGTTGATACATGTCCTCTGCCTTGGTGGTGTGGTTCAGTGTGAATGTGAGTTTGAATGGCTGCTTGTCTCTCTGTGTGTGCCCCGCAACTGACTGAGGACCAGTTCTAGGGGCTAGTCTGCCTTTTGCTCTGCATCAGCTGCAATGGGCTCCAGTTCCCCGCAACCTTGAACAGGCTAAGCGCAGTCGAAAATAGACATCTTTTGAATCTTTGAAATACAAATCAGCTTTCCTGTTTATTAAGAGTTTGATGTACTTTCCATCCGCCCCCTCAGTCAAGATCACCTCATCTGATTGGAAGTTCCGAGAAGAGCGTGGCGCACTAACATGTCATCAATCCCTTTACTCACTGAATAAGTTGACCAAAAGAGTTCACGTAATGCTGAAAACCCTCGCTGCCGTGACTATTTCAGACTCCCAATGTTTATATTAAGTGCAGCATTGGAACTCCGTAATGTTAAAAACATTAGCGGACTACTTTTCGAAGACCCTTTTGAACTTGAGAACGATATAGACGTCGACCTGAATGTGCGGTTGCGAGTCATGCTCCACTTTGTGAAGGCTATGATTGGTGGGCGGAAGGTAAACCCCGAGGGGTTTTTAGGTAAGCGGTGGCAGCCTGCTTGAGGTATATCAAAGCATCTGTTTGCACACAAACATACACACACACACTTAGATTAATGTCCCGCATGCCCACATACAAATATGGATAGGCATAAGAGGCAAAGAATGCATTCCTGTGGTGCCCCTCAAAGGAAAAGCGAATTCTCAAAACCTGAGACCCTCTCCCATTTCACGCGCTCCATTTTGTCTTGCTTCTCATGAAGTACCGGTAAACCCATTGACAAGCATAGCTGAAAGTTTCGCTTCAAGATTGAAGTTGTGGCCAAAGCTTCACAAAGGTTGTGCCTCAATCGAATTTGACACGTTGGCGGCGCACCGCAGATCCCGCGTCTCGAATGGGCAAAACACTCACCTTAGTGCTCCAAAGTTTGACTGTCCAGTCAAAGGAGCAAGTGATGAAAAGATGGGAAAAATCCACAGTGCCCACGGCGTTGTGACAGCTGATCCCTGTCACGGGCCCCTGGTGACCCTCGAACATCTCACAGATTCCCGCCTTGCTAAAAGGAGGAGAGAGAACAAAACCTTGGTTCTTGTGCCTATTTTTTTCATAAGCTGACCATTTAAATGGAATACTTTTTCATGTCAAAAGGACAGTTTCTCCAAATTTGTCCTAATCGGTGTTACTGGGCACTTCTCCTGTTTGCAAATTTGTTGAGTGTGTGTGTCTATTTGAGTGACTCCGTCCACCAACCTGCCGTGTCGGGACGCAGTGTACACCGTGCCCTCCTCGCTACCGACGACATAGTTGTTCACATCTCCTGTAGGGAAGGCCATGCCGGTCACAGCCACCGGTTTGGATTTATTGTAGACCAGTTCCATGCTTTCCTACACAAACGCATCGAGACACGCATGTACGCACACATGCACACATTGTACACATTAAGGCCGAGAAGAAAAGAAAAAAAAGCAAAACTCCGACAACTCCTACTACATATACCGTGCACATATGCGACATTCCATCTTATCAGTGAAGATATTTGATAACATGCGATGCCGTGTGGTGAAACCTGAGGCTGAGACAGCATGTCCAGACTCCAAGAGCACATCCTTCCGTCTGTAGACACGGTGATCAGGTTGTTGGCATTTTGCGTGCCGACCACGTTGACACAGTACACGGGGTGCTGCACACAAGGGCCAGATACAAAATGACTGTCCTTAGCTGTCACTCTGTCATACCTTCTCATAAAGAAGCTACTTGTTGCTTTTTACGTCAATTATACTATTGATGTCATTTGGCATCATAGTCTTTGTGTTCAGACTCAACATCCCTTGATAAAATAAAATAAAAACTACAGTATATACTATACTGACCCGAAATCGTGACCCTGATAGTCACACGCCGTCATTCAGTACTTGTTCGGTGTAGTGTGCTCACTTGTTTGGTGCACAGTTTCCTTTGACTGGACTCGACATCTGGCTTACCCGCGCTGCTGTGCAAATCCACAGGAGTGTGTGAAACCATAATGTCATTACTGGCTAGTAATTGATTTGTCTGCAGGGCCACACAAAGAATCCTTTCAGCAATCAGCACCATGCTAAGCTGCTCGCTCTCACTGAATGGAGAGAACATGACCAAGAGCGAAGGCCTCATTATTTCGCAGCCACTTTAAGCCAGCAGTGTGGTCGGCAGTCCGCTCGTGTGTGTGTGTGTGTGTGCGTGTATAGCTGTAGTTATACATGACTCTTGTCGTTATGATGAAGCCAGTGCATATACAGTACAGCATATGGCTGAGCCATTGGTCGAGCTCAGAGGATATAACGGAGTGTGTGGACTGTCTGTTAAGTGTGTTAAGTCACAAATTTGACGCCTGACCTTTTGTTAGTATTGTGAAAGGTTTTTTTGGGGGGTCAATGTAGCAGCTAAAAAAATATTTTCCTCACATATAATACAGTAATGCCTAACGCACTGTACCGTTGTGCTTCTTTACAGTTCGGAGGTTTGGGGTTCGAATCTCCCATCCATCCATCCATTCTCAACTTGCTAAACACTCTCCACTGTGATGCGAAATTCGACAACTATTAAAACAAAATATTAATAAGGCTCTCACAGTGTGTGCAGCAGCCGACAGGGGAGTCCTCTGGACTGGGGTCCGTCTGTGACTGCGGTTGTCCCACAGGACAATCTGCCCCGAGTAGGTACCCCCTACCACGAGGTTGGGGTGAAACTTGGCGAAACCCACAGACACCACTGGAGACTGTGGAGAGAGAGGAGAGTAGGAGTGTTGTGCCAAAGTGAGATAACGGCATGCGAGTGTGCTGTGCAAAGGTTTTATTTGATCTCCCTTTGTTTTTATTTTGACAATGGTTGAATGGTAGTCCAGTGGTTAGCACGTCGGCTTCACAGTGCAGAGGTTCGATTCCGGCTCCGGCCTCCCTGTGTGGAGTTTGCATGTTCTCCCCGGGCCTGCGTGGGTTTTTTCCGGGTGTTCCGGTTTCCTCCCACATTCCAAAAACATGCATGGCAGGCTGATTGGACGCTCTAAATTGTCCCTAGGTGTGAGTGTGAGCGTGGTTGGTTGTTCGTCTCTGTGTGCCCTGCGATTGGCTGGCAACCGATTCAGGGTGTCCCCCGCCTACTGCCCGATGACAGCTGGGATAGGCTCCAGCACCGCCCGCGACCCTCGTGAGGATCAAGCGGCTCGGAAGATGAATGAATGAATGAATGATTAGTTGATGTCATATTCAATTCAGTGATTCATTCGTGTCACAAAGGAGAGCCCGCCAGTGGTTGGTCAGCTCGTTGAGGACAGATTTGAACCAGAGAAGTGTAACAGGAGAGGGAGATGATGAGTTTGGCCAGGGCGAGGGTACGTCGGGCAGAGAAGAGAAGGGGTGATGCCTGGGCGGAGACCGGACAAAGGGGGGAATTGTAGTCCTCTTTCGCCTCAGCCGTGTCACATTACGGCATCAAAACCCCAACAGCCACTAGAGCGCTCACTGTAGCCTCCGTCGTGACAAGCGCACCCTTTAACCCCCACTCCCTCAGAGGCACGCAGACACTCTCCTCTTCACTGCTTTTCCCCTTCAGGCTTCGAGCCAGCACTCCCTGACCCATAGCCAATGTCGTTTCTATTCTTAGGACTTTGTAGAGTGGTGCAGGGGGGAATTGCGCGGCACCGTACGGATATGCATTCATCCCTCCATCCCGTAATCCAGCACATTCATGGAAAAGAAGGCTGACGCAAACTGGAAGTACCAGAATATACTTAACAAATCAGTTGCCAATAAATATAAAGGAGTCCATGAAAAAAACACACTGTACTCTTCAGGACACACATTTATTACTGAAAGACTCAGCAAGTAATATTTTGACGTAAAATATGATTTCAATTGAATTGGAATCAATTCGATGGAATTGTCTTCATCACAGAATGATGTTGATCACATTTTCTCTCGTGAAATTGCAGTTTAAAACCCCAAAACAGTTTAGAATGTTGGCTATATCCATCCTTCCTTTCCCACTCTCTTTCTCTCTCTCTCTCTCTCTTTCACTCTCTGTATCCTGACCACGAGCCATGTGCAAACCAGCCGACTCTAAACCCAAGTACATTTTGTAAAGGAGACTGGAAAAGAAACCAGAAGGAAAGCAAACACTCTCTTTCTCTCTTTTTATGGTTTCTTCTGAAGAGTCCTGGCTTGCAGAGGAATGGTGCGGGAGTCGCTTCAGATGTCAAGACTCAAAATAAACTCAACTTCTGCGGTGAAAATAAAAGTTGCTTATAAGCCGGCAAGGAGGCCCGCTCTGAAAAGTTTATTTGTACAGTTCAATAAAGAGGGGATACTGCTATTTTGACGGCACAACCCGAGTATAACCAGTCCACGGGCTGTTATTGAAATTGAAATGTTATAAAATCTTACGGCTACTGTCGCGGCTTTACATAGCAAGTGCAAAAGATAACTATAAAACCCCGATTCAGGAATTGCTAATTTACTGTGCCGTCCATGGAAACTTCCCTCCTTAACATAAACACTTGGTGTACCATCCAGATTTGAGATTAGCTGCGGTTGTCTGACTGGTTGCTGTTTGATGTCTGCAGCGACTCCGTCATAAAGTCAAGCCTTTCCCCATGGAGAGACAAAGTCATCACCGCAACAATCATTGTCTTGTTGAAGGGCCGTGACCCGTTTCAAAGGCTAAAAGGGGGCCACTGATTCATCTCATGCACCAGTATCGCACTCACTATTGTATCGGTTCTCGTCGTTTTTATCAGAAGGATAATTAAGGGATCTTCATGTCGTCTTCTACTTCCTTTCATTTTCTGACCATATTGTCGCGGTTTGAATCATTATTTGCATGGATTTAGCATCCCTGTATTTGAAGGCGCGTTATACGTATTAAAATAAGCAAATCATTCACCTTCAACTCCTCCGTACGTTTCTCTTCATACATCTGGACACCCCAGAAGCACATCTGTCTAAATAACACCTTAACAACTCTCACATGTGATTGCGCGGGCAAATCAGGCCTGACATTTTTTTTTTCTTCCCCAAATGCCATGTGGCCCTCATGAGTGATTCTCATCTCGCATGCAGCAAGGCGACCCCCCCCCCCCCCTCCCTCCCCCTCACCAAACACGCACCCAACATCAACATTTCACAAGACTGGATGTGAGAAGGGTAAGGGGAAGTTGACAGGTTGCAGGGTTGCAGCAAAAGTCATGGCCCTATATATTAAACCGAAGAAGAATTGTAAATATTTTACTGGAAGAATGTCAGAGAGGAAAAAAAACCCTAAACAAAACCATCTCGCTTGGTGACTTGTGTTAAGTCCTACCCACCCAAGAGATTGTCGCCTACCTGCCACTTGGGCTCACAAGTGCTTCTGGCAACCCTCCTTATATTCACGGGACATTTTCCGTTCAGGATAATGCACACATGGGCAAGGCTCTGATTGAAAGATGGCACCCAGTGAAGGATTACAGACGAATGACCGAAGGAAAAAGAAACTCGAGAGAATGGATCGCTCTCTCTTTTGTTGCTTTCTATCCTCGGGTAACAAATTGCCTCTGAAGTCATATTGCAGTGGCAGAGTTGAAGCCAGCGTGCCATGATGAGAATAGGAGGGAGTGAAGTGAAGTTGGGGGCTGAAGGGGGTGTAGGGGGGTGAAGACAGTAGATGGATCCACACCTCCCTTCTTACCACACTCATCTGGTTTCCACTCTGCCTTATCGGGACCAGATGGATACATCTTCTGAAATCCCGCCACCCTTCTTCACCACCACCTCCCCTGACTTTGCTAGTTTATGACACAGCACAGATTTTGTCACTCTGCGGTTTTCTCCAAGGAAAGAGAAAATAGCAACGACGGTCTCTATTTTACCAGGAGGAGAGAATGCAAGCTGAAAAAGGCTTCTCTCCAAGGGTTCCTTTGCCTCTATTTTACATCATTCTCTTTCTATTGCCACACACTACGATTTAATGGCACTGATCGGTGGCTTTTTTTTTTAAATTTTGTTTTGTTTTAATATGATGATCCACTTCCTCTCCTGCAGTATGCTCACGAACCGTAAGAATCCTTTGTGTAGCAACATACTGTAACACACAAAAGCCATCTCTGGTTACAATTTGATCAGTTTCACAAAGGAGATGTTTTATCTACGGCCAAAGTGAAAGGCAAAACAATTAAATGCTCTTCCACGAGATGGGATAAGGTTAAATTAACCTGCGTGTCCACCTGACACCCGTCATTCATCCAACCGAATACTTCCTGCGAGTATATACCGTTGTATTGAAAAACGGGAATGAAACCGAATGCCAGTTGGTCCTCCATCATGACTTCACTGATCTTCTCCATTTCTTACTCTCCTCCGCTTCCTCCTCATCTCCACTTTAGTGTTATGGTCGTGCGAAAAGATGCTTGGGGAGACGTGAGGCGTGTCGGCATTAATGCAAAGAAGAAGAAAAAAGACTGAATTTGATAGGCTGTGACAGTTGTAATTGGGGGGCCGTTACAGGGGGCGATGTGGGTTTTGGAATATTGGTTCAGCACTGGTTTTAAGTCAAACTTACCCTTTAATGTGGAGTGACTTTGTTCACTTGACAGACGGGTGTCATTTTACTTACGATTGTACTACTTTAAGATTGGGCCTAATTCTGGATGTCTTGAGATTGAGAAGTCTCTGAAAATTGTTCTAAAAATCATTTAAGGCTCTGACTGTCTTTAAATAGCCTCCCAAAAATACAACGCTAAACGAGATCCGCACTCCAACATCAGGATGGTACACCCAATTGCACTGAAACCAAACGACGACTTTTGAACAAACAGAAGCAGAAGCAGGCTGGAGTATTTTGGAATCTCTGTTGCCCATTCACTGCCTGTGCAGGAAATATAGACGACTGACCTCACCAAAACCTCATCTGAAACCTGAAACCATCTGTAAAGCCTAAAACAATAAAGCCCCCACTGCATCAGACCTCAACCGCAAACCCCAGCGACTCAGCACTGTCCTTTTGTATCAACCCCTCGACATTCACATATTTATAGATTTCAACCATCTACCTATCCGTACGCCAGATGAGAAATCCTTTTGCGGGCAAGTCTGGGTAAAGAAAAATGGCTGAAATGCTACTAAAGCTTCTCTCCGGGCTTGCCAAGGCCAACAAGAGAGGGCCTGCCAGATGAAGCCATGCGTACGCGTATGCGTGTAGCGCATGCATACAGTAAACATTCGGTTGGTTTGATCAGCGATGCATGTGAGAGATGTGTTCTTTGCTTCCTTTGTGGAGGGCGAACAGACGAAGAGGGAGAACATTAGAGAAAAGGGGGGCCTTCGAAGCACTCTGTGGTTTTGGGGGGGGCTTAAGTGGCACGACATGCTCACACGTTAAAAAAACATTTCATGTACAGTTTTAGCAATAGCCCGGGCAACCTTTTATGTACATATGCGATTTTTCTTTTTCTTTTTCTTTTTTTTTCCTCCACCAGTGCAAAGTGCTCTTGCATAAAAATGACCATTCAAGGAAAGCACATAATTGCTCAACAGCAAACCAACATGAAGTGTAAGAACTCATTTTGTGCATTTTTTTTCCCCCCAAACAAAAATCAGCTCAATCAAAACTTTCTTATCGAGGTGCTGTGTTTGTCTCGCCTATCATTGCAAACCCGCAAAAAAAACAATAATTAGCCTAGCCTTGTTGTCGTAAACGCAACCAAGCCACGTTCACAACATAAAGCTACAGTCGATATTTAATTTTTTTTTTTTACCATTGCTTTTCCAGGATTTTTTTCCCTCCCAATAACCTTGTGTTTTCATGGAAAACATATTGAATGTTTATGTATCGAAAATTTCTTTCATCAGTCATCATCTTCTTAACCGCTTGATCCTCACTAGGGTCGCGGGGGGTGCTGGAGCCTATCCCAGCTGTCTCCGGGCAGTAGGCGGGGGACACCCTGAATCGGTTGCCAGCCAATCGCAGGGCACACAGAGACGAACAACCATTCGCACTCACACTCACACCTAGGGACAATTTAGAGTGTTCAATCAGCCTGCCATGCATATTTTTGGAATGTGGGAGGAAACCGGAGCACCCGGAGAAAACCCACGCAGGCCCGGGGAGAACATGCAAACTCCACACAGGGAGGCCGGAGCTGGAATCGAACCCGGTACCTCTGCACTGTGAAGCCCACGTGCTAACCACTGGACTACCGGGCCGCCCATAAATTTCTTTCGTTTTGTTAAAAAAAAATCAATCATAATTTATTGGACTTTTTTTTCCTCATAAAGGGAGCCACTCATAGTTAATAACCATGTTGGATTGCAATATTGGGGGGGGGGGGGGGGGGGATGCAACTCCATTACTTTTCAAAATTGTTCAGCCCTTAGTTTAAACATCCAACAATAAAACATGCTTTTATAACACAAAACAAATGTGGTCCGGTAAGCATTATCACGCAGCACAATTTTCATTTGATTTACTTGTCCATAATTTGTTGCACGGAACAGATGCCTGGGCACAAGGTTTCAAAATGTTTGTCAAAACTAAAGGGACTCGGAAAATGCGCTGTTGATACCTTCCAAAATACAAAACATCTTTGTATATAAATCCGAATGTAACAAGATGCAGGCCCGTAGTCCAACCATAAAACCGCAGATTATAACAGCAATATAAATTACCGAGCAGTGAAACAATGAAATGTTTCATGAGGGATGGGAGTAGACTGGGTAACTTGATTGTGAAAAACTTGCATGTGGCCAAGCAGTCCGCAGGAGGGGAAAATGAAGACATAAAATGGGGAAAACATGCGTGCGTTTTCTAACAATTTTGAAGCAACGACATCAGTGGCTGTGACGATGATGCTTTTGCAGATTATTCCCATATTGACGCCGCGTCATTATTGGGGAAAAACGGCGGCGCTCACGTCGACCCAGCGTCAGTGTGGGTGGGCCAACACTCACACATATGTGGCGGCGTCGGATTAGGAAGTGGTAGGCCACATCATTTTACTACCGAGAAGTTTCTGGAAGGTTTCGCTTGTCTCCAGGGAGATGCGAAGCCCTCCCACCCACTCGTCAACCTCTAACGTCTACCGTTTTCTCGCTGTCACTTGCTATTAGCATCACACCTGTCAATGGCTTTCTTAACCACCAAAGAGGAAAGTTTCCTCATTAAAACTGGTCTCCACTGGTGTTGGTCTGTACTTGGCTGTTAAGGGCGCTGAATTTTATAGATTTTTTTTTTCACGTTTGTTGAATTATTATTAGTCTTCATAGCCTGCAGCTCTGGTTATTGTTCCAATTATAATAGTTCCAAGAAAACACATCTTCCAAGCTGAGCTTTATACGATACATATGATTCCCATAAAATTATTGTTGCACACACAAACAAATGATCCATTCCTAAATGTGTAACTTGTTTACCACATGTGATAATCATCATTATGTTTAGAATAATGATCTAGCAGTATCATTAACCATACCTGTCATTGTGTTGGGTTTTTTTTTCCTACTTTCATCACATCTTTGGTTGGCAAGAACAAATTACATCCATCCATCCATCCATTTTCCTCACAAGGGCCGCGGGACAATTTAGAGTGTTCAATCAGCCTGCTGTGCGTGTTTTTTGGAATGTGGGAGGAAACCGGAGTACCCGGAGAAAACCCACCCAAGCCCGGGGAGAACATTCAAGCTGCACACAGGAAGGCCGGAGCTGGAATTGAACCCGGTACCTCTGCACTGTGTGGTCAACGCGCTAACCACTGCCCCACAAATGCCATCTTTCTACTATTATGAGTTACGACAGATCTGAGAGTTACCTGACAGTGAAATATGTATTCCGGCGTGGCCTTTTTGAATTTGATGTTCCACACCAGGGCAACACCGTCTGGTTCGTGGGGGGCGTCTTCGTTGTTGTTGTAGGAGGCAACAAGCAACTCGGGATACTGAAATTTAAAAAAAACAACAACAACAACAACCTCGTTTTAGTTGAAAATAATAATCAGACATTAAGCTGAAGGGCTCACCTGAGGGGACCAGTCAAGACAGGTGACAACGCGATGCTTTGACCAATGATCGTCATAGAAAAGTCGAGTGAAGGACAAACTGGAACCTCCAGCCAGGTCGCTGGGAGCGCACAGCATGAGAGTCAATGAGAGCAAAGCCCGCATGCGCAAATTAAAACTCATTAATGCTCACCCCTCCTTATCCTCCAGGGCTCGACCACCATAGTCGAAGAAGATGTCGCCGCTTTCCGCCAGGGCTCTCTCCATCACCCGGATGCTGCAGTCGAAGAAATTCTGAAACTCAGACGAGTGGAGTATTTGCTGCCTCTCCTCCTCCGTCAGCTCCCGCAGTACAGGGAAAGAGCCTGCTGGTAGGAACAATTTCACTTTCATTATATTCAACAATGAATGAACTCATTTTTTAACATCATTTGGAAATTAGCCGCAACGCTATATGGCAGCATTGAAAAAAAAATGTTGAATGTCGAGCCTTGAACAATCTTCGCATTTGCAAGTTTCCTTGGTAATGCACGACCCATCTCATAATTTTTTTTAAAAATGTAAACTATCCGCCTTGGCTCGATTATGGTTGGGCAACGCTGCATTAGAAAATATGAAGCGCAGAAAACGACACGCAGGACTTTCAACATCGACATCGTTAAGTCGCTCACTCCCGATCAGAACCAGAGCAACATGCTAATAAACTACAAACAGCCCCTTAATGAACCTTTCATAAAATACTACATTGACGAACGTCCCGAACGAGACGCAAACAATTCCGCTTGCCTTTGAACGAAATGGCTGCGCAGCATGGAGTCCGCTTATTGAAGTCCCTGTCCCCGAAGCGCACGCACGCCATTTGGCGCCGTGGCCTGCGCGGACACGCAATTGCGCGGAGCTCAACCCCCCGCCTCTTGACTTTGATCCCCCTTCCATCGCGACTCGTCAGAAAAGACTGAATTGAGCGGAACACATCAAAGACCAAGACCGTCGAACGACAGGAGATGGATGAGCGTGTGTTTATGACGGCACGTGCGTGTGTTCGAGTCCCGCACGGCACGTTGATGATGATGCATGTGGGCGTCTCCCATCAAGTCCTTTGTGTTTGTCTTTGGGTGCATCCGTCGTCTGTTCCCGGCCCCCCGTGGGCCCTCCAGTAACATACGCGCACACTCTTCGCTTTGAAGTATGTTCCAGGGGTCATGTGGAAGCTTTTTAATCATTGCTGACCTCAACATGCCGGAGCACTGATATGGCGAACGAGTCTTAACCCCATGCGTAACCTTCCGTCTTCCATCCCATCCACCCACTGATACGTGCCCCACAAGGTCAGGGAGTGTGTGTGGTGAGAGCTTGACCAACTTTATGTCACTGAGCCGCGCAATGTTATGTGCTAACCTGCTCGAACATGAAGGAATGAAAATCGCTTTTGATTTCAAAGAAATGCCAGCCTGCCAAACTGACAAAAAAAAAATTTCCAGTGAAGTTCATAAATACATTTAAGCGTAGAACCAATGAATTTACACCACAGTGCAATAGAATGTCTTTTTTCTTTTTTTTTTTTGGTAGTTTGGGAATCGTCAATTAACAGATTGTGGTTCGACTTTGGATATTTTAGTGTCTTTGTCTTTGTACTGCAGATGTTCTTATTAGATCGTGCATGTTTACCCAATTAAGTTTTGGCTGTGTTATGCTCGCGCCCCCCCCCCCCCCCGACCCCCCAAAAAGCATAATAATTAACTCTTGGAAATGTAATTGAAACCAACTACTGCTGTCTATGCAGGCAGCCATTTTGTTTACCTTTATTTTCCTTGTCATCTTCATCCTGCAACTCTAACTCAGGCCCTGGCTTCGTTTCCATCAGCTCTTCATCCTCTTCTTCCTCCTCTACTGAGAGAGAGTTTAAAAAAAACAAGAGAGAGAGAGAGAGAGAGAGAGAGAGATAGAAAGAGAGAGAGAGAGCACTTGTGTTAATCAACAGCTGTTCCAATTTTCTCTGACCTCCCACTGTGCACCTCCTTCTCAACCCCTTCTTACCAAAATAATCATTGCCAGACACGTACAAGTACACCTGACTTTCAAAAAATTAAGTCCAAACGGGTCATTTACAAACAGGCAGATGTGAATAAGTCGATTTTGTTTTTCTTCATTAAACACGTACACATATCTACGGGGGTTTGTTTCCCTGTGTGTTCATATGGCCACATATGACGATATAACACACACACGCGCGCGTGCACACACACACAGCAGGAAATAGAAATAGTTGTGTTGACTCCCTCTTCCTGGCTCCCCGTCACCTTTGACCTCTAGAAATGGTATGTATGTGTAAAAGGGGATTCCCTTTACATTCCCTCCAATCAGGCTCGGCAATTACACTTGACTATCCAGGATTTCTTTTCAGTGTGTGCAGCGTGTGTGTTTGGAAGGAGGTGGGAGTTCAAGCATGAAAGGTTACTGTCAACACAGACACCTGCTTGTCAGCTACTGATCCCCCGAAGCCTCCCCCGCGATCACCCCCCCCCCCCCCCCCCCCCCCCCGGGCTGTGTATTGGTAACCCTTGCCAACTTCCCCTCCTCTTTTCTCTTGCGGCCTCACCCTGAAACAGATGCTGAGAGTCAGGGGAATGGGGGGCCTCTTCGACGATCGCTCTGACGATGTGGCCAGACACCTGTGGTCCGCCAACTCACACACACACTCACTCACACACACACACACACACACACACACACACACACACACGCTCATGCCCCTAGCTCACAGTGCCAAGGGTGCTGAGGGGTTAACTGGCGCCAGGTCAAAGTGACAACACGCGCTTAGTCCAGTGGAAGGAAGTGACTACATCACACTCTCAGATGTGAGATCCTTCCTCCATCTACACACACACACACACACAGTGTCAGGGTGTGTTTTACTCAGCTGGAGTACGGCCCGGGGCAATGTTAAACCACTCACTTAAAGCTTGCTCCTGCTGCTGATGAACTGTGCATTAAGCACTTGGACATGCCTAAGCTGATAATGACCTCTCTGGCACTGCTATCCAAGGCAACACATCTCATTCGTCATTGTTATTGCGTATCCCAAAAATAAAAAAATAAAAAAAAGAATCGTCTCACATTGCTTGTTGAAATCCAGCTCAGAACAAATGTTTTGATGTGCAGTGAAACCTCGAGGTACAAACTCGATTGGTTCCGTGAGCCCGTTTGTAACTTGGAATGTTCAGAAATCAAGGTAATGTTTCCCGTTGAAATAAATGGAAATGTAGTTAATCTGTCCCAGCTCCCAAGCTAAATCGTGCATACCTTTTTTTTTTACCACTTTGTTCTTTAAATAAATATAATGCAATATATAACTAAGTGGAAATACACTAATACTTTATGAACAAATAAAATAATTAAAAAAAATATAGCTGGGATAGACTCCAGCACCCCCGCGACCGTAGTGAGGATCAAGCGGTACGGAAGATGAATGAATGAATTAATTATTAATTCGGGCGGCCCGGTAGTCCAGTGGTTAGCACGTCGGCTTCACAGTGCAGAGGTACCGGGTTCGATTCCAGCTCCGGCCTCCCTGTGTGGAGTTTGCATGTTCTCCCGGGCCTGCGTGGGTTTTCTCCGGGTGCTCCGGTTTCCTCCCACATTCCAAAAATATGCATGGCAGGCTGATTGAACACACTAAATTGTCCCTGGGTGTGAGTGTGAGCGTGGATGGTTATTTGTCTCTGTGTGCCCTGTGATTGGCTGGCAACTGATTCAGGGTGTCCCCCGCCTACTGCCCGGAGACAGCTGGGATAGGCTCCAGCACCCCCCGCGACCCTAGTGAGGATCAAGCGGTTAGGAAGATGAATGAATGAATGAATGAATGAATTACTTATTAATTCTAATTACGCTGGGAGGAGGACTACAGTTTTTTCCCCCCTTTTGACAACATTTTTGGGTGATTTCTTTTAGGCTACCATGTCATTCACAAATGCAACCGCTATTAGATTTGCGATTGGATGATCAAGGATATGTGGGCGTAACTTCCGCCTATGCAATGGTTTTACGATTTATGCTGCAGAGATCTAAGTGATTTTCAGTTTGCCGCAATGCGTTAGTTAGGCATGTTGCTACGAATGGAGAGGATACACGACATGGATCCATCTGCTCGTTCATGTCAAAGCCGTTTGTATATCGAAAACAATACGTAAACAGAGGTCATTTTTTTTTTCAACGTTTGTGCCGAACCGAATTGTTCATCAAAAAGGGACGTTTGCAACTCCCGGTTCCGCTGTACTTGACATATCATTTCCATTCGGTGTGCGCTCAGGAGATGACTAAGATGTTCTAAATGCGCTCCCCAATGCCAATGTCCTAGTTTGCTTTGGTCAGTGACTAAGTTGCAAACTTCACAAATTCAGGGAAACGGCATGCCGACTGTGGAAAGTCATGTAAGCAAAGTCCCTTTCGCGGTATCCTCTCCTTCTTCTTCTGTTATGTCTGTCCTATTTTCTTGACCCTGTCATGTCCAGGCCAGTGGTTTGGAATGTGTGGTGCGGAAGATGGGAGGAGCGAGAAGAGAAGAGAGAGCGACCACATTGAGGGGCGATCAAACTGTCACAGCTCAGGGACCACAGGCCTCTGGTGCAAGCCGGCGTGATTCATAGCCGAGGGGTTACCTCACTTGATGCCTTGACAGTCCGGTTCTCCCATGAAGGAATTGTTGATGTTGCTGCCATTTGCCATGCCATACATCAAGTTCCTCTGTCACAATCCCGCACCAAAACTATCACAGTTATTTCTTTCGGACGGAAACATACGTTCATGTGTGCCGAAGTGTGACTAGTGACCCTGAGAAATTTTGTAGGACCTCGTCGCTGATACGTAAATGATGAAAGTCAGGAGGAAAGGGAACTATATTTACTACATTTACGGAGATGTTCGACATGGATCAGCTTCAGAAAGTCCTCCACCAGCTAGACGCTCACCACTGTGAACTCTACTTCTGGTTTCATTGGCTCTCTCTTTACTCAAGAGGTGGTCTATGTTTCTCTGCATCAAGACCCCAACCCATCTTTGCTCTCTGCTCACCATGCATACCACCACCCGCACTCGCCGTGCCTTCAGTTTTATGAACCTCTTCGTTCCCAATATCCACGCTGCCGTTGCCGTTATTGTAGACCTAATGTCATCTCATGCTGTCATCTCCCATGGTTTTCACATTACACTTGCATCTTCAAAACTCGCCGAATTTATTTTCTTTTGAAGTTAACGTCTCATCCTGCGTGTTGTGTGCTTGAGGCAAACCCACGTGATGCTGGATGAGGAGGCGGTTAATCCAGGACCAGACGGCTGTCAACTATAGATCCCGGAGCAAAACACTCAGGTGAGCGAGCAGTCTCGAAATTGGAGGGATGGATATTTGTTAAGTTGACGCAAAGTAAATAGTTGACTCGAAAGTAAGTCCGTCGAGTGCTCACGGACTCGACGGAACAGAAGCAACGGTGTGTCACCGCCGAGGGGACAATCGGACTGACGGGATTCTGCAAAATCCGTAATCTCGACAGATCTCAAATCCCTCAATCGCAATAAAAAGTTACTCTGAGGGGTGGTGGTGGTGGCGGAAATAGGACAGATGTATTTGGGGGGCGTGGGGGGGGGGGTCATAAATGCATTCATCAAGGCACGCTCACATAAACAGTTCACAGGGGTCCTGGGACGTTGGCTGCTCAGCAGACCACAACACAAGCACGACGCAGAGGAGTAGGAGACAGCCACGGCGACTTGAAAGGCTTTTCTAATGTGGCCGTGGCACGACACGCGCACCCCCTCGCGCACGCGCGCACACAATAACCTCAGCGAGAACAAGTCTCATTGTTGAAGAGACGCATGTGCACGCCATCCTCTGTACTCAAGCACATGTTACTTATAACCCCCATGCAACAGGGTGATTGTTTTATTTTTATTCATTCAATCTAACGCAATTTAATCCTTGTACTACAAGTACCGACTCCACAAATGTCACGTTAAATGAATGAGGCTATCGCTCAAAATGTTGTCGGAAAATCCTGTATGTATGCGTTCAACGCAGATTTCCCAAATGGAATACCATGACATTTTATTTCTTTTTTGTTTTTCTTTTTGTAGCTTTCAAGAAATCGAAGTCGGGTTTTCATATCTTCAACAGCCATTGTGAGACAAGGTAATGGAAAGTGACACAGACTATAAAGAGAGAGCAAAAAGAGAGAGAGAGCTATTCTGAAAAAATATATATTTTTTTAATCCTCACACTTAATCACTAAGACCTTGTTGATTCTCAATGCCTTCCATATGTTTAATCCTTCGCTGAGTGCGGTACATCAAGTCACTCTTGCAACAAGAGTAGCATCCAAAGTTGTCCCTCCCCCCACATCCACTCACCAGCAGCAGAACCTGATGCAAATCTGCTCAGACCCAACCCCACACGATGATTTAATTAGTTCATCTCACCACCACGTTTCTTCCCACTTATCAGAACAATGGAGGGCGTGCGTGCACAGTGGACAAAGTTTGTACGTGTCGACGTCGCATGCACACGTGCCTGCCCCGCACATCACCAGATTCCATTAAAGCACTCTATTCCGTCCTTTGGTGGTCTGCGGATGACGCTGCTGTGAGAGCCCGCCGATTCTTTCTGCTATCTTTTTTTCTCTCTCTCTCTGCCCCACTATGTCTTCCCATCCTCTCCCTTCCTCCCTCCCTCTCTCTCTCTCAAGCAGTGGCACCCAAGCTTGGCTCGGACCCAGACCCACATCTTCAAACTGAGCCATCATACCGCATCACGGCATGCTCTGAGCCCAGCCGCAAGGCCCTGATTAAAACCCATGACTTCAAACTTTCCAAACTGTCAAATCGGGATAGAACCAGAGAAAGCGAGAGAAGGCGCAACAGAAATGCCTTACATAAAATCACAGCCGCGGCATCGACTCGATGCCAGGTTAGGCGCTTTGTGTCACTCAGAAATACAGCTATTTGCATCTTCGTGTGTCTTATGGTAATCGGACTTCAAGGCCAAGCGACCAATTTGAAAGCGTCAGCCAAAGACGGGACTTGGTGTGCAATGTTCAATGAACAATATTCATCACATAAACAGTAGAAACATTCGGTATGAATGCGTTCATACGTTTTACCTATTGAGTGCGAAACCACGTTTTAAATGCTAAACGAGTGGTTAAATGTAATCGCGTTTGTCAAAACCTTTGACACTTGAGTTTGCCACAGTCTTGGGCACGTTTGAGCATGCTTTATATGCCAAGAGTGCCCCCTACTGGAGACCTCTGGAATGCCATGTTCAAGTCAATCCACACTGTGCAGAAGCACAGTCATCGCATTTCTTTGCGCTCAAGTGGCAAGCCATAAACCATGATGATGATTTGGAAATTAAGCCCTGGATCCGTTGCCGCTAGAACAGTTCATTTTCAATGCATATTACATTTCTAATGTTTTTTCCCAAGAAACCACAGGCAGATTGTTTACGTTGGCAGTTAAGCTGTTATTTTATTATTATTATTATTATTTTTAAACAATTCCCCAACTTAAGCGTCATTTCCGAAGCAAAACGTGTAAAAATAAAACCACGGGCAGGTTAAACAAAGGTTTTGTCAACATCGAACTGGCCATGGGCTGCAGGCTGGCTGTGGCAGTGAACCGTCAACCCTCTTCAATAAAAACCTCTGGAGAATTGAGGTGAACTTGTAGTGCAAGTGCGGTTGACCACCCAGGCACATGTCCTGGGCCCACTGTTGTTTTACACACAAATAGACATGCTTATGTGAAAAATTTAAGTTCAAGGTAATTTTTGGGGGGGAGCAAAACTGAGAACTGGAAAAAAAAACAATTGAATCTTATCCCTCCACATCTCTTCTCATCAGATGGCAAATATGATTGAGAAGACAGTTGCCAGAGCAAATTGGAGAGTGACAACGATAAAGAGGGCATCGTATATGGTGCTCTCAGGGGAAACTCGCAATCATCTGTGACTGCCTCAGAATGCCACGAGGCTCGTGAAAGACATCACTTTTCTCTCATATCAAAACTTGGGACTTCTGCTCAGTTCTGGAGCAAGAAGCACCGCTTTATATAGCCGCAGGAGCACAGGGCCCGCTCCCGGTCTCCCAAAACGTTCGTCAGTCCTCAAACCAAACGTGACATTTGCTACATGTGCTTTCCGTTCAGTGAATTTGTAGTCAAACAACAGAGGACATTTTGTTCGGCTTCCTCTGGGTACACTCGCTGTGGTTACCCTCCATGTGAATTCTGCCTTCAGAAAACACAAGTACACACACGCACGTACAAGCATGCGGCCTGTTGTAGCAGCCTGGCTGGAACAACAACAATGTAAGAGAGAACTGCTTCCATATGTGGCTGCATACACCCAGATACTGAAACATATACAGTAAGTACTACCTAACCATACAAAACTCATGAAACCGCACTCCTCTTTGCAGAACCTTGAAAAGTGGCCACAAAGCCCACATGTCTGTTTCATATTGACGGGGCGTGTGTTACATTCACTATGATTCGAACGCATCGTCGGTTTCACTGGACACAGTGAGTGTATTGGCACGGTGCGTTTTTGAGCGCGGCAACCTCGTGAGCGTTTGGCACGAGTCGGACTCTCCCGACTGATCATGTCTCGGACAAAAGCAGCAGATGAAATCAATTCTTTTCGTGGACTCGCGCGTGAACGACGATGTTGGCTAGAGTCGACATAAAATAGCAGTTAGCTTCCTGCATTTCAAATGAAGTTTTAAAAAACGGTTCCAAACTACCAGTACAAGCGGTTTCACTGTCAATTGTGGTAAACTGTCTTAAAAAAAAAAAAGAACAACTTCACACGTTTGCCGTTCAGATCGTGGGACTGATCCATGACAGGATTACAGTCGAGCTTCGGATATGGGTCGTCGGTTTGCCAGCATGCAAATGTGTGCTAGCATTTTACTTCCCACTCGGCCTCACGTTTGACTTTCCATTGATGAAATTCACTTCTCTTCATCATCAAACGTGTTTCCTTACGGGCGCTTGGCATTAGAAACACTCCTTGCCCATCTTGTACGGGCAATCGCCAGTTCCACGCGAATGTACGTTAAGGAACGAATTACTGACCAACTATCCCACCGAAGTTGTACAGACCGTGAAAACTAATGTTCCAGAAAAACATGATAAGAGAGAAAGCGAGTCGTATAGACAGATACAAAAACATGTCTGCAGACCCTGTGAACTTTTAACCCCAACGAGGGATTTTCCAAACGTGCAATATCACATTAGAACACACACAGAGAACTGTTTTGCTGATGGCCCGCCTCTGGTTCACTGCAAACAATTACTGATGGAATCATAAGTCGGCGTTTCCGCCAGTGTGTTGAAAGTCCGGTGGTCCTCGGGCTGCAAAGTGACTCCTAGCTACGGTGTTTGCGAGCCGTTTTGTAGTTTTCTTCCATACAGTCGAATCAATAGTGGACCCAACATTTCAGTCCAAGTTGATCATATTAATAGAAGAATGTACACCGCAGTCATTTTTTTTTCTTCCAGATTCTCACTTTTGCTTTTTCTCTTATTTTCATGGCCACCAATGTGGCCAATTACAGGTCTTTTAAGGCACCACTGAGCAGAACCAATTAAAGTAGGCTACATTCACACTGCACCCACGCTGACCTGGACACACGGATACGTGCGCAACTGCATTCGCAAGCAGCCTTCAATTTCCTTGACCTTTCCATCGTGCTGCCAACATCCCAAGTAGAAATACCCGCACACGATAGTCATCTGCAGACTGGGATCGCTTGATTTGAAGTAGTTGCATTTAACTGTGGTCACGGCCAAGTGGGGACTGACTGGTCCAAAGAAGGTTTGAGAGTGGGGAGAAACAAGTCTTTGTTACATCGAAAAGTTGGCCACGTTGTGATTTAATGACGTCAACTCTTGGTCGGCGCAAATGTGTCAAAATGCATTAAATATTCCAAAAAGTCGCTTCAATTACAGATATGCAACTAAAAAAAAAAATATCTAAAAATAATGCTGTAATTGTTCATGCCGCATTATACAATCCTTCATTCTGAACTAATAGTCATTTAATTGTATCCAGACTTAAAGCGTGGCTTGAAATGTGGCAGGTGAACACAGGAAATCGCTATTGGATCTTGGACATATGACGGCACTTTTTAAAATTATTATTATTTTTTTTTTTTAAGGCTGTGGTCTTTATTTTCTGCGTTTTGTTTGAGGTGTGACAATGAGAAGGTGCCAACAACCTGCTGGTAACAACATAACAATGGTGACTTTGTATTGTGGGAAGTTGCGAAGCAGGCAAAACCTTTTGATTACAAGCGCAAATATTTATACCAAGAAATGGAGCATTGTGAGTCATTTATGGTGATTTTTTTCCGCTTCAATCCAAAATGCAGGATATAGAATCATATACAGTAGTACCACACATGAATGACATAACCACTTTCTATATAGCTTTGCTGAGAGGACTATTTTCTCCTAATCTATACTGTTTGTCACTTTTCATTCCACCACACTGTGAGTAAAAAGCACTTCAAATCTTTTGCCAGATATCCAGATTCTGGGGATTTCCACTTTGGAAGCGATCTGAACAGGATGCGCCATTCCCGGTTTGTGTCCGTCTTGAGGATGAGTCAAAAGGTATGACCCTGCCATATTTTATGCCAGTTGTGTTTGGATTTAAAATACAGAAATGTATGAATGACAAAATTAACAAGACCATAACAAACGCATTGTGTGCTTACGATGGAAAGCAAATCCTTTCAAATGAGGTTCTTAACAAAAAAAAAACTTTCATCACGGACAGACTACCATTCACTCACACTTTGTTTGACCTCACTATATTAGGTTACTATCACGGACCCTGTTAGAGCCCGCTTTATTTTTCTTCCGTGGCCCAAGGCAAGTGCGCAAGTGCGCTTCCTTGACGACAAGCCTGCCCATTCAAATCCATTAAGAAAACTGTAAATAACCGAAGCTAACCGTGACTGGGGCTAATTCTATTGACCAACACAATGGACACTCGGGACAGACCGATGGCTG
Source organism: Hippocampus zosterae (assembly GCF_025434085.1). Classification (NCBI taxonomy): domain Eukaryota; kingdom Metazoa; phylum Chordata; class Actinopteri; order Syngnathiformes; family Syngnathidae; genus Hippocampus; species Hippocampus zosterae. The sequence continues at coordinate 19,836,453 of NC_067457.1, forward strand.
AGCGGCTATTGGGGAAAGGAGCACACATAGACAGCTACTCATCATGATTATAGAGAATCCAATTGGTCTCGGGAAGTGACAAGTCTCATCGTTGAACGGTTTCAGAGAAAGTCTCGTGCGCACACTTGATACACTTAAACCCAAATGTGAAAATTCAGGACACAACGTTGTGCCGTACATGCATGTAAGAACACGCATCGACTTCAAATCAGCGTTCAGGCCCAAACAAACTTGCGGCGCACAAACATAGACAGACGACTTGTGGAAGAGGTCAAAAGTTCATGAGCAGACAAAGCCATGAGACTCTCGGAGTCAGACATCAGCACTTAGTGGTTATAAAATGCACTCAATGTCAATATTGGAGTTTTTCTTTCATCCCATTTAGATCAGGGGAATTTTGGCCTAGATAACATTCAGTAGAGATCATGCTTGGGCTATTCTTAGAGAGGTCAGAAGTTGACACCAGTCACACTTGCGTGTGGACATGCACATGGAGCAAGCATGTCAAACCAATGGAACCACCTCTTTTGGTTGCACCACCATCATTAAACTACGCTGTCTGCGGAGAGCAGCTGGTTTTCTCCCACACTATCATTCCTCCAAACAGCCTCTCCATATTGTAAAACTACAACCGAGCGCCACTACTGACCTAAGTATGGCACGATCAAAGTCTCTGCAGACAACTGGCCAACTGGCATCATATGCAATATAGGGGTGGGGGCATTGAATCGGAAAATTCTATTTTGATTTAAAAGATGAGAGTGCATCGAATCAAACCAAATCAAATCGCTCCATATATATATATGGACATAAAATTTGAATTGAGTGATTCACAACGTCATATTATACATGAAAGGGCTGAAAGTTATAGAGTGAAACTCCTTTACAACGAAATCATGTTTGCAGCAAGAAATGTTTCACAACAGGGGACTTTTCACTATAGCAAATGTAATCTCAGATGTAAACACACACACAACATATATGTGTACTCTTTATTCTTATTCCAAGAGTGCATAAGTATGAGCATACACTTATTTGACACTTCATATAGCCAGCATAGAAAGAAAAAATGTGCGAAATTTACGATCAGCATTCACTTTCACTTATATCAATTTCTTGCATAATGTCTTTTACTTTGCTTCCTCCATCTTTCATTTTTATTACTTTTATCCTGTCTTCAAGTGTTAACGCTTTTCTTTTCTGAACTCCTTGGTCTGCAAAGGTCTGTTTTTTTGGGAGCCATTTTAGCAACGCAACGTTCGTGCTGCGTCTGAAACTAACAATAACAAATAATTCCTGTACTACTGCGCATGTGTAAACCAGTGTGGTGGTTGCTGTTGCCGTTTGCTGGCTAAGCAGTAGGAATCGCTGTGGCAGTGTGTTGGATCAGACTTTTGCGGCAGGCTTGTTTTCGTCGTAGTGGACCTCATTGCAAGCCAACGGTGGAGAAAATGATTTTGTATTACACTACGGGGGCTTTTTGTTGTAGAGGGAAGCAGAAAGGAGGGAAAGGCTTTAATGCATGAAGATTGTTTCACACTAGGGTTATTTTCGCACATGTATGTTTCGTTGTAGAGGAGTTTCACTGTATATTTGAATGTGTTGTTTTGTGATACGAGTCACTACTGTGTAATCAACAACAAACATATGGCCAGACAGCCAGAAATACAGACAGGTGGCAACATCAGTTTTTTTTCCATCTTTTCTTCACACACACTCACTTTGTAGTCATCTGTAAAGAAAGGTCTCCTAAGGCTAGGGTCAAAACACAGTAGACCAGTACGGCCCAGCTCTGGCTCCCAGATGTTCAGACACACACACACACACACACACACACACACAAAAACAGTCACTCCATATCATCTCTATCTTCCTCCCTCGAGTTGCTAAGCAGCTGGCGGCCATGTGACTGTAGGGGTTGTACTTCCTGCTTCCTGTCATTATAATAGATGGTCTGGTGTGGATTCCAGTGCCCCCTCGATCAGCAACCACCAAGCATGCACGCACACACACACACACACACATGCGCGTGCACACACACGCACGCACATCTGTCCTCATCAGCGTCCCACGTTTGCCCCTCCTATTTCCTTGACAGATCTAGGAATAGATCAGCGCCACATGCAGAGGCACTAAATAACATGTGAATACAATGTGTGCAGAGGCCTACAATATACTTTGTACGATTGCACTGGACAGAATATGAGGTACATCTGCACGATCATAATATCGAATATAGCTGTATCAATAAAATATGCCGTTAACATTTTGTTACAATCCTAAACATTTTTTTGGAGGGGGGGGGGGGTACTGTGCCACGGTCTAGGAGAGTGGTTCTCACAAGTACCACCGTCATGATTACCATTAAAATACAGGAGCATAGTAGGTCTAACTGTAAATCAAAAACCAGACCGATGTTCTCTTTCTGACATACTGAACATTAACACCCCGCTTAAATATACAAAAAAAAAAATAATGTACTTAATGATATAAATGTATTGCTAAAAGTTAAATAAAAATTGGAGCTGAACGTTCAAACTAACAAATTGGATGCTGGAAAGATCGATATATTCATTCATTCATTCGTCTTCTGAGCCGCTTGATCCTCACTAGGGTCGTGGGGGGTGCTGGAGCCTATCCCAGCTGTCTTTGGGCAGTAGGCGGGGGACACCCTGAATCGGTTGCCAGCCAATCGCAGGGCACACAGAAACGAACAACCATTCACACTCACACTCACACCTAGGGACAATTTAGAGTGTTCAATCAGCCTGCTATGCATATTTTTGGAATGTGGGAGGAAACCGGAGCACCCGGAGAAAACCCACGCAGGCCCGGGGAGAACATGCAAACTCCACACAGGGAGGCCGGAGCTGGAATCGAACCCGGTACCTCTGCACTGTGAAACCGACGTGCTAACCACTGGACTACCGGGCCGCAGATCGATATATATATATATATATTTTTTTTATCCTAACCTTACCTGTCACTTCATTAAATTACTGAATTTTTAAAAAACTGGTAGTAAAATAAGTTAATGTACTTCTCCAGTGCTCCACTTTGCAAAATCTTGTGGAACATCAAACCGTGGTGTTGCCCATATGGATGTGTTTAAACACTGCTGTGCAGAATAGTGCGGAAAACGTTTTTAACATGCAGGCACTCACAAAACCTCACACGCCTCGATGAAAATGTAAACACCGTTACAGAAATGTAGTTCGTAGTTTGCCTGTAACACACACAACATTAAAGCGCTCCAAAATCCATCGGGAATCATTTTTGGGTCAGTTTTCAACCGATCATTCTGGTTCTACTTATGACCAGGAGTCAGAACCATTCAATGCTATGTTTGAAGACACAACAAATGACAGGCAGACATTGTCTTACTGGCCTCCTCTCTGTTTTTGTGAGATCTTTATGTCACTGCAGGTTTACAGGCTGTGAACTTGGCTAACCAAAGAAGTATCAAATTCAACCACCCAAAGTCGACAGTTTACTGCAACGTGAAACTTCTGGCTTTTAACTTTTGGTGCGCCGCTAAACCCTGTGAATCTCTAAATCCCCCCCCCCCCCCCCCCCACCAAAAAAAGTTAGTTTGAACCTAAAACTTTTTGGAAGTATGTCAGCAAAAAATGTTTGTTTAATGTCATGCACACACAAATGTTCACCTTCAGATAAATGGGCAGTGTGCGGCGTTTGTGTCTCCTTGCTGTACAAGACCAACTCTTTGGGTTGGAAGTCAACTTGTGTGATCTTGGAGGCCCCCAGCTTCTGCATCCTCCGCCTGGTTCACAGAGAAAGGTGCCTTTCTTGGAATGATGGAGACACTCAAAACAGCTTTCATTACCGTCAAATTGAAGTCATATTTTGTTTTGTTTTTAGATGACATACCCGAGCTCGGAATCTGACTCAAGCTGCAACACGGAGGGGTCTGTGTCCCACTGCAAGGTCCTGACATCACCAACAGAGGGGGTAAAAGAGCATACATGTCATCAACAAGCTATAATTGGGATTAAAAAAAAACAAAACGTCACGGATAAATCATTTAAAAAAATAATCGCCACCATTATTGTGTTGTACAACCTGTACAATTCATCCGAGGATGGAAAAAAATGTGAAGTAAAAATAAACAACTGAGATAAAGTAGTTGCATAAGTGTACACACCCTCTTATGACACGCTGCCTGTTGAGAATTAAGAAGTCACATTCAAACTCATGTTCAGCGGCAGTCAGCACAAACCTGCCGCCATTCCGGGTGTTTCTGATTCACCCCAAAGAGAATTTAGTTGTTCTTGTAGCCTTTTTCTGACCTTTCCACATTTGTGACAGGCTTCGGCTCACCTGACATGGCTTATATAGGTTATAGATCACACGGTGCAAAAGGTTTTGAAAGGTTTTATCTTCACAATTTTTATATCACAAAAAAATGGTTCTTGAAACGACGAGACTTTTAATACCCCCTTTTATAATTGACTTATCCGCCTTCAAGGTCAACATCAAATCCATCTTTGATTGGCGTGAACATGTTTGACAGATATGATGAACCCCCCTGCCATGAATGATGATCATGAGAAAAGCTGCAGAGGAGTCTTTCATACCGAAGCAAATACAAAGTTACTTGTGTGAAGGCAAGCCGGCGCTGAGACCTTCCATTTTTATGAAACGCAACACTTCTTGTTTTGATGATACCTTTCAGGGCCACTGAGTGCACCCATCAGACCTTCAGCCTGTGCCATTTCATTAACCTGCCAGAATGGCTGTTTTTACACTATCCGTGAAGACACAGACTGTCAATTCCCGATAAGGCTCAAGCGTCGGCGATCTTTACAAATTGAGGAAGACATCGGGGCTGGAGAAAAAAAGTCACGAGCAAAATGCGAAGGAATGAAAAGGGAAAACTGTCAACCGCTGTGTTTTGATCCGATAAATGATGATTGCCACACGATAGGTGGATTCCTGTTGGTGCCCGTGGCTGTCGAGGGATTTGCTTACCTTGAGCGTTGTACCTCCGACAAGCCTGACCTATGAAGTGGAACACAAGCACACACAGCCACAAATGGAGATGCTCAAAACGACGGCACTGTTGTCCAGGAGGGGTCGTGGGACTGGAGGTAACTTACTCAAGTTGTCAAATTGATTTCCGAAAAGCCAAACAAAATTGTCAACGCTGGCAACTTTACGATTTTGGAGCCCAACTCCACCCCTGGCGGCACCAGTGTGACACATACCACTTTGTATTGATGACTCTCACATTCACCTCAACAGTTAGCTGCAGCCAAAATGTGCAAAATGCAGAAGAAAAGCGACTGAATTTGTCGAAAATCAATAGCAGCTGAGGTGAGTGCACGTCTTCCACCGGTCATCAAATTACAGACACGATGGCAAATGTGGTCACGTGCAAAACACCACACCTTCACCACGTTCGACACATTCTTACCTAAATCTGTGATGCAATTCACACAAGACAGAGAAGAATATATGTCAAAATAAAAGATGAGGCAAAATTATTGCCAATCCGAAACGCTTTGCTAGCTCGCTCTTGAGGTGCATGAGGCTTTGAAATCAAAAGAAAATGTCATGTTCAGAATGATGGGTCGCAATTCCGAAATGAAGCAATGGCTTTGTGACATCCACGTTAGAACTTTTCAAGTCGAACTTGTGCCGTACCTGCCCGCTGCTCCGCTATCAGCTGAATCCTGGCTCTCCGTTTCACTTGGCGTGCTCATTGATTTCGACGGGGATAAAAGATTTGGCACTGAAAAATATACAAATGCAAATTTTGCATTGCAAAATACATATTTATGAAAATCTGACATCGGTTGGCCCCGTTTTGCATTCACTGTTAAAAGTGTAAAAATGCTGTAGGTCAACTTGGAAGATGGCTTCACGATTATGAGGCGTTGTTACAGTATTCGACCACAAGGGAACAGCATTTCTGAAACCCAACTGAAATTGTAAGACACTCTTGGGAGTCCAACTCATCAATTTGAAATGAGCACATGAAGATGATACACTCATACAGTATAGAGACTTGTGAGCCAGCCAGATTCAATACTGCACCGACAAAATATTGTATCTTTACAGCATGCTGTCATTAAATCGATCAAGGAGGTCCAGACCTAAAGAAGGCTCGGGTGAAATGCCGATACTCTGCAGCAGGGCCTCCGTCTCTCGGCGCTTGCGGTCCAAGTCTGAGTCCTCTGAAGTCGCCTCCGTCTTCTGTTGGCTCTCTGCCTGCACAGGAGAATCCAAAAATAAATTCAAAGGTGCAGGTGCGTAAACTTCAATGCGGCGCGATTGACTTACTTTTTTGGTTCCCTCTTTCTTCTTCCTCTCCTCTTCTTTTCTCTTTTTCTCCTCCCTGATCTGGGCGAGGCGCTGCTTCTTGCGCTCCAGCTCTGCTTTTAGGTCACTTTTGTCCGACATGGTCTTCTACTGGGGCTTTTAGGGGTATGACACTGTGTTATTGAATCACAATGATCAGACTGAGACATTTCTTTCAGAAACAACGAAGTCAACATCGCTTTGCATCAAGAAAACGCTTATAATTTCACTCTGCAGTTAAACCATGACCCTGCATCAAATGCTACCTGACAGCATACAGTACCAAATGCATGATCGGAATAGGATAAATACAAAAGCCATTTACAATGCAACGCCAGCAGAAGGCAGATGTTAACAACCACGTCTGTGGCCGTTAACCCACAGCTCGCAGCTCAAACATCAGTCACCTAAATCTCGCCTGAGAATTAATTGTAATGGTCTGCATGCATTTATATTACAATTAGAAACACGCTCTCTTCCTACCTTGTCCACTCGCGTTGATAATGATGTGTCACGGCAAAAGATGCAGTCTCACTGCTACGCCCCGAGGTTTCAACACATCCTTTATCTAAATGTCATTTAAACAGAGGGCGTTCAACAAGGCACCAAACTGGTCTTCCGAACCGTTCGGCGAAGCTTACGGATGGCAGCGGCTGAAACGGTGCATTTCAGATGACGGTGACTCTAATACGACAAGAGGCAGGTGGAGGTCCAGAAGCGGAGGAAAAGATTGATGCTGAGGAAGAGGGACGAGACGAGAACCGTCCCTATTGTCATGGCCTTTGCTACACTGCCATCTTCTGGACTCTTCAAGTAAATGACTGTGCTTTTTGTATTGGCGTTGGCTACGCCGCCATCTTCTGGACACTCCAAGAACGCAATTGGAGATCCTTCACAGCTTCTCGTGCCGATCAAAGTCATTTTACCTTTCAATCATATTGCCGAGTTTCCCCTATCCGCGCCTGCTCTTTAATTATTTAATTAGTATTTTTTTTTAATGTAATGGGATGACTAAAATGCACACACACAAACATGTTACTATTGAGGCAAAGCTGCACTTTTACTGCTACTAGTGATATTGTACATATGTACTCGTTAACAACTAGCACATCAATAATAGTACTCGTAGCATGCAGATGGCAACCCTTGCAGAGTTTTGCCTCAACGGTGACAGCAAGTTCAGCCGGTGTGCAGATATTCATACATCATTTATGACAGCACGTCAGCGCTTCTCGTGCCGGTATGGTCATTTTACATATCGATGATTTCATCGAGCATCAACGGTGACTCGGTGCATCTGTTGCGATCGGTTTAACAAAACGGGAGCATTTAGAGCCGCGCATTGATTTATTTCATTGACTGCAGGTAATTCGGTCTCTGGGAGATGTACGACAACGTTATAATTCGAGCAAGCGCATTAATGGGGCATACTTTGACAATATAACGTAATGTTTTGTTTGTAAATAAAGACAACTCGTGTATGTACTTGAAGTGTTCTGCCGGTGGGGGAGGCTGTGGTTTATTGGTTTGCGATGGGCTCTAGTTTGTTTCTTGACGACCCTCTGTCCCTCCCAATCCTTGCGAACATGGCCGCCATTGGTGTGATTTTATGTCAATCTCGTCGTCTCCGCCCAACTACAGTCCGGTCCAAACATCATTTTTGGTGGATCAAATCATGCGAGGCGGACACTGCCGCGGACGAAGTAATGTACATGCATTACTAATTTCAGCATGTAATTGGCAATGTTAACTAAGAGCCTTCTTTCACTGTGTGTTTGCTAGACAAAAAGCGGCAAACTGGAGTGTGTTGAGGGAAGGGGCGTTCGTGTCAATTGGGCTCTTTCGGGACAGCAACAATGAAGTTCGCACAGTTTCTCATGAAAAACAGCTCAGTGGCCGGAATACCGAAGCAAGTGGAGAGGTTTTCAAAGTTCTCCCCGTCGCCTTTGTCGATGAAGCAATTCATTGACTTCGGTAAGTGTTTCCAGGACAGTTAATTATGTTGCCGGGGGTCTTCAAATAAGATGAGCTAACCTCTTTCAGAAGGTGTTTTTTAACTATTTCAGATAGTGTCATTTTTTTCATGTATAGTACTCGGAATGAGCGCAGAAATAGACACAAAGACTTTTGCACCTGTGCCAGAAAGCACAGCTGCCCTTGAGAGGTTGCAATCAGAAGTTGCACAATTCTTCAATCTATGGTCTTTTGGAACAGGAGCTCCATCATCATTTGACAGAATCAGGCCAAAGTTTGTTTGCTAAGTTGTTTTGTTTTACCCATGTGACTACAGGCTCTGCCAATGCATGTGAGAAGACCTCGTTTGTGTTCCTGAGGCAGGAGCTCCCTGTAAGGCTGGCTAACATCATGAAGGAAATTGATTTTCTCCCGGACAAGCTCCTCGGCACTCCTTCTCTGAAGCTCCTCACAAGTTGGTAGGACACATCAAATACATTCTCCTTTTATGCCCAATATTGCATCCAGAGTCTGAGAAGTATACAGCCCAAATTCCCATCTTCAAGGTCAAAAGCACTCTCTTCAGCCTCGTTGTGATACACTCTTTATGTAGCTAAGTAGACTGGAAGAAGTTCAAGCTAGCCAGTCAGGATGCCTTATTAAGCACTTTAATTCCAATGCTCCAATTTCATAATACTTTCCAACGACCACTTCAAACCGTATCAAACATTCCTCCATCAACTAACTGTCATTACGTGCATGTGACATAGTCCTCATGATCTGTGTCAAATTTGATAACACAATCAGTTTCCCACATCGTTCTTTCAACTTTTCACATGACAAGAGACGGTGTCTTTAATACAATACAAATTATGTTTATTTGTGCCACAAATGTTTTGTTGATAGTGACCATGACCTCCAAAAAGGCAAGTTTATGCATGTCGGGATGGCCCTGGCTCAGAGGTTAAAGCGGGGCGCCCAGTAGCCATTGGGCCCACTCTTCACTTCGCGCTCTGTCCGAGTCATGTGTCATCGTGTCCTTTGGAAAGACACTTCACTCACTTTGGCTGCAGTGCCACTCACACTGGTGTATAGCTGGGTGTGAATTTTATGAACCTGGGTGGGTTGCAATAAAAAAACTAGTGAAACTATGCTTGAAATATTTTATAGCCCTAAGTATTACTCAAAAGATGTTTGGCCAAGTTTACGTGACGCTTGACCTTTTAACTACTACTCGTTACGTAAATTTAGCATGAGCATGGTTATTTTTCTTAACTAGTCTAACTTTGATTTTTGTCTGATATCCTAGTAATGTGCCAGGAAATAACAACAACACATTAGACAGCAATCCTCCACGACAGACTTTGTTCCAGTTTGACAGTTATTTTGTCATCACTATCTGCTGCGTTTCTGCGTGAGTCACATGACGTACAGTATTTTCAACGAGAAAAGGTCAGTCAGTGCACCTCCCCCGACTTGCTTCACGGCATGTGTCGCACGTATATATATTTGGCCCTCATGCCCGCTTGCACTGTGACTTTCTGTGTTGTGCAGTACGTGCTGTTGATGCACTGTTGATGTCTGTTGATGCACTGTTGATGTGGAGTGCAACCAAGGTGACTATGGTGGTTTTGCTCATAGTATGAAAATATGCTTCTAGGTCAACCAGATGTTTCCATGACAGGAAATAAAGTGAGGGTCACTTGACGGGCAGTCTAAGACAGACGTTATTGCATTGTTCACCTTTCACCTACTTTCTCAACACTCGAGCGTGTGACTCTGCAAGCTGCAGTCTTCAACATTTACTGGCCCGCATATACATGTTCAACTTTATGTATCATGTACTCCAAATGCTTATAATGTGACAAACTGTATTTTCAGTGTTTTTACATCTGTTGCGCGTTGTAACTATCCGAACGTGTTTTTTTTTTTTTGCTGCTCATAGGTATTCACAGAGTTTGTTGGAGCTAGTGGAATTTTTAGAGAAAGATCCAGACGATAAGGACATCCTGACAGGGTAAGCCATTTATATCAAACACACATACGCGCGCACACAGTCCACTTTGTTGCTATTGAACCGGTGCCATCATTTAAGTATAGTAATTGTTTTTATATTACACTGTAAACATCCATCCATCCATTTTCCGAACCGCTTGATCCTCACTAGGGTCGCGGGGGGGTGCTGGAGCCTATCCCAGCTGTCTTCGGGCAGAAGGCGGGGGACACCCTGAATCAGTTGCCAGCCAATCACACGGCACACAGAGACGAACAACCATCCATGCCCACACTCGCACCCAGGGACAATTTAGAACGTCCAAACAGCCTGCCATGCATGTTTTTGGAATGTGGGAGGAAACCGGAGCACCCGGAGAAAACCCACGCAGGCCCGGGGAGAACATGCAAACTCCACACAGGGAGGCCGGAGCTGGAATCGAATCCTCCAAAATTATTATAGAACTTAACAAATCCATATTCTACAAATAGAGCTTCGCCTGCAGTATTTACACTGCATTTTTATTTTAGCTGGCTAACTATTCATTTCTCAGCGTAGCTTCCATAGTCATACAGTACTGTACATCCATCATGTTTTTGTTCTCAGCTTCACGCAAACTCTGATTAAAGTCCGCAATCGACACAACAACGTGGTGCCCACAATGGCTCAGGGCGTGGTGGAGTTCAAGGAGGCCTTTGGCGTGGATCCCGTGACCAACCAGAACGTGCAGTACTTTCTGGACCGCTTCTACATGAGTCGCATCTCCACGCGAATGCTCATGAACCAGCACAGTCAGTATAGCACTTGGTGATTATCAGTGAGTTCACCCTCACACTTGCCTTACGTTCAGGTGCAATATTCAAGTATCCGTCGGATTTTTGTAGCAGTAAAGCTCTCTACTGTAATATTAGAGTTGTGCATGTGCATGAATATTTCGAAATGTTTTTGTGTTATGTAGCATTAATCTTCGACGGCAGCGTCAACCCGGCACACCCCAAGCATATCGGGAGCATTGATCCAACTTGTGATGTCGTGGAGGTCGTAAAAGGTAATGAATAATGGTCCTCGGTTTTGTTTTCCACACGCTTACACTGAATGTGTCATCTGTTTTGCGCGGTGCTCGCACAGACTATTTAATCACGTTTTTATAGTCTGCATAAAGGGTTGACTGTCAAAAGATGTTATCATTACATTTATGGCTGGGATTTATTGAGTATGTATGTGAGGTTAACCGGTTCACTTAAGGCAGGAAGCATAATAAATGCACCATCTACTTTGTATACATTGTCTCGTTCTAATTTCCCCTTTCTCTCTTTGAAAAGTCAGCGATTTAATAGTTAAGACGCTTCTTGTATTGTTCTCCATGTAAAGATGCCTATGAAACATCCAAGATGCTGTGTGAGCAGTATTACCTCACCTCACCAGATATGGAAGTCACACAAGTCAACTGTAAGTCTGAAAGAAGCATTTGTTCCATTGAATTTAAAATATTTTGCTGCATTCAGTCATATTTGGCAATTGGCCACAGATTTTAGGTAGCATTAAAATGGTTGACCTAAATTTCTTCTTTTAATTTGTTTTTTCTTTAAATCATGAACGTTGCACAGCCAAAAGCCCAGACCAGCCCCTTCACATCGTTTATGTGCCATCGCATCTTTACCACATGCTATTTGAGCTCTTCAAGGTACAATAAGCAACCAAAGGCAAAGCTTTTGGTTTTGCCACACCCGCTAACTGTCTTTATCATGTTCTCTGTCAGAATGCAATGCGAGCAACAGTCGAAACCCACGAGACGAGCCCAACCTTGCCTGCCATCAAAGTGCGCGTCTCACTGGGCACAGAGGACCTGACTATCAAGGTGAATGACTTCACGCGGTAGTTTCTCCCGCAGAACTCTTCTTTACAGGCCATCTTTATTCCCTCGGCCTATTTTTAGATGTCAGACAGAGGAGGTGGAGTCCCCCTGAGGAAGATTGAGCGGCTCTTCAGCTATATGTACTCCACAGCTCCTAGTCCTGTACATGTAGACAACTCTCGTAACGCACCCCTGGTGAGACTTTAAGTGCGCACTGCTTGTAAATTCCGTTCTAAATGTATGCAAGTGCACCTGGCAAGATGTAACCACTGCAACTGCAAGTCCCTTTTTCAGGGCAAACAGACGATTTAACACTTCTTACAGAACTGGTTTGTTCCTCTAATGCTTTTATTCTTTCCTTCAACCCCTCGAAGGCTGGTTTTGGCTATGGGCTCCCAATCTCCCGTCTCTATGCCAAGTATTTCCAAGGAGACCTGCAGCTCTACTCTATGGAGGGCTACGGAACGTCAGCTGTCATTTACTTAAAGGTGACAACAGCACAAGTGGTTCCCCGATCCAAAATAACCATCCTCCGATCACGTACGCAGCTTTGACGTAACACAAGACCCTTCGCAGCTGATAACGGATGATGTGCCCTTTTGTAAACGATGCGTTCTCACAAGACGGTAGTTGGAAATTGTGTGAAGGGTTGGGCATTATGTTACGTTAATGACGCGGCAGTATGAGTATCAACGTCGTGGAAACAAACACATTCCATCAGTCTTAACACAGCTTTCACAAACTAGTAAAATAGCTAATATAGAAACTATGTGTAAACCCTTTTGACGTGTTCCCATATAGCAAAGTGGCACCTCCAATGAAAGTGACACATGGGAAATAGAGCCTTCAGTCGCTCTGCTCCCCAGCTTTGGAACTCACTCCCAGCTGACCTTCGTAATTCAGACTCACTAACACATTTCAAATCCGGCCTCAAAACACATCTGTTTCAACAAGCCTATTCACTCAGATCATAAAGGCATTATTTTATTTATTTATTTATTTATTTTTGTTGTATTTATTTATTTTTTCTGATTTGATGTTGTTTTTAACATTGTACTCGTGATTTTAACTGCTTGTTGTAAGGTGTCCTTGAGTTTCTAGAAAGGCGGCCACAAATAAAATGTATTATTATTATTATTATTATTATTATTCAATCGTAGAGGCATAAGGGTCCTCACACGTTGGGCCCATTTCACAGGCGCTGTCCTCCGAGTCGGTGGAGAGGCTCCCCGTGTTCAACAAGTCCGCCCTGCGCCATTACCTGTCCAGCAGTGAGGCCGATGACTGGTGCATGCCCAGCAAGGAGCCAAAGAAACTGGGCAGGAGCGAGAGGAATCACTGAAGGAGGTAGTGGAGTAAATAATGGGGTAGGAGGAGTGGGAGACAAAACTATTTGGCCATTTCTGTTCAGATTATGACTTGGTGGTTCGGTCCACTTGGTGGATTTCAACCCGCGTATCAACGCACTCTTCAAACACTATTTTGGTAAATGACTGTTGACCTGCTCAGTTATTCACCAGCTCGTCAAAGTCATTTCAAATTGACAACTGTGGCCAACTCATCAACAATCCGAAAGGGAACCTCTGTGCTATGATCATACCGTATATTTGTACTCTCAAAAAGGATTGTAGATCCTTTCAAGCCCAGTAAAGAACATAATACTACTGTACTGGAGTATTTTAGACGTCTTTGAATGTAAAGTTGTGGTACTATGTTTTAGTATTTTAATCTCCTGAGTAAAATGGCATTTTTGGTCATAGAATACCAGCACATAAGGTGCCAGCTAGCCAAGATTTTTTGACTGCTGATTACAAAAAAGGAGTGAGCATGAAGATGCGAATGAATGTTAATTTCCATTAAGGAAGGCCTCGATGCGCTTGTTTAAAATGAGCACTGTAATGCATGTGATGTCACATGTTACCAATGGAAGTGAAGGATTGACTTGTTTTTGCATGCACTCTTTCCTACTGTAGCAACAAGTGTGCCTTCTCGTGACAAAGGGCAAACGTCCTGATAAATATGTCATGTTAAATATTATATGCAGGCTGTAGTGATCTTAGACTTTGCTTCAATATCGTTACAGCGTCCCATTAAATGTACCAATGAGCCTTTTCAAAAGGGTTTGGTAGGATTTCAAACAAAATGTGTAATTTCTACAAAACTGTCATGTTTGCTGGTGTTATGGTACTACAGTTCATTTTTATAATGAATTTATGTCATAACAATGGCAAAAAAAAATCACATTACCTCTATAACTGTCAGGCCTGGTTTTTAGCACATTTTAAGACTGCCTTGTAACTTAACTCATTCACTCCCAAAGACGTTTTTAAACGTCTATTCAGACTTGGTCTAGAATTGGCTGGTACTGAATGAGTTAACACTTTCTCCTACTAGATTCTTGTAAAAGCACACCTTTTAATAAGTGTGGATATGTACTGTACATTTCATCTTCACCGGATGTCTGACATTTCTTATATTTCTATTTCAAATGTTGGAGTTCACCAATAACCAGAAAAACTGAAAGGAAGAAAAAGACGACACAAAAATGTGATGTCATTTGTTCCATGCGTAATTCTTTGTTTGTCCTTTTGGTAAATTTCACCTGCATACCGGTTTCGAGAAACATGAAACTAAACGCACTTTGGTTCCCTCCCGGCCTTCCACACTGTGACCCTACATGTCATGAACATCCTCGTCGCGTGCATCTCACACACTCTGAAAAATGCATTCCTTATTCCCCTCTCAACAGATATTGAATGTTCTCCGTTGAAGCCATCTTGATATGTACCCGGATCAATACAGTACCCCCTCTGGTGTCAGTAATAAGTAGTTCTTAATACTTGACGGTAAAGGGAGCAATGCCGTTCCTCTTTCACGCGAGACCGCCATACCGCCTCTGATGGCACATCTAGTCAGGTGCAGCAAGCTGCGTGGGCTGTTGGTGCAAACAGCGAACAAGGAGTCGTAGAATTCTTTGTTTCGCTGAGATTCGACAGGACAAAACAGACCGACTTAAAAGACTGCAGCGGTTAAGAAACTAACTTGAGAGTTTGAATACTACCTTGTAGCAATCATCCGGAATGGCAGATCTCCACTTCCTTGTCGGCTTTAAATGTTCATACGAGTTGACCATGATCTCGACAACTTTAGGGTAGTCATGGCAGGACTGCAACACCTGCGCAGGACAGGGCGCAACCCAAGCAGGTCAGTTCCAATGGGAAACAATCCGCAGGATCGTGGGCGATGCACTGAAAAACTTGATTTGCGCTCCAGCTTCACGTCACTGCGTCTCCCGTACCTTATGAAACTGGGGTGGGTAGATCCTGGCCGCGTTGTAGTTGAGCAGCAGCTGATAGCAGTTTTCGTGTAAGGCCGTGTGCCTTACGTCAGTAACTTTGAGGAGGTACTGGATGGGAGAGCAGCCGTTGATGTCCATGGCTCGGGCGTCCGCTCCGGCTTCCAGCAACATCCGCATCAGGATGTGATCGCAGTTCCAGGCAGCCTTGTGAAGAGCTGTTTTGTTATCTTCCTCTTGAAGGTTGACATCTTCAAAAGACAAAGCCCTAGTGAAACAAACTATCGTACTGCCTCAAGACGCACACTCATTGATGAGAAGGACACTCAATGCAAACCCGCTTTGTGGTCCAACAGGATGCGACAGACAAGATGGTGATCTTGGCTGTAGGTTTGCTCTTTCGTGTCAAAAGCCCAAAAGGCGGCGGTCATCAGGGGAGTCTCTTGCAAAGAGTTGACTAAATCCACAGGCGCTCCATGAGCCAAATAGAGTGCCACCAGTTCCGCAACCCCAAATCTGGCCGCGGCGTGTAAAGGTGTGTCCTCCTCATTGTTGTGACTGGGTAGACTCACCTGCGCACCTGCGTGAGCAAAAAACAAAAGTATTTCGGATTCAAATACACAATGAATCAATCTCCGTCAAATTTACCGTTGACTATTTTGACAACGTGCCTACCTTTGAGGATGAGCAGCTTGGCGCAGGTCACGGATTCTTTGGTGATGCAGTAGTGCAGTGGCGTGTGTCCACTCAGGGACAAGCTGTTGACCTTTGCCCCGTGCGCTAAAAGCAGACCCACACAGTCGGCATTGGACACCTCGCAGGCCACGTGTAACGGCGTCTTCCCGTTGGGCATGCCGTTGATGGCCGCGCCTTCCTCGAGGAGCACCAGTGCGGTTTCCAAAGCGTTGTACATCACACAAACATGAAGACCCATTGCCCAGGACTTCTCTAGTTTGTAGCCTGGCAGCCAATACCCTGTCACAAATCGGAACTGATTAACCTCTTTCTTAGCTGAATGATAATCTTGGAATGTGTTAATGAGCGACTGGTTTTAGGAAAGCATGTTGTTATTTATATGTTTCTGGTAGTTTTGATTCCTGGAGCCTTATCGCCATCTAGTGAATAACTGACAGAACTCTTTGTGACCCCCACCCTGCCATCCACTATAAAATGTTTCATTGATCAAGCACGCAACTGTCATAGATTTTTCATATCTTATATTGGACTTGCTTGCGTCATCTGAATTTCTCTTGACTTACCTTGTTTATAAGAGGCAAGGACCATGCTGGGGTCGTCCACTTCCAGAACGGTGTCGATGTCGAGTTTCTTGATGCGGAGGATCCAGAGGACC
Organism: Hippocampus zosterae; assembly: GCF_025434085.1. Lineage (NCBI taxonomy): Eukaryota > Metazoa > Chordata > Actinopteri > Syngnathiformes > Syngnathidae > Hippocampus > Hippocampus zosterae. The sequence continues at coordinate 19,853,221 of NC_067457.1, forward strand.
TCCTCGGCATTGTTAGTCTGCAAGGCATCCAGGTACCGTTGCTTTAGCTGCTTGACAGTTAGTTGTGTCGGGTTCAAGTTCTCCATGAACGCCTCTTGACAAGCGGGCCCTCGGCCTACATTAGCAACACCAGCTGGCTCGGGCAAAAACGCTCTCCTCACAGCATGGAGTAGATTGTAAAATAATGTGCACATTCAAAGGAAAGATTCATGCCTACCCACGGTGGGTTAGTTATTTGGGGCTGCATGACAAAAAACTAGAGCAACAAGTGACGGACGGGAGGAAAATGGCAATAGAGTGAATTATAAATAGATGCAGCAGTGGGAGGGACTCCAGAACTTGAGCTCTGTATCTCTGAATCTGGGTTAGTGAGTCTGCTGTCACAGGGTCATGGTTTTTGTCAAGCTGCAATAACGCCCAACCTTGTTTCTTTTTAAATCATCAAAAGAGACTCAGTTATTTATTGTCACACCCAGTTCAAATTTACTGTCAAACTAAACATAAAACTAAGAGAATTACACGAGGGGTATTTAAAACAATCACATAGCTGAGCATGAAGTCTAATTAGCTTCATGCTCACAAACAATGTAATGAATAGCAGTGGTAATCTGACATTATACTCTTAAACCAGCCGTGTCAAACTCATTTTTGACGCGGGCCACTTTGGAGTTACGTCTTACCTCGGAGGGCGGTTATGACGGTGAAACCACAAAAATGTTTAATCATTTCATTGCGTTATTATTTGTACACAACAAATTAATGGATTATTATTTTTTAAACAAGACAACAATCCAATTACCCAAATTGCTATGCAAAAGTACAAAATGTTGTGCAGGATGAAAGTCAGTGACGGTATATTTTATTGAGTGCGACAGGGATTTGAGCTGCCCCTTCAAAATTTTCAGTATGCAAAAAAAGTAGATTAAGGGTGAGGACTGAGGGTGGGGGTGGGTCGTCGGGGCTGAGAGGAGGAACTATAGCATATTGTGGCAATGATCTGAAAGACAAATGAGCCCTTGTGTACATAACTCAGACTGTTTATTTTGGCCTGCTGGGAGCACCAGTGTCACATCTATGCATTGTATTCATCACACCAGGTAAGAGAAGTTGCTTCAGCACACTGCACCTTCTCACAGTTAATGAAATGGAAAATTAGGATATAAATATGAAGATTGTGGCAGCATATGGATGGATGAGAGGAAACTAAAAAGTACAATGAGACGCTTGGTTCTTCAAAGCCCCCGCCTTTGAGCACATTGCAATTCAGTTTAAATTAATTAATCAAATCATTTATGCGAAAAGGAATCAATAAACGTACAATTCTAGATAAATCATTATTGGTTCATTGTAATTTCCTTACGTGATCAGTTGACTTTAGTTCATATACACAGACATAAGAAACAAGAATGTGGACATTGATCATGGTGACAACAGTCTATATTTGTAAACCTATAGAACTGTTCACAGTAATGACGGGTAAGTAACGCGGAGCATCTTTTATATATTCATTGCATGGCCCTTCCGGTCTAACGTCAAAGTATAAATTGTGATTTTGAACCCCGTCTGTCCACACATGTGAACCATTTATATGATATGGCTGCCTTCCTTCCTCAGTATCATTTTTCATCTCATGTTTTATTTTGACTTCTTCTGGCAGGGAAAAAAAGTGTCTCGCGAGTTATTTCAGGAAAATTCTCTAAACTTTCTAAAGGCAGCTGTTGGATATTCGTTTTTTAAAAGGAATACAAAAAGGTCAAAGCGGGTGACAAGCAACAGTATACTGCAGCCATGTCCAAAGTCCGGCCCGCGGGCCAAATCCGGCCCGCGGTCGAATTTCATCCGGCCCTCGGCCCCCGTCATAAAATCAGTGCCGTCTGGCCCGCAGGTTGGGCGCAATGGAACACGTGTTGCATTGACTGAGGTCTCGTAGACTGGTGAGTGATGTTTCATAGAGTACTGCTTCCCTCTAGTGGCTAAATGAGTAATAGCATTCACTAAATGAGTAATAGCATTTAGACACTAGAGGGCATCACTCACGAGTTAACAAGACATCACTCCGTGTTGACATTGACTGATATGTCATATTTCAAATTCCTGTTTCAAATGAACCAAAAGAAATTCTTAAGATTGTTGAAATTAAAATAAAAATGGAAATGTGATACAGACTGGCTTACTAAAATTTGTTGAACAATATTGTTCAATGTTAAGAATGTCAGCCAAGGTCGGCCCCCCGACATTTTACCACATAAAATCTGGCCCCGTTGGCAAAAAGTTTGGACACCCCTGGTATACTGTATATATCAGCAGAACGTTGTTAATTTTTTTTTTTTTTGTAGAATAGGTTTGGTTATTTACATTTCCCCAGCGGTCTCCATTAGAAGCAGTCATAAAGTACATCCACTTTTGAGACCTGCTTCACAGTATTGGATAGCAGTGCATTTAAACTGCAAGGAATATTGCGCACGCCAGTGCAAAAGTTTACAGCGTTTGCACTTCCAGTGGTCTGGCAAGTTGAGACATACAGTATTAGAAAAGTTCCAGTGTTTTCCTTCAACAGCAAAACTAGGCAGCGTGGTGACACCTAGTGGTCACTGTGTATTGTCTCCTATTGTATAGGTTCCATCAATTCTTTCAGTGATCGATGAGAGCATAAATATGAGTCTATTAAAATGGCACATCAGACACATTTGTATCAGTATCCACTGTATAGGCTGATATATGGAAATATTTCTTTTTAAATATATATTTGATATCCAACTTAATGTCCATGTACTAGGATGCTCTTTGTCCTCAGCAGTAAAACAGCTTGCTTTGGCAAACTAGTAGGAAAATTGTATATTCGTAGTGAGGCAAATTTGTGCCCTAGTTGACAACTGTGCGCCACTAGTATTACTAGTGGTATTATAACATTCGACTAATTAACATCCAGTGCCTTGCTATTAATACTTGTGATGCTCAGATGTCTCCTCATGCACAGTATTGCCTCACTAGTGACAATGTAATTGTACTAGAAAAAAGGAAATAGAGCAAACTCATACAGGAACCTTAATTTGGGGATGGACAGTGAATAGATGCTGCAGTTTGACCATTTAGGCGGCTAATAGTGTGACGCATGCCTACTAGTATTAGTTACAAGTACAGCAATGTAGTTTGTTAGTAAGGTTTAATTGCATAATAATGGTGGCACTTGTAGTGCAAAGAACTTGTCTTTGTCCTGTGCTCTCATAGTCTACAAGTGCACTGAATTCTTACCAGTGAGGGCAAAAAGCACACTAGTAAGTGGACCTTAAGGTAATGCTTAGGTTCATTTGCAAGCTACTAGTAAGCCAAAAGTGACACTAGTACTGGAAAAATACTAGTGAGACAAAAGTCACTGTACTAGAGCGCATTACGCATTTCTACTAATGTGCTGAATTGTCTTACGAGTGAGGATAAAGAGCAAACTAGTACACAGCTCTTAGGCTGGATAGCAATTGAATAAATGCTGAAAACATGTTTCCGTACCGAAAAAGGGGTAGCAGTTAGCTCTGGAGGGGATGTAGGATAAATATGCATTGACTATGTCACAGATTTACCCTGGAGATGAATAAATAAACCCAATTTACAGCAACAAACATCAAAAATAAATAGAAAACAATTTCTGAAATGCCTAACGACACAGGATCGATGCAAAATGAAAGGGCAGAATCCTGTAACCTGACTGTTTGTTTTGGTTTAACTTGCTTGGTGATGGAAAACCTTCCCCAAAACGGTAGGCTTGGTGCTCAAACCACACCCTGTACGAATGGCATCCTGCAAGGTTCAATCTTAGAGCCTTTGCAATTCGTCTTTGCGGGAACCCAAAATTCAAAGGGTCACACGGGATCAGGTCACTTGGGCCACACGTTATCACACTTCTTTCTGCTGTTGCTCCATCTCTCTCTTTCTGAGCTTCTCGCGCTGTTTCTCCACTTTTTCATGGTTCCTCCTGGCCTTCTCCATCAGAACCTTTAGGTCTTTAACCTTTTTCTTGATCAAGGATCGATCTTGGGAAGAAGTTACTCCAAGGGACTGAAATCAGGAGAATATGAATGAGCATCCGACACATCTGGACATTCGACAATGAGGTTTACCTTGAGCTCGGCGCTATCCAGTTGCAGCAGTTTTTCTCCGTTTATGTTTTTGGCAGTGAATTCTGGAATATGTTGGTCTAAACTGAGGGCCATAAGCCAGCCGACCACTTGCTGAGAGCTCCATTCTGCCACGCCGCGATTCTGCCACTGATGCTGCTTCTTACTCCACCCTTCTTCTAAGATCTGGTGACCAAAAGTCCAACAGACAGTCAGTAACATGATTACAAATAATTTTGGGTCTTTCTCTCTGTATTTGATCATGATTTGGAGACTAAATTTGTAAGTAGACAAGGTAAACAGTTCCAGTTGCCAGTCTCACCTCATCATCTACCATATCCAGACTCTGCATTTGGCAGCACAGGAAACAAACCAAAAGAGGAGGGGATGTGAGGAGGTGTGTAAACAATGCAAAAAGACAATGGCAGCACCTTAAATTCAGTTCCGGATTATTTTTTTCGTGAATTCAGGGCACTTATTTTGAAAGAAAACTCGTGTACAGCAATTTCAAAGCGAATGTATTGTACCTCATCAGACGAAAGCGCTAAGTTATCGGCGTGTCCTGATGTTTTGGCTTTGCCGGCCAGTCCGCTGATCTCCACGGAGCTGCTGCTGCTGGCACTCAGGTCCTCACTCAAAGCGGGTCCCTGACAAACCGGAGACAGAATTATCAAGACACTATGGGATCCACTTGGGAGCCGCGGGAGGCTGGACGATGGGCCTCTATTCTATTGGCCTTTCCTTGGAATGTTATTGATTACTATGTGCAGCTTGCAAATGTAATGGAGGCTCTCGGCTGTTCACTGCATGTTTGAAACACACGGAAGTCCGATCCGGGACTTTGCCTGCTGATTCTGGCTCTCGTTGATTGGTCAATTAATTAAAAGTAAATTGAAAAAGTCATTGTAAGGCTGCATGGGAGCAGAATTGTATGAACATTTTTAGCCGGGATTCTAAATAACAACAGCAAGCACCCAAAGTATTTTTTAATTTTCATCTGTTGTATATTCAGTTATAATCATGCCTTTTGAAAAATCAAATATGCAAAATATTACAGTGATACCGTACCCGGTAATATGAATAGGAGAAGAAGTGTGGTAATGTAATACGGGTCTGTTTAACACACACACACAAAAAACCCAAGCATTATTTTTGTAGAAATGTATAACACTCTGTGTAATATATCACCAACCACATTTGGTGGTAATATATCACTACAAAATTTGTAACATTCAAAAGAAGAACTGGGACTACATACAAAATAATCTTCCGTTTTGATGAACCGCATTCAATTTTTTTTTAATGCATTCAATATGATTGGATTGTGCAGGTGCACCAAATGAAGTGGCAGAGGGTTACATAAAATTTCACAAAAAGGCATGTGTGACTGTTGAACATGTCCTGCATATTCATCCAGAGAGCTATTCTTCATAATTACTGCATAATGTCTGTTACAAAATGTACGTTGTATTATGAGTCCAATGTAATGTCTACAATATATGCAAGCCATTCATTTGTCCAGTGTCTCCAAACCTCGTAAAATTTTGGCTTGACTTTCCGAGGGCTGTCCTCTACCAATTTCTCCGCGCAACTGAAAGAGAGTGGAGAGGCATGTTGTACCACAACGTTATAAAAACACTGCACCTCATTTGGTCTTTGACCAACATTGGAGAAGTTAATGCCCCCCCCCCCCCCCCCCCAGCACAACAATGTCACTCGTCTGTATCTTACCCAGACTCTGGGTCTCGTCTCTGTTCCTCCACTTGTCGAGAGGGGCTCAATGTTGCAAGAGAACCTGCCAGAAAGATGGCAGGTTCGGGTGAAAGCCCTGATACCAAACGCACTGCCCCGCCCCTGCTTGACAGCGCTAAGGGAGCACTTTTATTGATCTAATCTGCGGGGTGTCGTCTGTTATAGGCATTCAAACCTTCGTTTATTCGTCTGGGGGATCCCTCTGCACTGGCTGGACCCTTGGTAACCAGATCATAAGACGCCACGCTACGAATGGAGCCGGAGCGACTATGTCCTGGACTGCTGCGCCCCTCCGAGACCTGAGGGATGGACAATAAGAGGGGAGATGGAGAGTCGTATTTGGAGGTACAGAGAAAGCAAATGAAAAACATAAAAGACAGAAAAACGTAATGTTGAAGGGAGACTGAGCCATACTGATTCCGTATTCCCATTTCGAACTCTTTTTGATTTGGAAGCCTCACACTGCCTTCTTTTGGTCTCCCTGTCAAAATGGGATTCTCAAGTCGTTTACCCAACGTGAACTACTCAACTCAAGTTGTGTTGAAAATGACAAGATGCTATCCATCCACAAACCTCCATCACATTCAGCGAGCGGAGACGCACGGCGACAGCGCCATATACTCAATTAGTGCTGCTGAGCAACACGCCGTAATTAATCCATTAACTAAATGGAATGGACAGAGTTCAGACACTCATAGGTACTCTAATTAAATGAAAATACGTGAACCTTTATGGCATATCTCGGTTGGTGATCATGGTTGCTTTCATGACAATGACTCAAGAGACGTGTGATGGAGTAACTGTTGTCGAGAAAGTGTGTTTGTTAAATGACAAACCTCTCCCTCTGTAGAGCTGATGCTGTCTGCTCTGGAGCCTTTCGCTTTGTTGGGTGAGTCCTTCCTCAGTTCTGCACAAAATCAGCAGCATAAAATCAATGGTACCAAATGAGTTGCAGGGAGTATACACAAAATGTGTCTTACTCTTGTTGCTGTGTTTGGGGAAAAGTATTAGGAGTGTCAAATTGCAAGGCTGACGTTTGTAGTGGTGTAGAATTGCATTTTTGCAATTTATACAATGCCATCTCTTTTATTCCCATTTAGAAAGGCAGAATCTTTCGTCCCGAATGACAATCTCTGATCATCATTCTTTTTAGTATGTGCACCTTTCGTGTTCGACAAATTCTCCATTCCATTGGTTTAAACGCGGGAAATCATTTTGCTGTCATTGTAGCCTATTAGTCCACTTTCTTTCAAAAAAAAATGTTCTGCCAAACCGTTAATGCGTTAATTAGGCAATCGTAATTTACTGAGATTACCCAGAGAGCCTGTCACATTGCACGAAACTAGTGGAATTTGGAAGCGATCCGATCTGCACACGTCTCTCTTTTCCTCCCACATGTTCCCATTTCTCGCACGTCCCAGCTGTCTCCTTTTGCCGCCTCGGTTTTAATGTTGCGTAATGGGCCGCGTCATTCAGATCAGCACGCATCCAGTCTCGCCGCTACCCTGTCGGCACTGGTCACACATGTCACGCGTTCCGACGCCGTCGCCGGGGAAATAAAGCCTGCTTAGCTCAAGAGGCGAGCAGGAAGCGGATATCGAGGCTTCAAGTTTGTTGTTCAGACAGCGCGTAAGTGCACATAATCTGTGACTTGATCCATGAAAGCGGTGATTCTCAAAGTGTCTCAAAGTACATCTATTAGGTACAGTTCAATTGTATTTAACATTTAAGTGGAATATAATAAGGACAATTCATTCTTAGTTAAATCATTATTAAAACACATTCAGTCCCAAAGACGTTTTTAAACGTCTTTTCAGACTTGGTCTAGAATCGGCTGGTACTGAATGAGTTTAAGTATTTGTTGTTTTTCGCCGGGGCTAAAATGTTTGGGAACCGCTTTATTAAGGTTTATTAAGTGATGCACTGACCTCTACCTTGTGCCGCAGCTCCGGTGGGGCTGTGCGGCAGAGCATGCAGACTCTCCGCACTGTTGCTGTTGTTGTTGTTGACCTGAATGTTGTTCTGCTTCATCAACTGCAGCAGTTCCGACTCTAGTGTTGCAATCTGTTGAGAGGAGAAAGCAGAATCAATGTGAATCAGCTGCTCTCAGAACAAAAAGCGTTCCACATGACAGGCGCCCGGGGAAACGAAATAATAGCCCCAATTTCTCTTTGCAGCTACGAAAGCTTCCGACTTTTGGGAAGATATTTTGTTTTAATTCATCCCAAAGCTGTTCCATGGGTTCGAGGTTACCGTTCTTCCATATTAAATTCATCCAGCCTACACGGGCGTAGGGGCCGCACTGGGAAACTGAAAAGACATATTCCCAAAATGGCTGAAAGTGTAAAGATATCGATCACGAATGAAAATATCTGTATATGCACTACTAATGTGTACAGTACCCGACTGACTATCTAGTTTCCTTATGTTTTGCCCTCCCCTTTGCTTGTGGAATTTGAATGACGTGCATCCGAATAACGGTAGTCGTGCACATTTGGCCGCATCGGCGATCCAGTTGAGCAGACGCTAACACTTACGTCGTGTCATATTGCGGGCAAAGCAGAAAATAAATCAACTTGACGTTTGACCACAGGCCACGGGGACACCAGAGCCATCCGCTGTCAGTGTGAACTGAGGGGACAGCCTTGCAGAAATAAAGCATCCATGTGGAATAAGCTTTCTAGCGGCCATGCAAAGTGTTGAATTGAAATGCGCTGTCAAGACCAGCGTTTGGATTTGCCTATCGTCTCGGCCTCTTCAGAGATTTCAGTGCGCCCTTTGGGAGACCACTTAGCGGAATTTTACAGAACAACGTCATACATCGAGGTGTAAATATGGTCTTTTACCCTGACTTGCAGTCCCTGGATCTCCGCCAGGTGAGCTTTTTCAGCCTCCTCCAGTCGTCGCCTTTCAGCATCCTCCTTCTGGATGAACTCCACCTCCCTGGAGGAGGAGATTGAAAAAGGTTGAGCGGGGGAGCAAACCAAATTGAACTAAACTACCTCCACTAAGGCTACCATTTGGATCAGCACCCATGTATACACCTTCAAAGAATATTTGTCCGGATATTTTTATTTTTTACCTACATCTATGCGTGAAAGTGCTCTGTCTGGGAAAACAAAAAGTGGGCTCAGTGTGAATCCCTCCGTAGAACACAATGTTCCACTGTTTTTAAATGTACACGTCTCTCCTACGCAGACATCTTTTGCTACAAAGCAGTTTGTCTCTCATGTCAGCTTCACTTGAGCCTGCGGGGCAGGAGCCAATTACAGGCAGTCCGATTGCAGCCGAGGTTGTGATGGGCCTCGCACAAAGAAAGACAAGTTGTGCCGCAAGGGAGTGGAAAGCCTGCTCTCTGTGCTGAAATAGGATAAGATCTCACGGATTTAAAGGAGAAAAAAAAACGTAACTGCCAGACAGATGGGAGTGCAGGAGATTCACATTTTATGATCGATGATGCAAGCGAAGATTACGGGAAAATGAATTCATCAGACATTATTCATCCAACTACACTAAGTGTCAAGATGGGAGCAATGGCCTCATTTTGAAATGCGATGTAGAGGAGCCATAATACATGCGTAGGTGTAAATGTGAGTGTCGGAGCAATTATATGAGTGCGCCATAAACTTGGCTGCATTAAAAACACCTGCATGATCTAAAAATATCGAGTCGTTTGCAAAAAAAAAAAAAAAAAAATCGCCACCCATTTTCTTTGTATTTGAAAGTCGCTGTGAGGTGCTATACAAAATGGATGAATGGATTTCATTCTGCCATCTTAGATGATTCTTAAAATGAAGCCAAAACGATGATTGACAATGAAACGCGATCGTCTGGGCACCATCGGGCGTCGCTCACTTTTGCTGGAAGTCTTTGATGAGTTTCTTGGCTTTGTTGTATTTCTTCTCCAAAGTCTGATACTGCGCCTGGGCCTCTTTGAGGTGTTCGTTGACCGTGTGGCACAGCGTCTGCGCCTCGATCCAGTAGCTCTCCAGCTTCAGCATCCTTTCCTTGTTCTCCTCGATGCTGGCCTTCAGCTGGCTCTTTTCCTTCTCCCACCGCTGCTTCTCCCTCTCCACGGAGGCCAACTGCGAATTCAAAAGACGAAGACGAGAATTACGCTCTTGACTCACAACAAGGGATTCCACGAGACGTAATCACAATAATGCATCATGAACTCATTCACTCCCAAAGACGTTTTTAAACGTCTTTTCAGACTTGGTCCAGAATTGGCCTGTATTGAATGAGGTAATGTCACATTAAAATGCTCCGTTGATTAACTAACTAACTAACTTACATAACAGCCGTATCCAAAATGTGTTTTTTTTTCTGCGTCTGTTAGCGATAAAAGAAACCTGCGACATATAGAAAACATATATACTGAGGGCATACATGTGTCGTTATTTTAAGCTTAGCCCAAAAGCTCGCATGCTTTTCAAAAACTTATCATCAGCCGCAAACATTCACCTCAAGTCCCGCCGATAGTGCTGTTGACTTACCTTGTTTTTAAGCTTCTGGATCTCGGCCTCGGTCACCGTGTGTTTGATCTGGAGCTGTTGGAAAAAAGAGAGGATAGGAGAAGGGAGAAAGAGAAGAGAGCGAGCGTGAGGACAGTCAGATCATCAAACGCATGGCTGCGCAAGCTCGATACAGTGCGACGGGCCGAGGCGGATGACCCGGTCCAATTGCAACGCCAGTGATGACGTGCTCGCTAAGGCCCAAAAGAAAAAAAAAAGTTGACCTTCCACTATATTCAGAGCACAATTACGTGAAGGCAAGATGAACGTTTTGTGCGTGTTGAATTATGCAAAACATGCAAGTGGCAGAATGTTTCCAAAAAAAAAAACATCGCGTAATCCCAAGGAAACATATCATAAAGTGGGATTATTCCATACACATCTCCTCAAAGATCTGTAGTACACGTTTGCTATTTGAGCTCATCCTGTCCTGATTAAAATGTAAAACTCGGCAGCAGGTTGGAGCAATTGCCATCTCCTCTGGGTCAGTGAAACTGACAAGTGTGAATGCATTTGCACAAACGGGAGCAAAATACCGCATAATCAAATACGTAGCACACCAAGTATCATCTGCTGTATTTTCTACGAGTCAGAGACAGTGGGATATAAACGATACTTTGTGGAGCGCTCGTATTTTTACTTCTCTTCTTTTATTTATTTTAAATGGTTGTCACAATGCACCGGGTAAAAATTACCTCTCTGAACTTCTGGAACAGTTTAGTGGCATCCAAATCCGAGGGCGACAAGACGTCATCGTTCTCGGGCAGGTCGAACACTTCGATGTTCTTCCCCTCGCTTGCCGCGGCAGGCGACGCCTCCTCGTCGTCTGTGGCGTACTCGCCGGTCTGCTTGAAGACCAGAAAGTGCCATGTCAGTCACAGATAAGCGTCTCGATTTTGGCCCGTGACTCGGATTTGTCTTGCAGGACTGTCCACCTTGTACGGGTTAATCTCAATCAATTAAGAGTATTGAAACTTTTTTCATTGTAGAGATTCATTAAACGCATAGGAAAAGGAAAACGCTGGCGATTTGTATATTAACATCTTTTTCTGATTGTATCCTTTTCTTGTTCGGGCTGAGCCGCGTGTCAAAAGCTCTCCCAAAATGAGCTTTTCATCTCTCCCCGACATCCTCTTTTCATTTGCGACTTTGCATAAGTAATGCAACTCTCAATGCGAGCATCATGTAAAATCTCGATAACCTACTTAAGGTTTCCCCAACCCTTGTCGGATATGAATTGCGCTGACAGCTTGGTCATCTGTAACATATTTCCTCCGCGTTTTGAGAGGCGTCACATCCATTTGTCTTTTAATCTGAGCGCATGGATCAAATAATCCATTTGGCCCGTGACCAACCCTGCCTCGTATGTCCAGTGACGTGACTCGGTAAAATATCTCTGGCGCCTTTGTAGCATCACACAATCAATCCATTTCAAATAATAATAATTTTTTAAAAAGCCGATACAAAGACAAGACATTTGCTGTGGCTTAATTTAGCTTCGTGCGGGGGCGGGGGTGATATTAGGCATTATTATCTTCCAAACAATTTATATAAGATGATTGTGTGACATGTAAATAATGAAGTGTTGACACTGTTTCTACCTGCCACCCACGCGTGTATTTTAATTCCTACACTTGAACCAGTTTTACCTCCCTAAATTAGAGCGTTGCTTCCATCCTAATACTCAATGTATTAGAACATCTAAAATTATTTTTTTAAAGCAAATTATGTATCCCAGTAGGATATGCAGGTGTAGCTCAGATAACAGGCTTGAGTCTCGTTTCCTCGAATAGGCCCGTCTGTTGCCATGGTTGCAGCCTCCTATATTAAGGTCCCATTCAGTGAAGGAGCAACACAATGCATTGAAGGGCAGTTCCACGTTAGAGTGTGCTCTCATGAACATAGCAGAGGCACCTCAAGTAGACCGAATGGCGGCTCATACCATTTTCGAGTCCGAGGGGAAGCTTGGCCCTTTGACTCTTTCAACAACAACAAAAAAAGTGTGTGTGTGTGTGTGTGTGTATCATGCATGCATGTTCCTATTTAACTGACAGATGGCCAAGCTTGGGCGTTTGATGACAAATAATTCCACACAAAAATATGCGCGTGTCACCGTTTCCCTTGGGCTCACATGTCAATAAAGAGCCGTCAGTTACATTAGGATACAGAGCCTTTATGCCAGCCCACCCGGGGAGAGAATTGCTGGAAAATTTATAGCCGTATTAATATTGATGAGTTCTACTTATTGCCCCTTAGATCTTGATAATGGTTTTGTTATGGTTTAATCCACCAAAGCGTGGAATGAACGCAGAGTGTTTTCGGAATCTTTATATGGACTATCAGTGGACGTTTGGTGGAATATTTTTTTATTTTTATGAACCTAACTGAAAGAGGTTATATTTTTGTTGAGTTTGTTTGTGAGCATACTTTTACCAAAAAAAAAAAAAGACCCCACCAGTCACAAAAGCCATATTGGTATTGTTTTGATCATGGTATGTTGGTTTGATAATTCACACAAGTTCAAACCTTCATGTTTTAATTCTTAGTGGTTGACTTTTGCTGCTGCTTGAGTCAAGCAGTGGCTTCCCTTCTCTAGAAAAAAGAAAAAAAAATGGTGCTGTCTCTTTGTGCTGTGTTGTGAGACATTGCGGGTGGGGGGGGGGGGGGAGAGAGAAAAGCTGGTTCCTTGCATGTCTCAAAGTGACTCGACTGTACATGGCGTCCCACGCTTGCAGTGCCAATTCTCTACAGGACTTTAATTAGAACGGGCACTGTTTGATGCGTGTGTGTGTGTGTGTGCGTGTGTGCGCGCTCGGGATTATGACAGCACTTGGGATAAGCTTCCATGGCCCGGAGAACAGTTTCTTATGCATGACAATTCCCACTGAACCGTCCGCCATGCGACGGGAGACGCGATGAAGATAAAAGCTGCACGATGAGCGCGAGCCTACAGTGTCATTAGGGGTCAGCCGCAAAGTATTGATTCATGTAGATCACGTGTCAAACTAACAGCCCGGGGGGGGGGGGGGGGGGGGCCCAGATCCGGTCCGCCGTGTCAATTTTTGTGACCACCATAGCAAATCAAGTTTCGCGGCTGAGTGGATTTGTTCTTTTCAATTTGGCATAAAATTGGCGGACACATTTTTTGTAATGCATTTTTTTTTCTTCATTTTTAAAAAATGCTGAGCGATGCTGTCGGGTGGAGGTGTGTTAAACCTGCATTTTCTCACTCCATTCTATCACACAAGAAGCGAGGTTGCAGACGAATAATACATACTGAACCTTTTTAACTCCTTCATTACCAGCCACTTCTAGACCAAGTCTGAAAAGACGTTTGAAAACGTCTTTGGGATTGAATGAGTTAAATACGTTTGCGGAATTTTTGTGAAGTAGGTGGCTATTTACAACCGCTACTCTCCTCTATAGCGAGTGACGCCCGCCCGCCTGTCAAGACACTGAATTATACCGATGGTGGTCATTACCTCATCATCATCGGCGTCATACTGGGCGTACTGCTGCTCCAGGAGCTCTCGCTGTCTCTTCTCCTGCTCCAGGGTCTGCTGGATGAGCGTGGCCACCTCGCTCTGCTGGCCCGGTTGCTCTCGGCCAATGACAAACCTGCATTTGGAGACAGTCAGACGGCCTTTCACAGAGTGGAAACTGAATCCATGCCGCCTGCGTCGAAGGCAGGTCAATGACCCGCGACACCCCGAGGGCGTCTCATTCTCATCGAGGAATTGTGCTAACTATAATATAGACATTAATGTAGCGGTTTATTCTCCTGCAGATTCCAATGCCCATGGCTTTCGAAGTGTGATGAGAATTACTTGAAATACACATGAATCCCGTTCAAGAAAGGTAAGCCTTTTCTTTACTCAGGTTTTGATGTTTTATTCTATCCCCCTATGTTGAACAAGTGCATACAACACATCTCCAGGAACTCAAAATACCGTCTCTCGAAGATGGACTGCGAGTTGTGTGAGCAACGTGTTCCAGTGACCTATCTGTGTGAAACTTGAGCTGGAAAGCTTTCTAGTATGAAGGCAATGCAGACAGGGCCTTACGCTCCAGCAGAGGCGCCTTTTTATTATTTGATCGACATGTGAAGCAACAACTGGGGTGAGCAAAAGGGAGGAAAAAAAAGTTTGGGCAGCATGGAGGTCTTGAACCTCATTCGAGGGACTGTTATTTCCACCCTGGTGTGAGGTTTCAGATAATGAAACTCCTTTACGGTGACTGCATGTGAACGTGACTTCGTTTTGAGACCTGCATGATATAAAAGATTAAATATAGATCAAATGTCTAATGTAGGACAGCTGGCTGTAAAACCTCAGCGAGGGAAGGATTTTTGCCAAGGAGGGAGAGGTGCACTAAGTGGGTGGGTGACATGATGGAGGAGGATGGAAAGAGAAAGAGTGTCCGAATGAGGCGAGTGAAAAGAGGACGAGTGATACGAAAAGAAATGCGCCGAGTGTGAATTTGCAGTAGTCGTTTTCATTTATGTACTTGGTTTGGGTAAACGCAGTGTTAAAAGTATTTCGGTGCAAACGAGCAATACGACAGCGAGGCTGAGTTTAAGTGGACCCACTTGTGCTATAAAGCAGTACAACATGTTTTTTTAAAAAGCGACTTTAATATCCCGCAGTCATTTTCTAAGATTACAATTGAACCTGAAAAGTTTTGGGGGACATTTTCTGATCCAAATTGCACTGTTGTTGATATGTCCTTTTTTTTTTTTTTTTTTTTTTTTTTTTGCATCATTTTGGAACCTCACAACTGACAGAATCAGTATATGGCATTGGTTTTGTATTTGCGTTTTTCCTGGTTTTAATGGCCGTTCGCAATTTTAATACGGTAGAAAACGGCAGCAAAAAAAAAAAAAAACACAGCAAATGGGACCTTAAGAAATTATGAATGTAACACATTATTTCAGGCCGTCACAATTAAGTGGCCTATTTGTACACTGTCATTCTAAGGTAAAACGATTACAACATAACTGGTTATCAAATAAATAACAATGCATTGTTTTGCTTGTATGGAATGAATTGTCCATGTAAAAAAAAAAAAAAAAGGACCGTGAATTTCAAAACCGTTAAAAATCCAAGATGACTTTTAAAGTGGGCGAAGCTGGGTGACCGTCACACTTCCCACTGATCTAATCTTATCCGCTCCATCGGGGACTTTTTTTTTTCTTTCTTTTGACAGGGAAAGTGCGTCTTACCGTACAACTCCCGATGTGTTCCTGAGGACGGAGGCCGCAAAACTCTGTGTGACACCCACCAGGCTGGTCCCATCCACCTCCACAATCTGGTCGTTCACCTTGATCCTAAGACACGCAATCACAAAATTGAGGACATCATTTAACGCTTGAAGATTGGAAGACTCCACTGAGGCAAACGTTTCCCTTCGATGACTGCGGACAAATCATGAGACAAAACGAGGCACCCCAAAAACATAGGTCAAATCAGGAGGCACAGGCCAGCTTGCCTTTTTGCTCTGAGGCACAAAACGCAGCCCTGTCAACCAACCGCTGGTCATTGAACATGAGTAAAATCCCTTTTAATTGATAACTATGGAGCAATGGCAAACTTTGGAGATGAATTCCAGAGACCGCTCTAATTAACAGACCATATTTATTTCATTTAAATATCTTTTTTGACTGTACACCATCTTAAACACAAACTCGTTGCTTGTGTGTCAGTCACACCCGCTCAGACTTCAGCTTCTACGAGGACCCACAGCATCTGACATCTTAATCCGGCTTTGTGGCTCCATTTTGGCCCGAAGGGAACATTCCCGAGCCGAGGGGGAATTAGGGAAAAGATAAAGTGGCGACGAAGGAACGCAGTACTGTATCTCCGTGGGTCATCAGAACCGCACATAACAGTGAGCATCAGTCGAGTCCATCGATCTGTCTGCCTGCCATTGTGTGTGTGCCTCGGACCATTAAACCTGCCTCGGCAAAAGGCCGACGCGCATGCACGGAACCAAGTTGATGGAGAGGTAATAACCGAAAGGATATGATGTGCGAGCGAGCATGCCTGCGGAATAACAACATTGCGGCAACAAAAAAAAGCTTTTACACAAGTTACGTCTAGTCTGCTTTGCTCTTTTCGAAGGGCACTCGTAAACATAATCTTGGGTTCTTTCTTAGCATAGAACTGAAGATTCTCTGTTGACTACTACTGGAGAGCCACTAAATGGTCTAATAGCTACTCTGGTGCAACTTGGGAGGATGGGAAAACATGAAGAACTGCATTTGGTGAAAACTGGCCTTTCATATTCAGAAAACCACCACTTAAAAAAAAAGAACATTCCACTCCACCCCAAGCACTGTTGCATCCATTTTCCATCCCACTTAATCCCGTTCAAGGTTTCAGGGAGAGCTGCAGCGACACTTTGGACTTGAGTTGCTTGCGTCAGCTACTGTATGTGAAAAATTGTCCTACAATACATCACAAGCGTAGCTCTGCGCGAGACAGAGCACAGTGTGCCTCTCTATGGATCTAATCTCAACCCCTACTGCTAAATCTGACAGCAACCGTGTGTGGGTTTGGTGTGCGCGGTGCAGATAGCTCACAATATGAACACTTTTTTTGTACACACACCAGATGACAGAGTGGAGTTGCTGCCCTTAATTATGAGCGGGATCGAAAAGAACTTTACCTGCTGTCTCTTTCGGCAGCTCCACCTTCGATGACGGTCTTCACGAAGATGCCCAGTTTCTCCAGGCCTGCATCGGCGCCAACACCCATCCCGATGATGCTGATCCCCAAGCCGTCGTCATCTGAATGCAGGTGGAACACAGTTGAACTCGTCTTATATGTATATACCGTATTGGCCCAAATATAAGACGGTGTTTTTTTTTTTGCATTGAAATAAGAGGGGGTCCTCTTCTAATCAGGGCCGTCTTATATTCGGGCCAATACGGTTGGTTGGTGTCTGCCAAGGTTACGATAATGACCAACAAAATAACTGAAATTAAATAATTTAAAAACAAAAATGCTTTAAAAAAAATCCAAACAATGTTACGTTGATCAACTCGATTTAAACTGATTATAATTGCAGCGACAATTTTGATTTCAGTTAGTGGAGGACGGTCATTTATAGTTGATATTACTCTATTACAATACTCAGTGACCTTTTTTAATCTTACACAAATACTCCAGAATAAAAACATATATATATATAATAAGTAAACTGAAACAAAGCAAGCAAAAACAATCAAACTTGCTCTAGAAATCTATTAAAACTATCTGAATTTAAAAAAAAACAAAAGTAAAAAAAGGAAATAAAAACTCTCGTGAAAATCCCCAAACTATTCTAACCCCGGTGTGTGCATATACGGTCGACTATCGGGTGCTACGGGGTTGCGAAAGTACGTAGGATAACTCAACAGCAATTCCAAAAATAAGTCATAGAAAAAAAAGCAAGCAGATGGTGTGAAGATAAGAAAGGGAAAATGCATATAAATAAACATGCATACGGTTAGTGCTTTATTAATGGAAGGAAAAGAAGAGAAGAGGCGGCACCCCCAAAGCGCACGCTGACCTTCACTCATATTATTGTTCTGGAAGGGAATTTCCTTTCCAGTGCACTATTCCTCCAATTTCGCTGCCCCATTCATTATTCATAAGAGCTTAGGGTTACGTAACGGCCACTGGAAGGTGACAACCCCGCAACACAAAGCGCTCTATTTTAGACCAGGGGCAAAGTAGGAAGCTGGTAGACATTTGTGAGAACTTTTGCTTAGTCTCATACTTGTAAGCTAAGTTGTCATGGGATGTTGAATGCTGAATAGTTCTTATGATGTTCATTCAGGCAGATCAGATCCAGAGAAAACCACACTTAGTACACCCTTGGGAAATACGACACCTCACAATCGGGTGGGCGATTTGTGCAAATTTGTCATGACGATTTTCCTTCCCACCTTTCTCCAGCTCCACGGGGAAAAGTTCGAGCTTCTCGACCCGCTTCTCCAGCTCGTACTCTGCGGACGAGGCCACGGGATCCACTTCCTCGTTGCGGCGGTCGTAGTCCTCGTTGGAGTAAGTGTTGAATACCTACAGAGGTTAAAATACATGGTTTGAAATTAGCTCGAAAACAAAGAGCGGCGGGTATATTGCAGGATGTTTTCGGAAGCCTATCCTGGAAAATTTCCTCCATGAATACAATCCAAAATAAAAAAGCTCAAGCTCAGTTCTGATTGGGCCAATGAGGTATTTAAAAAAAAAAAAGTTTTGTGTATTCTCATATTTGTATTCACTTTTTTTTTTTAACCTTGAGCTATCTTTCTCGAACATTATTTACTTCTGGAAAGCAGAAAGTGAGTGTAAATGTGTGCCACGGTAAGTCATTTTTCACTTCGTCATCCAAGCATATTATTCCAGACACTGTACTACCCAAAAATAAATGTTCGCCAACACAAATATTGACTGACAACAAGCTGTTTGTCAGAGAATCGTTCATAGATGGACCCCCCCACCCCCCAACCCCCCGTCCCCTTCTTCCTCTGAACCGCACAGGACGTCTCTCTCCTCATCTGCAATAGGCAGCTGTCACTTCACATCTCATCCCGGCCAGCAGGATGCCCTCACAGTTCCCTGCATGCGGTGGAGAGAAGAGGGCTCGCTGAGAGCTGTCGCCAGCAAGCGAGCGGCCTTTTCACATGTCCGGTGCCAAAGGTCTGCTGCAGGGGCTAAGTAAAAAGGGGCGCCATGCCAGTTTGCCAGCACAAGTGTCGAAAATGCCAACAACGCCATCAGCGTCTGGTGTATGTTTTAGCGGGGGCTCAAGTGTGATATACATTGGGTGATTGAAGGTTGAAGATTTCCTTCTGGGTGGGTGTGTCAAAGTCTGAATAGGAAAATATGCGCCAATGAAAAATGGGCACGTTCAGACATGTAAAAAAAAAAGAACTGAAGTGCAAATGGGAGAATATGGCCGAGAAAACAATTTTGCACCTATGTGAGGTTGCGCCATAGGCCAAAGAGCAATGCAATGCGTCTTCATCAATAAATTATGGCTGACAAAACGCAATGGAAGCAGTGCGCACGTGGTCAACACAAAAAAAAAAGTGAAAGTAGTCCTAAAGTAGAGGATGCGGAACAAGGAATGCATGCTTGACACGCTGCACACACTTTATAGTTAGCAGTTCTCTTCCCATTCTTTCCTCTGCATGACCTTTCTTGTCATCAATCATTCAGTGTGATCAGCAACTCTGCATTATTTACACTGTAACGCACACACGGAGATCCAAAGACAGTATATTTGGCTTCATCGAGCAAAATCAATTGTAAATGTTTTGCAACTTAAACATTTGAGCAACTGGAAAGCCTATAGCACATCAGGTTTTTGTAGTTTCTCACATGGCTCTGAAAAATGTATTTAACACGAAGGACGAGATTGGCAAATTCTATAATAATATGCTGTAGCCCTCGAGGACGTTTTCAAAATGGACACTGCATGCTTCATTATGAAGACGATACAAACACATAATCGTTTCTTCATTAATGTTTTAAAATCGGCTCACGGCAACGATAAAAATACAAAGGCGGTGGAACAAACGGCGCCATTAAAATTAAAAAAACATTTGGAATGCTAGTGGCTGATTGACTACTTCTGGGGGTTTCTCATCACTGCACAAATACCCCTGAAACAGATGCTACTATTGGCAGTCAGTACTGTCGTTAATGGCTCCTCTCAGTCACCGATGGCTAGCACGACAAACACATTAGCATGCAGAACATGGGTGGGGCTGGGGGGTCAGGGAGAGGATTGAGGACAGATGGGGGTCAATCTTTGAGAAGAAGGCATTTAAAACTCATTCAGTCCCAGCCTATTCTGGACCAAGTCTGAAAAGACGTTTAAAAACGTCTTTGGGAGTGAATGAGATAAGACGTGTTCCCTTACGGGAAAGGCGAGCAAATGGGAGCCCATGTGAAAGGGCATAACAGGAAATAATACACAATGGGAGAAAGAATTATTTGATTCCTGCCGAATTTCGAAGTTTGCAATTTATGTGGTGGCTTATTATGGTAACAGACAGAGAATGGCGGCAAACTTTACTACATAGCGTACACGATAAAAATGATGTCGGTTTCAGCTCCCTCCAAAGTAGGTCACTCTCATGATCTTATTTGAATATTGAGTTTCATGAACTCATGTTTACGCAGACTAATTGTTTGGCGACAAATGCATTTCCCTAAACCAAAGGTCCAACTAGTCCTGTTGGTTTGCTAGTCACTAACAGGGCACGGACAGAGACGGAGACAAAATTACATAATGCAGCTGCTTTGACTTTCCAGAGGCCCGAAAGCGAGACGCAGACTTATTTGTGCTTCTTTTATGTTTGTATGTGGGTATTTTGAGATTGTGTGTATATGTGTGTCCAGAGAATGCATGTCAGGCATTCTGGTAGCAACAACAGGGAAAGATAGTATGCATGTGGGTATCTTGTGTATGTATGCAGCTGGTTTCCTTGCCAGGTGCGTGTCGATACACGCTTGTGTGCCATTCGTGAGGAGCCATCTTCGCATGAAAATGAAAATGTCAGTCACATTTCCCAATGTGAGGAATGAGCAAAGCCCCACCGGGATGAAGAAAAGGGGAGTGGGCGGGGGGGGGGGGAGCCCAATGTGGAGGAGGTTAAATAAAGCCAAGTGTCAGTGTATAAAAGGATGGTGAGAAAATGAAGGGGTAGCGGGTGGTAAACAAAGAGTCCAGTTCACGGGGGAGAGGAGGTAATATCTCGTAAGAAAGTGACTCAGATGATTCATGGTTCTGAGGGGTAGACTCACAAAGGCGGTAGATGGAAATGAAGAACGAAAAGTTGAGGACTGGGGGGGGGAGACTGAGAGTCAGGCGTGGCGGTATGAAGCCTTGTGCCGTTACCATCCCAGTGTCTTTATCGCGGGGGATAAAGAGCCTTGCGCCGTGAGCGGTCGTCACGGGGGACAATGTATCTCAGTGCGATAGCGCAAGCTGTATGCTTTCATTTAACAATTCTTCTTGTTATAAAGCAAGCGAGGATGGAAACAAACGAGTGTCGGGAGAGAAGCGTTGGCCTCATTTAGAAATGTAAAAATGGCTCAAGTGTGGGAGTTCCTGTCAAATACGCATGGAGGTGTTATGATGCAATTTCATATTCGGAATGAAACATTTCGATGTAATTCTGTTATATTTATTAGTCTCGCAATGGAGAAATTGCCATTTCACAGCAGCAAAGTTATGAAAGGAAGAAGAACAAGAACAACAAACTATAGGCATTGCTGGAAAGGCATTCATATGTATGTCGACTTCCAAATAAACAAATCAATGTGGACACATTTGTACGATAAATTTGAATAGCTCCTAATTACAAAAGGTTTTGACTTTTCATGCAAAATGCTGTTTTATGCAATACATTTATTTGATTGAATCACGTTCGAATGTGTCCTTTGTGCTACGACAGCTCACCCTATTCGCATTCCATTACTGTAGTTGTACCTGTGACCACCCACCCTCGCGCCACACAAAAGCCGCGGCCGCCGGAAGGATGATGAGGCAAAGGAACGGATGTCTCGCGGGGATTGGGAGTGACCTTGACAGGCGTAAAGGAGATGAGAAAAAGAAGCCAGCCAGTCTTCCTTATGTAAAAGGTAAGTGGCCCACAAGGGTGACTGGTCCAGTTCAAGGCCAAACTTCCTGTCATGTCACCATGCGTCATCCTGCATGTTAGCAAGTGACATCTGACATGTCGGGGAACGCCAACGACTTACTCAGCATTGTCATTTTTCTTTTTTCTTTTTTTTTTTAGCCCGCATGTCGACTGTGCATACAAAAGGAACTCACATTTATTTTTAAAAGCTATGGCTGAGATTTTAACCGCACATTATTTGGATCCAAGTCGATGCCAGCGCCAACTACTACTAGGTCAGCGACTGAACAAAGGACGCTGGGGGGGGTTGGGGTACTAAACAGGGCCGAGAATAATTCGCATAATTCAATGAGAACAGACAATGGCTTTATTATGGCGCTGGCGAGGATCACGACTACCACAACTACACTGTGACATCGCATGGCCACTTCATTTTATGACTAGTTTTGTCTATTTTCCACTGCATAGAATCCATTCGTCCCTCTTTTTTTTTTTTTTTTTTTTTTTTTTTTCCGAGAATCCCGCTGAGGCTTGTGGGGGAACGAGAAAGGCACACAACCCCCCTGGAATGGCCGGCAGTCGATCACAGGTCACGTGCGTAGAGAATGTCCAATGCTTCACAAATAACATTATGCCGTCCTTTGATTGGTTGGTCAGAACAAAACTCCGCGTTTGTTATCAAGCTGTAGCCTTCTGGACATATCAATAAATGTCATAATCGGAATCTCTGGTGAATATAATCCATCCACCCATTTTCCGATCCGCTTTATCCTCACAAGAGTCGTGGGGGGGTGATGCAGCCAATCAAAGCCGTCTTTGCGCAGTAGGCGGGGGACACCCTGAACTGGTTGCCAGCCAATCACAACACACACAGAGCCGAACAACCATCCGCACTCACACTCACACCGAGGGACAATTTGAAGTGTTCAATGTGCATGTTTTTGGAATGTGGGAGGAAACCAGAGTACCCGGAGAAAACCCACACTGGCCCGTGGAGAACATGGAAACTCCACACAGGGAGGCCAGAGCTGGAATTAAACCCGGTACCGATAAACAGAATTCATCAATCCCAAAAGATTTCCAATCAGATCAAATGACTTGGACGAGACAATGGGTGGAAATAAAAATGTGGTGATAAATGACAAAGGTGGAAACTGACCAGGATAAAAATAAATAATTAAACGCATAATTTAAAAAAATAGCAAGGCAAGTCTCGCCTTTCTCTTGATCATTAAAATTGCATCCCCGCGGGATCATCAGGTGGCACAGACACGAGCAAACAAAAACGTCCTGGCATGAATAATGCACACACATATCCAAAACCCGGGCTCGGAGCTGCTCGACCTGTCAAGGATGAGGATGATGAAAAGTACTATTGCAAGAAAATGTTGCCCCCCCGCCCCCGAACTCACATTTTCACATTGAAGACGTGCATCAAAAGTGCACAAGCTGCACGCTGCGTTGATCCTTTTGAAGGAGTTAGTGAAATACTTTTGATTTAGTCCACTTGAAAAGAAGCTTAGCCGAAATACCGTTTAATACCGACTGCCCTTTTTTTGATCTCATAAGCAAACTATCAACCGTTATACGTGTCACTCTTTGATGCGGTTCTCTCTCACGACGGTAAGCGATAGATTCCGTAATTAGGGACACGGATAGCCAGGTCTACACAGCATCAAGGGAAATCCGGGGAATGCATATGATGCGGTGGTGATGCATATAGCGCAGGGCTGTCCAAAACCGGTCATTGAGTGCCACTGTCCTGCATGTTTTTGGATGTTTCCCTCCTCCAACACACCCCATTGAAATGATCCACTAATCAGGAAGCTCTGACGATGATCCTCATCATCAAATTTCGATGGCAATACGAAAAAGCCCACGAAAGCCCCACGCGTCTCCGTTCAGCTAAATCAACGTCCCTGATAGTGTAGTGCACAGGTGTCAAACTTAAGGCTCGGGGGCCAGATCTGGCCCGCCACATCCTTTTATGTGGCCCGCGAAAGCAAATCAAACTTTCATGATGCTTGCTAAAATCACTACCAAAATTTCAAATTCTCATTTGTAATTAATAAGAGTGATACTATAAGCATTTTTTGTGTGACACCTCATGACAGTAACTTAAATAATAGTCGAATGAACCGTCATTCTTGACTTGTTTATATGGTTTCAGTCATAACGGCCCTCCAAGAGAAACTGTAACTGAAATCTGGCCCACGACAAAAATGAATCTGACCCCCCCTGGTGTAGTGGTTCACTTCCCTGACTTCCACGCAGGCTGTGTATCTTTAATTCCCCACTCGGGGGTGGGGTTAAATCTGTGTCGCTTTAAGTGCCCTGTGATTGACAGGCATCCAACAAGCTTCGCTCCATCACATTTAAATCAAAGGTGCAGGGACTTCTTTGAATTTTTCTTGATTTACTTTGTTGTTAACCACTGTATGATTAAAAAACAAGTCGTCAGTCAAAAGAGGGGCGCCACTAAAGTAGAGTAATCCTCTCCATCAGCACACGGTCTAAAATCAAAATCCTTGGCCGGGAGCCCACCTCGTTTCAGTTTGGGACTCGCTAAACCGTATTAAGCGATGGTGCAGATAAGGATAGAACGCAATGTATATCAAATGAAGTATGGGGGCAAAGGCATGTGTTCAATGTTGCTTTCTAAGGCTTCAGGATGAAGAGGCAGATGGTCAGACATAACTTTTCGAAATACAAAGCGAGCAGAAAACAGCGCGGGCAGGTTGTTTGTCTGAGCATCAGCAACCCGACGAAGAAACTCTTTGTAGTGGTTCATGCTCCACTAAAGAGCACGGTGTGAAACGGTGCGCTGCACGCATTCAGAAGTTTTGGTTTCGTTTTTTTTTTTTTGCCAATGATGTTTGCAGCGTTTCTCATCTTAAAACCTGCGTCATGCAATGCACTATTAATCTGAGAACGATGACCTCAAATTCCCCCAGTGCATAGCGCGCCACCTTCCAGTTCAATATCCAAAATGTAAAACATTCATCAACAAATGGGCACATTTATTCAGTGGAAGAACGGCCCGGTGTGGTTTTATGACTAACCACACCAGTTAAATAATGTCGTTCAGACTCGTGCTGCCGTCCGGATGCATTGCCACAGGAAAGAAGGCTGACACACATCTATCAAATTGACGAGGCCACTCAGCAGTCCCCGAATGGCGCTGCAGCCCAATCTAATTCACAAACGCAGCGGTGATCGCATGAGCTGCTATTTAACCGAAGCCCCCACTTTTTTTTTTTTAATCAAAATATCACAAGAAGAAATACCCTGCATGAATGCAGTTCAAATAAAGGAGAGGGAACAAAAAGTGAAGGCCAGACACTGCGTCCCCTCTTAAACTCCTGTGGCGTGATCCGATCAAAGAGAGGAAGTAAACACAATGGAGGGGGGAGGGCGGAAAAAAAAACGCCTCAATGTGAGATGGATGTTTGATCAGGGCAGACATGTTTAACACCCCGACAACCACGCAGGAGAAAGTGGAAGGATGAGTGTGACGCGCCTCGATGGAAACGCTCGATTCTCTGCGGTTCTTAATGGCTGTGAAAGCATTGCGGTGTCGAAATAGGGCATCAAAAGCGTGACTTGGGCCGCTCCACATCAATCTGAGGAGAAGCGAACGCGGCGACCCGCAGACACTCACACCGAGGATAAGAACCGGTTGCTTGAATGAGCATGCGATGGGATTCGTTTCTGTAGGTCAGTGCTGTCGGGAAGGCGCAGTGGCTCCGCTAAAGTCACTTCCTCACTAGGTCAAAATGTTGCAGCCAGTCAAAGGACGTGGAAAGGGAGCATGAATTCAATCAATGTCCCCGGCAGATAGTCATTGGACACTTCATTAGGGACCCCTGCGCACGCAGCGGCTGTATTTTCGCCGCATGTTGCCGTCCCGTGCGCATGCCAGAGACTGCAAAGGATGCATTCACAAATCTGACATTGATCATCTTGAGTGATAAATCAACCGGCATGTTTTGATATGTTTAGTGGTGTGGTGTGGAAGCGCCCCGCATCGCATTCTGAGAGCCGTTTGAACATTTTGCCCTTAGCGTGGAGCGAATTCTGGAAGCAAATATTCCAAAACATCTTATGACAACCACAATTATAAACATTATTTGTCTGCAACTATTTTTTTTTGCAATGTGAACAATAAAGGTGACTATTTCAATTAACGCCACTCACTCGAAACGGATCATTCCTAGACTTATAAAAGCATTAAAATATTGCTTTTATTTTACAGTATTTTATTTTGATGCAGCTCTTGTCCTGAACATGTGCAAGTGTAGCTAATGCTTAGCTGTCACAACATTTCTGCACCTCCGAGGTACTGGTTTCACAGACTTAATGGAGATTTTCCCAAAAAGACTTCTCGCCCGCTGTTCACAAACTGTTGCCAAAACACTGGTTGGGCGCTCTCTCTCCTCTTAGCAGCTGCCTGCCTGATTTCAAAATCAATTAAGGCGGCAGAGCTCGGATGTTAAAATGATTTATCCGCTTTAAGGAGCGGCTCTTAGAAATATTACAAGAACTGTTAAGATTAAAGGATGGCGAGGGGGTGGGGGGGTTCTTTTCCCTGTGCCAACATCGGCTCTGCGGGCTCCGCCCTTCCCGAGGTCATGCTAGACTCGTGCAGGGCTTGAGAACACATCTTTGTCTCCAACACTATATGGACGAACAAAAGGCACAACCGTGTTTGTGTGCATAGGGGAGGGGGTTGCATAATGGCGATGAGGGAGGGCGTGATGTGACTGCAAGGCTGCGTGTGTAGAAGGTGGGCAGTGCTTGTCCTAATTATTCCATATGATGAATGAGCGTTCGCCTTTCATATAAAACACAAGCCATTAAATAATAGGCACCAATAGGATTTTAAAAAATAATAATCTCTTCTTTTGACCTTGATGTGTGATATGGACTTCTTTTCACTGTCACAACAAAATTGTCTGAAAAAGATTTTTGCACGGACTATATTTCCCTGTGTGCGGTGAGCCTGAGGGGGAGGAGCCAAATGCCACGTGCTCATAAGAGATAGTAATTAGCGCAACAATCGTTTCTCTGTAAAAAGCTAATGGCCTAATTGTGAGCTGCACATCTTCGTCCTTGCGATATTTTGATGATGGCTCGGCACAAGCATGTCGTGACACCAATTGAAGGAAAATGCATATGCAAAACAGTTATCGTCGTGCTTGCATGTAGTGAGAAAAAAAATGGAAGCGCTAAGCATGCAATTCATTCATAATTGGAACGTCCGGAAAAAAATGGCACATCTCATATTGCACAAATGCACTCGATCACAAAATAAAAGTCAATATGATTTGAGATGAAGTGTATTTACAAGTACAAGTGTGACCCTTTGGATCTCGATTGAGGTCGGATAAATAAAAATAAAAAAACAAGGCCACTGGAAATCTGTGCGGACCTACTTTTTTTTGCATACAGACGATCAATACAGGAAGCAAAATATGGACAGCTGTATCAATACAGTCCATTGCTCTGCCCCACTCACCACCCCCAATCTGAACAAATGATAGAAAACACAAATTCCCCAATCAAAACACGGATCGCGTCCGGAGGGCTTCCTAAAATATGTTTCCTACCGCAAATGCTAATCTTATTGATTCTAAAAGCTTGGGGATTACGAGGGGAGTAAAATATTTCCCGTAATCTCCCAAATCCATTTTCACAATCCACAAACTACACTCGCCTCATTGTGCTCAACGTGTGCAGCATACGCACAAAAACTCAAGTCAGATGACGCAACATCCACCGCCACTTCTCATCACCGGCCGCAAAAGGGAAAAGTGATTGAAATTAAATGAGAGACACAAGACGCCCGGATAAGCTTAGTTAAACGCTGATTAGAACCAGATGTGATTTGAAGTGAAGTGACCAAAGTGCTTTGAGAACAAACACGAGAATATGTGAAAAGCGTGTCGGCGCATTAGCACAAGCTAACACGTGCACAGATGTTCTGCTGGTAGGCGAAATTTCCCAAGGGTGGTGGTGGGGGGGGGGCAGGTGCTGTCACCCTCAAGCTGTGCATCATCAAATAGCCGCAGCCCTCGAGGCCTGAACGTAACAGATTTAATGTCGATACATGACGAATAGACGTCGAACAAGAACCAGGTTCACTGCAAGTGACAATGCTAACTGCGCTAGCGAAACATGAGCTCATAATCCGGTAGCTTTAACAACAACGTCTGGTTTCTACTCTTGTTTTGAATTGACCTCAACTCATTCACTCCCAAAGACGTTTTTAAACGTCTTTTCAGTCTTGGTCTACAATCGGCTGGTCCTGAAGGAGTTTTAACTTACCGTTATAGGAGCAGTGCTAAAGCGAATCTTCCTTGTTGCGGGGATGTCCTCTTTGTTCTCCTCCGGCAGACCAGGAATCTCAGTCATATCAGAGCCGGGGTCGTAGACGATATCTTCGTCGTCTCCATACAGCTCATCCTCGGGGTCAGTGCAACTTTCCCCCCAACCTTGGTAACACGCATCCCCATCGGCGTTAAAAATCACCCGCTCATTCCCGGTGTATTCCTCTTCAGGATCGTCCACCTGGTCTTTGGGAGAGTCTGGAGACGTGTCTTCTCTGGTCGGATCTTCTCGGCTTTCTCCGGACGGAGGAGTTTGTGCGGTCGGCGGCTCGGCAGTCGCATCCTCAAAAGTTTTTGGGCTAATGGCATCATTTGTCGTTGTTGACCCATCGTTATTCTCGATATATTGTCTCGTCGCTGGCTGGTTCTCGTCCTCATCACAGGAACCATTGACCTGACTTCCATTTGTAGTGGCGTTGGATAATTGCCTCTTATCTGCTTTATCTCGGGCTTCCTTGTCTCGTAGGATTAGCTTGCGCTCCGCAGTCTCGGCCCCGCCGTGACTCGGACTCAGAAGGTCATCGGCGGACAAAGACGAAGGGAACTTCCCGCCTATCCTGCCGCGGTAAGTTCCACGCACTGGAGATTGTCGCGGGTCGTCCTCACTAACATCGCGGTGGAATCCATCCGGTGAGTACAAGGCCCGTCTGCTGACTCCCCTGAACGGCGTACCCTGGTTGTGTTGCTCGGCGTTTTCAAAAACGGCACTCAGTTGGCTAACGGTCGGCGACGACGCCTCCGTTCTGGAGCACAGCGAGTCCAACGAGTCGGTACTGCCTCTGTTGGACTTGGCGCCCCGCCAGTCGTCCAGGTGCTCGTGGGAACCCCTTTTATCGCGGCCGTAGGGGTAGACGGGCGATTGGGACTGGTCACGTGAATGCTGTTCAAATAACTTCCTGGTTTCCGAGAATTTTGCTCCCGCGCCGCCTACCCTTTCAGCCGACGAGGAATGCTGGAGTTTTATCACCAGTCCATCGGCCTTGTTGATGAAATTGGTTGGCTTGACCAGCTTTTGGGGCGAGGCGTCATCTTGACCCCTCGACTTGACAGACGCACTTTCTGAGCCCATCTGCATGAACATGTCTTTAATGCGGCTGACGTGTGTGCCATACTGACGACCCCTCGGTTGTTTCCCCCGTTCGAGGTCCTTGGCTTTGGAGTTTCCATCTATTTGAGGCTGGTCAAAGGCCTTCTTGAGGGCCTGAAACTCAGCCCTGTAGGCATTGCGGTGCGGGGAGGCACTCCGGAGGCTGGTCCTCTCCCCCGTGGCCTCCGTCTTCAGCATTATGTCGTCTTCGGATTGAGCGCTGGCGTCAGCATCGCCGTGGCCTCATTAGAACTGAGCATTCGGTTTGACCTATTGCAGGGCTGCCAAATCCTCTCCAATCGATACCGTTTTAGAATCCTTTCGGGCCTGCTCACACCTGCAGAGACAGAGAAATTCCATCAGGCTACATCATCATCATTTATGGAAGACATTCCAACCATATCTTCATGGCAAACTGCACACAACAAACAATGACGTGGCACCGCCGGGAGGTGACGCTCAATCACTGACTGTTTTGCTTCTGTAAACCGGTGCTGGGGGGAACAGAGTGCACGGGGCATTACTGGACCGATGATCGGGTCTACCACGCCGTCCGAAAAACAGATTGATGACTCATTGAAACCTAAAACGCATTTATTGTCTATTTAAACCATTGTTTATTATCACATCACTATCTTGAACATTTACACACATAGACACACGCACATGAAATGCCACCAGATCTTTTTTGTTTTTTTTTGGAGGAATGGAAGTCAATTGTAGTTAAATATTCCATACTACCACCCATTAATGTTTAATCCTGCTATCATTGCATTCCGAGAGACGGGATGGGCATACAATGCATACCCACCCAGGGATAAGGCGTGCAGCAGCAGCGTGGTCTGAAATCCAAATGCGCTGATATAATATTCATTGTTTACCACGCCGGACCACGCCGCGTGCAATGTTCAGTGCAAAAAAAAAAGTGAATCTTGTTCAAATGCAAATAACACTCCCGGTTTGCGCAGCTTTGGGGCATTGCGGGGTTGAAAGTCAAATCGCTCCATCGGATGATCATTTTAGATGCACACGCCGCATCGCTGCAATAAGATAGCTCGGGTTACCTTCATGCGTCTGTACTAGCGAAGCGAGATAAGCCACAACACCGAAGACCGTCAAAATAAGTTGAACGCGTAAACACGACGCCTCGGAGTCAGAAAAAAACAAGAGTCCCACTTACATTCGTGGCTTCGGTTCCGTTTTGATGATGCACAAGAAGTGAAACCCACGCTCGGTGGAAGCTAAAGCAAAACACTGGCGCTCTCCCTGCAGAAACCTTTCGAAAGGCGCGTTTTCGATCCAAGCGCTTGTTGGAAGAGTCCCGGTACGGAATGGCCACCGCGGAGCCGTGTGCGAGGATGCACACTGGACTGGAGCGGCTACAGCGCCATTGCAGGCGGCGGCTGATGTTGCCGCTTTCACCACCGGGGTACCGGCGCAGCTTGGGCGCGCATCTTGCCGTAGCCTCTCGGCGGCAGCGTCCCAAATCTTAAATCGGCGTTAGAGCAAAGTGAGCGCACCTATCTTACAACCGGAGCCTTTTTGTGCGATGCAAACGACTGTTCGAACCTAGAGAGCTGGAATGGTTTGATCCGATAAGCTGCTGCTGCTGCTGCTGCTGCTGCTGCTGCTGCTGCTGCTTGGTGGTGGGTTGCAGTCTGGCACAAATAGCAGCACGCAGCTCCTGCAACTTCACACGCTGCTTGCTGCACATCATCACGAATGGGTGGGGGGTAAACGGGGTCGTGGGCTGAGTGGGGAAAATTGTAGGTTTGCCCAAAAACTCTCCAGATCGGTGACTGAGGGAGAATGGTGATGCAAAAAACAATGGCAAAGAGCCATCAAGTGAAGAGTTTTTATTATCTATGTGAGATATTTTTATGTGAGTGAGATAAAAACCTATCCAAGCTGACTTGTATGTAAACCATTTACAATCACCATCTACACTCGCATTTACACCTATTGACAATTTAGAATCTTCACCTGACATGCCTGTTTTGTTCATGTGCATGTGAAGAACATAGGAATTCCACACAGTGGGCTCAAGCCCAGATTCCAAGCCGGGACCTCTCGCCTGAGAGGCTAAAGACTAGCCTGTTAATGTGGCCCATTTCTGAGACATTAAACACAAATTCTAAATCAAGGCCCACGTTACATGTTCTTCACATCCTTGTGGGTGCTTTTGACTGTTGACATTCTACATGCTGGTTGCTGGTGTGAAGATGTTGCTTAGCAACTTAAAAATAATCCTGAGGGTAAGAGAAGAGAATGGCAAGGCGCTGCCAATGGAAGTGAATCAGCCCGGTGAAGTGAGGAAGCATCAAGTGTGTGTGTGTGCCATATGCATGTGTTAGCTTGATCAAATGGGGCATGTTGTGGTAATTAACTGCACGGGAGCACGGGGGCTCAATGAATGGCCCCCGAAGCTCTGACGGGGAGCCGCCGGGGCCAAAAACACACGGCCATCTGTCCGCTGGGTCATTCTCTGCAGGGGGTCTGAACAGTTTGTTGTTGATCAAGGCTCATCCAGCCACATTTTAGGGGTCTAACCATTGAGGGTACGCGTACATTGCTACAGAGTTTTAAAAAAAGGAACATTTCACCTCGTCATGATCAATAAAAATAAACCAAATCACATGGTTCAGAACGCATACATGTATGCAACCCAAAGCATCACGCCATATTGCATAATTGCCCACTTGCATTCAATTTTCATAATTTTATGGCAGGTTTGGATCTGAACTAAAGGGAATATTGTGGGGAAAACTACATATAATCTTATAGTTGATGCAGATGTGCCTGAAGCCGTTGAACATTATTGGAGATAACCTAAATAACAGCTAATTGGATGCTCAATAAGAACTACTTTGTAATGTTGCGGTGATGGCATGTCATCATCATCATTGATTTGTCGTCTGTTTTAATCTTGCAGAATAAATCCCCAAATTCCACAACCCAATCTTTGGAGTGTGGAATAATAATTTTAAAAAAGTTTACGTGTGCATCCCAATGCGTTGATTTGGAGGTTAAATGAGTAGATAAATTGCCTTTTTTTACGTACCTTTCAAAGCACTGAATAACACAACGGTTGAGTGAAATAGTGAAAGAGTTTCCCCACATTTGCTGAGCGAGTGTCGTCTAGAAATTCACTTCCGTTTTAAGAGACAACTATCTTTTTCCACGCAGACGTTGAGCCAGTGAGAAGCCCTGCTTGTGTTGCTCCAGCCAAGGAAGGAGGCGGAGGAGGAGGGAATGCTGCAGGATGCTTTTTTTTTTTTTTTTTTTTGAATCATGGCTGTTAAATCCTCTGGCGACTCGGAGACAAACATCTAGCTTCACGTGAGACTTACAAGGAGGATGACGAGCACCATGTCCTACGCGGTCGTCGCCGTGTGGCTCGCCACGGGTATGTAACGATGAAGCTAGCAAATGTCGGACGTTTCATGCGTGTCCATGACAGTTAGCTAAGCGAGATAGCTCCTTAGTTAGCCTTGCGTATTAGCCACAGTGAAGGAGTCATGGAGAAAAAAAATTGCACTTTTCGGTGGAATGTCTTAAACGCTCAAGCCTTCAAAGCTGTTTTGAACGTGTGTCTTCAACGTGGAGTGTTAAGCGTTTTTCTTTGCGTCACGTCATTCATCTTAATTTGCCATTCGTGTTTATGTATGTTGACGTGCCTGTTTTGATTGTCTCTCATCATTTTCATGGTCATTAATAGCATGCTTTGTTTGGATATGTTTTTCCAGTCTAAAAATTCTTTGTAGTTCCCATAGGCTTTTCTTTTAAAACCAGGACATTTATGAGCAATACACGCTGTTAGTGAATTTGGCAGTTATTCATAAATGTGGGTACACCGTATAACCCAGTTTTCAAGTAGACCAGACAAATTTCACGTAACCCAAAAAAATTTTGGCACACCACAAAACAAAAATGTCACAGTAAACGTGTAGCTCCAGTTAATCACTATTTGCGGGATAGTGACAAGGCCTTACTGCGAAAAGCCACTCCAAAATTGCCGATACATTCCACAAGATCATGGACGGACTACATTTTTTTCCCCGAATGAAGCTCTTCAACTGCCGCTTGGTATCAGATAGTGACAAAAACATCCAATTTTGGAGTTTATCATCAAATAATGAAGGGTGTTTTTTTTTAATCTGAAATGTTTGTAAACTGGCAAATTTCCCACAGCACACCTGATAATCAATCATGACATAAATAGCAATCGGTGGTATACAGTGACCTCATTTTGTAACTTCAACTTTTTTTTAGTCAGACATCCTAAATAAATTGAGACAAACTAAACTACAAGATTATTGTAGACACTTTCAGAAGACTCCTGTCATCGTACTTAAGTCGTAAACCAGACGGTGGTAAAAGTTTGGACGATATCTCTTTTAAATGTTGGACATCTATTAATATTGACATAGACACACAAAATCTCCAAATGGACACTGAATGACACTCTTGATCCATTGATCCTCTAGTTTACATTGTGCATGGCAGCAATGCAACACACGTGGCTTTGCATGAAGGAAATATCCGCAAGGAGAGAACCGTTGGCTGGAAGCAGAGAACAGCCTTGTACAGAGATGGTGAGTGGGTGTGTGCAGTGGTGCACTTCATGTGTTGACCCGCTGTACACTCGCCCCCCCCCACCCCCTTTACCCCCTCTTCGCAGTCATAACACAATGCTCAACTGGTTCCCCCTTTAATACTGTCATGAATGTTGTCACTTGTTTTGCCGTCCCAACGCGTTGGCGTTCTTGCTCTAACAGTGCTTCACTCAGTTAAACTTGCCCCCCTGTAGAAACCAAGTTTTACTGCTGAAGTGACATAGAAAACCAATTCTACCATTCCAACCGCACACCGTTGGGCAAATTTCACGACATTATTTCAGCTTACCTTTTCCAAGGAAAGATAAAGCGCTTGTAGGTTGAACTGTTGTCCGCTTCTACCATCATCGTCGTGCTTGCGTAGACGCTCGCGACTTTCACTTCCAGGTTGTGTGCTCACAGGCAATCAGCACAGGCGCAGTGCCAATGAATTTGTGTCTGAACAGTAGCCATCGTTGTTTTCCTATGCTCCTCAGCTGCACACCAAAGAAGCACATGCATTCCTCCCGACTGGAGCGCCATGCACACATGAAGCTGAAAGCTATCCCTCCCTTTTTTTTCCCCCCTGGTACATCAGCTAGCTAGAGGCCCATCTGCTACTTTGGGTTTCCGCACAGATTTTTCACTGGGGCCTCACACACCAGAGACTCGCGCTTGGACAAGGTTGGGCCAGGAAAGTGCAAGACCAAGTTACCTATTTCCAAAATCCCCAGAAGGCTTGGTTAGTCATTTATGGACATAAGTTTTAACTCATTCCCTGCCAGACATTTTAGAGCATTTTAACATTTTTCAGAAAGCAGAAGTGACAAGTATACTTGTCAACA
Source organism: Hippocampus zosterae (assembly GCF_025434085.1). Classification (NCBI taxonomy): domain Eukaryota; kingdom Metazoa; phylum Chordata; class Actinopteri; order Syngnathiformes; family Syngnathidae; genus Hippocampus; species Hippocampus zosterae. The sequence continues at coordinate 19,888,150 of NC_067457.1, forward strand.
GGCAGTCAATAACGACCAATGTGATGTTTTTAGACATTGAATGAAATTAATGGGTCACGGTGTGTATGTGAGCTGCGGAATGGAGATTTTCTGTCCATTCCGAAACATTTGTCTTTCAATGCATTAGTCTTGCTCTTAAAGCAGACGGCTCCGTCTGAATTGGCCTGTTATGCATTAACCGGGAATGGGTGAAGTATTACGAACAGTAGGAACTGGAGGTCAGCATCTCGAGAGGGCTCGGCCAGGAGTCGGAATGCCACAAATAGGCAGATTTGATATCGTTTGGGGAGACTCAATCAGATCATAATCAGAATCATCTTTATTGGCCAAGTATGTAGAACACGCAAGGAATTTGTCTCCGGTATAACACGCTGCACTAGTATCATCGTAAAAAACAAAATCATTGAACCATTTTAGAGTAACCAGTAGTTTTGTAGTACCATTTTGTGGTGCAAGAAGAGTGACTATGTCAGTGACTGTTTACGGAGTTAATGGCTAGAGGGAAGAAGCTGTTTAAGTGTCTACTGGATTTGGTGCGCATGGATCTGTAGCGTTTGCCTGAGGGGAGTGGCTGAAAAAGGTGGTGGGCAGGGTGCGGGGGATCCAGGAGGACTATCAAGGTAAATTACCCAATGATAGTCCACCACACGACCTGAATGCCCAAGACTAAGCTACTGGAGAGAGTGGTAGTACCCAGTCCATATTCCCCCCGCCTCTTTCTTTGATATTACATGATACTTTTTTTGTGCTCACTTGTACATCTTGCGTCACGACAAGGTTCCACCATGCTGAATTTTGGCTGCCAGCACTTGACCGTGAGTGCAAGCTGGAGGCCCTTCGTGCTTTTGTCTGCTAAAGAAGTGCCGAGGCCCAAAAGGGGAGCATAGTAGACCAGAATGTCTTTTTGTCGAGGGCACCAACCAACCACTGTGCGAGTTTTTAATTCTCGGGCGCGATTGTAATGTCACGGCGGCCTTTGTTGCTCTCGTAAGAGGATTTGTCTCGCTCAGTTCCCACTTGCCGTCCTTGGAGCTTGGAGAGATAGAATCACCAGCCGCGACATTAGGTACACTTGGGTCGTAATAATAATACAATGATATTGACAACATCAGAGGTATTATTTTTGCAACAGGATTGTGTTTGTAGTTTGCAGTGATTTGTGGCCCTTGGGTTTCTTGCTCAGTTCAGATCTTTGGTGACCGTCAAAAGCAAAATAAGAGCGTTTCCTCACAAATCTGGCATCATTGTCTATAAGTAACACTATGTCAAGCGTCGACTACAGGGCCATTGATCGTAGCCAGCTGTGACTGAGCCCTCAGGGACTTCAGACAACTGGCCAGGTCAACGTCTGTGTCAGATGTTTGACATGCACGTTTAGGCTTTGGACTTCTAACAGTTCCACGTGTCATTGTGTCCCTCTTCAATAAGCCAAACTGTAACAGTGAGCCCTAATCTTTTTTTTTTCAATGCCGATTTCCTATTTCATGGATATGGATTAAAAGCTAAATCCTCTATTACGTTCCTCATTAGATTATCATTGGGAGCTTCAGTCAGTGCATAAGGAGAGCGGGTTGAACGGTCCCATTCATGTGCGATCGTGGCGCTTCGGTTAGCAGTGTCAGTTTGATACTGATGGGGAGTGGATAAAAATATATTTTGAAATAACAGTGCCAGTGGGAAGGAGACACACATATATTTGTAGTGTATGCGTGCCGTGCTGGTGTCCACAAGCAAACGTTTTCTCTTCCCACTACTGTTTTTTCTTCTCCCCTCCCATCCCCTTCCATATGCACTCAATCTCCCATGGCGATGAAAGAAAGAATGGCCACCCACCATTCGAGAGAAAAAAGGGCAAAAAGAGAGGGGAAAAAAATAATGTACGAAGATAAGGGGGGAGGAGGGTGGCCTTGGAAAGAGCAAAGAGGGCCAGCTTGAAAAAAAAATCCACAAGGCTGCGAATAACCTCTAGTATTGAATGCTGTCCGCTTTTTATGTTACGTTTGCATTAAAAATTGAGTGGGTCAAACACAAAAACAACACATACCGTTCTAGTTGTTCGAACAGAATTCTTATGCAATGAATTGAGTACAGTATTCCTTTTCGTGAAGAAGAGTAAAGTCTAGAAACGCTATGAGGGTGTGATAAATGTGACACATTTGAACTTATTATGAATATTTAACACTAAAATAGTACAGCACTATGGATTATTCCGTTTATTATAGACTGTACTGTATATAACCACTCTTACCATCGCAAGTTCTGTATAGAAGCTAGCAAGTGGCAGCTAATTCGTGGCTAATACTGCCAGAACTGAGTTTTTGTGTGACTTTAGAGGGTTACTTCAAAGAATAATTCTTTGGAATAGTACACAATTTGGGAGTACCTGTGATTTTAAAGTAACAAAAGGAGGAAAGGTCAGCAGCTAAAAAAAAGTTAACACTTAAATGAAGATTGAAAGACGCGACTCTGAAAAGTACTGCTAGCACAGAGCTAATGCTAACATCATCAGAGGGGAAGTATCGTAGTTAAATCTGGGGTGGTTATCGGAATGGCAGTGGCACTATTTATCTTTAGTACAAATTAGTAGACCAAAAAGAAGATTTTACAGCACATTCAAGGGACTAGCTGAACATATTGTTGCTGTTGTGATTGTAATACTGTCCATGCAAACTCTGTTTCAGTGATCACCATCTTGTCCCGGTCGCACGCGGAGCGTAACGTCTACCCCTCTGCGGGCGTGCTGTTCGTCCATGTCTTAGAAAGAGAGTACTTCAAAGGGGAGTTTACCCTCTACCCCAAATCAGGTACAACGCTGTCAAATATTGTGATTTAGTGCGCAGCCATATTTGACTGTATGGGCAGGTTGTTGAAAGTCACGCTCTGGCGGAGGCAGGCGCTTTACTGGCATCACTTCACATTCGGTGCTGTAGATCTCAATGAGCGTTATTGAGGTGGTGTTGAAACCCCGTCAGGACATGGGAGTGGATGTAATGAACGCTCCTTTTCTTTCAGGTGACGCCACCAACGACCCCATCACTTTTAACACCAACCTCCTGGGGTACCCAGACCGACCCGGCTGGCTGCGCTACATCCAGCGCACTCCCAATGGTGACGGAGTTCTCTACGGTTCCCCCACCTCTGAGCATGTGGGCAAGGCCACCATCATAGAGGTGTGTCAACAGTGTAAAACGGGGAAAATAACATGTTCATATATTTCATCGAGTGGTACCTTGAATTAACTTCAAATGTATTTAAAGCAGGTGGAGGGGTAATTTTGTTGTTGTTGCTTAAAGGGGTTCCCATCATGTAATTTCTCCTATTGTGGGCTGGCCCATGGTAAATGTTATATATAAGGTATATCGTAAAAGACATTTTAGAATAAATCATATCTTATTGTGATCTACTTTTATGATGCAAAAAGGCATAAAAACCTTAGCAGTTGAAGAAAATAATCCCTCCTGACCACAATATGAGAAATTGTCATGTTGTTCAACTCTGTTGATTGTCTTTAATTAGCAGCACGGTACAGTGTTATAGTTTCGGTTTCCAGGCTTAATTCCATTATCTTATGCTTTTTTTTTTTTTTTTTTACTGTTGAAATTCTTTTCCCAAAAGGATGAGCGGTCCCAGCATGTGCCTCCAATCTAGCGTGCTGGCTCGCTGTGCCGGCCTCCGCAGCTCAGCCCGCGCCAGAGAATTGCCGTATAAACCACACTCATGATCTGATCTTAAATGCCACCCCCCCACCCCACCCCTTGTGTGTTGCAGATTACCGCCTATAACCGACGCACTTTCGAGACAGCACGGAACAACTTGGTCATAAATGTCATGGCCACCGAGGGTATGCACCAGTGTGAGAGCTTAGCACCCGCACACACTCAAACAGCAGATCCCCGATTAAATCCTGAGGGCTAAATCACTTCTGGAATGGTGTAATGGGCTCCTCTAAAGAAAATAAAAAAATAGAATGAGGTTATGTAAATGTTTTAAATAATAATTGAAGTCTTTTCAGCTGGGCACGGTCTACTTTGACAGAGAGCCAATTTACTGCATCATTTCATGTACCAAACACATTAGTTGTGTCGACTGTCGTTCCATAAACTACAGTTCGATGACATGACACCCGTGTCATTGACCACTCAAATCCAAGAATTATCATTGCTCCTCCTATACTGTATAGTGATGTCATCAACCATCTGGACCAAAAGGAATCGGACAGCAGCGTGCGACGAGACCTCCTCGTCAGGACCAATGATGTCAGCCAAACTAGCGTAGCGCAGCTTTCTGGATTAACATCTGCCCTCATTCCCTTCACTGGTCTCTTCATCCCACCGTAGAGTTCCCGCTGCCCTACCAGGCAGAGTTTTACATCAAAAACATGAACGTTGAGGAGATGCTGGCCAGCGAGGTGCTGGGAGATTTTCTGGGAGCCGTGAAGAACGTGTGGCAACCCGAGCGCCTCAATGCCATCAACATCACCTCGGCGTTAGACCGCGGAGGACGTGTACCGCTGCCTATTAATAACCTGAAGGAAGGGTAAGGATGTAGGAAGAAGGAACATTGACAAAAATAAAGTCCATGTGAGCTGGACATCAAAGAATCATCCATCCAATATGAGAAGGATGTCATGTTTGTTAAATGTTTATTTTTTTCCTATAGCGTGTACGTGATGGTCGGCGCTGATGTCCCCTTCTCGTCATGCCTGCGCGAGGTGGAGAGCCCCCACAACCAACTGCGCTGTAGTCAGGAGATGGAGCCCGTCATCAGCTGTGACAAGAAGTTCCGAGCGCAGTTTCACATCGACTGGTGTAAAATCTCTCTGGTAAGATGACAAGATTCGTTCACTCAAATCAAACTTTTCAAAACATGACAGACTACCTAATGACCTGACCGTAACCGCCGTCATCAGTGGACGTTGCTAAAAGTAAGCAACCTATTTTGACAAGGGGTAGAAATTACAGCGCGGTACTTTTTTCACATGGAGGGAGTGCAAGTATAAAAAAAAAGTCATCAGAAAAATAGTCCCGCCATGAAATATTCAAATTGTGCTTCTTCCCACCCCTCCACATCACATGACATCATTTATTCCAAACTGTTTAGCGGACCCTCGCTCAAGGACCCCAGTTCAAAAAGCCTTGAAGCTCATCTTTTCAGCTTTTCCACTGACACGCTTACTTTTCTGCTCTAGGTTGACATCAACAAAGTAATCCCGGTATACGTCAAGCGTCCTGAGCCGGGTCCCGGGGTTCTGCCTGAATTCGGGGAGTACAACCCCCCGTCAGAGTCCCTGAAGAGCCGAGACTACTTCACGGACTTCATCGTGACGCTGGCTGTTCCTTCGGCGGTGGCGCTCGCTCTCCTCTTCATGCTAGGCTATACCATGTGCTGCCGAAGGGAAGGCGTGTATGTATGCTTGGTCTTACAGTGAACTGAGCCTTACTGCCAATCGCGAAAATCTGGAAGGGATTGAGCCGCTAAAAAGCATTATAATTGCTAATGGATGGCTCCAAAGGACTATATTTGTGTCAATGAAACTCCCCCGCTCACTCCAACATTGTTCTTTGATACCACAAGATGGTGCCAAAGTGAATTTTTTTTTGGTCTGATTGCTATTCCTCAATAGGAACTTGAGCAAAGTTCTTAGGCACCAAGATGCCACACGATAGCAGCAAAGCAATGTTTTATTAATAATACCAAGATGCCACGAGGTGGCGCTGAAGTACCGCTTATTTTGGCCTCTGCTCAAAACCAAATTGGGAATTTTTCGCTCATTTTCACAAAATCCCGAACTGTTAAGTATTTGCTGGTTGATTGCTCTTGTTAGTGAAGACTTTTTGAATGGTGATGAGTGCAGAGACGTTAGCAGCACACTAGCACTAATCTGGACCAAAACGGCAGCTTTTCATCACCGTCCATCTGTTGCCACGGCAATGACCTCTCATCTACTGTAAGCCATGTCACCTTTTCCAGGCTTGAGAGCCCCCCCACCCCGTCCCAATGTCACCTCACCAATGTGTCCGTTTGAGTGCAGTTGTGTCCGTTAGGACTGCCGGTGGTATTTAATTCATTCCATCTTTGTTTTGATTCTAGGAAAAAAAGAAACATGCAAACATCAGCGTAAGTGTTTTGCCTCTTCGATGTTTCTTTCCCTCCCTTTCTCTCTTTCCTCCATGTTGATTTTTCCATCACCGTTCTTGTATTCATCAGTGTGTCAGGGTCCATTCATCCATGAGGGCTGCTCCAAAATGTAGGCACGATATTAGATGACCTCAATGTGTAAAGGCGCCTTTGATGCGTTTCGCCGCTATTCATGGAGGACAGCCACCGTGCCCTGTTTTATATCGTGTATCCCAAAAGATAGTGGTAAAGCTCTAATTTTGTCTAAATTAAGATCCTCGCCCCACAGAGTTTCTCAGCACCAGTTTTACTCCGCAAGATCGTTTTACATACATGTCGATCTCAATTACAACATTTACAATCCTGTATAGTTCAGTCACTTCACTTGGAAACGGTGACTCGGTTCACGACAAAGTGAAACATTTACTGGCTTGATTGATTCAAAATATTGCATTAAAAAAATCATAAGGACATCAACCCTTTAACCGTCAAGATACCAAAATTGCAACATTTCGCGTATGCCTTTACCTTCAATGGAATATATATTTTTTTATGAATATAGGCCTGATACAAGAGGTAGACAACAATAACGGACTGTTATGTGTTGAATTTTGGCCCGTCTAGCATTCAGCTGGTCCACCACAGCTCCATCCAGAAATCCACCAAAGAGATGCGCAACATGTCAAAGAACCGGGAAATCTCCTGGCCGCTCTCCACACTGCCCGTCTTCAACCCGGTCAGCGGCGAGGTGGTGCCGCCCATCCATCCCGACACCTACGAGACCACCAGCATGCCTCTCATGCAGACACAGACGTGAGTACAGAAAACCTCATCTTGTTTTTCTTTTCTTTTCAACGTAGAAGCACGGCTTAAGAGCTTCGAGCTGTCCCGTGATTTGTCCATAATGCGCTTGGTGCAGAGAACTATGCGATTACATTTCGGCATGCCATTTGAGGTTTATTCCCACTCACCAAATATCTTTGACTGCAGGAACCTGCAAAACCAGATTACCATACCACAACAACAATCAGGTTTGTTTGCATTACCTTTGTTTAGGTTCATGAGCATGCCTAGGCAGGCCACCACCTGCTTCTTTAAAACAATTTTAAAAACATAGATGTCGGTTGAGTACTTTCCAAATGTTCCATGTATGGCGATCATTCTCAAACCTTCATCCGTTGAAGAAAACGATACATTTTAATTTTGGTCATGATGGTGGTATTAATCTAAGAAGAAAAAAGAAATTGAGCAGCCCTGGAATCAGACAACTGTAGTGTGAGAGCGCCCCCTGCAGTCTGCATGGTCCACTAACGCCCTTTTCTTTTTCACTGCTAACAAAGGAGATAGTTATGTCATGTCGACATTTCGAAGGTTGGAGGTAGGCAAATGTTATCAACCAAAGAGTCCAAATGATTCATAATTCATGAATGTTCTCGTAACTTTGGACTAATAGTACAAAATGAATGAAATTAACCATCTTTTCTCTCGATCTTTGTAGGTAAATGGTATTCCTGAGGAGAGGAAGGTGGCCGAAGCACTCAATTTGTGATCTGACTGAAGGTAGCTAGTCAACAAACAAAACCAAAAAGTCAAGAGCGTGTCACCGATCGGCTCGACTACTTTCTTCACTTTGCGCGTGCGCAGAAAGCACAGAGTATTACATGTACGCTTGAATTTTAAATAATTCAATACTGTACACAGGACAGTAACTTTTAGCATGAGACTACTCCCAAAAAACAAAAGGGGAGGTGGTCTTGAGTTTTGATCAGAAGAGCAACTTGTTGGCCCATTTTCAATTCCAGTCCTGTCGAACACAATGGTGAAAATGGGAAGCAGAAGGCTCGCGTTTGTTTGTTCAGTCAATGTGGACGGAGAGTTGAGAGGCCGCTTCAGTGCTGAATGAGAAGAAGAACAAATGCACCTTTTGTTGTTGTTGTTGTTAGTGTTCTTAATAAATGTGTACAACCCATCCCCTTTTGCAATGTCAAGTTTTTTAAAGTTTTCCTTTCTACAAACTGAGAAAAGGGGCGTGGCCTGAGGCTGGAGATGTCCATACAAATGTACTGTATAGTTGTACGATGTACCATAATAACCAATTAATGCTGCGCTGTGTGTGTCACTAACCCTAAACAAATAACCTTGTCATAAATGCCGTAATTCCGAACTACCATTCTCTCCTGACTGACTTTCTTCGGACACAGCAATAAACTAATGGCCGTTTTTTTTGCATGCACACAAATGTGTTTATATTTTGGAGGTTAAAAATAAGGAATGCCAAAACCCCTCACTAATAAGAGCAGCTCGTACTCGTGTTTGGTTCTAATGGGACATACCGTACAGTATTAGGACTAAAACGCAGGTTGCAAAACGAAGGTCCAGAGTTCATCTGTTTTCCCGATCGGCTTTGTCCTCACAAGAGGTGGGGGTGCTGGAGCCTGTCTCCAACCGAACTACGATCCGAGCTCACACTCACACCTTGGGAGGATTTAGAGCAGGTGTCACCAACATTTTTGAGGGTGAGAGCAACTTCATGTGTACCGATTGTGTGAAGGGCTACCAAATTGATACACGTCTGAAATAACATATTTGTCCAAAATACCTTCAATAATATGAGGATGGGTTATTTTTAATACTTGATGATTTAAATTGTCAGACTTTGATCGTGTTTCGAAATGTCTCACAGTACTGCCAATGTTTGCATTTTTAAATCATAATTTCTACTAGCAAATCACAATGTCCAGGCACTGGCGGGCTACTCAAGTGGTCTTCACGGGCTACCTGGTGCCCGCGGGCACCATGTTGGTGACCACTGATTTAGAGTGTTCCATTAACCTACCACGCGTGTTTTTGGAATGTGGGAGGAAATCAAAGTGCCCGGAGAAAACCCACGCAGGCCTGGAGAAAACATGCAAACTCCACACAGGGAGGCCGGAACTGGAATCAAACCCTGCAATCGTATATTTTTTTCATCGCTGCGTACGGTCATTGATAAAAGCATGATGTGCGCATGCGCAGTAAACCGTTGTACGGGTTTTCGTTGCTTTGTAAGGTGAATCGTCATCATAAGGGCAGCTATTAGCCGAGGTTGACACTAAATTAGGGCATATCTTGAAGAACCACAGATTTCAAGGGCAGGTGATCCACTGAGCTGGTGGAAATACATAGTTTCCGTCTACCCCCGTTTGATCAAAGTAATGGAGAGTACATTTTAGCAACATCTGTCCCGCCAGAGAGGGTGTTCACAAAGACTGGACAAATAATTACTGAGAGGAGGAGCTGGATCAGCCCGTCCAAGTTGTAGTTTAATTTTGTTGCTCGTTTGTTGTTTGGAACCTTTTTAATGTTCAATAAAATTAGTAAAAGGATATGGCATCTTTGCTTGGTAATTATTGCTATTTGCCTTCAGTAGAGTGCAATATTTAGTTCACCAAGTCATTGATCAAAATGTATGCTAAATTTGTCATAAATATTTAAAAGAAAAGCTAAAGTTAAAGGAGCCGTTTGCTTAAAAGCGCCGGCTCTTTTCACTGAGCCGATCCAAATGAATCGGATCACCGAAAATCCCATCACTACTGTACTTCATCAATTCCCTCACCACCCCTGACTGCAATTCATCTGCAAGCCAACCTTCTTCTTCTGCTGCTTGTTCAACGACGCTTTGCATACTAGCGTCACCCGGTGACCCGCCACGATCACTGCTTTGGCTAACCTGGAAATTGTTTTTGTAATTTTTTGAAAGGATTATTCTGATGAATCAAGTGGTTTTGTTTTCGAAAAACGAATACGCTACGTCACGAGTCTTCCGTCTGAGACCTTTTCAACTTAAAGGTTTTTGTTTACATTTCAAAATGTATGTTACCGCATTTTCGCACGCACAGCTTTAAACATTAACCATACATTCCCGAAGGGACTTATGACTTCTCATATGCTTCAGACGGTGTTAGTGTGAATTGTATGAGCGACCGTGAGCATGTTGCTGGACGTTGTCCTTTGGGTTGCTTTCGCGTCCACCTGGGCCTTCGGTCAAACCGACACTATTACTTCGGATTTAACATACGTTGCTGCTGTCTACGAACACCGCGTGATCCTCAATCCGGACCCTCATATCCCCCTTTCTCGGCTGGATGCCCTGCAACACATGCGCAAGAACCTGGCCGTATACGAGGAACAAGCCGACCTGGCTGCCCGGCAGGTGCTGCATTTTATTTTCAAGATTTTATGTATTTTATTGTTTCACTCTGTTCTTACTGGCCATACAGAATGGACGATAAAGCATCTTGCTTATTTATTTATACTCTTGAAGTACAAGCACGTAACTCAATCTCGTAACATCGGGGAGAACACGCGTCACTTTCTGTTCCTTCACCGAAAGCTGTCCGACGTGCAACATCAACTCAATCTAAAAATCCTATTGGTACAATTATTATTCACAGAGTTTGTCAAAGGGCAATTTTACTTAACGTATATTTTATGAGGTGGCAAAATGTGTGTAGTAAAGTAAATATAATTTTTGAAAAAAATGTTTTTAAAAAACAAGTTTTACAGTCCTCTTCTGACAATCACTTTTTCTGCTGATCGTTAAGATAAACTTTAACCAAAATGCACCCTTACATTAATTTTATTGTAGGTTAGCCATCTATACTGTACTGTACACCCTGGTACATGAGTACAATAATGAGCATATCCTTGATGAAAACTACCCAGTCAGCAAAATTGGTCTGGCCCACCTCTGGGACAGACACGGCATGTGCACTCGGCCCACATACTTCAATGAATGACGACCTGCATTGGCCCACGTCTGGCATTCATGATGTGGGCCGCATTCGGCCCAGATCTGAGCCGCATTGTAAAACCATATCTGGCCCTACAACTACCCTGAACAGTAAGGCGTTTTTTGACAAAAAAACGACCATGTACAGCAAGGCGTTTTAGCCGGAAAAAAAACGACCATGAACTGTAAGGCGTTTTTAGCCGAAAAAAAATGACCACCTATAGTAAGGCGTTTTTAGCAGGAAAAAAAAGAGCATGTATAGTAAGGCGTTTTTAGACGAAAAAAACGACCATGTGTAGAAAGGTGTTTTGAGCCGAAAAAATACCATGTATAGTAAGGCATTTTTAGCCCCCCAAATCCCCGACCATGTATAGTAAGCCATTTTTAGCCGAAAAAACGACCATATATAGTAAGGCGTTTTTACCCGAAAAAAAACGACCATGCATAGTAAGGCGTTTTTAGACGGAAAAAAACGACCATGTATATTAAAGTGTTTTTAGACGAAAAAAACGACCATGTATAGTAAGGCATTTTTAGACGAAAAAACCCGACGTTTTTTTTTTCGACTATACGTGGTCGTTTTTTTCGTCTAAAAACGCCTTACTATACATGGTCGTTTTTTTGGTCTAAAAACGCCTTACTATACATGGTCGTTTTTTTCGTCTAAAAACGCCTTACTATACATGGTCGTTTTTTTCGTCTAGAAACGCCTTACTATACATGGTCGTTTTTTTCGTTAAAAAACGCCTTACTATACATGGTAGTTTTTTTTCGTCTAAAAACGCCTTACTATACATGGTCGGTTTTTTTCGTCTAAAAACGCCTTACTATACATGGTCGTTCTTTTCGTCTAAAAACGCCTTACTATACATGGTAGTTTTTTTTCGTCTAAAAACGCCTTACTATACATGGTCGGTTTTTTTCGTCTAAAAACGCCTTACTATACATGGTCGTTCTTTTCGTCTAAAAACGCCTTACTATACATGGTCGTTTTTTTCGTCTAAAAACGCCTTACTATACACGGTCGTTTTTTTCGTCAAAAAACGCCTTACTATACATGTCGTTTTTTTCGTCTAAAAACGCTTTACTATACATGGTCGTTTTTTCGTCTAAAAACGCCTAACTATACATGGTCGTTTTTTTTCGTCTAAAAACGCCTTACTGTACATGGTCGTTTTTTTTCGTCTAAAAACGCCTTACTATACACGGTCGTTTTTTTTCGTCTAAAAACGCCTTACTATACATGGTCGTTTTTTCGTCTAGAAACGCCTTACTATACATGGTTGTTTTTTTTCGTCTAAAAACGCCTTACTATACATGGTCGGTTTTTTTTCGTCTAAAAACGCCTTACTATATATACATGGTCGGTTTTTTTTGTCTAAAAACGCCTTACCATACATGGTCGTTTTTTTCGTCTAGAAACGCCTTACTATACATGGTGGGTTTTTTCGTCTAAAAACGCCTTACTATACATGGTCGTTTTTTTCGTCTAAAAACACTTTACTGTACATGGTCGTTTTTTTCGTTAAAAAACGCCTTACTATACATGGTAGTTTTTTTCGTCTAAAAACGCCTTACTATACATGGTCGTTTTTTTCGTCTAGAAACCCTTACTATACATGGTCGTTTTTTTCGTCTAAAAACGCCTTATTATTCATGGTCGTTTTTTTCGTCTAAAAACACTTTACTATACATGGTCGTTTTTTTTCGGCAAAAAACGCCTTACTATACATGGTCGTTTTTCTTCGTCTAAAAACGCCTTACTATACATGGTCGTTTTTTTTCGTCTAAAAACGCCTTACTATACATGGTCGTTTTTTTCGTCTAAAAACGCCTTACTATACATGGTCGTTTTTTTCGTCTAAAAACGCCTTACTATACACGGTCGTTTTTTTCGTCTAAAAACGCCTTACTGTACATGGTCGTTTTTTTCGTCGAAAAACGCCTTACTATACATGGTCGTTTTTCTTCGTCTAAAAACGCCTTACTATACATGGTCGTTTTTTTTCGTCTAGAAACGCCTTACTATACATGGTTGTTTTTTTCATCTAAAAACGCCTTACTATACATGGTCGTTTTTCTTCGTCTAAAAACGCCTTACTATACATGGTCGTTTTTTTTCGTCTAAAAACGCCTTACTATACATGGTCGTTTTTTTCGTCTAAAAACGCCTTACTATACATGGTCGTTTTTTTCGTCTAAAAACGCCTTACTATACACGGTCGTTTTTTTCGTCAAAAAACGCCTTATTATACATGTCGTTTTTTTCGTCTAAAAACGCTTTACTATACATGGTCGTTTTTTCGTCTAAAAACGCCTTACTATACATGGTCGTTATTTTTCGTCTAAAAACGCCTTACTATACATGGTTGTTTTTTTTCGTCTAGAAACGCCTTACTATACATGGTTGTTTTTTTTCGTCTAAAAACGCCTTACTATACATGGTCGTTTTTTTTTCGTCTAAAAACGCCTTACTATACATGGTCGTTTTTTCGTCTAAAAACGCCTTACTATACATGGTCGTTTTTTTCGTCTAAAAACGCCTTACTATACACGGTCGTTTTTTTTCGTCTAAAAACGCCTTACTATACATGGTCGTTTTTTCGTCTAGAAACGCCTTACTATACATGGTTGTTTTTTTTCGTCTAAAAACGCCTTACTATACATGGTCGTTTTTTTTTGTCTAAAAACGCCTTACCATACATGGTCGTTTTTTTCGTCTAGAAACGCCTTACTATACATGGTGGGTTTTTTCGTCTAAAAACGCCTTACTATACATGGTCGTTTTTTTCGTCTAAAAACACTTTACTGTACATGGTCGTTTTTTTCGTTAAAAAACGCCTTACTATACATGGTAGTTTTTTTCGTCTAAAAACGCCTTACTATACATGGTCGTTTTTTTCGTCTAGAAACCCTTACTATACATGGTCGTTTTTTTCGTCTAAAAACGCCTTATTATTCATGGTCGTTTTTTTCGTCTAAAAACACTTTACTATACATGGTCGTTTTTTTTCGGCAAAAAACGCCTTACTATACATGGTCGTTTTTTTTCGTCTAAAAACGCCTTACTATACATGGTCGTTTTTTTCGTCTAAAAACGCCTTACTATACATGGTCGTTTTTTTCGTCTAAAAACGCCTTACTATACACGGTCGTTTTTTTCGTCAAAAAACGCCTTACTATACATGTCGTTTTTTTCGTCTAAAAACGCCTTACTGTACATGGTCGTTTTTTTCGTCGAAAAACGCCTTACTATACATGGTCGTTTTTCTTCGTCAAAAAACGCCTTACTATACATGTCGTTTTTTCGTCTAAAAACGCTTTACTATACATGGTCGTTTTTTCGTCTAAAAACGCCTAACTATACATGGTCGTTTTTTTTTCGTCTAAAAACGCCTTACTGTACATGGTCGTTTTTTTTCGTCTAAAAACGCCTTACTATACATGGTCGTTTCTTTCGTCTAAAAACGCCTTACTATACATGTCGTTTTTTTCGTCTAAAAACGCTTTACTATACATGGTCGTTTTTTCGTCTAAAAACGCCTTACTATACATGGTCGTTTTTTTCGTCTAGAAACGCCTTACTATACATGGTTGTTTTTTTCATCTAAAAACGCCTTACTATACATGGTCGTTTTTCTTCGTCTAAAAACGCCTTACTATACATGGTCGTTTTTTTTCGTCTAAAAACGCCTTACTATACATGGTCGTTTTTTTCGTCTAAAAACGCCTTACTATACATGGTCGTTTTTTTCGTCTAAAAACGCCTTACTATACACGGTCGTTTTTTTCGTCAAAAAACGCCTTATTATACATGTCGTTTTTTTCGTCTAAAAACGCTTTACTATACATGGTCGTTTTTCTTCGTCTAAAAACGCCTTACTATACATGGTCGTTATTTTTCGTCTAAAAACGCCTTACTATACATGGTTGTTTTTTTCGTCTAAAAACGCTTTACTATACATGGTCGTTTTTTTCGGCTAAAAACGCCTTACTATACATGGTTGTTTTTTTCTATGACGACTATACTTTTCTATAAACAACCAAAACAATATGTATATCGTTTGTTTTGGTATAAAGAAGCACAAGAATATTTGTAAAATGTTGAAATTTAATGAACGTATCTTTTTACAAAACATTTTATGAAGCACCATACATTTCCTTCAACAAATGTGCAATTTACTTTTATCATTCACATATATGCATTTTAACTGATCCCATTGATTGTACAAACCTTAGCAAGTAATTGGTGACGGACTGAGGCTGCTGTTGTCTTCTTCTCTGGTCAAAACAGTGTCCCCTCGCGGATACTCAATGAATTGCACCTCATTAAAAATATTAATTCTGTGTCTTTTATGCATTTTTTTCATTTTTAAATTATCCTGCGAGCCTGATTGAACCGCGCGCGCACGCGTGTGTGTGTGTGTGTGTGTGTGTGTGTGTGTGTGTGTGTGTGTGTGCGTGTGTGTGAGTGTGTGTGTGTGTGATGAATGGAATTCTGCATCGGTGTGCAATTGTAAAACAAGGCTGTGTGTTGAAATAATAAATCTGAAACTGTATTTAAGGGATGCTCAATACTGGCTGGCCATATATGAGCCGGAGTTGTGGCCCTCATCTGGTTTGCCAGAGTCAAGCCAGTGCCTCCTTTGCCACTCCTGGGCCGTGTTCGGCCCACATGCATTATGCCAGTGCCGAATCAAGGCCAGATTCATGCCGAATGCCTTTCTGCGGGTCAGATGCCTTTGCTGACTGGGTACCCTATCTTTCTGGATCAGGGTGCCCAGATCATTGTCTTTCCAGAAGATGGTCTTCACGGTTTCAACTTCAGCCGTTCGTCCATTTCCGGTTACCTGGAGACCATTCCTGACCCTGAAGTGGAAAAATGGAACCCCTGCACTGAGTCAGGAAAATTTAATAATACAGAGGTACACAACACTGCTGCGTTTTTGAACAGTAAATGTTTCAGTTTTATTTACTTGAACGTGTGCTTTCTGCTTACCAGGTTCAGCAGCAGTTGAGCTGCATGGCTCGCCGTCACAACATTTACGTGGTGGCCAACATGGGTGATGTGCAACCGTGTCCTCTCCAGACAGACCCTACGTCTTTTTGTCCCACAGATGGACGCTGGCAGTTCAACACCAACGTGGTTTTCAGGTGTAAAGCCTCCAAAATGCTTTCTAAACTGTACGTGGTCAAGAGACTCTAAAATGTTCTCACGCAGGTCCGACGGACTGTTGGTGGCACGCTACCATAAGCAGAATCTTTATTTTGAGGATGCTTTTGACACGCCGCCACAGCCTGAGATGATCAGTTTTGAGACCACCTTTGCCGGGAGGTTTGGCCTAATCACCTGCTTTGACATCCTCTTCTATGAGCCTAAAGTCACTCTACTGGAGATGGTGAGAAGATGACCCTGAATTGAAGAGTGAATTATCTGTAGGTGCGATACCTTTTATAAAGATTTTAAATCCTAGACCATTATTTCTAAGTGGTCTTTCAATTTCATCCTCCAGGGGGTCCGTCAGCTGATCTTCCCCACCGCCTGGATGAACCAGCTGCCCCTCCTGGACACCATCCAGTTCCAGCGGGCGTTAAGTCTGGGCTCTCACGTCACGCTGCTCGCCGCCAACATACGCAGTGACCGTCTCAAAATGACCGGAAGTGGCATCTACACTCCGTTTGCAGCAACCTACCACCACGCGCAGAGCGGAGACCCAGAGGAGGGCCGCCTGCTGATTGCCAGGATACCTGTGCTGGGCGTGGCCACGGAATATGGCCAAGTCCAGCAGATAGCAGCAGATTTGAGCTACTGTCGCCGTGACGACCGTCCTTCCGATACACCACCATCCTCCACAATCACCTCCACCATGATGCACGATCCGTTTAAATTTGTCTTCCTCGCCAACACGGAAGGCAACCTGAAGGTGTGTGACGGCACCTTTTGTTGCCGCCTACAGTTTCAGCGCTCACCAAAAAATAACAGTGATGAACTCTATGCACTGGGAGCTTTTGCAGGAACGCACACCGTCAACGGGCGTTATGCTGTGCAGGTATGTGTTAATATTTTACGTTTAATTTACTCATAACCGGTGATCTCAGCTTGTTTGAAGGAACATCCTCTCAAGCATATTTGTTCTTGAGCTGAAATGCTAAAAAGTGTCCAACACGGGGAAATATGACGCATCAAAATGTGCTTACAGGTGTGCGCACTGGTTCGTTGTGCGGGGCCCGAGGCCAGCTCATGTGGACAGGAAGTCGAAGAGGCGGAAACAACATTTGATTTTGTTCTGGAGGGTGAGTTTGTGACCAACTACGTGTACCCGTCAGTGCTGGTGAGCCGTTACGTCCTGGAACAGCCGGAACGCGTGGAGAAAAGTCCAGAAGGAAGGGTGACCATGAAACATTCGAACACAGAAGGCGGGCTGGTCACCGCGTGCTTGTACAGCCGAGTCTATCACCTGGATAACGACTGACCCGGTACGATTCTGTCGGGAGACAAAACATATTCGATGTGGACGAGATGAGAATTGTGTCAAAAATCTTGGAACGGTGAATAAAAACAAATATCTTTATTCTGCGTCTTCTTTACAAACATTGCACCATATAGTTTTCATCTCCTACAGGAAAGGTGCTTATTCCTGAAAAGGCAAAAATTGTTCATGATTACGCACTCGTGCACTTACTCAAACATCAAGTAGTTGGGCTGCTGATTCCACAACATTTCTTCATAAAAAGAGGTTGCAGCCGCTACCTTTTCCAAGCGTTCTAATTCCTCTCAAATTCATACTGGCGTCAATCAAGATCAAAATCAAACAGGCTCTTCATCCATCTGGTCCCATATAGAATATGCAAGTTTTTGTTCCCAAGTCAGACTTTTGTCAAGTTTTTTTTTTTTTAC
Organism: Hippocampus zosterae; assembly: GCF_025434085.1. Classification (NCBI taxonomy): domain Eukaryota; kingdom Metazoa; phylum Chordata; class Actinopteri; order Syngnathiformes; family Syngnathidae; genus Hippocampus; species Hippocampus zosterae. Next base: position 19,905,936 of record NC_067457.1, read on the forward strand.
AATTGCAACGCCGTGGTGATGGGATGAAGTAAGGATAGTCCTCACTCTGTTGGACCAGGTACCAAATGCTTGCCACTGGTTAGGAGAGAGGATACCTCAAAGAAATGTATTTGTAGGAGAATAAAGTAAGCACTGCAGTATTTGTTATTTGAAGGTTTCACAAAAAGATATCCACTCGAGTGTTTTTCCCCCTCTTACTTTGTGTTTTCTAAATGTCAGTGATCTGTTCGAGGCTCCTTCCCCGAGTGACACACTGGCCTTCCGACATGATGATTAGTGGCAGCGGTCCTCAGTAGGTCTCTGAATCCGAGTCGTTCAGTTCTTCGTCAGTAGTGGCACAGGACAGGGGGCGCTCGGGTCTACAATACGAGGCGCGGTCGGGCCTCAGAGGAGGAAGGCTTTCAAAGGCCACGCCCTTCGCAACGTGATTGGAAACAGGGTGAGGGCTGATGACCATGTGCGGCAGAGAGAAGGCGGGCAGGGTCGCTACGGTGACCATGGGCGAGGCGGGCATCATGGAGTTGAGGATGAGCGCCAAGCAGTCGGCCACGTCGCGGGTGGGGGCGCAGGCCAGAGCGGGCGTGTAACCTAAAGACATGGGAGGGAGTGAAGACGGGAGGAGCTTGTTTGTTTCAAACGTGAACGCTCACCGTTCTCATCCACAGCTTGCACGCTGGCTCCTTTCCCCAAAAGTTCCTGGACAACGACCGTTAAACCGTTTTTGGCCGCAACGTGGAGCGGCCTGCGAGGGAGGATCAAAGTGAGTGGGACCGTGACCAAGAGCGTCTGGCTGTGAGCTAGCGTGACCACGTACGTGCGCAGAGAGGCGTTGGTGCAGTTGATGAGATTCTTATCTCTGATCTTCTCCAGAATCAACAAGGCACACGTCTCGTGACCCTGACAGAGACAAAATCGTGCGCAGTGAGTAAAATCTCACGTCAAAGTCAATACGAAATGTAGCCAAATTATTTTCAATATTTATAGTCAGAAGATGGCCGGATTATCCACAGGGTGGTGGGCGCGCTGGAGCCGATCCCAGCCGTCTTTGGGCAGTTGGCGGCGTCCACCTTGAACTGGTTGCCAGCCAATCGCAGGACGCAAAATAGATGAACCATTCGTTACCTTGCTACAAGCCAAGTGTAAGGCCGTGTTCCTGTCAGTGTCTTGAAGAGCGAAGTCCGCTTTGCTGCTGCTCACCAAAACCTCTGCAACGCAGCGCAGTAGGAAGAGTTACATAAGACAGCTCCTCGCAAAGTCAGAGAAGGTGAATATCGTGCCTGTACGAACCCACGGCATTGGTTTGCCCGTTGAGAGCCGCCATCATCAGCGGCGTCCTACGCGTGTGCTTGTCTGCAATGTTGGCATGAGCTCCGTGACCGAGCAGCAGGGAAATGCATTCTGCGCGGTCTGCGAAAGCGGCGGCGTGAAGCGGGGACCTGCATTGGCGGTGTCGCAAAGCCGTGCCCGTGAGAACAGCGAGTAAATGACACTTTGCACAGAGAGGACTCACAATGTTGTCAATGTCGGGCAGAAGCACACAAAACAATACTATTAGTTTGTCCTTTGTTGTCATGCATTAATTGAATTCTCTCGCATGAATTATCTATGCATTCAATTAAAAAATATATACAATATACTTACAAGTAGAAAGATATGAAATACAAATCTATAAATTCTTGTACAGTGAGACTCCTCTACAACGAAACCTACATGGGCGAAAATACTCTCTAGTGTGAAAAGATTTTCATGCATGAAAGCCATTCCCACTTTTCCGCTCCCCCTACAACCAAAAGCCCCCGTTTCGTTCTACGGATTTTTTTTCTCTGCTCTTGCCTCGCAGCTAGATTCACTACAATGAAAACCAGTCTTGCACTAAAGTCTAATCCAACCTCAGCAGAGACCAGGCAGAACCAGAGTTGGACATTTATGGGCATCAGAGGCAAATCTAAATGTTACTCAAAGTGCCAATTTTGTCATCCCTTCTGTGCCTTTCACCTGCCCTTGGAGTCAGTGGAGTCAATGATGTTGGCACCCAGGGAGTCGATTAACATCTCGGCCACTCCTTCGTTGTCGTTCATTCTAAAACACAAAACACACATTGTCACTTGTGTCTGTGATCGCATCAGGCATTCATGTGCACAAATATTAGTATTTGCTTACACCGCACAGTGCAATGGGCTGAATGTGTTCCCTTTTATCTTCCTGAAGACTTCCTGCTCCAACAACAACTCCACGCAAGCGTCACATCCTAGAAAAAAAAAGAAGTTAAACTTAAAACGTTAATTATTATTATTTTTTTCCATCATTCAGTTTCAGGCTGAGGTTGAGTTACCGCTGTAGCAGGCCCAGTGTAGCGGCGTGTAGCCTTTGTTGTCAGTCAGCTCCGAGAGAGCATTTGAGGTCCCGGGCGACTGCAGCATAGCGCCAAGGACGCCGACACGCCCGCAGGCGGACGCCAAGTGAAGAGGGGAGAGACCGCGAATGTCCTTCACACACGCGCTGGCACCACGCTGAAGGAGCGCCTCCACACACTCCTCCTGGCCTGTTACCGCCTGTGTCGACATAACATAGCTCAAATGGTAAACGAGCACCTTGGTGATAACATCATGATCGCACAGCGGCAGCGCATTTTGTTCTAATGAATCCACACCCACTAACATGATTCATCTCACCCCTCGGTGAAGGGCCGTCCTGCCCCAGCAGTCCTGAACCTGGACACTGGCTCCTTGACTGAGCAGCGAATACACACACTCAGTGTGTCCATTCAGCACAGCTAACATCAGCGGGGTCCTTTGTGTAAACGCACACGCACACACACACACACGTATTGATGACTACTCATCAATCATTAGGACTTTGGTCAAAGTGTTTGCATAAATTTTCATAAAAGGAAGGCCAGCATGATGAAATCAGCCTTCCATAACTCACTGCTTGTTGACATCGAGTGCATCCAGATTGATGTGCTGGTCATTGTTGCTCATGAGAAGACGCAGGCACCCGGAGTGGCCATTTGTCACTGGGGCACGCACAGACATGCACACACATACACCAAGACAGTGGGATTCACTTCACAAAAATATATGCAATCCTTTTTTGGGGGCTCACATTTTCCTGGAATTATGGTAAAATATGTAAGATGAGGTAAAGTGAGGCAAATGTGACATTTGACTGATTCAAGAAGCAGTCCCTCTGGCAATATAGTTGACATTTCATCGACCGGCACTATCAAAACTAATTCTGATGACCCCGGGCAGATTAGAGGCAGCGCATAGAGACTTAAATGGGATTGGATGAAAACATACAAAAACAGCATAGATTGCTAGCAATAAATTAAAACAGCTAAATGAAAAAATATATATATTAGCATTGAGGTTGTAAACGTAGGTCAGTGTACAGCTGAGTTCACTTTTGATATGGAGTCATGTGAAGCAGACTTATTTTGTCTACCAGCAGCGTGTAGAGCTGTCCTTTTCTGGGAGTAATCGCAGGCCATGGGTGAGGCGCGGCGGTGTAGCAGCAGCGAGACGCACTCCTGGTGTCCCTTGGAGCAAGCCAGGCTGAGAGGAGTGTGGCCTTGCGGGTTACGGACGTCCACGTCTGGCATGGAAGACAAGAGGACTTCTAAGGCTCCGCAGTGTCCATGATAAGCCTGCAGGAATGAAGGGCATACCGTGCATATGCAGACTTTGGTGCGGAAGAATTGGGGCACGGCCGATATTTGCAGACCCGGGCAATTGTCTTTTGTTGTAATTGCTTCAAACAACAAAGCGTGTGACGGAAAAGTGGTTAGGACTGCACGACTGTTTGTGTTTTATGTTGTGTGTTGTGTTTATTATTTTACTTTATGTTAACTGTTTTGTAAAGCGCTTTGTTACAGCTGCCGCTGTTGTGAAAGCGCTATATAAATCAGAATGTATTGTATTGTATTGTATTGTAATGTGTAAAAAAAATTATTTCTAATTTTGAAAGCTAATGTTGGCCGATTAATCGGTCAAGCCCTGGTGAGGATTACAAACCCCCCCCCCCCAAAAAAAATACTGAACTCACAGCCAAGTGGAGTGGACTGATCTGCCCATGGCCCTCGGAGTCACTTGGGAAGTCTGTTCCTGATGACTCCATCAGCTGAAAAAGACAGATAGTAAAATAAAACGGAACGCGACGTCAAGACTCAGGATTGCATTCCAATGCAATGCCACATGGGTAAGCCTGATTCAATTTACGTTCGATGAGGTCTTGATGACATTTTGTTCATCGCTACTTTCGTTGTGGCATCGAGTTTGACACTTTGAGCAATGCCTCATCCGTCCAACAGAGGGCACACCTTTCATGAAGAGACCCATTTTCATCATCTCAAGTACTAAGCATTCTTACCACGTCAAGAGGCGTTTCACTTGCCATCTAAAGGAAAACACAAACAAAGAGTATTTACTGTCCTTGGGAATTCAGATCATCCCTCAGAAGTTTTTGAAGCACTTCAGACTTGATATGAATAATTCGTAGGTTTGTTTTTCCCCAACATAATGACTGAGGTACACACCAGCTCCAGAGAGAGAGTACGGCCATAGGCTGAGGCATAGTGGACTGCACTGTACCCCTCCTGGTCCCTAACACCTGGCTCAGCATTGTTCCTCAAAAGGTACTCCACACACCTATGACAATCCGAAATACAAGAGTGTTTCCAGAGCAATGGGGCACTGAAGATGTGTGCGGTTTGAATCAGAAAACTGACGTACTTTCCGTCAGTGTCGGCTGCAGCGGCGTAGTGCAGGGGGCCGCAGCCTCTCTGGTCCAGCTCATTGATGCTTACCCCGGAGCCCACCAGGGCAAACACGCAGTGGTAATTGCAGTTTGCTGATGCATAATGAAGTGGAGTCCTATGAAGGTGAGAGGACGACAACATTTATATGTCTTCCTCTCGCTGTGCATTTTAGCTCTTTATTTGATGTATTTTGCAGTCTTGTCGAGGCACGTTTGGTGGCTGCTAGCTTACCTTCCGTAGTTGTCTTTCTTGTTAAAGTCTGCTCCTATGTTTAGCAGCAGGTTCAGGCACTCCAGGTTCCTGAGCAATTAAACAACGTATGCCATGAAAGGAACACTTACAAACACTGCAAATGGGATGGATAAAAGCAGGACTCACCCTCCAGCTGCAGCAGCATGTAGACATGTCCTTCCGTAATCGTCGGGAGTGTCAATGTCAAATCCTGAGACAAATGAGTAAACACGATCTAGGTACTGATCAACAGGGTGGTTTCAGGGCCTTAGAAAGGTTGTCAACATTAACATACCCGAGGACAGCAGCTTCCTGCAGCAATCGGGGAAGCCGGTGAGAGCTGCCAGGTGCAGCGGGAACATCCCGTGAATACCTCTCCTGGAGATGGGAAAAGGAAGAGCGATTGTCACAAGACGCAGATGGTCAAAACACCTGGTACATTGGGCTTTAGGATAAATAATGGTTCAAAAGGTCCTTCCTTGTTTTGGATTTAGGTCAGACTAATAAGGCTAGGACACAAATGACGCCTCTTCTGTCTCCTCTCTCATGCCAGATGATACAAATGTACTCCAAAGTCTTTTTGTGACTGACTTGGCGAGGCAGGCTCTGTGTTTGACGAGTGCCGTGATGATGAGCTCATGGCCATGACGTGCGGCGATGTGAAGGGCGGTGTTTCGGTCCCTGTCCACGCAATCAATCTCAGCTCCTACAAACACATCAATGAGACATACACTACTCCTATTACAAAACACAAGCGAGCATTTGGCTCCCGGGCTTTACCATTTTGAATGAGGGCCTGAGAGCAGGAAAACCTGCCATGGGTAGCTGCCATATGGAGAGGAGTCTTCCCGTCCTTACTCTGCACAGATGGACAACAGCATTGGTGGACATCGGAGTAAGATCGGCACATGTCGAGGGCCGGTGCAAATAGCTCAGGTTTTACTGCTGTAATGTGGTAGAAAACTGAGCTCGACGTCATGCGAGTGTCACCCACACAGATAGTACCGGATTGGCCTGAATATAAGACGGTGCTCTTTGCATTGAAATAAGACTGAAAAAGTGAGGGTCGTCTTATATTTGGGGTCTAGACATGCGAGATGGCGCCAGACATCATTGAAGCAAATGCTGAATTTGACTCGCCAGGCCAGAGTGAACCCCCGCCACGAAGAATAAAAATAAAAATAGCGGCAGCACGAAGAAGAAAAATAAAAACTAGCGGTAAGAAAGAAAAGTGAAGAAAATAATAGACGTGGCGACAATCTGGAGAAAAGTGGGTCAAAGATCGGCCAGGTTAACCGGTCAGCTGAGGAGAAGTTATGATGTAATTTACAATTCAAAAACCAGAAACCATTCATTTTATGAATGTGACTGCACTTTAGTTTACCTATTTAAATGTTCAGATATTAAGATTCGAATGAGGCAAAATAACATGCCTGCTCTCTCAAATATATTGTTATAATCATTTGTTTCAGATGTACTGTAATTATTTTCGGTTAATTTAGTGTTCCAAAAGTCTTTTTCCAAACTTGAGTCTTGAAAAAGAGGGGGTCGTCTTATAATCAGGGCCGTCTTATATTCGAGCCAATATGGTATATCCCTAGCCAGCAGCCTTGGGGAGACACTGGGCTCCCCCCCACCATGTCGCATGTGGTCGCTGATCTGGAGGCTGCGTGTGTCCTCGTACCGGTTTCCATCGGTACTCCTAATGTGTGTCTTTCCGGTTGCGACAAAGGAACAATCATACAACCGCAAGAATTTGGAGGCACAAGGTCTGTGGGGGTATTTACTGAGTACATCCTCTCAAAAGGGAAAGCGGGCGGTTTAAGATCCTGTAACAGCAATGCTGCCGAGCTTGTCAGTTAAACCCGAGCTTGGAAGTGTTTGCCAGGAGCCCGTACCCTCATGTTGATGTGCGCTCCGTGGGCCAACAGTAGCTCTTGGCACAGCGCGCCTTGGCGTGAGGAGGACGCAAAATGGAGCGCAGAGAAACCCCTCTCGTTGACCTAGAGGAAAGGAACAAATCCCCCCCACAAATACAAAACATATGTTGAGCAGGTTTAATTTTGAACACACGCCCACGCGCACACACACAAACCTGGTTGACACTCGCCCCCGCCTTGATGAGCTCACTGACCACCACATCCTGCCCGTTGTAACACGCCAAATGGAGTGGAGTGTTGCCGTAGGCATTCACCACATTCACCTACACAAAACACATTTTAAGATCTTTTCAATGTCATTACTAGGTGGGAAGCACTGCGCGTGCAGACCTGAACCCCGAGGCCCAGCAGGTAGTGTACAGTGCTGCTCATCCCGCTGGAAGCAGCTGCGTGCAGCGGGGTGTAGGCCTTCTTGTCCTTACAGTCCACCTCGGCGCCACTGCTCACCAGTAATTTAACTACCTCCAGGTGACCTGCGAAAAAAATATATAGCTCAATTAAAACTCATTCAGTACCAGCCAATTCTAGACCAAGTCTGAAAAGACGTTCAGAAACGTCTTTGGGAGTGAATGAACCAGTTTTAGAGGACATGGATTGTTTTTTTCTTTTTTAATATTTGGGATTTATTTGACTCTTCGAGATTTATGGCCAAGAAGATTTTTCTTTCATACAAAGACGAGCTGTTTGATTTATTATTACACTTTTGTGCTAGCATCGGTTACTGATAAACTGCAGGTTTTGATTTGCACATCAAACTGGGTTACAAGAGTATCGTTTAAAAGAAACTTCAGCAGAAACCCAGAACCTAAACAGCCAGAGAACGTGATGTAACCTAACCCATGTAAGCAGCCCAATGGATGGCCCTCCTGTCCTTCTTGTCAAACGCGTTGATGTTAGCTCCTCTTGACAGTAGCAACTTCACCATCTGCAACCCAAACGCAAGCAAACATCCACCGCTGTCCACATGCGGAAGTCCCGTTTTACCGCACGAGAAGCCGACCTCTACGTGTCCACTGAAGGCAGCGTGGTGCAGAGCGGTGCGTCCCGCCCGGTCCGACACGTTGACATTGCTCAGCAACGGGACTAAGGCTTCGGCACAGCGCATGGCCTTGTTGCTCGCCGCAACGTGGAGCGGAGTCTGCCAGTTCTTGTCCCTGGCGTTGACGTCGGCGCTGTGCTTCAGCAACATGGCCACCGCATCCTGCGCAGTCATGGGGAAGGTTGACAGGAGGGCTTTTCAAAGAAAAAACGAATGCTCATTCATATTCTCTCCAAGGCGACAAGGAGGTGACGAGGCTTCAGTCGAGCCCAAGTGAACGGGTGTTTAGAAAATGATTACCTCACTGCACGAAGCCACAGCGCGGTGAAGAGGGGTCAACCACTTGTTGTCTTTGGCATTAACTCTGGCTCCTTGGCAGAAAAGAGCGGACGGCATATTAGTACGGTATCAACAAAGACAAAATTAACCAGCTTCAATAAATCGAAACGATTTGACCGTAACAAGAACTCAAGGACAAATCGATTTCAATGACAAAGAATGGGAGGCGTCTCTTGAGCCAATGGTGGCCGGGGGATTCAAAACTCCCTTGATCCTCGTTGACGCCACTTGGCAGGTTAAAATAGCCCTGAAACTGTGCACCTGTCACACGCTCTTCCCAATACTGAGGAACAGGGCAGCACACGTGGAGGCACGTGCACCCGCTCACACCCCTGCTCTAGCGTTGTGTTGGTGCTGACACCACATCCAGACGCGTGCAGCTGACTTATAGAAAGCCAAGAACGTACAGAGAGACCCCCCCACCCATATCAGCTGATTTCGAAATCACTAGCAGACATCATGTCACAAGGCAATGAGTAGACATAGCACTGGCGCATGTGACCATCAATGAAGAAAAAACAGAACATTCCGCAGAAGACAGTTGTTAAATATTAAACGGAGTGGCTTAATCCTATTTCATGGATCGTCCGGGCATCGCGGCTGAAGCTCTCGAGGCCATGCGGACAGATCTTAATGTTGATCATCACTTTTTTATACCCCCCTTTACCGTCACAAACGATTTTGCGGTAGTTCATGACTGAAGCGTTGACAAAACAAATGTGATTTGAAATACTTGCAATAAGACATTGACTGTAGTTTTACCTGAGAGGATGAGCAGTTCAATGATCTCAGTGTCACCCAGGTAGGCTGCAGCGTGTAGCGGTGTCCGCTTTTCAGTATCCTGTTGCGCATTTCAGACAGGTAAACGTACATTCTGCATGTTATGTAGTACATAGAAAATTATACTTATATTAAAAAATGTACACAATTGATGTTGTGTACTTCTTCTTCGCTAGTGAATCTTTATGGACTCTGTGGGTGTATCTAATATTTCTCTGCTAGTGTCTAAAATGAACTTGGCCCCACAAATGGCACCGTACAGACTCTCATTCACTTTGCCGTCACTCCCTTCATTCAATCATCAGAGTGGGTCTATAAACAAGTGTCACGTGACTGCAATAGGTGGGGGCCAGTGTTGCTGACTCCAGGAAGAGCTATTGTGATGACCCCAGCAAATATTGACCATCGCAGAAAAAAATACAAAAAACAAACAAAGCTTAGAGCAATTAGGTGGATAATATATCCTGAAAGATGGAGATGGGGCAAGGAATGAGATGATGTCAAGGTTATGTCCTTAAACTGCCAGTCAAGTGATTCTCCTCAGATTTTTAATGTGGTAGATCGTGTGAATATGCTGACAAGCAAAAGAGTGCTGCTTCATTAAAAACAAGAGCAAATGAGTCAAAGAAGAGACGGTCGAGCTTGACTTACCTGAATATTGACATCCTCTTTCTTGAATATGAGGGACCGAACTTCATCTGGATCCACATTGAAGATGGCTCGAAGCAAGGACGGCTACAACAAAAACAGCATCATCATTTCCAAATTGTTATTACCGCCGTTACAATTTCCTGTGAGCATGATACAAGAGGCATCGGTGTGCGAGGACCACCAAAAATGGCTGCCGGTGCCAGATTTGTTTATGACAGAGGCAGCTGCAGCACAGTGTCGTAAAGAAACCTCGCAGGTTTGAAATTGTACTCTGCGGCCATTTCATCTTCAATTCCACTTGTCCTGTGCTATTGTATTCTCATCACTATCATTTGCTAGACTACATCAAGGAAAACGATATATTAGTACAACTAAAGGCCTCCCTTCAATGAATGATACCGAGACACAGGATTTCATCCATGATCTTCAGCAAAGTGAAACGCGTGCTCAAGGCGAGCAATTGCTCGACTTAAAAAATATTTTCTTGTTTTCACAGTGCGCTTCGAGTCATTGTCCATCTGCACTGTGAAGTGCCGTCCAATGAGTTCTGAAGCATTTGGTTGAATATGAGCAGATAATATTGCCCGAAACCCTTTGGAATTCTTCCTGCCGGCTTTTGTCAGCAGTCACATCATGAATAAATACGAGGGAACCAGTTCCCAGTTTTGGCAGCCATACATGCCCATATCATGACACCCACACCATCACCACGCCTCACCGATGAAGTGGTATGTTTTGGATGATGAGCTCCTTTCTTTTTCCATCCTCTTCTTATCATTCTAGTAGAAGTTGATCTTCGTCTCACATAGCCAAAGGCTTTTTGGGATTTGTTTGGTAAACTCTTATCTGGGCTTTGTGTTTTTGAGGCTCGCCAGAAGTTCATATTTTGTGGGGAACCCTCCGTGTCGGACAAGATGAGAACTGTGTCACAATATTTATGGACGTCACTATATGTACCCCCAAATAAATAAAAACAGTGAACTGTATTTTCACTCAACTATCGCTTTGGTAATACACACTGCATGTTAAGTGTTTTTATGTGTTTCATTAAACCGCTGCTAAAATGAGCATGAGCAGAAGTGCACTCGATTTTAATAGAATAAAATCAGACTGTGGGTCTACTTACGTAACGAATGTCACGTTTCAACTCAGGTGTGACAAAGAAGTAGCCTTGACATCTCAACGCACATTTCCCTTTACAAAAATGGAGTCAATAATAGAACCATAAAGACAAGGCCACCTCACCTTGTCCTCCAGCGCAGAAGCCCTTCGAGGGGGATGATGTGATCTGCGGTCTAGGGTCGATTTGGGCTCAGGGGGTGGGGGTGAAAAGCAGGGCTCATCCTCCTCCACCTCCTCCAGCACCACGATACAAACACGACTTGCCCGCTCCGACCGCATCAGGAAGCAGTGAAGACAAATATAGCAAGTCCCTCACTCACAATTCACAGATCACTCTGTCATATGTTCCCAGCCGGGAGCGACAGGGGTCACCGACAATTCCCAAAGACATGGCCACTTCCTCGGAAACAACCAGTGCGCATCTTGATGTGAAATCCAAGCACTCCTAGAGCTCTGCAGCACGCCTCCACTCCTCCTCGCTCTGAGCCGCTGTAAACAGAAGCAGCGGAGACAGCAGGGAATTCCTCTGCGTAATGGTGTCGGCGGGCGGCATGCGGCAGAATGACGGCACTGCCTCGAGGCCGACACAAAAGTGCGGGTCCCCGCTGCTGTAGTGCAGGCGCGCTCACAAAAGAGCACTGGTGCATGCGTGGGGATGCAATGTGCCTTTCAGCCAGAGTGCTGAAGCCAGCTCTTTCCGGGGGATGAGACCAAGGGAGTGAGAGAGGCACTGAGAGGGGGGGGGGGAGCTGGAGGATTATTATGGTCAGTTACCTAGAACTCGACCATCGCCATGTATCCTGAAGATGAATAGATAAAAGGGGGCAGAGGGCAGGTGAAAGCAAGTGATATGACTCGGATGTCATGTAAACACAAGGAAAGGAATCATCCAAATTTATATGGACTGAGTTGGCTTTGTCAGTACAAGTTCCAGGTATCAGACTTGAGTAAGGAGCATAAATCGTCAAAGCAGTGTTGAACGAATCGGATCAACGCGTCTTGTGTGTGTCCTCCTATCCCCTTTGGGTATATTATCAGTAACATTGCTTCAATGCTCTCCTCATTATGAAAGTGGAACAAACAGGCTCTGTGAGAGAGACTGCGAGGGCAGCTAACAAGACCAGTCTGTGCGTGTTGATGTCTGCCTGCGTCACTCTGCCTCATATTCAACACACATCCTGAAAGGAGCAACCGTGCCAAGCCGCACAAGCCCATTAACTGAGAGGCAGTAGAGATGAGACAAACAGAGCAGTCCTAAATTATGAGAGGATTGGACTCACCCCTCTGGCACTAAAACATGAAAAACATAAAGCGCTGGTGATGGCACAAGGTGAACACATGAGCGCAACACGGGAGTTCTGAGAAGACAACAGGGGTGTCCAAACTTTTTCGTTTGAGGGCCAGAGACAGAAAAAAATGGAAGCGTGAAAGGTTCGAATCTCAGTTCCAGCCTTCCAGTGAGGAGTTTGCACAGTCTCCCAGTGCCTGTGTGTGTTTTCTCCAGTTACTCTAGCTTCCTTCCATGTTCCAAAACATGCATGTAGGTTTCATTGAAGACTCTAAATGACTTCACTGAGTTTAAATGGGTACTTGTTAAAAGTTAGTTCGGGTGGGATATGCCTACCAGTGACCCTAATAAACGCCAGCGGGAGAGGAAATTAATAGATAACTCCAACAGTTACTTGTAACTACAACATGAGATGTTTCTTAAAGTGTTGCAAAATACATCCACTGGGTTATTCAAGGACCACTTGGCTACAATTTCAGAAAAACTGCTCTGACATGCCCACAAATCTTCATCAAAGCATAAACAATCGGGTACTAATATAAATAAGATTTTACACAACAATAGGAGGCTTCTCTGGCTGCCCGCGATAATCAACACAATCCTGATGTGCCACTTGGAAATGCACAGAAACTCTGGGTAGGACCAAATCATCTGCTTTTTTTGTGCATGCTCTCTCTCCATCCACATCCTGAAGCTCCAATCTCAAGAAAACGAAAGTACATGTCGCCCTCTAGAGCTCAAACATAAACCCATCGTGACAGTGACATTCACCCATGATTCAGTTGCTCCCCTTCCAATGTCTATTTCCAGCTATTTATCCGGTTTTCTGTCAGTAAACGCCACGGAGAACAATGCAGAATGAAGACGGGGAAATTATTTGTGAGTTCACTCCATTGTTAACATATCAACGCCCTCCACCCCAAGGTGCCACATAAAGACAGACATAGACCTTACAAAGTACAGCTTTGGTGGGGGACGCATTCAGAAACATACAAATATTTATTAACCTTATCTTTCTTTGCATTTTTTTGGTCGTGAAACGGTTTAAATTGATGCTAACAACTCGCGTTAAGAAGGGGTGCTCTTGCAGCGGTTTTCACTGACAAAGGGACAATCAATACAAAAAAAGCCAGCATGCTGACTGGCGGTAGTGTTTTAAATATGTTGGTGAAGATAAACTGTTATCTGTTTTTAAGTGCCACAAAACGCACACATAGCCTCCTTTGTCAGTGTCTGTTCAAACAGTGATTTGTTTACCGTTAGCAGCTAGCTTTTCAAGCTAGCTCTCGTGTAATCCCACTGATGTGTATTTTTTTTTCACTTCTGCATTTTTTTCCTCAAATGTAATAACCACACTTGCGTGGCGAGCTGGTTCACGTTCGATAATTAAATTATTCACTGCAGCAGCCAGCCTGAATGAAGGTGTTCACTGCATAATAAAAACCCGAGCTAGGAGGTCCAACTTATAAGAAAAGTACAACTAGGCGTGTCGTTCGCTTCACAGTAGGAAAAACGTGACAGTACCTGGTCTTGGATCTTCATCACAGCCATAATTCCAGTGTCAAGAGTGTCAGGTATGTTGTAAAATAGCCCGGTAATAGCCCAAGACTAACCGGGAAAAATACTGAATCAAATTGGAGCCCCCCCCCGACACTCACACGCCCCCAACTTCCTTCCTGTCACGGAACCACCACCACTCCACAGCAGGAGACAAAAACTGGACCATGAACTTTTCTGAGTGTGTACGGTAGTTGACTTTGTGAGTATAAAATATGTATTACCGACCAGCTTTATACATCTCCATCAGTGTACAGCAGGTCCACAATATCTGAAGCACTGACCGACATTTATGCAATATCAACCCAAATTTGATTATTTTTATCGTTATTATTGATAATCAAAACTCTATTCTATTCATTTCGTAGCTATTCTTTTTTTCCTCTCCAAGATTTCAGCCTCTATATGTTGCCATGTCAACCAAATCTGTCCCATCCCAAGGAAATTTAAAGCAGAATCCCAGCCCCCATGTGCCTCTGGACTTTGTTGTTCTCTATGCTGGGCCTCTTCAATTTTAACAGGAAGCAGGGTGAATTTTTGATTCCGGAAGACTGCTGGTGGTACCGGGTATCGGAAACAGGTGCAACATCTGCAACATTTTTACTTCTGTTCTTAAAGTGAATTACAGTCTGTACCTTTTAAAAAAACATATTTTACCTCGGCCATTTGAATTTAAATATCTGTGCTTGTGCTGCCTGCCCACCAAAGTCCTTTAAAAATATTTTACCTCGGCCATTTGAATTTAAATATTTGTGCTTGTGCTGCCTGTCCACCAAAGTCCTTCACCATACTAATAATGACAAGTAGAATATATAAAGTCCAGTGTGGTTACCAGATAAGCTCAGTTAGCCTAGCTTCTACTTTGTATTTTGCATTCAGGGTGCCGAATAGGACAATAGCTCAGTCTTGATACTACGCCAGACTTCATATGTGGTGTGATGGGTAAGCCATTCACATTTTTTTTTTGCAATTGTCCTAAATAAATATTGATGTCCAGAGCTGCCTTGAAACAATTCCGAACACCTCTTTTCTGCAGCCTCGATACTTCGTAATCTAAGACGAGGAATATATCAGAGACGCCTGAGAAATGTATGTTATTGCATTTGTGTTTCATTTAGAATGAAAAGCATTGGAGTTTTAAAAAGGCGTGGCTTCATTTTTCGTTGTGTCAATTTGTAAGGTTGAACCAACCTTTCACTATGGCAACTTCGTGGCTTTGATGTTAAGATCTAGAATCGAAAAATGGCGACTATTTTCTTACTTAAAGCGGCATGCGTGTTCGTCGTATTCGGGAACGGTTTTGTCAACTGCGCCCAGTATTTTAAGTCACGACTGCCTTCAGCGATCTCATCTTTTTACCCAGAACGAAATCGTGATCGTCCGTGCCGGAAGTGACGTCGCATTTCCGTTCATATCCTTCCGAAAGTGACTCGCGAGAGTAGCTCCTTGATTTACGACGCAGCCTCTTTACGGACGTGACAGTTTTGCGTACATGGGAATTTACACAAAAATACTCCAATAATTTAGTGTGAAAAATAAACACTATGAAAAAAGTGTTTATGAAAATAGCTCGTAGGTACCCAGTTGACTACAGCATCATGACCACCCAACAGGTGAAATTCAGGTTGAGGAAGCTGCTTTGTTTTATTCTTTTAACATTGATTACATGTAATACATTGAAAAGTAAACTCTAAACGAGAATTGTCAACAACAACAAAGTATCACCGGTCATGTTGAGGATGTTCCTGAATCAATGCTGTGGATGGACTCACGAAGGTTCTTCTGCTACATGCTAAGGGGTGGATGTTGCATGTGTAGCCATATTCACAGCAGTGCTGACCATCTGCACAACATTGGCCCTGAAAATCAATGACAGTCGTTTTTTAGAACGAAACATTCTCGTAAATACCTATTTCCCTTAAATACAATCAGCTGCAAATTTATGAATGATCTTGAAATTCAATAATCCTTTTATTTCAGCTACAGCAGATTGCATTGAACGTTTGCTGCCTATCTGGTAGCTGCCTATGCAAATAGATGGAGGAGGGGAAAAACGTTGGTCCACTTGTCCAGGAAGCAGTGAAGGAGCTCTGAAGCAGGCACTACTGACTTCAGCAGGGATGGCTAACACCACACATTATTTTTCTGTCCATTTGTGAACAAAATTAAAATTAATAGCGGATCCATACCAGTGGGTAGGGACAGCAATTCCAAGATTCCGATGACAATCCTTTGCAGCAAGATGTGCCTTGTGGGCAAAAGAACTTGGAACTGCAGCGAATGACTCCAAACTCGCCCTCACTACCCCTGGCATCTACCATAATTGGCACACGTGTCTGCAATAAGATCATAAAAGGACGCATAACATGTTAAGTTTCATTATACTGGCTTGGTTAACCACAAACCGTTCTTGTATTTCAACACAATTTTGGTGTATTAAACCCATTCCATAATTCCAAATTGGAGATTAATAACCAATACTTGAGCTGTATTTATTTAAAAAGCTAAGGAGCATTTACTTGATGTCATAAGGCAAAAAAAAATATATATATATATATATTTATATTTTTGCCTTATGACAAAATAATATATATATATATATTTTTGCCTTAAGTATCGGTGACTAGCTTTGGTAGCTTCGATGTTTTATGCAATCTTGTTTGTCATGGTTTTTTTTGTATACACTGTTGCCATCATCACGTTACTTTCTCCCCTATTGAAGAAGCCAAATAAAGTGCAGTCATGTCTACTTCAACAAAATCATTTGAAACCAACAAAATCATTTTAAACCTATCTGGACTTTTTGACCTGTGATATTTCTGAAGTGCAAGCAGCACTCACCTTTTCAATAATATTGGAGTATGGCAATGATTGAAGTGGGATGACGGGAGGTCCACCAGCAGTTTTTTTCAGCAGAAATGGAGAGTCCATCCATGACGTCGTGACTTTCTCACACTGCTGGGAAACCAAGTCACAGCGAAACCCTTGAGGGCAGCAGTGGGACAAGTCTGGGCAGCATACCGCCTGAAGAATCCCAGGAAATACAGGATTTAAAAAAAACAGTACAACACTTGAGATTACTGTGTGAATTTACATTGGGATATCCACAGCAGCTGTACCCCTGCTCAGTCTGGCAGCAGGTTGTGTGATCGGAGCAGACGGTTTCGTCGGGACATGGGATTTTACAGGACACAAAGGCCCCCACTGCCAGCCACACACTGAGCCTCAACATCTGGAGCACACGACAACTACAACAGGCATTCTAAAATTACAACTGAGGAAACACCCATATGAAGATTTAGTCAATGTTTCCGTGACAAGAGAAAAGTGATGACAAGCAGAAAATGCGTTGACTTACTTTGGCTTGTCAACGTTTCCCAACAGCTTCCCGAATAAGAATCAGCGGGCTTCTGTTTGCTCAGATTAAATATTCGCACTTCTTTTCATTGAATCTTGAAACCACCTTTTAAATCACACCCACGACATCATGTGACTTTCAGATTACACTCAGCCCCTGCCCACAAATGCAGTTCACAACTCTGAAAATGGATTTGGGCATTGAGATTTTACATCCATGTTGCCTAAATCTAACCAATGGCTGGACGGTCACAGCCATAGTTCAGCCTCGACAATCTGATAGTTAATTGCAGTTTACAGTGGTTTAAAATAGCAAAAACATCACACGGCATTTAGCTTTACATGATGGAATATGACACTGAAGCAACAATGCAAATTCCGCATCGCTAAAAAAACTACACAAGCAGAATACGGTGGGTAAATATGGCTCTGACTGGCCGTCACAACTCATAATAGCTGTTTTCCACTGCTTATAAAATATGTTGCCTCCCTGGGGTACAGTATGCGTGAAAGGACATGGTAAAAGTCAAATTAACACCAATGATCATACGTGTGCTGCAGTGAATTCCCACATTTTTAGCAGGTAGGTTGTCTGTGGAGCTATTTAATAATAATGAAAATAAAACATGCGTGGTAACAGTCAAAGCAAATGATGGGTGGAGGTAGTTGGGCTACTGAAGATAAACCTTCAAAATGTCATCCTTCGGTAACCGCAATGACGGATAAAAGGTGACTTTATTCATGAACTCCCAATTCATACACGTGCACAATTGCGCAGCAACGAACGGAGACGCTTTTTTTTTTTTTAATCGTACAGGTCCAACTTCAATATGAGGCTGGCGTGAAATCAAGCGTTGAGCTCGACATGCGAAAGAGGAAGCAGATAATTCCTCAGAATGAAAGTTCAGTAAAATGGGCGGTGGCAAGTGCTGTCAAGAAATCTAATAGCACCTCAAAAAAAGAAGATGCACCTGATTCAACAAGGCTTCACAACCTCAGCACAGCACCGCAACTGTCGCAATCTGAGCAGGATGTTTCTGGTGGTCCAAAAAACAAAACAAAAAAAAAACATTTAAAAAGCTAAAATTGCAGGAGTATGTATGAAACAGTCGTGTCAGAGCTAGTCCAGCTCAGAGTCCGACGGAGATGCAAACTTCCTCTTCTTTTTCCCGCTGTGCTTCTTGTGCTTCTTTTTCCGCTTTTTCTTCGATTTGTCCTGTGTTGAAAAGGCATTTTTTTCTGTCAGCTAAAACAAAAACAACCGTCTTTCAATGTGGAACTGGAACTTTTGAAACTGTACTCTTACTGTGATTTTCTCTTTTTCCTCACTATTTCTCTTCTTCTTCTTGGTGTCAGCCTGAGAAGAAGAGGGAAACAAAAGCAAAATAAAACCCATCGAAACAAAGGAAGCCAAAATTAACGATGTTTCGCAAGAATGGACTTTCTGACCACAATTGAGTGACAAATGTACTTTGGGTTTGGCTGTCTGACAGTGATACCCCAACTTGCGGATGTTTGCTTAAAGTTGTTTACTGCCACTCTCAGTGGAAATTTACTGTGACGCTGAACGTAAAAACAATTTGAAATTATGCATTGCACCAAATTACATTAATGACGCTTAACAAAAGTCTGCTAGCTTAACGCTAACCCGAAATGTGAAACAGCGTAAGAAGGGCGACCGTGGTAACCATCGATATTGCTGTAATTATAAACCTTCACCTGATATATTTGACCACAAATGGTAGTAACACACGCAGAGGGCAATACAATACTGTCAGCCATGTATCAGCCATTCATCATGTGCAAAAAAAACCCCCTAAGGATTATTGTTGCAGCCAATTTGTGATGGTCTTTTGAGTTTCATCATCACATCTACACATCGTACATATACATGGATATATGTTGTTAT
The DNA here is from genome assembly GCF_025434085.1 of Hippocampus zosterae. NCBI lineage: Eukaryota > Metazoa > Chordata > Actinopteri > Syngnathiformes > Syngnathidae > Hippocampus > Hippocampus zosterae. Next base: position 19,924,908 of record NC_067457.1, read on the forward strand.
ATTTTATGGATGCACAAACTGTTTAATTCTTTACACTATTAAAAAAATCAACAAGGCTAAAGCTAACGCAAAATAAAACAAACATACAAGGGTTATGTTACCATTTCATCTCCATCCGACTCGGCAGATGACTTTGGCTCACTTTTTATTTTCCTTCGATGGCTTTTGTCATCCTAGGCGACAATATTTTAGTCCCTTAATCCATATTCAGAATGAATGAAAGGTGCATTTAACATTTGAAGATTTAAATCACCTTATTGTTATCGCCTTCTTCCTTGAGTCTTTTCTTTTTCTTCTTGAGGCAAAAAGAGCATCGAGAGTGAATTTGGGATGTTGACCCAAACCCCCCACCCCAAAGAACAAGGCAAAAAAGACCTTTCTTTCGGCATCTGAGTCTGCATCCGAGTCATCTGATGCTCTTCTGGCCGACGACCTCTTTCTTTTCCGCTTTTTCTTCACGGTCTTCTTTTCGGGCTGAAGACAAACAAACGCACAGAAGTTCAGATGAGGTTCGACAGTGTTCCCAGATCACTATTGGCATGCCCTATTTCAAATAAACAACGTCAAGTTCATTAGATAAAAACCATTCTCGAGAAAAGCCACCCTCTCCAACCAAACATGGAGCGCATACCAGAAACTGCCGCGGGTGTTATTCCATTATTTATTTCACAATGACAGACTTGAATTTGAAAATCTGTGTATATATGAACAATTCTGGGTTTAACTGTATATATATAAATATGCACCGTGACTGCCCCCTACAGGCATCGCTGCATCCAGTCCTCAGCTCAGCGATGGTCATGAGTCATAGTGCACTTTGATATGGAGCTGGATAGTAGTTAATACTTTTGAGGCATCATTCCGTTCGGTGTATGATATTTCCTTTTGACAACATTCATCATTTTAAAAGCCCATGGCCATCCGTGACTTACCTCGTCTTCAGATTCTGAGGAGGAGCTGCTGGAGGAATCAGAACTCGATGAGGAGGAGGAAGAAGATGAAGAATGCTTGAGCAGAACACAATAAAAGCAGGGTTCATTAGATTTGAGGGAACTTGTTTTGAGTTGACTAACTATAAAAGCATGAGGTACAGTGAAAACTAGAGGTCTCCCCTCACCCTACTGGATTTCTTCTTCTTCTCCCTTTTCTGCACACAGATTAAAAAGGCAACATAAGATATTAAGGCTATTTTAGCAAGGTAATTTTCTTATGCGTGTATACTGCACCTCCTTCTTATCTTTCTTCTCCTCTCGTTCTCGCTCTCCTGCCTTTTTGTCTTTTTCTTTGTCCTTGTCACTTGCGCCTAAAAGCCTTTCTCGGTTCTTTGCCAACTCTTTCTTCCATCTCTGTTACCGAGAAAAAAATACACCAAAAGTCCGTAAGACAAAATAAGGTACACCTAAAATTCAAGATGCTGATTTTCATGAAAATAAACCACAGATTGTGTTGTTGAATGAGAGCAAAGCCAGTTTTCACACCTCATTCATTTTGTCCTCAAAGTCAGCCAAGGCTCGTGAGCCTTTTTTCTTCTTCTCCAGCTGCTCCTTTATCTCTTCCCTGATGAAGACACAGCAAATGATTTGATTAAGTACATCAGTTGTAATACACATGGAAGTTATTTGAAACAAATAATCTGTTCCACTGTATAATTTACGAGCCGGAGATTTTATCCTATACGCACCATGTTGGCCGAGGTCTGCCTAAATAATCCTGTATGGTGGGTCCTGAGTTCTGTACCGGCCCCCTGGATCTTGCAGCAGCAATTGGATTTACATAGGCCTGGAATGTCAAACAACCAAACAACATATATTGAACAAATCTGGAAAAAATAAATAAGATTAAGAAAACCTTTATTAGTCTCGCAATGGAGAAATTCCAGATTCACAGCAGCAAAGTTATGAAAGGAAGAAGTAGAACAACAAAAAAATAGGAGCTGCTGGAAAGGCAGCCACTCTCGCGGCGCCATTTTGAAGTCAAAATAACAAAAATAACACAAGACAAGATACTTGAGTTACCCTACCCTAAATTTAAGATGTTACAGGAGAAATATTGGCACATGAAAACTTATTAAGATTACAATAGTAATGTAATAATTCGTGTAATTATTTGGTTTAAACAGTCTTCTTGCCTATAAATTTAAAAGCACATTTTGATACGCGTTGTTCGTAACCTCAGACCGCGTAAGTCGAGGACCCCTGCGCAATCATGACAGGAGCATTGTCAACAGGAACATTTCACCTAGAGTACAAATACACAAATATCGACATGATCCTAACGCCGTGGCCTTTTCCCCTCTTAATGGACAGGAGTCATGGAACGACATTGAAGTCGTGCTGGCTTTACAGGGCTAAACCGCGCAGCACACTATACAAAATAGCGAGCTAACGTTGGGAATCCTCTGCTACTACGCGCGACAGTGCTCGAGCCCCCACACGCAACGTACAGATTTTTCGTTCGCGGCTACGGCGTGGAATTAATAATACCATAGTAAATAGTTTCACATAAATGGGGGATGCTGCCTTACGGTTAAATTGACAATAGGCTAGGCGTATCATTAGCGAGCATTGGTATGGGCTCCGTTGTGCTGAGCTGGGCTGGTCGCAAGCTAATTTAGCGGGTTTACACAAAAACATAACAGTAACTCACCACTCGATTGTCTCTCTTGCCCATTTTGGCTTAATTAACAGAGGGGGAATCGAGCAAAATGCATGAACATTAGTGTTTTTGTTCCTAGTTATTGGTAAACGGCTACATCAAAACGGGTTTTCTTGCTAGGAGCTTCGTCTCCTTCTGCGATGAGAAATGAGTCGGGCCAAGTTGGTCTGTGAAGCGTTGCTGCCACCCTCTGTTCATCTTTAGATTGCACATGGCTTGATCAACTCGACAAAAAAAGTAAAAAGAAAAAATACTGAAATACAAAAGTGAAAATACCCATCCACACTTTTTAAATGTCATTAGTACAATGGGGAAAAATTAACACTTCGTTATGACCGTCCTTGTTTTATTTACTTACATCGTACTCAGAAAAACATCATTTAGTACCAAAAAAAAAAAATCAGCCAATAACTGAAACAAACTCACCCTACTTTTGTTTTTGTTTTTTTAAAGATTTGACTCAAAGATCTTGGTTTTTGCCACAGGACAACCTATTCACCGCAAACCATACTTGAAATGAAAACAATTCTTTTAAAAAGCAATGGATAGGGAATATCTTGCTTCTCCAAATCAGTTGCAGTCATCATCAGTGTTCCCTGGTTTCCCTTCCTCCATGTCTTTTTCCCCCACCTGATAAGACCTCAAAATCTCAACTGTGGTCAAGTTAACCATTTTTTTTTAATTGTGTCATCATCAGTGGAACATGGAAAAAGAATAGTTAGGTAGAAAGTACAAATATCCGTTTTCAAATGTCAGAGGTCAAAGTAAAAAGCCAACAGAAAAACAAAGTAATGCACAAATACCGTAAAAAGCTAGCCTGTAGTTTTTTTTATCACTGCAAACCAAAAACGCAGGAGAAAATTTAAATGAACAACTGATAGTGATGGGATCAAAATTATCATTATAGAAATGAAGACACAGCTTATGTAGCAGTCTTGCACACATTCCGCATTGAGCAACAACTACATGCAACCAACAACCTCCCCCTTTTTTTGTAGGTGTCGGACATGTCAATTTGTAGCTTTTTGCAGCTCTCGTTTCCTTTAATGCTGCTGTGTCATCTTTTGACTCTGCTTTTGGTAAAACGTCCAAATGACACCCAGACCTCATTTATTCGACCCCATTTCTTTGCAGGGTTACATTGAAACGTATGTCATGTATAATTAGGATCCAACACAATTTTCGTAAAAAGCGGCTTTTAATTCAGCTGGTGTAAACAATAATATGACACCAATTCTTGAATTCATTCAATAACACCATGATTGTTTTGTTCCGTGTCCCAATTTGACGTGCTGAAAACGTGACAGGAACGTGTTATTTGACTTACAAAATGCTTTGTCCCTAAAACAGCGAAACCTCTAAAAGCTCAAAAGTAGAATTCAATTTTACTCATTTTAAAACGTGATACTGTTACTGGCTAAGAAACAATATACAGTGATTGTATCAAGTTTAAAAGACTAAAGCAGTCGTTACCAAAACTCCTACAAACCTAAAATATTTTGAGCTTTCATTGCATTGTATGTCACAACATCAGATTTGAATCATTTCCAAACAGAATGTTTACACAGTGCTGAGTCAAGCCGATAAGGATTTGTTGATTACGTTCACCAATTAGCAACAAAAGGTTGCTTTTGTGGCCAAAAAAAAAAGAACAGTTCATACAGGCAGTTATATTCATACAGTAATGACTACAGTAACATAACGTGATAAATAGGACTGACAGTAGGATATGATCAATGGCATGATCATTGGACAGCTTGAAGAGAACCTGAAGGAGTTGTAATGTGATCAGTTAGTAGCCAGATGATGTGCAAACTGTGCGAAAGGTTTGGACACCCGGAGCAAAAACCTGAGAAAGAATCACTTTGTGTGTCTGTGAGTGTATGTGTGAAAAGTGTGTGTGTGTGTGTGTGTGTGTGTGTATGTGTGCTAGCAGCACGACCAGTTAAGAGAAGATACACCAGTGTTAAAAGTATGTTACTGTTCTGCGCAAAACAAAAAAAAAAACTATATAGAAAAATACATCTCTGCAACTTCCTTTTTTTCTTTGCTGGTAAAAAATAAAAATCAAAATTGAACAGAGCGGGACTTATCTATAAAATAACGGGGGAAGAAGTTTAAGATATTTGTGCATTATTTAGAAGAAGAAAAAAATAACACGCACACATATTTGCAGCCACTTACAAGCCGAAGGAAATTCAACAAGCACCCGCAGAACCCGCCAGACATTTTCAACAGACAAAATACTCTCGCCGTACAACATTCCACTGACCCTCACTTTGTTACCTGATCCGCTTTTGTGACATTTCTATGGGCTGACAATGCAAATATCAGACATTTTCTACAATGACTGCTGCACTACAAACAGCACAGTATAGTCATCTAGCCATTTATACATTCCTTACATCGTCAATTTATCCTCACACAGGTTTGGTAATCCTCAATAGAGTTGGTATAAGAATACTTTATGCCCCGGCGTCTTAAAAAAAAAATCAAGTACACACCTTGATAAAACATGCATATAAGACTTAGCAATAAAATTAAAATTAAATACAGAATATTGGTAGCAAAATTCTATGCCAAATGTACTGATGAATCGTGCTGGTGGGACTAAAGCCACCTATTGCAAGCGTGTACGTTACTGTGTCAGTTGAATATAAAAAAAAAAAAAGGTTATAAGACACCTTGATGGCTAACTATCATCATGTCAGAAACATCAAGGGAGTGGCAAGAACTGTACATTTTCATCATTGCCGGAGCACCAGTATCAGCCCATGATGTTGATAAATGCCTTTAAGTGTGCTTGGCCCCAAAGTCGCAAAGACCATTAGAATCCTGCTACTGGTCTGCAGTTACGCGGGGCATCCTCTGGATGGCAGTATAACGTTTGTAAGGCCTGCAATGTTGGCGGCGGTAAGTGGCAGTTAGTCATGACTCATTCGTTTGGCGTCTACGGGAACATCAGTGCACACTTGACGTGTTCGTAAATGCGACCGTGCTTGTGCTTCACAAGTCCATAAAGTAGAAGAATGATCCATTTTAGGCATCGCCCCCCCCCCCCCTCCAATCGAGTAGTCTCGGAAGGGAGCTCTACACTGGTCGCACAGTGGCTGCTGCATGGAGTCTACAGTCCTTTCACTGATTAGTCCCAGTCATAGAAGAGTCTTTGCATTGATAACGTAGTCAATCATCAACATTTTAGAACCTAAAAGCAGCAATTTCAATCCATCAGTTCACAGGAGGAGGATAGCGTTTGTGCATATCCGGGGCGGAAGATCCTCATTCCTAGCATTGCCTTCTTCCGAGTACTCTCCTAGAAGGGTTTATTTAAGCATACTGTACGCACCACCTGGTCGTTCGTGCTTTGTTCTGTTATACCACAATGAATCACAGTGGAGTAAGTTTTAACGCTGAACAGAAAAGCTACAAATATAAAACACAAAATCACACAAGGATTCATCCCCTTTTCAATGATCGCCTTTGGTTGCTGCATGACTGTTGGGAATTTATACACACGGGGGCCCGCAAGCTCTCAAAATTCAACTTGCAAACAAGTAAGCGACACCTCAAGCATGGGAGCTAATTTTGAGCGGTGGCAGAATTGTGAAGTGAAATGTCAGGCCATTTCTAAAAGCTATTCAAGAGATGAATGTTTGTCTTGCATCATCTTGTGTTTTATACTTCAATTTCATCCATTTTACAGCTCATTTCACTGGGAGTCATAGTTCAAAGCACTTTGATTGAACAGTCAAAGACTGTCAAGACCAACGAGCGGCCGGGTGAATACTTGGTGACACGGTGAGGGACAGTGAGGACACTCAGGCAGTCCTCTCTTCAATAGCGGGCTTGTTGCCGGGGATAGGCTGTGCCGCATACACACTTCGACTGAGGCTGTCCACACTTTGGAAATAAGGGTGGGTAAGTGCAGCAAATGCAGATATCCTCCTGGAGGGATTGAAGGCGAGAAATTGCTGCATAGAGGACAGAAAAAAAAGTCAGACAGCAAAGTTATTGTCATGGACCGTTAAAAAAAAAAAAAAAAAAAAACCTGACCAACTAAAGTGTAATATGCATGCCGGGCCAATAGTTGGCGATAGCACAAACGCAAAGGCAGATGTTGAACACCAGCTACCTCACAGAGAAAACAATCTTCTTTGGACCGCACACGGAAAAACTAAAAAAAAATTAACAGGAAAATAATATTCATATCTCAACTGTATTTATTTATTTTGTAATTGAACCACAAACAACATGGCGAGATTGTCAAGCAAGCAACACAGACTCTCCACTCGCGAGTCTCCGGGCCCGGATGGCTACCCCACCGACTTTATGAAACATTTCGGCTGATTCCTACTTGCTGCTCTGCGGGGCTACACGTTAACGGCAAAACGATTTCATCGTCGTCACAGAACCAATTAAATTTGGACGTACCAACAAGAGGGCCCGCCCTTGCTCGTCTATGTCAGGAACCAAGTCCTCTATTGGCTTAGCAGGCTGCGGGGTGAAGGCACTCTGTGGTAGGGCCACCTCCTGGGGCCAGTCCTCTGCCGAAGGTACCCCAACAACACTGTGGGGATGACAGCAGAGAGGAGCGTTCTCTTCCTTCGCTCCCAAAACGATGCGAGCGGTCATCCAAATTCAAATCTCCAGATACTCACTCAAAAATCTTTCCCAGCTGATCGACGTCAGAGTTCCCGCGAAACAGAGGTCTGCGAGGGAGAGGAAACCTTTGAGTGTCACTGTGCAAAATCTCACAGGCGAATTTGACTAGCGATCCGCACACATGAAAACATTCAATCGTCAGCATGAGTATGACGATATTTCCAAGTGATTGCTTTTGTGTTTAGGTCATGTTTGATAAATAGTGATTGCAAACGGCTCCGGATGATTTATGTTGCATACTTTCAATTTGTGTTTGTTGGTTTCCTTAATTGCATGGTGATAATGGCGTTGGGCGGCCCGGTAGTCCAGTGGTTAGCACGTCGGCTTCACAGTGCAGAGGTACCGGGTTCGATTCCAGCTCCGGCCTCCCTGTGCGGAGTTTGCATGTTCTCCCCGGGCCTGCGTGGGTTTTCTCCGGGTGCTCCGGTTTCCTCCCACATTCCAAAAACATGCGTGGCAGGCTGATTGAACACTCTAAATTGTCCCTAGGTGTGAGTGTGAGTGCGAATGGTTGTTCGTCTCTGTGTGCCCTGCGATTGGTTGGCAACCGATTCAGGGTGTCCCCCGCCTACTGCCCGAAGACAGCTGGGATAGGCTCCAGCACCCCCCGCGTCCTAGTGAGGATCAAGCGGTTAGGAAGATGAATGAATGAATGAATAATGGCGTTCATAAAACATGGATTAAGTCAAGTTAAGTCCCCACCAAAGCTGGCCCAGGTACCACATTTACAGCCCATAATTTTCAAGCTGACATTTGTGCCGATTTCATGTCGTAGTTTGGAATGCAAATGAACACAATACACGCACTGTATACATACTGTGTTGATAAACTGCGTTTTTGAGCCCGAGGCAAAATGGCAAGTGTCACTCTCAAGGAAAGAAGTCTCACACTTGCATCTCCATCTCGAGCATTCAGCATTGTGAGGTTGTACTGGTAACGCGGGTGAAAAAAAAAAAAAAGACGAGAGGAAAACGGCAGCAAGACTGCTGGTGGTTCCTGTGGCTTTGGCCCGTCTTCGGAAGCCCGTGGGCGTCCATGTCTGCTTTGGCACGGGCGCAAATTCCAGGAGTCAGCATCAGAGCAAGTTTGCCGTTGGTAGCACGGGACGGAAAAAGCCCAAGCATCCTGTGCGCGTTCGCTCGCTCTCGCTTTCGCCGTGAATGTTAAATCGTAAAATAGGAGTGGGAGCGGCGTGTGAAAGAAACGTGTGATTATCCGAATAGAGAACGAAGCATGGGAACTCGACCTTCCCGCTGAAGGTGTTGATGTCAGAGGCTTAATTTGAACAATGCCCTTTGTGCCCAACAAATGTGGTACTTCTGAAAATATGTAAACATGCTCTATTTTTAGCCATGCAACAGAAGACGGAACAATGCACATCTTTACTGTTTTACTTTTATTCGAAGGCTCGGGAGGGGTGAAAAGTGAAGCTGTTCCACTTTGCATCTTCTCCCAATTGCTGTTCGGGCTTTGCCAAAGTATGAGCAATGCTTTGAGAAAGGTAAGCAATTAGACAGGGCAGACTGCGGCTTGGCACCGGGTACGCTAATCATCGCACCAATCAAAGTGTTCATTCACTTAATACAGAATTTGTTGCAGCTATTCCAATAAGCGGCCTTCTTAATTGACGAGACTTTGTGCGTCTGGTCGCCGACGGCTCGCTGAAAGCCCTTTGAAAGGCAACCGCATCTGTGCGGGTTTCCAAACCGCCTTTGAGATCACACCAAACCAGTTTTGAAGATTCACCTCCAGCAAAGCCATCGTGCCAAAACAAGCAGGGCTGATAATTCCGAAAGGTCCGTTTTTAAACCTGCTGCGGATTGCCGGTTTGTTCGCGGTGACCACAGGCATGCGCACGCAGTTGCGGACGCCGTGCTAGTCTTCACACTGGATTTGTCCTCCTTTGTGAGGTTTTGCATCCGCATATACTGTGAAGTGTTTATGCCCCCCCCCCACCCTCCCCCGCCCCCTTTGCCCTCCACTATACACACACAGGGAATATGCTAGGTTGGGAGAGTCAGCTGAGTCATGCTTCCTTCAGCGCCAATACTTCTCTGTCCCACATTCCACTGCAGCAACCTCTGGAATGCCTGTGTGTGTATGTGCATGCGTGTGTGCATGGTTGCACGTGAGTGTCAAGTTGGGTGGCAAATCGAGAGGAAAAAGAGCGTTTTGTCTGATGTGGTGATGCTTTTTTTTTTTAAACCCCCCCTCCACCCACCACCCGATCCTCTCCCCGCCCCGTTTTAAACAGTATAACATATGCACAAGGTGTTGGTGGAGGTTTATCAATAGAAAAAGCCTCCGGCGTAACGGACTGTGAGAAAGTCAACATGGATGCGAGGCTTCTGCCGGACCATTAACACAACACGGTCGACCTTTTTAAGATTAGAGGAATGTCAACAAGCAGGCGGTTTTCTCTTTCTCATTCACTTCCAACCATGACTCACATTGACACTTATCCGAGCCATGCAAATGTAGACTTGTATGATATTTGCTCAAATTCCTTTCACAACAATGTAGTCATTAGAGGAGGCATTAAACGTTGGTATGTTAGACCATGAAAGGGGGAAACTTGCTCCAGGGGTCGCTGATGCAAAGGCAAATACGCTGAAAAAAAGGCTTTGTTGAATTGACTCCATTTTATTCTGTTAAATGTTTGTGTAAAATAAAATCTGGGTCGTTGTGTGGGCTACCTTAAAAGTGTGTCTGGATCGAGATGTTTTAATGTTGTGCAACCACTTGACAAAACGAATTTGTCAAGTAAATTAAATGCAACACCTTTTTTTTTGTTATCCCCCCCCCCTCAAAAATTGTGAACACATTTTAACCATGTGCAACCGATACATGTTCAAACTAAGAAAATTTAAAGAAACTTTTTTTACAGTATTTTCGATGCACTGTATAAGGCTCACTCACAGATTTGCAAAAAGTCTCAAAACAACATCCATGGTTGCATTTCCATGCCTCTTGGCAATACTCGGGTCGAGTAAGTTTCTTTTTTTCTCTTATCATTTAACAACTAAAAGAAAAAAGACAAAAACATTGGGGTATCAACAATGAAAAGCTCATTTTGAGTGCAACCTTAACACGCAATCTGATGAACACAATATTTCATGCGGCACCTATTCTGATGGTCACAAATAATCAGCGGGGTTCTTTCTGAATTTTCAGTGGCTAAAATCTTGGACTTGGGGGGCCGGGAAGACGGCAAACAATAGATTTCTCTCCCATTGTTCCGCCCCGCCCCCCACCCTCTGCGACAGCATCGCCCAGGTGCCCTTTAATCTCTAACAGGTGGCCTTTTAAAAAGCCAACTTAATCACCTTGAGAGAGACCGAGTGTGCACGTGGGCGTGGGTGCGTGTCCATTACAGCGTTCTCTGCCCGGCTCTCTGTCCTTAGGCGAAGTTGGACAAAATAGAGTGCGATGAAGTGACATGTCAGAACTTTTTTGTTGTTGTTGTTAAATAGTAGCCTACTAGATATACCGAATATTATTTTATTATTGGACTACTGGACACTTTATATTGCTCGATGGCGCTCCACAAAATTTGCATATTTGTTGCTGTCTCAGATCTTCTGTAATTTGGAATGAATTAGGAGTTTTTTTTAATTTACGTGACAACAGATGGGGTCAGAATCAAGCTGAAACAAAAAAAGGACAAGTCTTACGCAGAGGGAACGGCGCCGCTTGGTTTGTTCAATGGCACTTCATTCAGATTTCGCTTTCATGTGCATACTGTATTTACTCGCAGTCAGTCACATTGTGCCAGTCTCACCGCATGTCGTGCAATCACCGCGGGGGTCAGTGGGTGTGCGCGCGTGTGTGTGTGTGTGTGTGTGTGTGTGTGTGTGTGTGTGTGGTGGCTGTGTGTGGACGGTTGGGGAAGGAAGCATAAATTGCCATTCTTATCTCCACGAAAGCAGACCATTAAAGTCAGTTGCTCAACAGAAACAATTTTTTTAACCCTTCATATTTAAACCGCCGCTATGACGAATATGGCGATCCCGAACGGATTTTAAAAATGGGAAGGAAGCAAAGCTTTTGACTAGGTTTGACGGAAAATGAGGTTATTAGCTTGGGATGGCTTCAGGGTGTGAAGTCAGTTAGACCGCAAACTGACAAACACCTTCTGTATATCAAGAAGTGGCGTCTCGACTTATGTGCTGAAAACCACAGCGAGTTGCCAGTCATTACTGGAATAGTTTGATAAGCCAACTGTGATGACCCTGCCCTCGCGGCTCAAAATGCATCGGACAGATGGGTTTTTGTCTCACAGCAGCATGATTTGGGAAAACTTCAGCCTACAAACAAAAGATGGAATTATTTTAATGTACTCCCCCCATCGTAAGCAAACTCGTTGTTTTCAACATGCGGGTGAGATTCCAGGCACCAATTCATCTAGCGGACTGTGAATGTGCAAAGCTAGGTGCTGCTGTTTTGGTTAGCAACGTGGCTCAGCAGTTAATTTGTCAGTGGCAATGACTGTATTGTCTACCTCGCAACTAAATGCAGCATGGGATCTATTCGAGGGACGACCACTATTATAAATAAAATATATTATTATTATTATTATTATAAATACCGGAACAGTATGAGTTATTTATAACACGTCTTCCCTTTCAGGTTTTGCATCTGGTACCGTCTATTCATTAACCGCTAACCCGCATGCTACAGTGAACACATTTCGCCTCACCTCCGTCTGAACATCTCAGCAAAGATGCAGCCGACGCTCCACAGGTCCACTGGGGTCGCGTAACTAGACTGCAGCAGCACCTCCGGGGCTCTGTACCACAGTGTCACCACCTATAGCGTTCGGAGAGAACGGTGGTGAGAATAATTTTTACATAAATAATTTTTTTAATGTATTGTCACACAATCCAACATTTCCATTCAAAATGTAATAATCCATTACGGTCGCTTTATTTTTGGCATGATTTTCACGTTCCTTTGTGCTTCTCTCATGAGTAAGCAGCGACATTGTTGTAAAAAAAAAAAAAAGTCTCCAGATACAAACTCGGTGACCATCGAATTATAATGGAAGGTTTCCAGGTGCTTTCCTAAAGGCCTTGATTTATCATCAACCTCTCGCTTTTGTTCCACCTCCTCAGGCACTGCAGCACGCTGATCAAAATCAAAAAGCGAACACCGGAAAGCAACGTGAGTGCAGTGAGTCACCTACACGTATCATGGTTTCATGCAGCATAGATTTTAGGGGGGGGGGGGGGGGAGCGCAAAGTTGAAAAAATGACAGTATTTACTAATGAGCTTGAAAAAAGATCCTGACAACAAATGCAAAGTTTTGGATGAGGTCTTTTCTACTGTGCTTATGAGCACTCAATTTCGGGAGCCGGTTTGCAGATCTGATTTAACGGATCCTTAGGCGAGGCCGATTAGGCCAATCCAACATATCAGTCCCAGTTCTACTTTAAAACTATTAATAGAATTGAGAGTTGCTTTTTTGCAGATGTGAGATACTCTCATCTCCTGTTTCCTGCTCAAGTGGAAATGAGGGAGGAAGCTGGGACAAGTAGGCTGTGAATGCGATGGCTTTGAAAAGCTACTGACCAAATAAATAGCCTGATAAGTCAAGATCGGAAGACTTCAGTATTCTAAAAAAAACTTTTCATTTGCATTTTGGGGGATTTCCTTCACCACATTATGTGTAAGAGAGAAGTTCATCTCGCTCACATGAGTAACCCCAACTGTTGTTTTAATACGCAACCGTATAACTTCTCTTTACAATTTTACGGCAGTTAAGAATGTTAAACATTAAAGAGCCTCTGGAGTAAAATATTTGATGAAGGCCACAGTTTCACTTTCAAATTATTTTTACAACTTTTTTTGTTTTTTTACTTGGGAATAGATTACTTCAAAGCTAATTATTTACCATGATAAATTTAATTTGGGAATTTAAAGAGGAAGGGAGAGACAGAAAGCTGGTGATTGAAAAAAAAAACCCCACACACAAAAATCGTTACTTATGATAATGTCTCATTATCGCTGCGGTTTGCAGGCATAAAATGTATCTGTTCTTATCCTTCCACCCGCTGCATCATTTCAAAGCAGTGCGAGCACATTGCTTGCACGTGCAGCCTTCTAAGAAGAACCACAGACCTGGAGTTTGCAGTATATCCGCTGCAGTGCAATTCAGTTATTCGAAAACCTAAAACGTTACCCACAAGCGCAGATATCGTCTGCATTTATCACTTATTTGGCCCCACACACATACCAAAAAAAAAAAAAAAAAACTGCAAGAAAGATGGGGCGACTGACACTGACAAGTTCTCGGATACCATTTTTGTCGCAGCCAATCTATGGTCGGGTGAAACCTTATTATGCTTCTGAACTGCATAATAAACTCGGCACACTTTTTTCTGTCGTCGGCGCTTGGTAGATAAGACCCCAAACTAAAAGTGTTTTTCTGAACTCCTCCACACTACGCTCAGATCATATCCCACTTTCTTCAACTTAAGTATTTCATGACGCTGCGCAGACTAGAGTGGAAGAGGAAATGTCATTTGACAGCTGAAGGCATCATGCGAACCCTTTCACACGCCGTTTGCCACTTTAAAAAAAAAAAAGTCACATCATTCTTCAATTATGACGCACAGATTTTATTGGGATCTTTCATGACAATAAATTATCGGGGTTTTCTGCCTCTTTTCCATGATTGTCTGGGTCACATTATAATTTGGTCTCGCCCTCCATGTGTTCCTGTAGTTCAACGGTGAATGTTGCAAGAGTAAATATACAGGTGGTAGAGGGAGGTGTGGGGGGGGGGGGGGGGGGGTTGCAGGAAGAAGGAGGTTCGACTTTTGTTTCTATGGTCTGCTGTTCTATGTTGTCAGTATTTTTCTTGGCTGCTTTCTTCCCTTCTTCCACACGGTAACACAAACAACGGAGGGGGGTGGGGGGGTCAGACAAAGCCGAGCAGAGGGGAAAAAAAAAAAAGTTAGTCAGTCTGTGTGTGGTGTACGAGGCTGACTCCAGATCGGAGGACAGCATTCTGAGAATTCCTTTCAGCTGAGAGCATCCTCCCCCTCACCGCCGCTAACGCCGTCCTCCACTTTCACTGCTGAGCTCTCAGCCCCAGAGGACCTCCAGACCTCCTGGGTCAGACCTCCGCGGCCGTGCCACTTGCAGCGCCTGGACCCCTGCCACCGGCGTTGTGCGCGAGCACATCGGAGGAGGACAATAGGGTGCATGAATGCCAGTGTGTGGGTGTTTGTTAGCGAATGTGGGAGTGGTTGCACGTGACTGAATGAGCACCTGCGTTCGCCTCGTTGAATACGCTCCGGTGCCAAAAAGCGCTCGTGTGAATGTGTGTGGCTCCAAAAGAATGCCCAATTATCTCAAACATGTGCCTGATGTTTTAAAAGGCTAATTGCAGTATATTATCTATCATCCCTGTGGGCAATTTAACATTAAACATACTCAAGATAGTTGATAGCAAAAGATCAGTTGAAAGCATGCGGCACAGGCAGAGCCATCGATTTATCTAGCAAGGGTTGTAAATAGAGTGGGCGCATATAACCCCACACACCAAGAAATAAGGGACACGATTAAAAGCTTGAAACTGTTCATTCACTTATTGCAGAATAAGTGCAGTAAACGTTTGGTGTTGTCACGTTTCCCAGCTTGTACACATTATCAGTCTTAGGTCAGAATGTGATTACATTCCTGAGAGCAATTCAGCACAAATTAAAGTCTCCCAAAGTGAATCTCAGAGGAAAGGGGATAAAAGGTTCAGGGTGTGTAGGCAAGCCACATATGGGAAGAGCAGAGGATATAGAAATAATTATCATACGAGGGAAAACAGTCTACAGGGTTCTCGGCCTGAGAGTCCCCGCAGGCCCCATTCAGTCCTTGTAACGACAATATTTCATGACTGGTTCGCTCCTTTCCTCCCTCTTGTTCTGCAATTTATAGTCGCAACAATCAGACTGCACCTGGCCAAGAAAGGACATGAAAGTGAGATTATCGGGGATATTGATATATGGCTCGAAAGAAAAGTGCTCGAGCAGCAGACAAACTGTTACAGTAAAACAGACTGTTGCCAAAGTATGCACAGCATACAGGAATGCAGCATGGGGCCCTCAGCAAGTGAAACAAAGACAGCACAGTCAGTGGCTCCCTCTCCCCTGTGCTACCACATCCGCACATCATTAGCTGGAAAATTCCAGATATATGCCGTCATTTTTTCTCTCGCCCCCCACACCCCCTCCCCTTCCTGCTACGGACACAGCTTCCATATCCCGTTGCACTTTTGTGTGTGTGCACATGTTCGACTCCCGCTGCTTAGAATCCCCATTTGGTGACCTGGAGCGACACCAAAGACTGGTGACAATTAATATAGTTTGGGGCCGGGGTGGGGGTTGGGGGGGGGGGGGGGGCGCGATGCTGGCGAGATGCAAGAAGCACGGTGCACGTGAGGGTGAATGTAAATATAAACAGTGAAAGCAAAGCCTTGACCTGCGTGCATGTAGCAAGCTAAATGCGTTAGCTAAAGTTCTGGGACAGCTCCTTCACTTTTGGCTGCAGTCAAAGCATACAAGCGTTTCCTCCCCCCCACCCCACCCCATGTGGAGCTGTTTGAGGAGATATCTAAACAATCCCCGAGTGCGCTACACGTGCTCTCCTACATTGACCCCCCACCCCCCACCCCGACCCTCCCTGGTCTTCATTGTTCCCCCTTTTCAAATAGCAGAAATGCATTTCAGCAAAGCAGATCAATTCAGAGACTACTACTGCCCTGACAGGGAGATATTAGTGTTCTAAGTCTTGCTTGATGTGCTACCGGATTATAAAAGGGCTCATATGGTAGACATTGGGCTCTTGAAAACATTTATAAGAACCATTCTTCTGTTTTGAGTGCAGGAAATATGTTTTTGATTTGTGTTGCCTGAGATATGCTTCTATTTTTGTAATTGCAGAGGGACGCCTTAATTGGTTAAAAAAAAAACTTTTGTGTGTCCTGAGATATGCTTCTATTTTTGTAATTGCAGAGGGACGCCTTAATTGGTCAAAAAAAAAACTTTAATGAGGGGGTCAGGGGGGAAGACATCTGCTTTCAGAAGAAGCTATAGAGGTGTCCGCGGGCCATCTTCAAGAATACTTACTTACAAAAGCATGCTTGCTACTAATCTTACGCCTGTTAAATGTAGCAACCCCCGGGATAATTTACATGCAAAGCAGAAAAACGCAAATCAAACAAGTGATTAGTCTGGTGGTATTCTCCTTGAATCCAATTTTACAAACGATGCAATCCACAAGACATGGATGAATGGAAGCTAATTGTTATGTCACGTCATATTTTGCCAGATGAGCGAAAAGAGAAAATAGGCATAACACCTAAAAAAAGTCACCGTGCTTCTACCGTCAAAACAATACCAAAAAATAGGATTGAAGCTTGATGTTGGATCCTTACAAATGAGCAGAAACATACCTAATAAAAATGCTGTTATATGTACACCACACCCATAGGTGGCGATGTAACTTTGAGACCACCGATCTTTTTTTCAGTCTTCAAAATGTGCATACAAGAAACCAAAATGTTTGAGCATGTCCACAGTTTCACTGATCCTCGTGATCAGAATTCAAGAAACAAAAATCTTGGCTGGTGGTTAGGATTGGTTGGATTTACAGTTTTGAAATAAGAAACGGCAAATTTTCTTTAATCAAGCAAAAACTGTGCTGTGATCTATTCTCAATGAAATATTTCACCCAATAAATTTGGGAAGCTGGTAATCGGCCCAACTCTTTCCTCTGTGGCACGTCAGATGAACCCATCAGCTTTGCCCATCTGCCTGTCACTCACGGCAGTTCAATGAAGCCGGAGCCAGACTGGGTCATTAAAATGCCATTAACAAAGCAACTGCCCCCTGGGGACTACCAGAGGCAGCCTAATCGAGGCCTCGGTACCAACCCAATGGGTGGTCTCTCTCTCTCTCTCTTTCTCAAGATATGCAAAACTTCATAAAAATGGTGATGTGGATGGTCAGCCAAATGCAATCGTTACACATCTACTTTCAGATTTTTCTTGTCAGAATAGCTAAACACAGTAGCGACCAAAGCAGCACTGATGACTCTAAGAGGCTTTTAAAACATAGATTTTCAACTACCGGTCACAGACAAAGATCATGAGAATCTTGACTGAGAAGGCATCTTTGTCATTTCAAATGGAGGATACAAAACCCTTCAGTGCTATGCTAATATAGTCATTTGACCAGTGTTAGAACACGTGTATGTCCAAGGTTGATGAGCATGAAGATGCTAAGGTTGATTACAGTGGAAATTTCAATTGGTAAGACTGAAACAAAACAAAAAAATGAGACGGGGACTTTGGAGCAAGTTTATGCAAATGGCCACCGCAGACATTGACATTTGAAAAGTGCAAAATGAATCACAAAGAGAAGTCTTGGTCCCTTAAGCAAGAGCAGTTCTCCACAGCCCATCTGTCTGCCAATAACGGTGGCATTAGGTGACTAAATCAGTAACTGCTGCTCTGTGTTGGGCAAGGGGGAAGATCCTCTTAAACGGTGTGGCGCTTTGTGTACAATACATGCAATTCATAGCTTCTATGAGCCGTGAAGAAGCGTAGAATGGCTTAATGAAGGTGGTGTACGATTGTATGTGGGGTTTTGTTTGGGGGGGTAGACTCAGGAACATTTATCTGGGAGCGAAGAGCCGTGCTGCACTCTACCACACACAGCTTTAAACTCACACACTTGTATTATTGTGGCCTTTGCTGTACAAGTATAGTCAAAGAAGGAAATGAGTGTGAGTGTGAGCGAGTGCGTGTGCACAAACCAGCTCAAAAATTAAACCCCTTGGTGTGCACAAGTGATTTACGGTTCACGATGTGTTTCACTCACACCTCAAGTTGAATTCCCTTTTTAGAATGCAACCTTCGAAATGGTACCCTTGCCAGTAATACCAGTGTTAAGGCAATGGCGGGAAGAAAAACTCCCACTGCACAGCACACTTTTTGGAGGCATTATGTTCAATGTGAAAATCATTTGACACTTCAGATATGTTTCGGTGTAATGAAGAACAAATACTGCACATTAATATTCCTACTATTTTTCAGATGCTTTTAAAATGTGTGTGAAAACTAATTGGGTCATTTGAAATACTGACAAGCCAGCAAGCATCAAGCAAAATGAATAAATAAATAAGTGGCAAAAATATTACAAATCAATCCCTAAAATAAATAAGTTAATGTTGTGCATGGCTAGTAAGAAAATATCCCTTAATAATTCAGGACAAAAAATATATATTCTGAGCGACATTTGCTGCCTGTGTCTTGAAGTGAGTTCTTCAGTCTCCATTTTATCTGGTCATCGGCGCCCACAAGCTCAGCAGCGGGACATCAAAGTACCAAGAGCGGGAAAGGGAGGGGTCCTTGCGTCTCCTCATCTGTCCCATCCCTGTCTACTATTGCCACTGAGGAATTCCTGAGAGTAAGAGCCACAGGAGCCCTTGGCTCTTACTTTACACTGAGAAATTCGATCATGTGACTCACTGGAATGGAACTGCCCGCTCATGTCCCACGAGCGCCCGACAAATCACATTTACATCATTTTTCATCCAACTCCCACGGGATGAGAGGGGATTTGACAGCAGTATGTCTGCACTTTCATTATAGAAATAAAAAAAAACATGAATGAAGCTCAATTTGGCAAGATTTCTTGAACCAAGAATCCCAAATGGCTTCATCTGGCGGTATCTCTCAAGGTAAGCAACTGTAAGATCGGACTTTATTATCTGTGAGATATGGACTCACCACAGAGGTGAGCGCCATCTGGAAGCTGTAGATGCGGGCGAGACCAAAGTCGGCTAGTTTAATCTGTCCTCCGCTGGTGACCAAGATGTTCTGCGGTTTGAGGTCACGGTGAACTACACGGTGTGAATGCAGGAAGTCCAGCCCCTGGAGCAGCTGATACATCATATTCTGTAAGAAAACAATCAGTCAGTAACTTTTTTTGAACAGAGATATTCTCACTGGCTAAACATGGAAACTAAATAGCCCGAATGTCATAAGCTTCACAAAAATGGCAGACAGAGTTTGGTAGAAAAGGAGTTAATGGAGGAGGCCTGTGTCTTTTCTTGTTGACTGTGGCAGATGTTTGATAACACACACACACACATACACACAAATGATAGAAGGAGGCCCCGCTCTATACAAGCGTGGAGCTCTGTTTCATAGCAGCTGCTCCGCTGGAGTTAATTGGCATTCCCTCTCATTTTATGACCACAGGCTGACCTCAAAAATGGCCATAGGCACTGCATCGATAACGCATGAGCTCAAGAAAACGAGCGCGAGGAGAAGGCAACTATGTCGAACCAGCTTGGACTTGTTCCTCCCAAACTGAAATAACTTCCCAAAACAGGTCTTGCTTGCACCTGTACACAAGTAACGAGCCATTGATAAAGAAAGTGGTGGTTTTGGCTCCGGAATGAAGCTCATACCGAAAGGGCAGAGCGCCGGTTTTGGATCGTTTATGGTATTCCAATAAAAGACCAGCTTGCATATCCAAATTCAGAAGGGGAAGGGTTGGACGTATACGGCGTATGGAAGCCACTTAAAAAAGGAAGGAAGGAAAAATAATAATTAAATTCGGGCGGCTCGATGCGTCTTATCCCAGCCTTTACATACACACACGCTCCTGTAAATACACACATGCCCCTTAGCCCACCGGCCTCCCACCCTTCCCAAAAAAAGTCCCCAGCCAAGACCTCACAAGTGACATGGAGCTGAGCCCACAGCTCTATTCACTAACTGACCAGCTGGTGAGTGAGTCAAAGAGGCCTGCACACTCAAGCAGAAAACATTAGCAAGCGGCGCAGGGCTGGCTGCTGTGCAGCGCGGGAGATGGGGACACCCCGCCGTGGACACGAGGAGCCGAGAGCGTGCGCGTTTGTATACATACAAATGGCGTGTCCCCCGGCCCCGCGTCCACCTAAACACACAACCGTCCGATTTGCGTACACCTCGGCTTGTCGGGTGTCGAAGCTTGGTGTGTAATAACGCGTGTATGTGAAAATGTTCAGTGCGTTTGTATGTCTGTGTGTGGTAAGGGGGTAGTCGGGGGGGTCCTGACCAAGGGCAGGCAGGATGCATAAACAGACCTTCCTTTCTACATCTCCATCCAGCCATGACCTAGTGAGGAGGGCAGCAGACAGACAGGGTCATAGAACAGAGGGAGGCAGTTGGTTATTTTAACGTGCGTGTGCGCGCGTGTATGTGTGTGTGTGTGTGTTGACACAATAGCACCCCCCAGTCAGTTCCTCTCTGCTTTAAATAACCATTTCACCGTGCTTCCTTTCAGCAGGATTTGCTAGTAAATGCTAATTACCTCAGAAGTGTGACTCTTAGACAAACACACAAACAATGATGCCCCCCACTTGGCCTCAGCGCCTTCTTCTCTGATGTATCAATTTCTACTACAAGTGAGTCAACTGTACAGGTGATTGACAGCATGGCAGATACAATAGACCCAAATATAAATGTGTTGTAAAGTTTAAATTTGAAACTGCCATGCATTTTAAGCAAGTCAGTTCCCCCAAGCGTTCGAACTCAGAAAAGTCCTTAGGCCATCTTGGTTTGGAAGAGACAATATCACACAAAAAGGCAA
Organism: Hippocampus zosterae; assembly: GCF_025434085.1. Taxonomy (NCBI): domain Eukaryota; kingdom Metazoa; phylum Chordata; class Actinopteri; order Syngnathiformes; family Syngnathidae; genus Hippocampus; species Hippocampus zosterae. Next base: position 19,945,868 of record NC_067457.1, read on the forward strand.
CCGGTTTGACCCCACAAAAACAGAGGGGCCGGGGGGGGGGGGGGGGGGGGGGAGTAGTAAGCCCTCTGCAAGATGCAGCCACAACATGGCTTTCTGGGTATGCTTCCTTTTCTAATGCAAATGTACCAAAGGCGGCCATATTGTTTATTGTAGTGAGGCACAATATGGGACATCTGCCGGTTAGCGTTAGTGTAATTCCCTCCCCATGCTTCATTAACCTCCCCCTTTATAGGCTCAGAGAATAGAGCTGTGGTAGCCTGGATGATGGCAGCGGAGAAGGGTGGGCGACACCCAAGCGCTGGCCCCGGCCGAGGCGCACTGAGCCTGGGGTAGCTCGGCTGCTTGATGTCCTTCCAGCTCATTTAATTCCTGGAGGAGGGCCCCTTTCATCAATGAGCATGTGGTGGGTCTCCGAGCCGAGTGGAGGGTGGGGGCAGCGGGGACAGAGGTGGACAGGCTGGCAAGGAGTGGGGTAACTGGTTTTATGCTGGTTTAGGGTCAACTGTATCTGAGCTTTGTTAACGTGTAGGGGATTTAATGGTAACATCAACAGGCTAAGGTGGGTAAGGGTTGCATGGATGTTCAGGGAAAGCAAAGCGGGCACAAAGACGAGCCCCACAGGTTGCTCACCCTCCACAGATCTGACGGTGGGATGAGCGGCATAGCTCTCCAGCAGGGCACTTTGTGAACGAACCATTATTTCATTCATAAATCACAAATTTGGTTCAATAAAAAAATGGCAATGATCATAACAAATGGTGGCCATTTTAGAAAAATATTCCATGTCAAGATAATTTGCATTGGGGAGAAAAAGAACTTGAACATATTCATGCAACACAATTATTTGCAATTGTGAAACAGGTAAGAGAATACATTGAGAACAAATAAGAGATGAGCCGCTGATTTTTTTTTCTTCAGAGAAATAATGTGTGAAAAAAAATGCGACACGTAACCGGCATTGTCGTATGCTTTTGAATGGCAGAAATTAACGCCGATAATCTTTGGTGATTTTTTTTTTTTAACGGAATCTGCGTACACATTGTGTGGTAAAGTAATACAAGCAAGAAATTACAGCGCTAGACACTACATTGGGTAAAGACCTCAGGTCAGATACACCCGTTTCGTCTATGCTTACACCGTTTATCATCAATATCGCTGTTTGACAGAACGTTCACACATAAACTAGGCCCTTGGGGTGGAAAAAAACCGACAGATATTCAAGCTTCCACAAGGTCTCCATTTCAAAACTGACACTTCAACTCAGAGGCCCAAAAATGGAGCTCTAACTCCCCAGTATTGTAAACGTTAAATCATGGGACCTAGGGGTGAAACACGATTAAGAGTTCTTTAAAAAAAAAAAAAGGTTTGTGGGAAAGATTAAAAAAAAAACTGTCACAGAGGAAGGGTTAATGGCGCGTCCAGTTCCGACCTTTGGGCAATTTGTAAGTGAAGACTCAGTGGATTTTAGCACACTGGAGCAACCGATGAAGGCACTTCCGTATGCTCATAATGGCCCTCACACAGTATAACTTTCAATCCAATATAAAACTTTTCCGTAAAAGCAAAAATCTTTAGATTTGATTACTTCATTCACACACGAGTTTCATTCAAGCCACGGTGGATTATCAAATATCTCCTTTTCCATTTATAATAGAAGTCTAGTTGCCCTCAAGTCACCTTAGTGGTTTGATATGTGTCACAACAATTGAACACAAACTACAGAAACTCGTTGCTGGTCGTCAACTCTTTAAGCTGTCGACTAGTAGCCACTCGTCGTTACCTTGATGATTTCTGGCGGCACGCCGGGGTCAGGGGCTTTCTCTAGGTAGGTGGTCAGGTCTTGATCCACATGCTCAAAGACCAGGGTGAGTTTGGTTTCGCGGTTAGTCCGAGACACTGTGCACACGTCAAAGAGCCTGGAAGAGGAGGAAAAGTGAGCGATCAATAAATATACTGTAGCTGGCTGATTGTGCCGAACATCCAAAAACGAGTCAAGTTCAAACTATTATGTTCGACATCACGCATAAAGTCAGTCAATCTCGCGAGACTTCATCTCACTAAAAATCCAAAGGATTAAGTCCACAGAAGGTGTTTTTGTTAGGGGGGTTGGGGCACCATATAATGTACCAACGATGGCAAAGAGAAAAAAGTGGGAACCGAAAGTGGAACTTGCTGCAACATAGGAAAGAGTCTGGCAGCCACAGGATTGCTTTGCTAACACCTTCCTGTTCTGTCTCCGCGTAGGTGCTGGTCGAGAAAAGTGTGAGGAATAATACTTTATTATAGTGTCACATAGTTGAGATAATTGGGTTTTTTTTTTGGTTACATCAATTTTTTTGGTCCATCAAAATCATTTGGAAGTGCACCAGTGTCACAGAGCAACTTTGTGTCAGACTTTGGAGGTTTCGCTAAATTACTCGTGCGAATATCTGCAACAATATTTCGTTCACTTGACATCACTTGACCAAACCAGCCAAAAGAGGTGAGCTATGACGGCCGCTACCTGAGCCCTTAGGCATTGTGATGTCATTTTCAGTCAATAGCAAGTGTCAGTAAAAGGCAAAATGGCCGCCACCTGAGATGGATAAAAACTGGTGTATTTTTCTGCTTAATTCATCTTCCACAAACATATTATTCATCAGAATACCATGTTTAGCCGAGTGGGAGTTGAGGGGGGGGACATATTACAAACGTTTTTTTTTTCATAACGATTCCCCTGAAACCTTTTAATTCCCACGACAAGTTCAAAGAATTTTTGACCGCTGTAAAACCTTGTTGCTGCCTGTGCATGTTCATTGAAAGCTTTGGAATCTTATTGAGTTGAATGATCACAAGAAAGCAATGCAGGAAAATAACAACATATTGTCCTTTCTAAACAATTTAGCCTTGTAAAAACAAAGCTTTCAGCCATTAAAGGCTAGCAAACCCTAATCATCAGTGGTTAAGGTTGTGCCAAACGAGGCAACAAGCAAAGGCCAAGAATCCAGATTATGTCTGCAACCTGCCAAATGAGGCTTTGGTGAAAAGCTAAAACAAAAAAATGATGCAGTGTGCCATCTTCAAAGAGCCGGGGGACGCAAGCGGCATTCCTCAAACGGCGCTATGACAACTCCTGATGCTCTTTGGCATGTTAAAGAGAGCTGCGGCAAGGGCGTCATCTTCCATCACAGTAGCGATGTCTGGAGGCGAAGGGAAACGTAATGGAAACGTAGCGGCCATGAGCTGTGTTGACACCGATTAGTTATTGGCATCACATGACCTCATCAAGTATATCCAGAAAAGTCTAAATCAATGTCAAATATTGGGTCAGCGCAAGTGAATGATTATACCAAAACATGACGGGGAGTATTTAATCTGTCTTTATCCATTTCGGAAATAAATACATTGTGAGATCTTGAAGTGTGAGGGTCCTACTGCGTCACATTAATTACAACTTCCATGCACGTAAAGAAAAGACGGAATATCTCTTTTAGTCCTCCGACAAGGCTTCATGCGTCCATGCCGACGCTCTTGAAAGAGGCGGACTGGAAACGCTCGAGTCAGTGGTGTGAATGAGAGGTGCTTCGTTCAAGGTATTAGTACCGCGTGTGCGATGTCAAAGAATAGATGACGCCCTTCTCTTGAAGCGTTGAGGTGAAACGCCCCTCACAGCTCGATTGTCGGCCTACAATGTGTGCTCTCAGCAGACACTCAACATATGGAATGAATAATGGAGCTCATTACCAACATCCAGCGGTTGCCGGGAGTCTCACAGAAGGGCCACAATGCACCCTTCCTGGCCTGAGGTGCTCGGTTATAATGTTTGGGTAAACTGGGGGGTCCCTGCACCAATTCAAAAAGCTTTTAACCATTACGGGAGAGATTCTAATGCCCCCCCCCCCCCCAACCTTTCACAGTGGCAGATCTACACTCCAAACTGAGCTGACGGAATGGTTTTTGGTCAAGTTAAAAATAATTCATCGCAATTGTGCTCGGACAAAGGCATCATCACTCATTATTCAATGATTCACTGAGGAATTATTGTTAGAAGCAAGAATGTGAATGCGATGCTTCCGTCATATCCGTTGAGGACTTCCCCAATGCATAAGAGTGGCATAGATAAATGACCGGTGATTGTTTGAAATGAAACCGAAATTAAATGGCCTCAGTTAGCAATTAACAATGGAATTAATCAAAACCTACCGGCCCAGGAGTGAAGCACGGGCCGAATGGAAATGGAAATTGGAAACGCAGTCAAGCCAAAAATGATTTATACGTACCCTTGTCAAACTTTAGAATTTTGTTTGTGTTTTGTTTTGTCGTACATTCGGATAACTAGAAATGGAATGACACAATAATGTCACAAAGACTATAAGATGTTGTGTTTAGTTTCGTGCCAAATTAAAAACACAAATTTAAATTTAAACAATGCATCTTCAAACGTACCGTTAATGAATAACCAACGGTGATTCGAGAAGCAATATTCCCCATGATGCACTGCATCGATAGCAAATTCATGAATAGTGGTACGAAAATGCGATTATTTAATCAAGAGAACACATCTGAGTCATTTATTCAAGCAAAAGAAAAGTCAATTAATTATCCCCCCTCACCCCCCCCCCATGATCATGCTAATTGATTTACCACCATGACAAGTTTTCAATCAACTTAGCTGTTGACATGTAAATTACGTCTCGGGTCGAAGCAATTTACCCACTCGTGACTAATCTGCTTTTTGACTCACACGTCACATTCAAACAACGTGCGCGCTCGAGAAGAAGGCTATAATCATTCCAGCTCTGACATCACGGAGAAATGTCCGACAGTCCAGTGGTCACCAACTACTGGGCCACAGACTGGTAAGAGGACGTAGGACATTTGGTACTTGGCCAGAAAGAGAAACACCTTACAACACAAAATAAAAAGACAATGACATTCAAACATCCTCCCCCCAGCAGGGCTTTAATGTCGTTGTAATATCATTAACAACCACTAGATGGCAGATATGGCTTAGCTGCACCTACAGTGGGCCTTATACTGCTCTATACCACAACGTGAGTCTGCCATTTTTTTTCCCCCGATTTAGAATGATCAAAATTTTGAGCGAGATGATTTTTATGAGAAAATAAATAAATATATAAAATGTAAAATATAATACTTTATGTTGGTTTCTTCAGCAGCTTCGCGTCGTCCTTGAATGGTAATTTTTATGCAAGAGAGCGCGTTGCACTGAAATAAAACAGTATTGGATTGGATAAGCTTTATCGTCAAATGCACTGTATGTGTAACAGACAGCACAGATTACATTTCTTCCCTCTCAACATAAAACAAGATGAATATGTAGTTATTTAGTTGTTTGAATCGGATTTTTAATACATGCATGCAAAAATATATATATATATATTTTGTACGCATGCATGCATACATTTTATTGGTTAGGAAGTGTGTGGCCCAATGCCCCCCCCCTCGAGTAGACCCGGTGAAAACTGCCCACCCTTGATCTACATGCATTACTCCACCACTTGTGTTCAACTACAAGCCGCTTAAAGGGTTATAAGACTGGGGCACAAATGCTATTTAGGAGCCCATCTATGGTGTTTTTCCATTTTATTAGCCGAGTGAACTTTCATAAGGCAAAGCAATGTGATTGTTTGAGATACACGGCATGGAATTCTCGCTGCTTTACACATAGTTTGTCTGTAAACTTCAACTCGGAGATGCATTTCATAGCTTGAAGCCTCTTTTTGAAAGACTGCTCACTACGTGCCAAATTTCTGCTTGTTTTTTTAGTGAGTTGAACTCAATGACCCATACAATGCTAGCAGCTCATATTGTATGTTGTACTAAATAGTGATTGGGTGGTAGGGAGTGCCTGAATAATTACGAACACAGCCATGGTGAGCAACACATAAACGTGCATATATTAGAGCAGGTTCTTACTTAAAATGAGAGTTTGGCCACGCACAGACACACACCTTTTCTTCCCAAAACTTACCTGACAACATTGGGATGCTCAAAGGCTTCCAGCTGCCTCAGTACCGCCACCTCCCGGATGGTTGAGAGAGGCATCCCCTCTTCCTCCGTCTGGACGCGAACTCGTTTTAGGGCAACAAATCGTCCTCCGTTCTTCAGATCTCTGGCTTTGTACACTTTTCCATAGGCGCCTTCTCCAATCTCGGCCACGGGCTCATACTGCGTACCAATCGTTTCTTTGTCCATTTTTGCTTATTTTTTTCCCTCCTCGTCTTGTTGAAAATAGTGCGGGGATTCCCAGCGAGGCTGACGAGCCAGACTTTCTCACCGAGACATATTCACAGGAAAAAGTGGGCACGTGCAATGCCTAGATGACAGAGAGACACGGTTGGAGGTACACACCATCTTTGTCAGAGTTGGTCAAAATGTGCCCCAGGTAGCAATTACAGGACTGTCATCATGTTTTTTTCCCGACTATCACTACAGCAGCCTCGATGCCTCCCAACTTGCACTCCTCCTCCTCCTCCTCCTGTTACGCTTAACATGTCCTCCTCCTCTTAAAACAAAGTTAAAACACAAGAAAAAACATTACTTTAACGTCAGTGTTTTTATGCTAGCTCTATGTGAAACACGCAGTCTGGTGCGTTCAAAGACTCACCGCACATGCAAATGTTCCAAGACATGGACTGTCTCGCGTTAAAGGAAATCGAACAGCATTTAAAGAGAACAAGCAGAAATAAAGTACAAGCTAACACGTTTTGAGTGCCATATCTAGCCTCTTCCCCTGTGTCCATTTTTAGCAACATTTGTTATGAGCTAAAAGTTTGTCACTGAGGCCACACAAACGTTGCGAGCACGTGGCTGTCTCCTGGCTGCATTGTCTAAACTTCAACAGTTTTAAGTCCTTTTAAAACGCTAACAAGAATTGCCTTTCATACATCAAGCCTCCTATTATTACCCCAAGGCTTGCGTTTTAGGTTTTAATACCACTTTCATTCTCAAGAACGGCTACGACTATTTTTAACACATTTTAATTGATTAAAAATTCAAATAAATTCAATCGCGTGGTTGAAATGCTCCATTTTGCCTGCTAAATATAACTGGACACTAGCGCAACATGTATACACACTTTTAGTCTCACATTCAACACGACTTTTAGTGTTTACCTCGTTTTATGTTGTCAATAATATGTCGCAACGTCGGCATGTCCGATAAAGTGAGGGGGCACCCGGGTCTCCGACAAGAAAAAAAAAGGAAAAAAGGGTCGCTCAAACGCATCCCTGTCCACTGTACTCCATACGGGGGCCACACAGGTAGCTGTTGAACGGTGCATGCTCTAAACCCCCATCCCTCAAACTGCACCAGGCAGGGACACTCAAACTGGGGGAGGAGGAGGGTGTGCGGGGGGAGGCGGAGGGTTGTTCGAAAGCTCCACACACGCACACGCGCGCGCACCCACGCACACACACACAGCCTACAACTGTTAGTGGGGTGGGGTGGGGTACGCAGGACAAAAGCAAACGCGTGATACAAGCCCTCCAAAGCCACGCTCCTCTTTAGATTCCCCCCTTTCTCTCGATCTCCCCCCCTTCCCCCCTTCCATATATCCCCCAAACAAGCCCATGCACCAGCAGCCTCGTTCGGCCGTGTGAGCTGCGTCTCCGCCTGGCTTTCCCACGCCGGCTGAATGTGGCCTGACCCCCTTCAGAGAGGTTTGACACGGAGCGGGGACATTTCCGCATTCCTCCCCGACTACAAAGGCACACCGCCTCCTCTTTGCTCTCCCCTCGGCCTCCTCGGAGCTTTACCATTCATAGTGCTCCTCGCCGGCGGGTTTTGTCTCCCGTGTCAAACTCGGGAGCGCCGCAGGGGTCGGGGGTGTGCATGGGGGGGGGGGGGGGGGGGGGGGGGTTGGATGGACGGCCGGACACACTATCTATCTCCCTTCGCACCCATTGACGAGCTCCGGCGGCAACAATGAGCCAGCAGGGGTGATACGTAGAGTGCTCAACCTGGATGGTCCCAAAGGGGTCAGGTTCAAGGCCCGGGGCTTGATCTCTGACATGGGGACTCTTCTGCTCCGGTGGTCATTTGGACTACAGTACGTTATGTAACAAGCCTAATTTGGTCAATAGTACCCCATACAAGAGGTGGAAAAAGTACCTAAAATAAAATATACCTAAAATACTTGTATAAAAAAAACACACACATTCTAGTCCTGGTAGAAGTACTCTTTTACTTAACTTAAAGTAAAAAAAGTAAGGTCATTTGTTAACAACACTGGTTTTGATAACTTGACACAGTTCAACTTTTTTTTTTTTAAACCAAGAGCTCGCCAGTGTTGACACAGACTTCTTATGCCAGTGGTACTGTGTCGCTGAGTTTACATTAAAAAAATTAATCCGAAATCAGCGGTGACCTGAATTAAGATGTGATATGGCCGCCATACAATTAGTAACTCGCTGAAGTTCATTCGGGAGTCACTGCTTAGAAGGTAAATGAATAGCGAATACAGAATTTGGGTGTGAATCCGAGTTCTTCTGCAAGGGAGACTGACCCAAATTGGGTAATTAAATGACGAATAAACAAAAGGATGTAACATAGGAATGTAATGCCATAATGTTCATAAATTGTCATATTGCACAAGACAGTTTTCACCATTTCACAATCAGCAAAGCAGTTTCCTCCTTCCACAAATGTGAAAGAAATGCTTGTTTTTAGCTTCAATACAGGCCTATCAAGTTAATTAAGGAAATTACCATTGATCGTAAGAGTCGTCATCAATATTGCAGGCTTGTTTTCCAACAGTTTCTTCTCATGATGGGCAAAGTTGAGACATGACAGGACTTGATGTCAGATTTTCTCAATGAAAGGCCAGCTGCAGTGTGGAAGTTGCATTATCATAACTATTGGTAAGCATTTATTGTATGAGAAGACCAGGAAAAGACGAGCAAGTTGCCTGATTGATTTCTTATGCTATTGATTCCTATGCTTATGCTTAACTTGGCAGTCAAGGGCCAACATCTTAGGCAAATGTAATGAAATTGCAATTGGAAATGACAAAAGCAAACTATGAGCCTCTGACTAAATGTGGAAATTTAGATGTTTTTTTTGTCATCGTTAGTGTGAAATCTGCTTTGAAAGCAATCCCCAGGGAGGACTAAATTAGCATGATTGCTTCTTTTCTGGTGCTGCAAAACAAAGCAATTTTATTCACTGTGTGTGGTGAGGAGACTTTCAAACATTTATCCAAACACATTCTGAAAATGAGTGTTGGATATCATTTCCCACATCAACTACCATGTCAGTGTTTGACAATGTAATATATTTTGTATCAACTTTCCACAGTCTGTGTTTATTTTATGAAAGGGAATCACTTTCTGGAGAGGAAGGAGGAACAAGCCAGTCGTTTGGGAGCACACTGTCGTTTTTATCTTCATCATTTATTTTTGAACACGTGAAACTTTTGCAATTGGTGATTATATTGTGGATGATATATTATGTCAGTCTTGTTTCAAGTGGACGGAACCAAACCAAACCAAACCGCAAACTCAAAGCAAATCCGAAATGTGGTCCAAATGTACATAAATCGCCGTAACAAGACTTGACTGAGGTTGCGATCTGAAAGAAGGGAAAGTATTTCCAGCAAAGGCGAAAGTGCGTATGGTCAGTCAAAAGTTGTCAGAAATATAAAAACATTCCCATTCACAGTTATGAATCACAATGCAAGTTGCTGCAAAGTCTCGTCTGGCAAATCAGCCCTGTGTTGCGAGAATCTGCCACTGGCGTCCCTCGTGTGGAGGAATGCTGCTTGACAGAGCCACTCCTTGAGATTTTATATAAATGTAATTTAAAAAATGTGCTGTGGGCACATTTCCTCACAGTCAGCATGATATTAGACATCATTGGATGCATGCCATGTGTGCGCGTGTATATATACTGTATATATACACACACACTAGGAGTTATATTGTGGAAGTAAGCTTTGCAAATCTGCAGCTTTCTTGTGAGCCATTCCTCAAAACTTTCATCATTTTGGAACAATCCTGCAACTTTGTGGTGCCCTACTTCATCATTTTAAAGGAGATAAATTGCTCATTTTATCACAGTTTAAAACAAGTCGAGTTTATTTATACAGCCTATGATCAAATAAAGAGTCTCAAAGGGCCCACAACGAACCCCCCGGCCAAAACCCTCTGTCAAGGCAGAAAAAAAAAGAGAGAAAAACTGTTGAGGGAAACAAAAGAAAAATTATTTCGGGCAATAAAAGGAAGAAACCTTGAGGAAGGATCACACACGAAGGGATCCCTTTTCCATCTTTACAGAAACAACTTTACTTCGATGATCGCCACTTAACCTCTTGTCGGAGTAAGATAAAAGGGACACAGGAGAGAGGAGAAGCGGCAATAAAAGAGGCAAAAAAATCCAAATGTCAGAGGGTGAGCAGGGCAAAAAATATTCCATACTTGATGTGCTTTCATCAAGCGTGGGAATGTAGGAATAAATTGAGATCAGTTTTTTTAACAAGCTTTTTGATAAATAAATAAAATAATAATATTGATGCAATCTTGAAATTGAACAAAGCGCCAGTCACAAGCAGTACATCTCCCTTTTGCATTGGCAAAGGCCATAAAAAGCCAGGTTATCTAAGTTAAAATGTCCTACAGCTGTCATTTTGACTAATTTCCAAGAGTGGACAAAAGACGATTAAATCAGAGTGCAAACGTCTCTGTGTTTGATTGTATCCCTGTGTGTGTTTTTTTGTAAGTGTGCCTGTGGCAGCTGCTCATCAGCTCAGCCAAGAGAGAATTACAAAGCTCCCGTGGGAGACCCAAGAAGCCAACAAGGGGCAGGTGACTCGCAGTCGCTCCCAGATCTCCTTACACGCACGCACAAACACAAATACACACGTGCGGACATATGCATACAGACAACAGATGAGATTGATTATGGGCCTGTCTACCACTTATTAGGGTCGGGTTTGGGGAGTGGACCTGGAAGGGTTGGGGCGGGGCGTGGGGGCTCCATTCCACAGGTAGAGTGAAAAGCCTGAGGTCTCTGAGCAGACAGCTGTCTCATCCGAGGGAGGAATCTATCACCTGTGATATCGGATGCCTTTTAAAGTTCCAACAATTGTCGCCGGTTGATAAGAATCACTTGTGATCGGTAGCCTCATTTGATGCCGACATGACATGATGCCAGCCAAAATCTGGCTTTTGATGTGCCTCAGTCACTTGATTTCCTCTCTTTCGCTTCATTGACTCGAGTCCCAAGTGCGTGGCGCACGTAAAGCCCCGTTTCTCCTCTTCCCTTGTCCTTGTCCCTTCCCTTCTCCCCGGCACAGGCCCCCAGACACAAGCCTCTTTCTGTTGAGCCATCGCTATGACAACCAAGCCACTAGCTTGAGGAGGCGACATAAAAACCTGCTCTTTTGCGGGGACACAGGAACACCTGCCGCCTCCAGAGATGGGGAGGGCCAGAGTTGGACACATAAGCGCATGCAGACACACAAACAAATGCAAGTGGTCACTAAGGTGTCACACGCATTATTCAGTACTGTAGGTGCACACAAAGTTAGACACCGAAGAATTAAACGAAACCTCTTTTATTAATAATCTGTCTGCGCTCATTGAATGATGTCATGGGAGGGAGTTGAATACGGCATGAACTCATTATCAAATACAGTTCAGGTTGGTCAGGTTTCAGTTGAAGTGCAATCATTGCGGAATGGTAGTTCAAAGAAATTAACATTTTCGTCTCTTGTCTGTCGCTGAATGAGAACAAAACTTTTCAACAGGCTGCATCACTATGGTAACCTACGTTGTCACCCCAAAACGCTTCAGGTCTTACCACTTGGCAACCGTGTTGGAAATGTTTCTGTATTCACATGGGCCATTTCATTAGGTAAAGTTAATGAATGCTAATCATTGCTTGACGGTTTACTAAATAAAGTAACCAAAACCTTGGTATCCTCTCAGTATGATGCAGAGCAGCTTCAAGCCACTGCAAACTACAAGCAATTTTTTTGGTTTGTTTTGCTCTTTACAATTAGAGATGCATGTAAACTTTTCGAGATTACCGGTATTTATTTTTTCAGAATCTGCCCTTATTTTTTTCTCGTCCACATCCCACCCCCCCCCCCCAAAAAAATAAACCTTTCCGTCACCTGACATAATTTTTTGCAGATATTTTTGGGCTATTTTGAGAGAACAACTGCTGTGCTTTGGGAATAACAGTCAAGAGATTTTTAAAATCGGCATCACAAATACATTTAGCCAATTAGATTTCTCCATTTAGAGCAAACACACTCTAAATGTGCTTCCATCTGAATACATTATTGGAATTATCGAGAAAATCCAGATGTCGAATAAGGTTAAGTGCGGTCAAATGTATGCTCGGGTGCCTGAAGTCGCGATTGGAGTGTGTGTGTGTGTGTGTGTGTCTTTCATTCTTTAAACAAAACCAGGATCCTGTCTAAGTAAACAATGTGAACTGTTTGACCCCAGGAATAAATGATAATTACATCCTCTCCAGTTGAATACAAAGACCAGATGTTAAATGTGTGTTGGGGTTTTTCGTTAAGCGTGAAAAGGGAATTAATTGTGCAGAGCTCATGTCATTCATTACTCAGTAGTCTAAATCTCCTGCATCCCCATTAACTCTATCAACAAGTGCCGGTTTAATCAACTGAAGCTGCTGGTTGGCGTCCTCCTGTTCCAGGCGGAATATTCCGGAAGGACTGGCAAAAGAATCTCCAGGGCCTAGTTGCTGTTCATTAAGTGTATTAATGATTAACTGAGAGTGCTATTGTCCCCTCGGGTCCAGCTGTCCTTCCTCTGCCTGATCCACTTCAATGCCACTGAACTCTATTCATGTGTTTAAGTGACAGCTGCTCCTCACTGTGTGCTCGTTCGATCACTTGCAGATTCTGATTTATGTCGTTAGCTTGTGTACAAAAATTGGGTCTCTGGAGTCTTGGGGTGGGGCGGGGGCTTTCCACCCATGAAGTGTCAAGTTATATAACCACTTTGTACATATTTTGCTACTGTATGTAAAGCCTTTGAGTCATTTCAGAAAATGTGGCTTTGAGCAAGTCAGTCTGTACATCTGCTCCACTGTCTTGTGGAGATCCAGTTTCAAATCAGATGCTTGTGGTCTTTACATTCAAAACAAGGAATACCTCTGCCTTTTGATATTGCAGCGAGATATCCTTATCCATTCATCTCCTCTTTTCTGACAGGAACTATGGATGGTATCTCTTATCTGAACAATGTGCTGGTGGGAACCGCGATGATTCATGTGGGTAGACCTCCAGATGTGATGTTAGGCCTTTGGAAAGGAAATTGGAGAACACTACTGGCCATTACGCTGAATTGAACGCTCGGAAGACTTTTCCTCCACTATATGCGCATAAGCCCCTGCACCAGAGGTTCACATTGAGCGATGAAAACCATTAGCGTGCTCTAAGACTGCAAAAAGGGGCAATGCAATTCCCCTTTTTCAATTTTCGCAATTACTGTTTTTTTTGTGTGTTTTTTTTAGGGGGGCGGGCGTCTAACTTCCATAGCAATTTGAAGAGCATGCAGGCTGGTTGTGCTTTACGTTGGTCAAGTGACATTAATGGCTCCTTTTACCGCCTATTGGTGGCAAGTACAGTGTTGTTTTCCCTTATCCCACGTTTTACGATGGTGTGAAGCATAAAGGACAAGCGCAATCCTTGGCAAAGGGAGGACTGATTTTCGGCCTCTGATGGCAGTGTGTCTTAGCAGCCAGTTTATTGCAGGAGCGAACATAGAGGTGGCTGTGTCCATTCAACTCTTTATGCATGCACGTGCAACCAGCCACACAGGCACATGCCCTCAGACACCGGTCGAGTTTGCGGCATTTGCACCAAGGTAAACATCACATTTTCTCAGAGATGTGTGTGTTGGATGAAAGGCATTTTGCATTTCTCAGTCTACAGGGAAATTAAAGAGTCCGCGGGATAAATGTTCACTTTCATTTCAATTCCCGTGGCGAATTTCAACTCGGACATTCTACACCATCACGTCTGGAGCTGACAAATGTCATATTTTAAGGCTTTGCCGTTTCCTCATTTGCTTCACGGTTCGCACAATAACACACTGAGCGTTACACCTGCTCGGCGTGAGAACATTTGTTTTTGCACTTTTTTCATAGAACCGATCCGAGCCAAAGTCAGTGAACGTCAACATGACTGCATTTTTATCAGTGCCAACTACCGTTAAGAGTCACGTCTGCTTCAGTGACTTGCATTTTAATGGACAATCATGCATAATGCACAAGCGCAGCCTTAGATTGACGTGGTCCGGTGTGGTTTTGACCGGTGACGGAAGAGGATCTGGGTTCCAGACAGCAAGATTTGACATTGGCTCACTTCCTGTCATTGACTGCGGGTCACATGGTGAGTGCGTGGGCGCTCGATAATGGAATGCGTTTAAAGGGTTAGGCTCCTTCCACCAGACACTGTGTCACATGCACACAAACGCACGCTCACACTTACAGCCCTGCGCATGTTTGTGCTGTATTCTGGAAAGAAGACAAACTGCAGTTGTTTTCACATTCACAGCATATTGACACACACTTCAAACTCTCAGATGATTATGAATGGAGTTCAGTCCTTGTTTAGGCACTCGGTTCATGGGAGCAACGGAACCGCCTCCTCTGTGAGAGATACAAAGGTTCAGTGGTGCGGCAGTCAACAAAGTGTCATTCCTGTGCAAACTTAAGTGCATGGCGTGTACATGCATACGCCCACACTCTGCACGATGTGTGCATCCAGCAGACGCATTTTCCTTCTGTTATAAATCTTAACGTATGAATGGAACCTTTGCCATCCAATGAAATCACTCGCATACCATTCAAACATCCACACCCCTTTTGGAGCCTCGCTACTTCTCTTTAAGTATCTCACACTTTCAAGTAAAGGGTAACGTTTGTGTATAGCCAGCCAAAATAACATTTCAGGTTGGAATCAGAAGCGTGACATCCGCTCATCAAACACCCTCAAAAGGCACTGGTGCATGTGCCCACTTTCAGTTTTCATCGAAGAGTGGAGACGGTGCCTGTGAAGGTGTTTGTCAACGCGCTCGCCCTTTCAGGCAGAACCAAAGTCCATTTGTTAAAAATATACAGCGGTATTTATCGTCTGCACACCACTTGCCCGAGAGAGAAAGATATGTGAGCCTGTATCACAGTGGGCCAATGACACCCCATGTGGCCCCACTGTAATGACTGCACCACACACACACACACACACACACACACACACACACACACACACACACACACACACACACACACACACACACACACACACACGTGCCAATAATGTGGCCTTGATGTGGGCTGCTGTGCTGTGTCTGCTTTGAGTGCCTGCAGATGGAGGCCAAGGCTTCCAGTGAGCAGGAATGATGGCAAAGGGGGAAGAGGGATCCACAAAAAGAGAAAAATGTTTTACAGTATCTGCCAGGGTTTAAAAAATAAGTAGTCGACTATAATGAGATGATAGATGAGTTGAAAGCGATTATTTGATGTGCTGTTATGGCACACCGGGGGGCTCAATAATCACCAAATGGAACCTCATAAACGGGAGTGCTAGCTTACAGTCCGCACAAATAGTTGCTCCAAAAAATTGGAAATTGGTTTGGTTTTACAAAATCTCCTTGATTAAACAAATACTGTTACCTAAAAAG
This sequence comes from Hippocampus zosterae, assembly GCF_025434085.1. Lineage (NCBI taxonomy): Eukaryota > Metazoa > Chordata > Actinopteri > Syngnathiformes > Syngnathidae > Hippocampus > Hippocampus zosterae. Next base: position 19,961,533 of record NC_067457.1, read on the forward strand.
ACTGTGGGAATTAAATGTGCCTTTTGACCCACTTTGTACCACAAGGACATGACAGGATGATGAGAATGAAGATGAAAAGCTTGATGCTTGCAGTCCAGTCAAGTAGAGCAGTGGTGAAATGGGGGCAGCAGTCACCGCCTGGGAGACTGGAAGTGGAAAAAGTGACATTTTCAAGTACAGCAAGAACCTCAAACGGGGGGCCCTCGTTTGAGGTTGTGTCGCATGTGCGTGACTCAGCTTTGGCGTCCTGGTTCTTGGAAAAGTGTCATGGCCGGTCACGTTGTCTTCCATCTGATAAAAACAAAAGAGTTGTGTTTTATGTCGCGGGGGGTTTGCTGGAGCCTATCCCAGTGAGGATCAAGCGGTTCAGAAGATGGATGTGTTTTATGTGCTAATCTGTTTGTGTGTATTGATGAGAGTCACAGAACAATTGAGTGCTTGTTTGAGTCATAATTCTTGATGACAATCCCGAGTTTAGGGCGAATTTATGACTTCTTCCTTATATCATATTGAAACAGCAAAGTACGTTATCTATCCATTGTCAGCCAATTGCAGGGCACACAGAGACGAACAACCACCCGCCCTCAAACTCACACCAAGGGATAATTTAGACTGTTCACTCAGCCATGCGTGTTTTTGGAATGTGGGAGGAAACCGGAGTACCCGGAGAAAACCCACGCAGGCCCGGGGAGAGCATGCAAACTCCACACAGGGAGGCCGGAGATGGAATTGAACCCGGTACCTCTGCACTGTGAGGTCGAGGCGCTAACCACTGGACCACCGGGCCGCCCCCCGTGTACGTCATTTAAGCACTATTGTGACCATATACAAGTTCTGCTTCAGAGTTTCTCACCAAGCCAAAAGGTCACAGCCTGAGGTTCCATTTGTGTTTCTCAATATCTTTCTTTCTTGTCGAAGGAGAACTAAACTTACTGCATACATCACACATTTTATTTTTACGAGTACATATTGCAGTACTTGTTGCTCCAGTTCTTTAAACACGAATCTTCACTTAAGGCCTCAAACAGAAAATAGTCCTTCTGACTAGAATCATATGTCTTTACAGCATCTTGAAACTAGCTGAAGAGAATGACAAATAGTCTTCAAGAATAACCAGTGGAAGTATGTTTACAGTCACATGATGCAACCCCCCCTCCCCAACAACAACAAAAACGCAAATAGAAATTGACAAAAGTGCCTTTAAGCAGTCATAGCTCGTCTCAAGGCATCACAAGATCAGAATTTAAGGAAATGTTAAATTATATTTATTTTCCAAACTATTATTGTATCAAACTGGATGTTGAAGCTATTCAGAGCAGTAAACACTGAAGTCACAAGTTAGAGAGAGGGAGAGAGAGTGAGAGAAACATTACTTCAGTTGGCCAACAAGCATGCAATGGAAATAGTTTTACTCTTTAGTCGAAAAAAATGTACAAAAAATGTAAAATGAACAACCAAGTGCTCCAACGATGACTTGATGGCTCTTTTCACGTGATTGGGATGATGCAATGACTCCATCTATTGGTTAAGTTGCAACTCACAGGAAAAAAAAATAACTGTTGGCTCCCATCGCTATTTGGATGACAGCCAGCCACATTTATCAATTGAAACAAATGATTTGTTCGATTGACGCATTGTATCACTGTCTAAAGCAGGGGTGCCCATTAGGTAGATCCTGATCTACAGGTAGATCTAAGACAGGTCCCAAGTAGATCCGAGGAGTGTCGAGAAGAAAAAAAACAAACAACCATTTGTGTCTCGTACATGTTATTAATATATTTTTGTGTTAATATACACTGCATACTAATCATATTTTCACTAAAAAATATTTTTAAAATAAAATAAAACAGGTCAATTTACGGTGGCGCGTGATTACGTCACGGGGGTGGGGGTGGGGTGGGGGTAAGGGTAGATCCCGGGAGGTTAGTTGATCGAAAAGTAGATCTTCGATCCAAAATGTTTGGGGACCCCTGGTCTAAAGGAAATCAACAACTTGATGAACCATATTTTCCTTCAGCTAAACCAAACCAAAACTGTGGTCATTGACTTTCTCCAAAGTCAAACAAAAACAAAACATGAAACCATCATCGTGTGATGTGTGACATGCTAAAAAAAAAATATAGTTACACACTCACACAGACTCACAAGTCCAAGCCCCATTTGCGATCTCACCTTATCGTGGTGGAGGGGTTTGTGTGTCCAAATTGTCCCAGGACTTAATATGTTGTCGGGGGGGTTATGCCCCTGGGTTGGGTCACCCAGGGCAAACAGCAACTAGGCGAGGGACTGGACGAAGCACTGATCAAATCACGTGAGTCACCAGTGGCCCTTTCTGAAGCCAGGTGGGCCTTGATAGAGCGCGTCTGGTGGACAGGCCTGCACCCATGAAGCGATGATCCAGTGGGCTGTAGCTCAGCCACTGGAACCTGAAACATGTCGTCATGATATGGATGCGGTTAGAAAAAGAAGCCTACATTGTTCCGGGTCATGGAAGTGGATTTAATTGGCAGTTGACAGTTGAGCAAACATCGTTTTAGCACGTTCAGCGGACACGCCCACAATGTTTGACAGAAAATGGGTTGATGTGTTCGTCATTTGAAGTCTCAATTGATATCCAGTACTTACCGATATTTTTTTTCTTAATTCAACTTTGTCAAACAATGTTTGTGTGGTGTGTCAACTTCAGTAAAGAAATGTTTATTTTCACCTTAAAGAGGTTTTAAGAATGTCATGATGTTACTTAAAACATAGCCTGTACAGTTAATAAAGGATTTATGTTGGCCTGGATACCTGCAACAGTTATTTCAAATGGTTTAAAAAAATACTCAAGAACTCCTGAACTTAAACATTACTGCAAACATTAAATATTTATATCTGCACCATGTTGTTAATATTCCGATATTTCTGAGTCTAATATGCAAATTGTGTGCTTGTGTGCCTGTTATAAAAAATCGACACTGGCGATTGTTCATTTTCTCTCTATGGTGCCATCACCAAATGGGGGCGTTCATTTACACTGCCAACAATGGCTTCATTCATAAGGTACGTGCCAAGTTTCATCACATATTCAATGACCCTCACAATTTACAGCAAACACTTACGGACTACAGATCTGCTCTTCTTATATTTCTACCTATTGATATTTTTCATTTCCTTGGGGGTGGGTGGCGTGGGGGTTGGGTCATATAAGCTTTATTTTTTAAAAGTTGTCAAGTCACATTTCTCTTTCAGATGGACGAGGTTATGCACCTTCAGGACAACTTGAAGGTCAGCGATGTGAACGCTTAAGCAGAGCAGTGTCGGTTTTGCCGTTTACCAAATCATGTCACAGCACGACCGGTTTATACCAAATTTGAGTCCTGTACTTCTAAGCTGTCGAACTGTTTTTTTTTTCCCTGCCCCTCCCGACACATGTACACACCTTAAGGGATTGATGTAAAAAGCTTTACCGTCAAGATTCAGGTTTCCAAGTCTGGCGTTGAAACTATTAATTTACACACAAATGTCTCAGTTTCTGTGATGAAATGAAACCTTCAGCCTTAAGGCAGGACTATGTTTGTGTGTGTGTGATTGGGGGGGGGCATACTGTCCTTCCACTCAGGTGAACCTCTTCTTCTTCTTCCCTCACCTGATGTCACATGGGAGGAGCCTTGCTGCTGAAGCTTGCTCATCTCATTTCCCTGGCAAATGTAGTCACCACAACCAGTCGCACTTCTCTACTCCCTCCTCAATCATCACTCTACCGCCTCCCTTGTTAATTTCTCATTCCTCACAAGTCCCAAGAGGATAAGATGCCATGAAGGCCATGGGGGGAATGGTACTTCGCATCTGCTTGCTGATGGTCCTGCTAACAGGTGAGCGCTGCTGATGGGATGATGAGAGGGATGAAAAACGTTAACATGGAGGAAAATTTCATTATTATTATTTTTATTTATTTTATTTTTTGGAAGTGAGAAAATGTTAAATGAGACATTTTTCTGCAGCAATTACACACATCCGAAATGCAGTCTTGGTATATTTTCTTAATGTTTGGTTTAAAATGAAAATATGACATGAACAATACAAAAAGAACATTCAGAACCAAAACGCACCCAAAAGGGCATTCTGTCACCTCTTGTCACCATTAAAACAACAACAACAACAAAAAAAAGCTTTATAAGTGTGAATTTACCCGTACTCTACTCTAATTGGAATATGTCTTCAGTAAATTTTGTGGTCTGAATCTTGTTTATTGACAAATTCTTTTCATCCACAATCCTGGCTGTGTAACTTTGCTTTTTGAATGTTGCCAGCATGAGATTAATTTTTCAAAAGGCAGTGGAGAAAAGAATTGGGCAACACCACCGCTCTGTGACTCATTTTGAGACAACCTTACCCAAACACAACATCTCAAATTAACCGCTACATCCTTAAGGAGATGTGTTTGTCTTATCTTTGAGCAAGGTGGGAGACCTAAACTTGCCTTTGGACACGCACTGGCTGACTTTATTTAGTATCCAAACAACTTACTTGGTTGTGAAGGTGATAAGAGGCAGGTGTGAGTATGTATGGGTCTTCTCTTGCAATTGTTTGGAAGTGTATGTATGCCCTTCCTTACCTTGAGTGTTTGTTTGTGTGTGTGTGTGTGTGTGTGTGTGTGCGCGCGCGTGCGTGCGTGTACAAGCTTTACCATCACTGCAGCAGTGTATGACCACAACAATGACCACTTTGTTTGGGGCAACAGTTAAGCAGCGGGCTCGGCACACTTCTCCTTATTTTGTCTTTTCAGTGTGTCCCAGCTGGTGTAAATGAAGGCACACGCCTGCTTGTGACAACACACACACACACACACACGCACTCTCACACAAAACACAGAAACTCGCCTGCAGGCCTGGGAGAGTTGAACGTGTTGCTAGGGTGTGGGTGCCGCATCTATTATTTAGTGCATAACGGCTAGCAGAGTAGTTAAGTCATTGTGATAAGGAGCATGGAAACATGGAGTAACATGGAGGAAGTAGCATTTGTTCGGAAAGGAGGTGTGTGTGTGTGTGTATCAAACGTTTACCTAATTTTAGCCTCACTACAAGCACACCAACCTGCTCTGATTAGATTTGATGGACAGATATGCTTAACTAGTAAATTGGATTTTCCATGTCAAATTGAAACTCCTGCCATTTGCATTCGATCGGCGTGAAAGGTGTTTGAATATTGACGACTTTTTAATGATTACCTCTTCTCATCCCAACTTAGCACGTTATTTTGACGCAAGATTGGACAGCTATAATTATTATTAATTTTTTTAATGATGAAAAAAAATGTCGATTCTTTGAAAAACACAAATTAGAATCTCACTTTGGAAGTGATTGTAAGCTAATATTATCTTATTAATTATGATCATTCTATGGTTCAATAAAGCGGCGGATAAAACGGAATCCATCTCTCCTTTTACCGAGCCATCCATTCAAAAATAACGAACCCCTCAACTTACATGATCACCAGGCAGAAAATGTGCCTTTATGGCTAATGCTAGCCTATTAATACGCACATGGAAGGTCCACCGCTTTACAACTTAATGCAGTTAGCAAACCGACTATGCCCTGCTTAAAAATATATTTTGAATTTCAGAAAGTTTTCAGTTGAGTTTCTCTATGCCATAGTTAAGCTCAATAAGCTCAAACTATACACATAATTATGTGTGTGTGTATATTCATATATATAAAAATAATGAAAACCGTGAAAAGGATCATTAGAAGATATCCCAATGCGAGCAAACAGTGAGAGTCTCTTTGCAAGTTAGTGGCTCACAGTACCGCCACCCCCTCACATGCTGTTTGCTCTCAGCCTGGCATCCAAACAGAAACTGGAAAACTACTTTATTCCACTTTTCCGACTTTACAAAAGAAAAAAAAGTGCCCCAAAAGCAATTAGTAATAGTGAAGATCCCCCCCCCCCCCTGCCAAAAGACACCAGCCATCTCAAATGAAATATTAATGATGCTTATGTAACACAATGAAGGACATTAACCCCCCCAGCAGATCTAATATGCGGGTCATATTAATTGTGCTGAACTCACAATGTCGGCATTGTTTGAAACACAATTTGTTGAAGTGAGAAGTTGTTGAGCATTGTGTTGACAACCTTCCCTGGCAACTGCCCTCAACAGCAGTCAGTGAGGTGCTACATATCAACAGCTATCCAGTGCCTTTAGACCGCCCGCGTGTTTGCTTTGTGTGGCGTGAGGTTGAAAGACAGGTCTTGTCCTTGTCAAACAATGACAGCAGTGACTTGTGTCAATATTAACTCATTACAGTTTGAGGATCTGGACAACTTGGTAGAAAAGGATAGAGATAGTGCAAATAACCTCTGAGACCAAGCCTGGAGTTGTTGATCAAGGCCCCATTAATGCTTTGACATGAGCAAGTTACACTCCCTGTTAGGCATTCCGGCACATTTCAATGAGGAGACATGAAATGCAAATTCTCACTTTACAAAGGAGATAACATTCAGTTCTGATTAACCCAGTAGTATACAGGAACTATATATGTTGATACAGCTGCTGTGTTGTTTCTCTTCAACCTGGAAATGATGATGAAGAGATGTGTCTAAATGTACCGCCCCCCCTCATCCCCCCTTGGGTCACGTGACCTGGCCCCGGGAGGTGGGATATACCCTGAACTAGGCAATATCACAATGTTGTAGAATGCGATTTTCTAATCACCCCGCAAAAAAAACCAAACATTTTGGTCGGATGGTAGACTTTTGTTTTTTTTAAATAATCACAATTGGAATATTGAGGGGATAAACATTGCAATACGATTATTTTAAAAACTCAATCAGCCCTACACTGGACTGTGCTCAATGACTGTAAAAACCAACTCTTCTTCCTCATCTCACAGATGTCAATGCAAGATTCATCCACGTCCCTTCATCAACACGCCACGGCATCGAGGGAAAGTCCCTCCGCCTGCCGGTTGACATATACTTCCGATTGGATGAGGCGAATATCCAGGGAACGTGGTCCCACACCACCGCGAGCGGCAACAGGACCACTCTGGTGACATTTACCAAAGAGTCCTCCATTCCTAACATGATGTACCGCAACCACGTCTTTTTCAAAGAGCCCAATATGTCTTTGCTGATACGAACATTAAACCGGCGCGACGAAGGCGATTATCACCTCAATCTCAACATTGAGTTTCTCAACAAGTCGGGGCGGGTTTTGAAAGAGGAGCACACAGTGCGCGTCACTGTGGACGGTGAGTTTACATGAGTTTGACGCATCAAGTCATGTGAGTTATTGTAGCTGATCTCAAAATGCACACGCTTGTTTTCGCTTCTCAGTTCCCGTATCCACGCCAGTCATCGAAAGGAGCCCATCTTACGCAGTCGTTGAGGACAAGGCCAACGTGACGTGGACATGTTCGGTGGAGAGAGGAACCAGAGTTGTGTTTCAGTGGTACAGAGACAACGTCCTTCTGGGTGTCAGTGACAGATATCACTTTTCCAAAGACAAGTCCACTCTACTGATCAGTCCAGTGAAAAAGGAGGACAAAGGAAGTTACCGCTGTGTGGCGAGCAACCCTGTCAGCCAGGAGAGATGCAGAAAGGCCTCGGATCTCACCGTTTACTGTGAGTGGGCTTTCTCCTTAATCTGGTCCAATCTATTGCCTTTCTTTGACAGTTGACCTGTCACGATTCGGTTTAGGGACCAACAGGTGGCACTGTAGAGCTCCCCTGGCAGCTGCACACCTGTTGGTCATAGGTAATCAGTCCTTTTATACTGTCACGATTCGGTTTAGGGACCAACAGGTGGCACTGTAGAGCTCACCTGGCAGCTGCACACCTGTTGGTCGTAGGTAATCAGGCCTATAAAAGGACTGATTACCTATGACCTATGACCTATTACCTTTGACGTAGGTAATCAGTCCTTTTATAGGCCTGATTACCTACGACCAACAGGTGTGCAGCTGCCAGGTGAGCTCTACAGTGCCACCTGTTGGTCCCTATCAGGCCTATAAAAGGACTGAGCGAGCTCTACAGTGCCACCTGTTGGTCCCTAAACCGAATCGTGACATGACCATGTGCGAGTTTCGAGACGGTTGGAGATTGACATTTTCTGATGTATGATTTTTGTTTTCCCCCCGACCCATTTATATCCTCCCTAGATGGGCCGTACAACTTAGAGGTGAACTCTGACCAAGGCCTCCGCACAGGGGAGGTGTTCACCATCAACCCAGGAGAAGTGGTCTTCTTTGAGTGCCAGGCTGAATCCAACCCGCCCAACAGCTACGTGTGGGTCTCCAAGCGACGCAACACGACGCGGGTCATCACCGAGGGCCCGCGCTTGGAGGTTCTCTCCTACAAACTGGCCCAGGCTGAGGAGTACCTGTGCCGTGCCTTCAACAATGTGACGCAGAAGCAAGACGAGACCCAGTTTACCTTGGTGGTCGCCAGCCTTGGAACAGGTTGGGTGGAAAATGACGAGAATCAAAAGCGCGGGGTGTTTCGGGGAATTGCGCGATAAACATTCAGGGAAATCAGATGAGGTCATATTAGGTCTAGGGCTACCGATTCCGCGCTTGGCGGGGAAGTGAAACCTGATTATGACGACTATGGCTCATGAACAGCGCGTTTTTATCTCCGTTGCTAGGTTTCACTGCCTGGAGTCCCGTATTAAAGTTCAGTGTGTGGGAAAGTAAACAGAGCATAAGAGCTGTTGTATTTGTTGACGAAGTTTTATAGCATGCGGTTTGACTGCGTGGAACGCTGATATGTTGTCACGGTGATGGAGAGAAAAGGCTCAGCGGTGGCTTATGCTGATTACTGGTTAGGGTTTAACTCGGGGTGACTTGAATTTCTTTTATTTTTATTTTTAATCAACAATTTACAACAACTAACTACTACAATTGGTATTACGTCATTTTTCAGTCTTTTTTTTTTTGTATGGAGCGGTACTCCAACCTCGCCCCCCTTCTGTTCCAAAGTCGGCTAATGCAGTCCAAATGCAGTATAAACATGAATAATTTGTAATCCCTCCCGTGTTTGTTTGCAGGAAAAGAGAAGCACACCCAGGATAATAATGCCGTCTCCCCGCTGGCTGTTATTACTTTGTGTTCTTTGCTCATCATCGGCAGCGTGCTGCTGGTATTTTTTAGGAAAGCCTGTCACCCAAAAAGAGGTTAGATAGCCCTTTTTGCAACTCCCATACTCAGTTATCATGCGTGATTCCACATTTTCTCGACTGCCTCACGTGTATTCATTTTTCATTTTCCCTCCTTCCGTCTTATCCGCAGTGCTCATGAGAATTTATAACAGGTAAGGACAAAAGCAAACTATTCAATGAAGTCATGTGATTCAAATACAGATTGCTATCATCTTCTACTTAGAACAACTTTTTTTCCCAGACCAATCTCTGATCAGAAACGACCACATCGATCCGGTAAGACACTGCTTCTATCGCAACTCTTCTGTACACATGTGTTATTAGTCATTCTTTTTCATGACAGGTTCGGAATAAACCCATCAATGTTTAGGATCTCAGAAATTCGGTCACAGACAAAATGCGAATCACAAAAATGTTTCTGATCAAAAACGCAAAACAGAAAACGCTACACACAAGGATCCAAGGGGGGAAAATGGGGAATTAACAAAAGGCGCTTGCAAACAAAAATAAATAAACGCAGACATGACATTTCACTCACTCTATATACATTCATCAACAGGCCATGAAGATGCATCTGAAGACTTTGGCATCTATGAATTTGTCTCCATGCCTGGGAAAATGGAATCTGCACAAGTATGTTTTTTTCTTTCTTTTTCTCCCTCCCACATTTGCCCCCAAAAGCAGCAAGAGCTGTTAAATGGATGTTTTTCTCCCTACTGTCCTGCAGGCATCATGCAGATCTCTGGCTCGGCTGGAGTCACTTCAGGATATGCACACCACAATCTACGATGTCATCAGACATGTTCCTGAAACCCCCGGGCAGAATTTTCTCAAGTGACTTTTAAGTCCTCGCCTTAAAAAAAATACGATTTGGGTATGTCTTGAGACTCTTGTCAAAGCCCAAGACACTGCTTTTAGTGACTCACTGTTTGCACAAGAGCTGATAGAGACCCGTGCGAGTGCACAATCTTATTGTGCACTGTTGTTGTCCACACCCCAGGACAGATAATTTATTTGATTGAGGTCATTTTGCTGTCATCCCATTTTATTTAAAACAGGATTTTCTTTCATTTTCTGCAGGATATTTGTGTCGGAAAGACATTGCGAGGGAGAGAGAGAGAGAGAGAGAGAGAGAGAATCATATTTAAAACTTATTCCTTAATTGAAAAAAAAATATTATTTAATGTGGTTTTAAAAGACTGAGTTTAATGAGACTAGTGTTTCATCAAGTATTTTTTTGTAATTTATGGTAGTGAGAGACGAAAAACTGTAAATACTGTACATAGGTTAGACTGAGATTCATTTATAATATGATTTCATTCGAGGTGTCCTTAAGATCTGTTTATTCCTTTTTGAAACCTTTAACCCATTTTCTATACATGTAGCTTTTCTCTGAACGTGAATGTCAATAAGGGGAATGAATGCTTTTTAAATTAATGTACAGTTTGCATTTGTATCTCTGTTTTTTATTTGAATAAATATGATTACCGGTACATGACTTTTGTTTTTAACAACCGTTCAGGCTGAAAACAATTACTTTCAGCCTGAAAAAAAAAACACACAAACAAACAAAACAAGAGCCCCTGTCACTTGTTCTGTCACTTGTGAAAGACTCGCAATTGCTGCAGACTAGTTGGTTTGGTTGTAGACATGATGCATTGGTATGCAGCGTACTACCAGCTGTGATGGTGAGACACACGCAGAAGCGGACTGATGCTTCAGTATGATGAGTGCACTCCAGCAACTTCTGCTGGCACTGTTATGAGAAGATGAAAAATAAAGTGTCTGTTGTTGGTGTATACACTATATGAGACAACCTGACACTCAAAATACTGTGAGGTCAGACGATACTTGCTTTTAATATTCATGAGAATTTAACATGGCAGATCCTGGACAAAAATAAGCACTTTGTTAAATGAACCTCACCTCGAATTACATTATGACCCAGTGAATGAAGTCGTTCTGAGTGGGTCGTGCCATCTGTTAGCAGCGTATGCTTGAGGGGAGGCTTCTCTTTGGCTGAATGCCTACAAATACCTAAAAAGAACTTGCTCACCTTCATTTGACTGGGAAATAGCCTGGAGCTTCATTAACCATGCAGGAACAATAGATCATTGTGTCTCCCGATTTGACCAAATATGCCTAAGGTGAAAGTTACAAGGCCATATGTATAGTGGCTCTGTCATAGTGCAGTGTCATTTGCTATTCAATCGTTCTAGTAGAAACATTCGATATTATAGACTGCATTACTAACCATTCAGACTATGAACAAATAGTCTTCAATAAAACTCAGTTGTTGTTGTTGTTTTGATTTACGCCGCCAGGGGTCGCTACAACGTGTTATTTGCATGATTGTTTGACATAAACACAAATCTATTTGGACATTGCAGTCCAGAGTAAGAATTCGTTTTTACCAATAAATCAACAACAAAAGAGGGTTTTGCGAAGAGCGAAACAATTTTTGTTATCTTTTGCTCTGATTACAGTGTGAATTAAATTAGGCACGCAAATATAATGATCATGTCAAGCAGGGTGTTTCGGGCAAAAGAAACTGTTCAGGTTTATCACCTGATCAAGTGGGCGAATACAATGTTGTTGTGCCGAATGTAATCAGTGTAAAAATAATGAGTAATTTGTGTTAGATATCGTGCTTTTTACTGTTACGTTCTAATATTTGCACCAATTATTGGTCAAGGCCTGTTAGGAAAAAAAAAGCCAAACAAAAAAACACTACGTTTCCCATGATGCTTAGGAACGTGTCAGGCAAGCCACCGCCTTTCTCACAGGTCACGTGACTGCCAACTATGGCGTCCCTCACCGTATTGGTATAGGCGTATCGCTAACATGACAACATAGCTGAAACAATCGCCATTTACATGACCAGTGGACAGATTTCAGCGCTAACATGCAGAAGATCAAATCTCTCATGGCCCGACAGGTAAGTGAAGTTAACCTACGTAAAATGACTTGCCTGACCTTTATAGCAGACGCAGCTGGAGAACTTGCTAGCATGATGGCTAAGGTGCTAATTTGACAGGTGTCAATTGAGTAACCAGTCCAAGTGCACGTATAACAGCTCCGGGCCTGGAGGGCCACTGTCCTGCCTGTTTTCCAGCTCTCCCGGCTGCATCTTCACCTGATTCAAATGATCAGCTCATCAGCCAGCTCTGAAGCAGCATTAGAACGTTCCTGATGATTTGAATCAGGTGTGTTGCTATTGGGAGAGCTTGATAACAGGCTGGACAGCGGCCCTTGAGGACCCACTTTGGACACCCCTGCTTTATAACATAACTAGGATATGAGGAAAAAGCTCATTGTATGCAAACCACTGTGCGTTCGTATATAACGGACATAACAATCTCATAATAGTGCATTATTTACTGTCTGTACAATATAACAGAACACAACACGTCGATTGCATTTTTGGGGATGATTTTTTTTGTCAATGATAACCAACGTCAACATAATACATTGCTTGACACGTTGAAATGCCCTAAGATTTTCACAAAACTCTGATTTCCGTCTTTTCCCCCCATCGATGGGCACTAGACAGTGACAAAAACAAGTTTTTCTTTTGCCTCTTCTGAGATTTACGTTATTTTTCCTGCTACCAAGCTTTCATAGAGTTTCATAGATTCAAACTTAAAAAAAATACAAATAAAATTGCTGGCGGTCATTGCAGGCAATGTTGACAGGTGAATGATTAATTTACAATCTGGTCATCATCACAAAGTTCATAATTTGAATCACGGTTCCACATGACAAATATGCATTGAACTATGAAAATAATGCATTTCCCCCCATATTTTAACGTTATTTTTGTTTATTTCTATCAGGGTCTAAAAAGCCCTCAGGAGAGTATGACAGACCTCAGTCCCACGGAAAACTTGAAGATCCCAAGCAAGGTAAATTTAAGCAGCCTTCTTATCATTATATGGATATATAATAGTGTCGTTCCATTTTTAATATTTATTTTTCTGATTTTACCCCGATAAGAACACTGAGATGATGGAACTTTCTGCGGTTTTGTAATGAAAGTAGACCTTTTGACATTAGATTGACTGCAATGGAGAGGGTTAGAATTTACCCAAATATAAGGCGTGTATGTGTCAGAGTCTTACTGCCACCGTGGTTCATTATAATTCACTCCCAGGAGGTTTCCAGGAGCAGAAGCGAGACTGAAGGCCAACATTTATTTCAATTCAGGACTTCATCTCATTTACCACCGAACCCAGAGTGTGAAATAAGTTCTGCTCCAGTAGGTCACTCTTTTTTTTTTAGGGTGATTGGGAACACAGTCAGTTATGCTTAATTCCATGAGATGACTCAGCAGATTGCCACCTTGTAACATGGTTTGGTGCTCATTTTAAATGAACGCAGTCCCTTTTGATTAGTCGGCTTTGTATCCATTTCTCAGTGAACACAAGATCAATTATTCAATTTTCTTAGGATCTTTAGGTTGACCCTTTTTTTCATGATTCAGGGGTCAAGTCCTTGTTCTTCATTTTGCTTTGAGAACAGCGAGAAGTACGGAATCAGTGTACAGTTGCAACAGAATACTCAAAAGTGTAGAAATGTCACCTGAGAATGGAATATCTGTGGCGAACCATGACGACAGAGGATGCTCGTTGCTCGAGTATACGTTTGCCCAATGACTTTGATTTTTCATCACTTTCACAGCTTGACATCATTCCTGTCTCATGAGTCGCGATTCAAATCATTTGGCTTCCACCAGGAGCCGAGAGCAACATCTGGCTCACTGATGGTCGATGAACGAAGATGCATCACCCATCATCGGACGTGACTCGCACATTGAAGCAGGGAATGAGAGGATTGTCGTCAAGTGTAATGAATAGATTTACATATATTTTTGGGGACAAATTTAGTCATAGAGCAATAGAAATGGAAAATACCGAACAAATTGCTTTGGTGGAATTTTCCGTGCAACATTTTCCTGAATCTCCAAATTCTGCTACGCTAGTTGCGTATACCCCCTTCCACCAGCAGGGGTTCCCCTTGCTTTTCTCACAACGCAGCAAGTCGAGTTGAGAGGCTGCATGTGCTCTAACAGAAAAGAAATTTGAGGCTATACCACAATGTTTTTATTTTGCTTTATATCATTTGGAGAGGGCATGAGCACAGAGATAAATCTGCATGATTTGGTCGGGGTCAGTGCCTCTACCTTACACTTGAGGTCTGAGGTGTATGAGCGCGTGTGGTTAAAGTTGGCCTCTGTAAAGAATCTACATTCATACCTCGAAAGACTGTTCCGTCATGGAAATAATAAGCCCCCTCATCTTTATAAACTAACCTTCATCTCTGTCCCACGGGAATTTACATGAAGCTCCCATTGTTGAGAAACGCTTTGTTTTTGAGCAAACCTCCCCGGCTATCAAGGTCCGTTTTATCCTGGTCCTGACTGTCATCGTTCAGCGAGCACTCGAGACTTTGATATACCCTTTGATTCTTTGATAGTGTCTGTTCAGTGTCCTGCAATTTGAATGCAAATAGATTTGTAATTTCCGAGCTACCCAAAAAAAAGTAACCTGGTTGAAAGAATTTGCACAGAGGATGATTTTTTTTTTTTTTTTTTGCGTCATGCCAGTTCAAAGTGAGATCTGTTCAAAGCTTTTGAAGCACGTATGCTTTGCATACCGAGGACTCTTTCAGTTTGAGTTGTGTGCTAGTTTTCCGCTTGACGGCAAAGTCCAACGATGGCGGGTGACCCCTGGGGGAAGGGACAGAAGAGACACATCTTTTGTTTTGGTTTTACGCTCATCCATCTGTCTAGAACTTCCAACAGCAATGAGTCATTCAACCCCCACCCCTTCCCTTCTCCGCCCCGCCGCCCCCTCTCACTTTTTCTCCCATTTGAGTTGATTTTCCCACCCACCTTTCGTCTGGCCACCCGTGATCTCCTGTGCCTTCACCCTCGTTTTCAATCTCACTGCACTCGCCCACTCATTTCCCTCGGGGCTTTCGCTCTCTTCTTCACCTGAGCCGAATGGCACAGAGTGCTTCATTCACACACTTCCCCATCATCCGATCACGTTATCTGAATGTTGTTCTGCTGCACCATATACTCGTACATATATGATCCGATGCACTGGCTTTCTTACTCAGCATAATTGTCCGATACAGAGGAGCGAGCGCGAAACACGCGCACCCACAGACTTGGCGAGGGTAACATGCGTGGCACACTTGGCTCTGCACACTCCAGACCGATAGCAGTGTGAGAGCTGCTTTGGTGCTTGGTGGGTGTGTAACAACTCTTGATCAGGCTCATCTTATGAGGCCTGTACCCGATGAGCTCGACTGTGCTGGATTTGAATCGGCACTGTAGCGTGCGTAAACGCTGCCCACTGTGCTTCAATTGCCTTTATTTTCCTTAGTCTACATCAGGGTTTTCAAATTCAATAATTACGGTTCATTCCACTATTGGTTAGGTTACTGTAATGCAGGGTTTGGTAACAAGAAAATGCTTATAATATGTCTGCTATTTATTACATATGAGAATTTTAAATTTTGGTCGAGCTTTTAGCAAGCATCGTGGAAGTTGACATGTTAGTTTTGCTTTCGCGGGCCACATAAAATGATGTGGCTTGCCAGATCTGGCCCCCGGGCCTTGGGTTTAACACCTGCGATCGACATGTTTACATGTCATTGAATGACAAGTTGAAATGATGAAGCCACAGATTTTTTTTCATTATTGGTGTCATCCGACTTAAGACTTGTTTACGCCGCACTAGTTTGGGAGAGTTCTATGGCGTTGTCATGGCGAGCGCTGAAAAGACAGCAAGTCATTGTGTGAGTAAGTTAAGCTTTCATGCAAATTTGCAGGTTTTTTTTTAACCTTTTCATACACCCTGTAAGCTGATAACATGGTAAACTGTCCACTTTAGTAGTCGCTGTCCCTGAAAAGGTTCATATCACCACGTCTTCAATTTTTTATTGTAACACAAATTACTGAATTGCTTGTGTTTATTAAAATAAATAAAAACTTCGGAAAAGGACCTTAAAAAAATTGCATATTAAATCGCAATCTAGAGGAAAAATTAAATCGGACATGCGTGAATTGCCGAAGTGCCTATGGATCGTAATCCACATCCAACCTTGCCAAGTCTATTTTTAGTTGCAATAGATTGGAATGTGCTGATGCCTCAATGTATTGATCCAACACATAAAAGAAGTCGCAGTCAGCATGACGCGTACGTGAGATGTTTTATTTAGATGTGCGCTCGAGTACAAAATGCGTATATGTTCCGTATGTAAAGCTTTATGAATTCAGATGTGGCTACGTTTGTTTGCGTTTCATTACCTTATTCATCTCTTCGGGTTCACCTTTTGCTAGCTGACATTTTTGGGCTTTTTCGTGACAGTTGTTTGATCGATTGCTACGAGCACAGATACCCAGAGGGTTAAGAGCAGTGGCGTCAAACTCATTTTTTGGCGTGGGCTAAATTATAGTTCCCTTGGAGGTCCGTTATGACTGTGAAACCATATAAGGAAGTCAAGAATAATGGTTTATTCAACTTTAGTTTAAGTTACTGTAATGAGGGTTGGGTAACAAGAAAACTTACAATGGCTCTCTTATATATTACATATGAGTATTTGAAATTTTGGTTGAAATTTTAGCCAGCATCGTAGAAGTCGACATGTTTGTTCTGCCTTCGCGGGCCTCATAAAATGATGTGGTGGGCCATATCTGGCCCCCGGGCCATGGCTTTGTGTTTTAGAGGATGAATCCAAAGTATTTGCAAAGTAACTTGACCTCCCCTCGAGTGCCAAGTCACTCTATCGTGCTTGTTTTCTACTTTTACAGCCTCGCTCGTCATTTAAATGGAACGATTTTGCCCGCGGTAGCAGCAATTTCCCCTTTCAAAATGCCACCTATCGAGACCTTCAAAGATCCAGAAAGTGCATTTGAAGTGATGTTCATCCACGCTCTTGGACCTTTGCTATGCTGTCAGCAACTGTTCATCAACTTTTTGCCTCGTTATAAACTGCAAACTTGAGACATTTGCTCACACTTTGTCATTGACCCGTGACCACGAACCTGCTAATTAACACTGTCGGTGGTGAGAGCTTCAAATCTGAAAGAGCGTGCGGCAAGCAGCCTCGGCGGATGCGCAGCATGTTGATCAATAAGACTCTTACGGTTCTCACGAGAACTCTGAAGGGGAGGGAAATCTCCTTTTTAAAAAAAAAAAGTCATTCATTTCCTGGCTTTGTTCCCCACCACCCTGACCGATATCCCTCATGAGAGCAGCGCAATGAAATAACATGTAATCTTCTCCCAAACCACACTCCTATTCCCTTTCCTTTTCTTCTCTCTGCCCCTTGTTATCCATCTGATTTTCATTCAACCCCCTTCTCACTTTGTCCTTAAGCCTTGGTGAAACTCCTCTGACTACCTTCTTCCCGCAATGCTATTTTATGTAGACTGCTAGAGGTTTAAATTTTTTTTTTAAGTTTCTTGGGCTGATTGTGTGTTTCCCTGCGCCTGAACTATGTGAACGGTAAACCGAATTGTCTGTGGGTGTTTTAGGAGGAGCTGCGAGAGCTCAGGGAGCAGCCGATCGACCCTCAGGCCGAGCAGGAGATCATCGACGGCATCGAGGAGATCTACTTCTCCAACGACTCTTTTGACATGGTGCAGCACGAACTGCAGGTCGTGTAAAAATACTCTGTTCCAAAGTGCTTGACGAACGGAATGAATGACAACTCGCCCTACTGTAAAACTGATGAGAAGACCGGCTTCGCAGTTTCCACTCCCCCCCGCGGCAACGGCAGTAATTCCATCAAGGCCACCGCCTGCGATAGCGATGCGGTATTTGCAATGCCTCCGAATCCGTGATCGTTATTTTGCGCTTCCTGGTTTCTCATCTGAGCTGCTGCCACTTCCTCTTCTCGTTCCATTGACATCCAGACTGATGGATTGTATCCACTGAACAGAAGGAGGGTGTGAAATCTCATTAGATTTATCTTGGTCTCACCACACCACCTGAAATGAGACTCTCAATCAAGGGGAAAGTAATTACCTATCATCCTTTGGGGCATGGAATTGTAATATCTTCTTTACCCAGCTGAGTTTGTTTGCTGTTTACTAAATAATGTCCTCTGCCATCTTGGCCCACCCTACATCTGATCTTCGGGTATAAATTGAGGTAATCATTTCCGTTTCATTGAATATAAGAGCAAGTCAGAGCAGCGAG
This sequence comes from Hippocampus zosterae, assembly GCF_025434085.1. Lineage (NCBI taxonomy): Eukaryota > Metazoa > Chordata > Actinopteri > Syngnathiformes > Syngnathidae > Hippocampus > Hippocampus zosterae. The sequence continues at coordinate 19,979,890 of NC_067457.1, forward strand.
ACAATCTTGAACCCCCTCCGAATGCTTCGTGGCATATATTTTAAATTCAGGTACAGAGCAGCAAATACCTCCATGGGTCTCCCCGGGTTCAAACTTTTTCTAATGAGGATCTGTTTTGAAGCAGCAGGAGACATCGCCGTGTGATGCGCCTGTCAGCGGCTGGCGTACAAATAAACTTTGTTGTTGTTTTGTGTTTGTTTAGAAACTCCCAACCGAGTTGAACCTGCAGGACTTGGAAGAGTACCGAGACAGACTGAAGAGACAACAGGCTGCTGTAAGTCACACACGCTCACAGAACGGAGCTGAAAAGAATGTTTCCCATTTTAAAATGATGGCGGGTACCACATGGTGCGATTGATAAGAAAAAAAAAATCAATACAAACAGAAATTGCCCATTCCAGGCTCACATTCTTGCCACGACCTTTATGAGCATGTGTTAAGTTTTGTGCGCCATTTTTGCTGAAAATGTTGAATGTGTTTTTGTACCACAATCCTTATGAATGAATGAATTATCAAGCCTCTCTCTTGAACATAGTGCCTGTTGCCCCGCCAGTATGGCAAGTTAGCTGCCCAACAGCCGGTAAATTGAGAGCACCCCAGACTTTATGTGACCAGCAGCGTGGCGAGCGCTATGTGTTTGTAAACACTCGGAGTACATCTTGTCGCTTTCCCCTAATATGTCACAGTTAGCTTCCGGGCACCTGTGGAGAAATAGCCATGGCAACTGTTCCAGTGAACAGTCGCGCCAAAACACTCTAGCCGTGTTGTTCGGTGACATCTCCGACAGTTAGCGAGTTTCAGTGCCGTGGGGCATTTGCAAAAAAAATACAAGATTCTTCAGGGTATAAGCGAATAAGTGCATGGAAGTGAGTGCTTACTCGCAACCCTATTGAGGAAAAGCCGTATGGAAAATGGATCGAAGAAGAGAAAAATCAACATCATTCAATTGCTTGAGTCAGTCTGCCGGGCTCTGATTTTAATCAAGAATCAAATGACAAATATTTTGTACGTTTTTTTTTTTTCTTGTAGCGCAAAGCGTCAAGAGGAAAATACGAAAAATTCCTCTTGAGTCATTAAAAAAAAAAAAACAACGACAACAACGCAAGCCTCTTTTTGGGCACTTGAGTTATGGTAATGAATTGCTTCAATTGGATGCTCATGCCGGCTGGCGTGCAGTGAGCTTCTGTAAACGTCCCAGTCAACAGATTGAGAGTTAATGTATGGCTTGTGTGCAAATCTAAAGTCAAAGAAATGGCATTCATTTTCACCCTACCATGAACAGATGGTCTTAGATATGCATGCAGAATGTTTTCTTTTTTTTTGCGGGATCTAATAGTTTGCGTGCAACATGCATAATAATGCAAAACCCTAAGGAGTTGGTGAAGGCTTTAATTTTTTTTCAAACGAGATTTTATCAATAAGCAACTTAATGACTCAATATTTTCGAGCAGCCAGATAAGGAATTGATTTATTTTGAGGTGATGTAAAAAAAAACGTGAGCCATATGACGCTGATCATCTCACCGCTACTGCTGTCCCGCTGCCAGGAATGAAAAGACCATCTAGACTCGTTGGTAGCTTTTATGTGTTTGTACATTCACGGTGTGCACAGCCAGACTCACTGGTCGCGCAGATCATTACTTCTGGGATGTGTAGTCACTGTGTGAAATGAAGCTTATCCCTGTGCAGAAGCAACGATGATGCTTGAATATGCTCGCCGCAGCGTGACCGGCTTCCCTTTTGTCCCAACTGAGATGCAAATTTTTCCCATTCGTAATGAGATGACATCACCCGTACATATTAGCTGCTTTACCTGAATCCTCTTTGCCTTGGTCGAAGAGGCATTTTGTGTCATTTGGGGAGAGAACATCTGCTTTGTCTGTCCGCCACCGCATTTGAGCTTAATTGGCATCTCTGACTCACTCCCGGCAGAGGTTCATCTCCTAGCTAATTGCCTTTGCGCACTGTTGAGACCTCAGCCGCCTTGAAAACCGGCGTAATCCAAAAAAAAAAAAAAACACACTTTGGCTCACTCCACAGAAGCGGTAGCTGAGCTAATACCAGAGACGGCCATGTTCTAATAACCTGGTGGGAAAGCTGCCGCTGAAAACTTTGTGTGGCTTTGATACCTTTGCTTAAATCCTCCTTGGAAAGGGACTTTAAATTAAGCGTGTCCGTGCCTGTATTCGGTGCTGCGAGGGGCAATGAAGTGCCTGAACGCCAAATGTACAATTTAGCGCAGCATATCATTCATTACATGAAACGAGGGCGAACCACTGAATCAGTAATTGACACAACTCCTTTAAAATGGATGCACTCACTGGCCACAATTGAGTTGACTAATATTGAAATAAGATGAGGTGTAGGAGCTGTATCGTCTTGTTCATCCAATCATATACTCTGTAGATATGTATCTCTATCTATATATTCACACTCTTGATTTTGAGGTAGCACTGCCTCAGCTGTTTTCTTGGGTGACATCTGGGAAAAAAAGTTTCTCTGTTCTAACATGGCCATTCTCATCTCTGCTCTCTCTTTCTCTGTAGGTTTCCAAAAAGGTTGCTGATCTCATTCTGGAGAAGCAGCCTGCTTATGTCAAGGTAAAAAACAAACAAACACAAATAACCACAAAAACTTGCACTGAACAGCTTCTTTCTGATGTTCCTCACTTGAACTCAAATCACCAAAATATTTATTTATTTATCTTTAAATTTCTCAATAAAAATCATACTGCGTTAGCGTCTCAGTTAATGCCCTCCCGGGTGACCTTGTGAAAGTACATCAGTTAGAAAGATCGAAGAGGCGTTAGAAGCTTTTTTTTTTGGAATTCAAAATATCATCCTGAATTAAATTAAAACTTAATCCCAGAAAATCCCTTCTTTGCTCCTCCAATGATGTTGCAACGACCTGAAATGCCTGCAACCGATTTCATTTTAAGTGTGAGAGGGAGATAATGTGGCAATAAGTCTCTTTTGGTCATGTCTTCATCATCTCCTCTCAGTCTGGTCTTTCTGCAGGAGGAGCGATATTTATTTTGACTGCATAGACTTCCAAGTCAGGACCTGGGAGTAATTATGGAACCCAGCACCCACAGGCAAAATGCAATTAATTATTATTAATAAGTTTGGTAAGCTTGACCTGGCTTAACTTTACTCAATTTCCCGGATGTGTGCGTCCGCCATTTATGGGGCCATCACTCTTCAAATAATATTTGCTTGCTTCTTGTGTTTTCTCACCCCCCCCCCCCCACCCCACCCCGAATATCCAATAAATGAGTTTCGTCACTAATCGTGGTGGCGCTTTTGGTCCTGGAAATATGCGGCAGATTGCATAAATGCAATCAAATGAAATGTTCTTAAGCCATCCGATGGTCAATCTGTGAATAGTAAACTGGTCATTATTTCCGTGACCCTCCTGGTGACTCCTCCGCGTCCAAATGACAGCGGAACTTATTAGCCGCGGGAATTCGCCTCCACCCATCTCAGTTCACATCCACAAGTTGGTCTACGAAATGCCCTCTGGGGTCCATGTCATAATGAGTCAAAATAGGGCCTTTTTAAAAAAAATGATTTAATATGAGCTTGATTTCCTGCATTAAGGGCCCCTGATAGGAATGACAGAAAGAGCAGTTGCCGTCTACATTTTGTCCTTGCTTTGCATCTGTGTCGTAAATCCTGAATAATTTCTGCCTCCACCACCACCAACTCTTTATCTGCTCTCCATGATCATTTTTACGACGTAAACAGAAATGCGTATCGCCGCATAACGCGCAGGCAGCCCCCGCGGCCGCCCCGCTTCCTCTCGCCAGCGCTCGCGTGCCGTGTATCGCCCTTCATTGGAAGCATAATTTGTGCAGACATCTCAACCCATGGCTCGCAGCTTAAAAAGGATGGTCTGGTAAGCATCTAATGTGATTCATAGCAATCGAGGGAGTAGCCTTCTGCTGGAGCTTGCGTCTGATCACTGTTGACACCCGCGAGCTGCACATAACCTCCTCCTGCACTCGAAAAAGGACGGATGGGTTACAGCATGACCTTAGCTTTTGTCAGTGATCCGCTTCCAGCGTTTGACTTTCATGCGTGTATTTTGAAGGCGACTGCAGTTATTTGTACGTCTTCTCTTTGCTTACCTTTGCACTCGTGCCCGGTATTCCAAAGATGATATGATTGCAAAGTATATGTGCTGCTATACAAGATCGAATGGATTTCCATGAAGGAGCCCGAACCGGGTCGCTAAACACAATCAAAAAGGAATGGGCTGAGTCGGGGACTCAATTATATTTTCACTGGAAAAACACTTATTAAACTCAGCCATGCGCCTTTCATTGTACACCCAAGTTGTTGCGTTTGAGGAGAAAGGTTCGGCCAACCTTGGTGGTCAGACCTGCCAATTAGAATGGAGGTCTCAAGGCTGTTTCACGAGGGAGATTAGAAACTGACAGGAAATAGAGCTGTCGGGGAAGAGATGCCTAATATCAGCCAAACCGTGGTGGCATGTGGCTTCTTACAAAATGCCACCTCCGGGGTCCATGCACTTTGTAACCTAAATGCCAGTCATCTTTGTTTCATTACGTTTCCTTGACAATGAAGCAGACTCAAACAGCAGCAGCATTCAAATTGACAGAGACATTTAATAAAAGGAACCTGTGCATCGTCAATGTGTTGGAGGGTCAGAGTGAAGACCTCTGATGAATATATGAATAGCAAAGCATTTGGAGAGGGGGGGGGAAATATCTAGTGAGGCTAAACAGCTTGACCTTTACTTGGCATTGCTGCTTTCCTACCCAGCGCTCGTTTGTGGCCATATTAGGAGTTGCTTTGCACTGTTAAAGGTGCTGGCTCATCTTTCCCCTGTTTATGTTTAGAGGATGGACAGGGAATTCGTGCCCGGTTGTACAGCCCCCCCCCCCCCCACCCAGTCTTCCAGCATTGCGAGATGCATATATTAAAGAATAAATTACATTTGAATAAATTATTCAAAATTGTTTTGCAACTGCAAGGCAATCAATCCATCGAAAGATTGAGAATTATTCCTCCCATCCCATGATTTATCAAAAAGATTTATAAATGAATAAAAACAACAACAACAACAACACTAAAGTGCTAATTGGGCCTTGAGGTAAACGACAAAAAGTTTCTGAAGTAGTAACATTATTATATATATAATTATTCACATTATTGTGTTTTTGCACTCCTGAGCACTATTTTTTGTTTGTTTGTTTGTTTGTTTTGTTTTATTCTGATGGCGTCCAATCTCGAATTTCATCTCACGCTCACAGCAGGAGCCTCCTCACCCTAATCTGTGTTTACATCGCAGTTGATTTGTGTGCGCTTCAGCGTTGAAGAAGCGTTATGTTGGATAAATGGCTGCATCAGAGAAATCAATCTTTTGCCGCAGGCGCCTTTTCAACACTGAAGAAAAATTGTGAAGGGGTTCGGTTTATGTTTTTTTTTAGGAACTGGAGAGAGTGACGGCGTTACAGACCAACCTGCAGCTGGCTGCCGTTATTTGCACAAACGCAAGAAGGTGATGGTGCGCTTTGTATGCTTGACCGCATTTAATCCTCATATTCTTGTTGCTTTTCGTGTACTTAACTTAAGATCAGATAATCTTTCACTGCTCAAGCAGTACAGCAACACACAGCAGGTTGTTAAAAAAATTATTAATGGCATTGAGTCCAAAAGAAAAAAACTGTTATCATCAATTCCTGTTTTGCTCCAGAGTGGAATGATGAAGAGCAGTCCCTTGAGCCGGATACTACAGTATGTTCTTGGAAGGCAAAAAAATAAATGCTTATTACATCGTATTTTTATTGCAAAAGAAAATGGCTCTCGCTTTGTTACCCCCACAATCAGCCTTGCAATCAAAGATCTTTGGTGTTGTTCAGGGCCAACGTTCTGTCTGATATGCAAATAATAGCCAACCTATTTCGTTCCCATTTATCACATCGCCCTCCTATCTAAATATAGAGTCGGTACTTTTGAAAGCTTTGAAAAGTGGGACTTATTCCATCTCTGCCCTGTTATCGCTTCTCATTCTCCACAATGGGATCGCTCGCTCTTGCTGGATTGGCAATAGAATGGCATCATCCCTCTGTATTTGTATTCATTATTTATTTGTTGTATATCCGACATTATTTATTCCTTGACCACCTTTAACATTTGAATTCGGACTGACACACCAAACTCGTGTCTGAATGTATTCAAAAGAGGGCTGCTCGCACGCATGAATGTCATGGAAATTAACTCAAAACAACACCATTAGCTGAGTGTATTAAAGCCAAATCCTTCAACAAAGGGTATTATTCTGAGCTTATTTATTTATTTATTTTTGCAATTTGCCTTAGGCAACTGAGTGTGTCAAAGGAGGGATTCACAGAAGCAAGCTTGGGCTTATTAGCCAATCAGAGAAGGCGGCAGCTCTTGACAGGCCTGCTCAAATCTCTTCGGACCATCAAGACGCTGGTAAAGTATATTCACGACAATAATTCTGCTAAATCCTGTATTTTTATTTTATTTTTTGTATCTGCACTCAAATTGAAGAGTCATTGTCCTCTCTTCAGGCTTACCCAATATCCAAACGGTTCTCTTCAGCCTTCAGAATATTTACTTTATTTGTGCTTCCCATTTTGCGTGACTTTCCTTGAACCCGCATGCTTTTGGGCTTCTCAGTCAGACTGCAATGAATCGGTTTGATTGGACAGTGTATTTACGGCCAACGGTATGTTAAATGATGAAATCTGTATAGTTTATTAGATTAGATTATGTTTTGGCCTTTTTTTGTGCATGCACATACTTTTTGGTATGTAATAGTACCGTGCTCAAGTCTTGTTGTTCCCTCCACAGCAAAGAACAGATGTGCGACTCAGCGAAATGCTCGAGGTATTGTATATCCGCCTTACACCCTGCACACATTGATAGACATGCTGACGATTGACTTGAAAGCCCAAATATCATTCGAGATTCTGCATCGGGAGCTGAACTCGTACAAGCTCGTACTCGTACCCTCAAACAAATGCTTCGCTTTTATGAAGATTTTCTGAAGCAACCAAAATCAATATGACCGTTCTTCTGACAAGCATCTTACAGAACCTAGTTTGTAAAACCGTGACTGTGAAAAATATGAACCTATACTGGGTAACGTCATAGCTGATATGATAAAATACATTGTTGTATTTTTACCACTCTTGGACTTGAAAAGAGCTTATGAATTGTTTATAATTGACCAATTTTGCTTCATTTCTTCAGGAGGAAGACTATCCTGGTGCTATCCAGCTGTGTCTGGAATGTCAGAAGGCTGCCAGCACATTCAAACACTATAGCTGCATCAGGTATGGTCAGAATGTCAAAATATTGAATTTTTCATTATGCTTTAGTGGTGGAATTCAATTTATCCAATTTGGGAATTGCCATTGAAAAAACAAGTTACTAATTGTTGTTCATTTACCATTAATATTTCCCATGATGGGGAATTATTATTATTCATATGATTATTCAGCAGTTAGGCGGTCCAGTGGGTTAGCGCGACAACCTCACAGTGCAGAGGTCGTGGGTTCGATCCCGGGTCCGGCCTTCCTGTGTGGAGTTTGCATGTTCTCCCTGGGCCTGCGTGGGTTTTCTCCGGGTACTCCGGTTTCCTCCCACATTCCAAAAACACACATGGCTAAGTGAACAGTCTAAATTATCCCTTGGTGTGTGTGTTTGGCTATCAACCGGTTCAGGGTGTCCCCCGCCGGGACAGACGGCTGGGATAGGCTCCAGGGTGGAGGATAAGGTGGATCGGAAAATGGATGGTTGGATATTCATCAGTTAAGCAAAGTGACTCCAAAAAGACTTGGATGCTGAACACTCCCGGTTATAACAATTGGGCTGAAGTGACAGGATGACTGATGATCAGTAGACGCACATTATACACTGGAAATTGCAATGCTGAACACTCCGTTTACCCCACCTCCCTACCACCCACAACCCCCCCACTGCATCTGCTCTTAATCTGCTTGGATATCACTGTCTTTACCGTGACATTAATTTGTCATTATTGGCATTGAACACATATGGGAATGCTAGTAGAATATTTGACAAAGTGGTGGCTGCATACAAAACAGTCCGCTACTTTATTGGCCGCCGATTATGTCTCCGACTTCGGATTGCTTGTTGACACTAATGTTGATGAACGTCGACTTGTCATCGATGTGTCAGTCGAGCACTATGATTTACAAACAGAAAATAAAGTCACAGCAATAAAATATATTTACCCACAACAGATGGCTCATATGCCAAATTTATGGAGAACACAAGAGCGTGGGAGCGGGCTCGGTGAAACCTGCTGTGGCGTGACTGCATTTCCAGTCTGAGATTAAAAAAATAAATGAATAAAAAATAACTCTGGCTCGTTGTGCTTGCCGCCAGGTATCATTTGTCCGACTGAGGAAACCTGACCTCGTTCTGGGCCCACCCCAGCAAGGGGCGTTTTACACATTGGGAATTTGTGTTGTTTGCAAATAATCGCAGACCTTTTTGCATGTGCATAATTCCACATCCTTCTTCCACTTTGATAGGTCGGGTTGAATAATTGCTACAAATCCTTCTTGAGATAAGCCCCTTCCCTCTTCCCTAGTTTGCCTCATTTACCAAAGCTGCACATTCAGAGAGAGCGAGAGAGAGAACAGTTGAAATCAATTTAGGTGCCGGACTTATTTCACTCAGTGCACACATCCCCTGCTGGAGGCAGTTCTACTTCCTCATCAAGCCAAAGCGACGTGATTAGCGACTGTCTGATGTCACGCTGAAAAAAAAAAAATCATTGCGGAGTAGCAAAGTGAACAAGTTGCCTATCCAACCCCTCAAGTTAGCGTTCAATGAGGACGGTGGGGAAGAAAGGAGAAGAATGTTCCCTTTTGGCCGTCTCCATGTCTGCGTTCTTCTCAATATGATGTGGTGATAGCATTCAGTGGTAGCTCTCAACAGAAGTACGTTGGTTCGCAAACGAGCATTATCATGCATGTTTTACGCAAGCTCTTTGGCCCTTACGACATTGCTCACTCTCAGCAGCTTGTTGCCGGCCGGATGCACTTTGATTTAACCTTGTAGCGACTGCCATGCGCCACTGAGTGCACCCACCGGGAGGGGGGGAGGGGGGGGCGTTTGATGGCCGCCCCCTCCCGTTCATGTCCCTTGCCTTTTAAGAGTCAATATTGTTATTTGAAGAACACGGTTCTGTCTTGATGCATTTTCATGAAGTAACTCACACTGGTGGCTGTAAGGGCATCGAGAGCGCCCCCTGAAGTTAACAGAGGGAATCACACACCGTAAATTCTTCCCGCCTCAATGTGAGCTCACAAAATGAAACTGAATAGAGGGAGTGTTCCCATTCATCTCACCAGTTCCGAAGAATAACCAATTTCTGGGCTGTGTGAAAGCTTTACACAGTGTTTGGTCTGCAAAACAAAAACAACCCCCATTGCCCTTATAACATTTCTTTAAGCCACCATGTGACTGTTTCCTTTATCCCTCCATGCCATCCTTCGACTTTTCAAAGCCACTTTATTGCCTCTGGGTCCGCTGCGTAACAGTGATTTTCATGACCACAGCTATAAATAAATAAATACAGTATTCCCACTGAACCTGAGCTTCCGGGCCAGACCCTTGAAGGCACGGCTAGCCTGTTTATCCAGTCAGCAGTCGACTGTGGAGGGACTTTCCTCCAAGCCCCGTGGGCGCGCCTGTTGTCACCTCTAATTGAAAATGAGGTGTTAAAAAAAACAAAACGAAACACACTCCTTTAACTACATTTCAATCCTCGAGATTCCTGTGGGGAACAGGTTGTTAATTAGGTTTTCCTCCTCATTTGTTATTTATGGATTGTGTTTTATTACGTAAAAGGTGCTATCACGTTGTGCCCGAAACGACAGAATAATCGCTTCGTGCGCAACTAGCTGGAGATAAGTGGATCCCCGAAATGGCAGACACAGAATGGAATTTTGTCACAAAAGATTAGATTTATTTTAACACAAAAATCCCCGTCTAAACGGACAACTGAAAACGCTGGTCAAAAAGAGCACCAGGAAATAATAACGAGGCAACAGAAAACGCTTGCGAAAAAATGGCAAGGAGAAAGTTCTTAAGCAAAATACTATAATCACACACGAGAGGAATATCAAGGAACGCAATAATAGACAATAGTCATTTAAGGTAGTATCGAAGCGAGAATGAATAGGCGATAGCAATGGCACGGCGTGGAATAATGTGCAGGCGGCAAGCAAGAACGCCTGCCCCCCTGCTGTCAAATACAGAACGTGACAGGTGGCAGTATGTAAGTAAGCATCTGATTCCGCACTCAAATGCATGAATATACCACAAATACTGTCTTGCCATTTATAGAGAGAGAGTGTATATGCAAGATAACCAGATTTTTTTCAGCTTGTGTGTTTGCCCTTACTCAACGCTAGCACATGATATTGTGGTTGTGTATTGACGCGATGTAAAGACAAGCGAGGGCATTGATCCAGTTGACCCCTCCTTCACCTTCAGTCGAGCATTCTCCCGATTGTTGAGAGCGGACACGAGGACGCCCTTCTTCAATAGTCACTGCCCAGTTAGATGGATCAGTACACCTGTCTGTACTTGAGCCACACTTTCTGCAGCGCGTTGTGTTATGTAACAGCCTTGACCGCGGTGTTTGTATTTTGGCAGCGCAGCCAATGTCGCATGGGTGTTGGACTGACTCCTCATTATTTGAGGATCATGAGTGTCCTCGTCGCGTCAGTAGCTGACGACTCTGACTAAGTCCCAAACTGTCTTTTTTTTGTTGTTGTCACTTTCAAAGTTCATCTCGAACCAAGTTTTAGAATCTTATCATTTCTGGATTTTCTATCTGAGCAAGCTGCGAGGGACCCAATCTCTATTTTCGCTACTCGACTCACTCCTCCCCATTCTCCTTCCGCATTAAGCAACAATGCGTAATTAGCAATTTTTATTAAGGACACATTCTCCCTTTGGGCAACTTGGTGTCTCAAAAGGCCCAACACAAGAACGGGCTGACCCGAAAAAGACCCCAAACAAAGCAGGGACAGATGCAGGGAGACGGTGGAACAAAGGAGGATTACAGCTGGGTGCTGCATTGGGGCGAGCTAGCCCAAGGGAATTATGTGGGTGTCCTGGGATGGGTGGAATAAGATGTGAATTCTGTTGTTATCTTCATTACCGGTTGAAAAAAAATTCCTACCACGAGATAACATCTTACGATGCTTCAAGGTTGTGTGGGCACGTTTTCTGTGTGTCATAAGCAAGCATACATTATCAACACTTGAAACTGGAGTTGGAGATTAACTGAATGCCTTCACTGAAGCCACCCCCCCGCCCAGCTCTTTTTTTTCTCTCGCAAATGTCATTAAAGATATTGAAAGTGTTTTTTAATCGTTTTTTTTTTAAATGTAGTGCCAGTTCCACAACTTCAGCAATATTCTCTAGCCTATTGAAAATATAACGGCTGGAGGTTTGTTTGTTTTTTGTGGTAAAGGAACTTAAAGATGATAGTCAACTTTTTTGTCTCCACAGTGAATTGAATTCCAAACTACAAGACACTCTGGAGCAAATAGAGGTACTCTCTCTCATGCCCGCTCACTCTGCCTTATCTGTAATTGAGTTATTGAGAGCCACTATATGTGAAAATGCTATTAATGTTATTTAGCATTTGGCCCTGTGCTTTAATATGAAAGAAAAACATTTATTCAGACACAACTGTGGCGATTTAATTCTGCCTCTGTTCAAATATTGACAGGCTGAAAAGTCATTATTTTGAGCGCAAACGGATGCAAATCGTATCAGTTTCATCTCTCGCTCAGTTGCGATGTTATGGCACGATAAAAGGTATGCAAAGCAATTTTCACTGCACCGCTGCCTCCGCACTTGAATAGATTAATTACTTTCGTTTGTCTGTACACGAGAAAAAAGGCACAAATGCATGTGCGCAAATATTGACGAACCGCCGGTGGAAGTGCCCGCTTGTTTACCCGTCAGCTTTGGTGATCAACAAGAGAAAATCCCCTAAACTCATTTTACTAATCACAAAGAGCCATCTGACACATCAGGAAGATGATTTGCGCCATGTTTGCAACTGTGATGGAAGACACACATGCCGAAGGGGAATCTATGTATCTATGTACTACATCCATGTGGATTAAATACCGTTTAGTATTTGCAGTCTCAGAGTAACAAAAACACACCTTGACGCACAGTTAGGACTTTTATCGTTGTCTTTTTTTGCGGCTTTAAAACCTGCAGCCAGAGAGCTTTGTACCTCTGTCAGCACCCTGTTTGAAAAGTTCGATTCAGTGTGGCAAGGTCTTCCTTTCTTACAACCCCCCCTACCCTCACATCTTTGTAGCGCTTTGTCAAAAGCATCCACTCTCATCCACATCTAATTACCGTAGCCTCTGCTTTGTGTACGAGCTATGCATCTGCACATCTATATCGAAATCCCCCGGCCTTAAAGTTGATAATCCCCTCCTCCCACTGTTTCCTTCCTCACCTTTTGTCATCCATCTGTTTCTGCCTCTAGGAGCAGCTTGACGTTGCCCTGTCAAAGACTTGTAAGCACTTTGATGTTTCGCACTATACCAAGGTCCATCTGGCTTACACACTCCTGGGAAAGACACAGGTGAGTTGTGGCGCTCCTCTTCAAGGTCATGGAAATGTGTGTTTCCTCTTGCCATAATCCTTGTTTCCTGAGCAAGTCTTGCCCAATATTGACTTTTTTTTTAACTGGGTGGGAGTGAAATGACAATCACAAGGTTGTGCTAATTTGGAGTCCTGGCAGAAGGTGACAATCACCCAATATATCTTGCGCAATGTCCCCATCTTCCAAATGAATATTTACCTGCATGCAAAGTGTTGTGCACACCGCTCCCAGAGGTCTCGGCTGAATTGGTTCAATAAATGGTATCAGTATTTGATGCAAAATTACTGTTAAAAATCGATTTGCCTCACCCAAGCCTGGTTTAAATGGAGAGACATATTTGTGGTGTGAGCTTGATGTGAGAAGGGCATTTTCAAAGTTTCTGCAAAAATATCTACAAAGGAACACAACTGTAAGGAGAATTGCTCGAATAATAATGAGTCATACACAACAGAATAAACCTTTCAAAAATCTTAAGCAAACCATGAAGTCTTACTTCGAGAGGATTCTGTCTCATATGCAGCTTGGTAACAAACTGAAGCGAGCAGCACATGGGTGGGGGGGGGGGGGGGGGACAGCCCCAAGCCCACTCAGTGTAATGAAAAACATAAATGTTTCAAAACGGGTAATGAACTCTTCCCCTTTATGCATTTCTTGAAAAGCTAAAATGCAATCACCAAAAAAAAAAAAAAAAAAGGCCGGGCAACCTTATTTTAAGAGCCTGTGCAAGTGCACTATTTTCAGCTGCGTTTAGTTGGAGCCTCATTCAGTTTTTCCAATGGTATCCAAATGGAGATGGGAGAAACTGCAGAGTCCGTGTTCATCTTAATGAAGGAATAATGTCACATGGAGCAAGAATGTAGCTCACTGATGACTTTTTAATAGATCTTGGACAACAATGCATCTTTCTGTCATGGAGAAAAAGCTATTAGGCATTGGCTGAAATGCCAATGCTTGTTAAATGAGTACTCACCACTGAGCTGCAAAACATTTCTCACTTTCTCACCGACATTTTCACTAGCCCCGTGTATAAATGTTATTCATCTCCAAGGACAGCGCATATAATACGTGGCAAATTTCTTTTCATCTATTTATTCAGTCATTCAAATGTAGCCCCTTAACTGCTGAACATTCTGTGTCGTATTTATGGCCTAGCAATTGTAAATGTGGAAACTGTGCTGTCTTATGAAGTCTATTTGTTTTTCAAAATATTTGGCACACTCACGGTGCAGATGTGCAAGGTTCGATTCCGGCCTATCCCGTGCCTGCATGGGTTTTCTCTGGGTATTCCGGTTTCCTCCCACATTCCAAAAACATACATAGCAGGTTAATGTAACTCTTTAAAGTGTCCCGAGGAGTGAGTGTGAGTGCAAATAATTGTTCTTCTGTGTTTTCCCTGCGATTGGCTGGCAACCAGTTCAGGGTGTCCCTCGCCTACTGCCTGAAGACAGCTGGGATAGGCACACGGGCAGATGCCAATGGCACCATCATGTTCAGAATTGGGTGTTTGGCTTTCTTTGCAGACCGCTATGGACCAGCTGCACATGCACTTCACTCAAGCCATCCACAACACTGTGTTCCAAGTGGTGCTGGGTTACGTCGAGCTCTGTGCTGGCAATGCTGATACCAAGTTCCAAAAAATGCAGTATAAGGACCTCTGTACGGTAAGACACTCATGTCCTGCACCTTCGATACGCAGATCACCTGTGTCCAAGTCGAAGTCTTCTTGACCCAATCGTTGGTGGCGTTCTGTCTGTCAGTGTCAGTACTTTCCTATCATGATTTTGTGTGAGGTGATGGTTAAAAAGCATGATTTAGTAAAGCCGATTAACAATGGAATGCCCGTACCGTAAATGAATATAAATCACGCCATGGTCACGTCTTCTAATGTACAAACTGGCCCCTTACTTTCCTTTCCTTGGTTGTGTCTGAATTTGTCTCATCTAGGTTCCGCTTTCAAAGAAATCCCAGAATGCTGTTTTCGAAGACCTAGCTTGGTCAATTTATCCTGAATTTACTGGGGCAAATTGCTGTGTATCCCCCAGAGATTAGAAGGTTACCGGTGACTGTTCCCGATGCCTGTGTGGAGTGGATGTTTTTCGGTTCTGTTCCATTTAACACCGTATTCAAGTTTTGATCGTTTTCTTCTTCAGACTCTGCTTGCTTGTTGACTTCTTCTTGTTTGGCTGGCACAGCTGTCATGCAGCAGATTTCCAAAGCTCTCCCTTTTCCCTGTCTTTTCATCCTTCTCTCTGCTTTAAATTTGCAGAGACACTATTTGCTTTTGGAAAGGTCGAAGTCAAGGCATATTTGTTTGATTGGACAGACATGACAGGCGGCGACTTCAATGGAATAACACAAAGTAGTATTTCAGGACTTTTTTATTATACCGTACTTGTTGAACGCTGACCAGCCACAAGGTTAGGTACACCTGTGCGGTCTGGTGAGATCTGGTAGAACAGATTTATTTTTATTTGCTGTGCGATGCAATCGTTTTTAAAAACTGCAAAAATGTTCACACCGTCAAATATGGGTACAGTTTCTTGTAGTTTCCACTTTTACGAAAGCTGCACTGGAACATACTGCAAAAGTGTTTTGGTGAGCTTATTTTAGATAGTCAGCCGAGTGAGTCATGTTTTCTCTTCTGTAATGGGAAAATTAAGATCTGTCTCCTTGCTCACTCGTTTTAACACCTCTCACATCAAAAGCAGGCAGTCTTGAAAATGGATTCCCTTTTGCACGGTCGAGAGAGTAATTGTGAGGAGCGAACGTATTGACTCCCTGTTTCCACGTTAAGTAAATTTTGAATGATGTGAAAGCACACGTTGGACCCTCTGAACCTACCTTTCTGATTGCGTGACTTAAAATTCAAGAGCAATGGGAACTCTCTGAGAGGTCAGTTAGGATTATGGGAAGGCCATATTAATTTTATATCAGCACCTCATCATTATTTGCCAGACTTTGTATCAATCCCCTGGTCTATTGGACCGCTCTTGTTGGAATTTTTCCATTCCAGTCATTGGAAGTGAAGTGGCTGGAGATTTTGGAAGTTATTTATTTGGTGATCATGCACATTATTTGCATCTTAATTCTTGGAGTCGTAATGAAAGGCGGGCATGGTGGAGTATATCGATGCTGTTCATTTTTTTTGTCATTTAAAAAAAAAGGTTGACGTTAATGGGGCGTCTGTTTTTCAGACATCATATTGACATAAAAAAAAATCTGATGCCAAGCCATTTTGTCGCTTATTTTTGTTTGAGCTACACATTTTTGCACATGCCGTCATGCAGGTGTAGTTGCTTATTCATACCAAACAATACAGAGCTGCTGCATCAACATTTTTCCAGCTTGATGGAAATTGATGTCTTTGTTTTAAGGGCTCTTGCGATGATGAACTTTCTATGAACCTGGCCATTATGTCGCTAGTTTTTGAGAAGCTGTACGTCAAGGCTGATCAGGTCTGAAACGGGCAGTTCAAAACCGTATTCCAATGGGGAATCTTCATCTCTTTGCCGATTCTCTAATCTGGTTTAGGCTTCATCAAAGCACTTTGATGATGAACTGAAGCTTCAGGTTACTGATTAACGGTAACAACAAATGTTACTGCCTTTTTGTTTTTTGGGTGGGACGGTCAATCCAGTACTACTGTCTTATTTCCTCCCATGGTTCTGTCAAGCACGCACGGATGAACACAACTAGATGCTATCTTGTAAAAAGTTGAGCTGAGTTTGAAATAATTCTGAACGGCTTGGGAATAATGTGTCTACTTCTCTCTAAATAAGTTACACGTTGTGAGCCGGCAGCGGTAATCGTGTCTTAGATGTCTCTCCCATTCTGTGAAAGTGAAAGTGCAAATAATCTTCCAACCCAAAATTTATAAGTGAATGGTGCAAAAAGCTAAAGAGCTCGTTTTTTTGGGGACAATTAAAATAGACAACAACAACCAAAAAAGGCAACACAACTGCATGTCATATTTCATCCATCTGATCACGCTTGCTGATGTCAGGTCACTGTTCTCAGAAAAAAATCAAATCGTGGAGTTATTGTGGCAGTTCTGTCAAGAAAGCTTGATTTCAACAACGGTTATTTAAACGTCAGGATAGATCTCCCACCCCACCCAGTTGTTCGTCTCGTTAAGCGCAGTCATTGTGTGTAAGTGTAACTGCGGTTGTGCGTATTCCCCATCAAACCCACAGAGCCACTCATACTCGCGCACGTCTTTCGGTGCCTTTGTTGCTTGGCAACATGCTGCTGACATGCTTGACTTGTAGAAAATACGGAGCGTAAAATGTATGCCGCATCTGGATCGAGAAGCTCTCACATTGCGTTGTGTGTCTGTGTCGAACATCTTCCAAGATTTTCTCGAAAAATCATGTGGGGGCAAGAATGGGGCCGATCGTAAATTTGATTGAAATACTGAATAACATTATATAGCACATTAAAATATTGGGAGAAGAAGGAAGAACAAGATTACATCAGAAAAGTTTTGGATGGACCTGCAATTTTTTTTTCTTTCACATGTTCAAGTAATGATTCTTTTTATCTCGAGGGACACTCAAATGCCATTGATGCGTAATCGTGAGTTGTGAAACAGTTGACAACATTTATTTGTTGACTGAGAGCTTTCCTTCATTTTCTTTCAGGCTGCATTGAAGTAGATTAGAGCCTTTTAGCAATTCGTACCACCAAACAGCATCAGTGACTGCATTACCGCCGTGTTTGCAGCATATCACCTTGGACAGCTACATCCCATGTCTGACGGATCTCTGCAAAGCTTTGTGGGAGGTGATGCTGAGTTACCACCGCACGATGCAGTGGCACGAGGCCCACGACAAGCAAGCCGCCGCGCCCACTCCAGGTACTGCCCGATGCCTACGACACCTTATGTTTGATTTTTATGTACAGCATTTAGAAGTCGAGACTTGCTCAACATTCCCAAACTGGACACAGGCGATCTCAACATTCATTTGGTATTTGGTAATTGTATATATACACTTCATGGGTGATTCCCGGCCAATCAAAGTGGCGGTTCTTATTCCCTTTAACTTCAGCGCCAGACTTCATGCGGGAGATACGCGTGCATACTGTACGTTTAGAAGATCTCCACTCGCGGATGATGTCAAGTTGACTGCTGTAAAGTAGACCGCCTTGCACGCCCAAGTCCTTTGGATATTTCATAAAATGCCAACTTCCCCGTGAAGGAAAGGACATGCGCCTCGTTTCCTGCCAAGAGTGCCATCAATCATCTCTATGGTTGATTGGCTTTCACCTCTGTGTAAAGGTGTCCCTGGCCGTAGCTTTTGTCTTGCATTAGAGGAGTATGCGTGTGACCTGTCGCTGCAGTGATTTACTGTGCATGAGCCGTCTCATTTGTTCGACAGGATTTTGAGGTGACTTTGACCTCGAGCTCACACTAGAGCAGTGGTTCTTAACCTTGTTGGACGTACTGAACCCAACCAGTTCAAATGCTCATCCAGTTCAAATGCTCAACCAGTTCATCACTCAACGCTTTATGAGTGAAAAATAAAAATTTTATTTTTTTATTTTATTTTTTACAACTTCAAGACATATAAAAAATTTATTAAAAAGAGAAAAAAAAGTAAATCAAATTTCAAGACAAAAGTATCACTTAACATAACACAAAAACAAACCGTGCATGACGTACTATCACGACAGTCACACGTTGACTACTGAGCGAACTAAATTTCACGCAGCACTGATTGGACAAGCAATGTCATGTGATCATCTGCAGCCAGTGATGGCCAAGTGGGCGTATCATAACTAATTGGCTTTTTGACTCGGGTGTGTCTCAACCTCCATGGCAGAGGCTCCATTGAACCCCTGAAACCAATTCACCGAACCCCTGGGGTTTGAGCCAACCCGGGTTTAGAACCACCGCACTAGAGGCCAGAACAGCCAAGCCTGCTTATAGATCCTTTCCTCCTCCAGCATCTTTCGTCTAACTCTGGCACTGAATATATTGAGTCGGCCTCTGTAACGTTTCACTCAGAAATCATCTACTTTGATGAAAGGACAGCTTTTCACTTTCTCCCTGTGTTGGTGTTTCTTAAATCGCAATGTATGATTTTTGTAATTTGGCCCCAACGGCTATTGTGGCGATTGCCACTTAAAACTTTAAATTGCGCTTTGATCTGAGAATGCACGAGAAAATGAAACTGATTTCCGGTCGGACACATTATGAGCTTCAGAATCTGACCACATGGGCTTATACCCGCAGTCGCCGTCGACGTAGAAGTTCTACCGCATGTTGCTTCCCATACGTATACGTCAACATTTTATATATTTTTTAAAAATAGTAATTGACTTTCGTTGACATCTCCATAAATATTGCCACAGCCATTATTATTACCGTCGTTAGTCATGATAAATGGCAGTGCAGATGACATGAAGCAATGGGGACATCTGTAATTTGCAGTTGATTCATGCGCATAGTGAGTGGCAGCCCTACCTAAACATGGACAAAAACACATTACTCCTTGTCTCATTTGTTTCTATAATGATTGCAATCACAGGTCAAGGAGAGGAGGGGGAGGTGGAAGAGAATTTGATGTTCACAGAAATCGACGAGAATATTGTTGTTGGAGTTTTTATTTATTTATTTATTTTTTCAGTATTTCTTAAATCGCGTAATCATCGCTAGGAATCGGTCATCATCATGAGCTCAGTGGGGTGAAGTAGACATAGCTGTGGAATGATCACCGGTGGCCACCTGTTGCGCTAGCTAAAACCACATATTTGGATACTTTCATTGAAACACTGAAGAGAACGAAAGAATATGATTTGTACGGATTATGACTGAGAAATGCGGAATGGCACAAATTTGACAGATTTGATAATAAATCGTTTCATTTAGTCCAGGAAGTTGTTCCACCAGATATGATTCCACTTGAGACCCCCCAAACTGCCCTTCCTACTTCTCTTCAAATATGTTTTTATATGAGAGGCGTTGGTTTTAATTCTTCTATATGAGAGAGAGAGAGACAAACAAGAAAGATCTGCGTTGACTGTATAGCGGCAAGGGTTTTATTGCAAACAATTTACCAACACATTTCACAATGACCTGCTTTTTAGTGGCCCAATTGATTTTGTGTGTGTATTGTAGTGAAAGAACAACCTCAAAGGCCCTGTTGGTTTCCTGCAGGCTTTGACAAATCCATACTCGCTGATCCTTACTGAACCGAGGTTTCGCCGTGTTTCTTTTGTCTGCAAGTTTCTTTGTCTATTGGAAATGACCTTGACAGACCCATCCGCCGATCCCCTCATCAATCACTCTTGCTTCTCGCTCTCCATCCCGAATGTACTCAGCCAACGTGAGGTGGTGGGCCAAGTGAAGAATTTGGTTTCGCTGCACCACCTCACAACGAAGACAGACTTACTCTGCGGTGACTGTCATCCGCTGTTGAGCACTGCAGGCTGGAAGAATTCCCCCCCCCCCCCCATCACCTGATTGACGACTACCTTCGGTGATAGCGCAATTTCAAATTGTCACTCCTTTGCTCTCTGAAAGTTTCAATGATTACATGCTTGAATGCACAGGAAGAAATAGGAAATTTGTTTTGTTTCTCAGCCTTTTTCTATTCTCTTTTAAAATATGTAGAGGACGCAGTGTCGACAGAGTCCGATGAGTTGGCGATAGACCGCAGCTATGTCAAGAAGAAGCTGGAGCACGGACTGACACGGATCTGGCAGGTTCGCCGCCGATTCTCTTCAGACGTTTACCGTTATCATTTCTGTCCCAACAAAACTGACCTTTTGCTCTCGTTTCCGTCAGGATGTCCAGTTAAAGGTGAAAGCCTACATCCTGGGGACCGACATGTCCAACTTCAAATATGACGACTTCATCGTGGTATTGGATGTTATCAGCAGGTATTGTTTCATGCCAGTGCAGGTAGCTGTTGCTTGCTAATGATTTGGGTTTCATCATGACTGTACCCCAGGGGAGGAACCAAGCATTCATTTGATTCAACTGCCCCCACTACCCACGCCCACTCAGAACATTGCTCGCAATTTGTAGCATTTCCGAGCTCTCCTCATAAGTAGTTTCAAAACAACTCTTATTAGAACCCGATCGCAACAACCCGCTGCTTTGTTTTTAAGGATCTTCAACCAAATAAGATTCCCATCAAGAGACTTTTCCATTTAATAGCTCATGCATGTTCATTTAACTCTCTGCATTCTCTCCCTAGGCTGATGCAGGTTGGTGAAGAGTTCTGTAGCAGTAAATCTGAGGTCCTGCAAGAGTCCATCAAACGCCAGAGTGTCAACTACTTTAAAAACTATCACAGGTAGGATTGCGGTCAAACAAGGACAAACAAGATTGGCGAGGTGATCCCCAGGGTGCAATTTGCAGGAGAAAACAATTGATATTCGCATTGATCTGGACTCTCAGTGAATGCTTATTTTCAGCTTTTGACACGTTTCCTTTCCCCCTTTTGCATGACCTTAAAAGTGCATTGTAAAGAGTCTTGAGATAATTGGAAAATTATGATCACTTTTTAAAAAATGGTTTTAATTTGCGCCTCAGTCAGGGCTTTATCTATTTGAACTGTGAAGGCTTTTCAAAAAAAAAAAGCTGTGACTCATTCCTTTTATTCTACTTTCTTTTACAATTTCTCAGGGCACGGCTGGAGGAGCTGCGTATGTTTCTCGAGAATGAAACATGGGAACTTTGCCCCGTCAAATCCAACTTCAATATCTCCCAGCTCCACGTGAGTTTAACTCTTTCCTTGTCATCAGGTGCCCAGGACAAACACTGCTAGGTTTTAAAGAAGGAAATGAAACTGGTGTCGCGGTTGATGCCTTTGCACGGGTCGTTCAGTAAAATCAGAATCGAGGAATTTGTGATCAATTATGGATATAAGACAAAAAGACCAGACAATTAAAAAGGGAGATAATCTGCAGTATTCATTCAGTGAGTTGCTTTTTAAAACATTATTTTCACTTGGGACTTTTCTCAAAGCTTTTCTATTTCTCTATCCTCTCTATCCCCCCCTCTATTTCACACCTTCCATAAACTAGGAGTTCAAGTTCATGGACCAGTGTCGCTCCCCTCCGCTTTCCCCAAGCCGACAGGGTGCATCCTCTGCCATCCAAATCCAAGAGCAACTGTGTCTGTTCCAGCAATACCTGCAAGACGGAAACCCTTTTGAGATGCACATTGAGCAAAAAGAGGAAGAGACAGAGGATGTGCTGGCATCGAATGGGGTGAGTCCCCAAAAGTCACTCAAACACTTGCGTAATATCATTTGAAATAAACCTCTTGGCTATCATCAATACTTCAAATGATACACATTATTTATGTGTTATGTGATTGTTCATGAGGTACAGTATATACAGTACATTAGATTTTTAGACATTCATACATTTGTTGACAGCTTACAGCGTCTGCCCTCTGATTGAGTCAAGTCAACATCAGCGCGATGCCGATGACTAATTAATGAGCTACCTGTTGAGATACACCGCGGCGTTTATAAAGAGACAAGTTGATTGTCACACAGTCACCGAGGGGGCTTCGCATCAGCCCCCATCCGCCCCATTGAAATTTTGAATGACATGCGAATGACATTTCGGCCATTTTGTATTCTGTCAACAGACAAAGCGTTTCTGCTTAGAAGTGAAGTGAACTTAATTGTCGTCGTCGTCGTATGGATGCCAAAGACGCTATATGGTGATATTGAACCGTATGTGACGGCCAGACAGAGCAGTTGTCATTCAGTGTACGACACATTCGAAGTGATTGCGACACAAAAGAACTGGCACACAGTTGGAGTGATTGGTTCTGTGTACGCTCTCTCTCAGCCCAAGAAGAGTTGGCCTCTTGTGTTTGCACCCATATATCACACTAATAGAGGCGCGCGGGTCCAGTGCGCGCAATTTTCTACTGTCTCCTTTAAAAAAATAATAATAATAAAGCATTCAGTTGTGCTGTCAAGGTCTATTTATGAAAGATACCACATTTTTCTTTGTATTACACTGGTTATTTTTAAATGGCTATATTATCCTTTTTAAAGCCATATTGCCTTATCTAATATGTCAGGCTTTCACAGCCCAAGCGTTCCTTGTGCATAAGCCTGTAAGCTCGAGCTGTTGTGATGCCGGAGCTTACGGTGAAGGAGTACAAAAAAAAAAAAAAGAATATATCAAATTATTTCTGGTAAGCCGTGACCAAATTCTTATCTGGAAGGTGTTTCTTTTCATGGCTATGTTCTCAAAAGGGTAGACGCTTCTCATTTTTGCAGTTGTATGTCACCAGGTCATATGAGTTGTAATTACATTTAGTAAATAACAAGTCATGGCAGTAGTTTGTTTTTTCAATCTTTTCACTACCGAAGGGAAAACCTTGAAAATTTCCATGTCCATTGAGTTTCAATATGCTCGTCCATATCCAATGCGGTTCTACGTTACAAGTCTTAAAAGTGTTATTCCTTCAGACCTCCTTCTCGACAGTAGGTTCCACCTGTGTATTTTTCTATTTGGCCTTGCTTCATTTTTTTTTTCCTCTCGCACCGATCCTTCTTTTTTTTTTTGTGTTCCATTCTCTTTGCCCTTTTCAAAGTATGAGTCCGACGAGCTGGAGAAGAGCACTTATCACGATTACGACAGCGACAGTGACGTCCCAGAGGAGCTCAAGCAGGACTACGTTGACGAGCAGACGGGAGACGTCCCCCTCAAGAGGTCAGTTGCACATAGGACGCACAGCGAGGGGGGGGGACCGGACAGCGAGCGGAGTTTCACAATAGGTTCATGTGTTATCCTTTCCGCTCCCAGGTATTACTTGCGCTTAAAAAAATAAAATGATCGAACTCAACCATGACTTTAATTGAGGGTAAGCGGTGGTTTACAAAATGGATAGATTTGTTATTTCAAGTCTGCAAGTCACCCACTACTTTTTTTTTTTTAACCATGCTCTGTAGGCTTCCCGTGAATGAAATCATGAAATATTCCCTTTCTTTCCACATCGGTGATTACTGCAGTTGCTATCAAACGCCGCCAAGATCAATTGACTAGTCTGACCAAATCCGGCGACGGCTAATTTTATGATCATTGTGTATCGCGGGTCGCATGCTAGATTAGCCGCATGGACCTGGAAGATTGCTGCTTTGATTCTACAGCAATATCAATCCAAGCACGCTATTGTATACATCTTATTAACTTTGATGGCGTCCTTACAAAAGCCGCTCTTGTATTGGACCTCCTTATTGTGCAAATGCATATCACGTGAGGGTCAGTGACTTGAAAGTACATTTTTCTTTTGATGCAACGTTG
The DNA here is from genome assembly GCF_025434085.1 of Hippocampus zosterae. Lineage (NCBI taxonomy): Eukaryota > Metazoa > Chordata > Actinopteri > Syngnathiformes > Syngnathidae > Hippocampus > Hippocampus zosterae. The sequence goes on from NC_067457.1 coordinate 20,003,850, forward strand.
AATGGCGCAGTGCTTTCACAAAATTACACAGCGAAGAAAACGTGCAATACTATTACTTATTCAGGAGCTTGCCAGTTCAAAGGCATTGTTGTGGTACGTTATATTGAAAACGCCTTGTCCCGCAATGCAAACTCGCGTATTAATTGCACCATTACGAATGCACTCGGAGTCGAATCTCATTCTTTTAAAGGTCTGACACACTGCCTCTTTTGCCCAGGCGCTCACCATCACTTAACCCCTTTCCAGTTTCCATCGCGTGCATTGGCCTAAAGCTCCCAAAATGCTAATATCTCATTATTTTAAGCAGTACTAGCTAATGGCTCATGATGAACTGGGTCGCGTGGTCACGTCCAGTAATTAAATGCCCTATGTCATGATTGCTGGTTAATGTAGCTCAATGACGGGTGTCAGGGGTCCAGTTCATCGTGCTTCACCGGTGCAGTGACCTCACCCTACGGGTCCTTCTTTCTCGCCGGCATTGTATAATGCGTACTGATGGATCAATTAGAACAATTTCCACCCCCGCTGAGGTTGTTGTCCTGCTCTTTTGCAACAGACTAATAACCTATTTTGTTCATGTCTCCTTTCTGTCACAGTGTGTCTCGCGAGACCATACGAAGCAAGAAGAGGTCAGATTATAACCTGAATAAAGCCAATGCTCCGATCCTTACCAACACGACTCTCAATGTCATCCGGCTTGTCGGTGAGTCCCTTTTGTGCATACGTACACATACTATATAGTCTTTGCCCTTAGCTTTGCCCTTGCACTTCTTAAGAGGTACCTCGATGTCCGTGTGACATTATTACAGCATGCAAATGTGATGTGATGCAGCGACAAACATCATGGGATTTTTATCGTAATTTCACACTTTGAACCTCCAGCAACTTTCCACCAGATTTTGGAATATGTGCTGGTGGGATATTTTTGCCACTACGTACATAAACGATGCTTTATGCTCTTGGTCATTGCTGGAATAGAAAAGGGCTTTCTTCAAAATGTGACCACAAAGCTGAAAGTATCTATTCTCGGTGACTTGAAGCTTTCAGATGCAATGAAACTTGATCTCAATCGCGATGATGTTGAAGAAAAAAGCCAAAGATTTTCCTGACTCCACCACTTTCTAACCGCTGATGTCTTGTCCCGTCAGGGAAATACATGCAGATGATGAGCATTCTGAAGCCGATTGCCTTCGACGTCATCCACTGCGTGTCGCAGCTCTTTGACTACTACCTCTATGCCGTTTACGCCTTCTTTGGACGAAATGACATGGTACGGCATTCTAGTGATTCCTCTTTTTTTTTTTTTCTTCAGTCAGTTCTCAGCGGTCAGGAACGCAGGGAGAAGTTGCGTCAACAGAATATTATGCACCCCTGACTGAGATTTAGACAGAGTAACCTAAAGGCTCACCCTCATTTTGACAGATTATTTTGCCGTAACAGCAACAGGAGACCCGCTGGGAGTTGAATTCTTGCAGTAGAGAGAAAATTCCCCTCCCGGTCTTGTAGATTTATGATCTCACGGGTGAATCCTTCGCATATTCCGAAACTCGCTCACCCATAAACTGAGTTGGTGACTCCAGTCTGCATTTTGGCTCAGTGTACGAGTTTTGACTTGGGAACAAAATTCAAATGGGTCCGGTAACAAGCAATTGGATTATCTCTGTGCATATTCCATTGGAATGAAAGGTTGCAGCCTACCGCCAACTCAGCCCAGCCGGGTCTTGCTAAACTATTCTCCACAAAACACATTTGTTGCGTCGTCACCCTACTGTCACGGTAGCAAGAGGAAAATGGAGACTTCTATCCCGTTAAGTTGAAAGAGATAAAGTGGACGAACGCTCCACGCGGTCTGCTGTAATAGAAATTCTTCACGCTTGCATGCGCGTGCCACGCCGAGGTAAACGAAGCTGACGTGTAAGTCGCATCTTCAAAGTTCTTTGACCGTCTTCCACCCACTGCGACACATTATTTTTATGATCATCTGCCATCTTTGAGTAAGATTTTATGAACCATCCCATTGCATCAATGGTCTCACTTAAAGAGGCACGTACAGTAAAATGCAAATCGCTCCATGAATCTTTCAAAAGCCCTTATGCGATGCACGCATGCCGCAGTTTTGACCCAGGACTTGCTCTTTTTGCTCTGCCAGGATGGATCCGCTTGACTTTTCCCGTTGAAAAGTCAAGACTGATTCATATTCCAAAGGGGTAAATGCCCCCAGTATGTGTCTATATTGGCTGAACCAAGTCTGTCATACGTAGGTTCAAGATGCATTATTTTCACAGAACAGACTTCATAAATAATCAGGCGTTGATCTGTTTGGATTTAGTGCAAAGACGATTTTGGACTCCGCATTTCAGACTTGCATGCGTCACTAAAATGTCTCCTTTTGGCGAGAGACAAATTCGAGCCTAAGCAGAGTCATGGGTGTCTACTGCGCAGATGGAGACGGCAAATGACTGAATCCGACGCTGTTGCTCAAATGGTACAGGTCCCAAAAAATGAGCACTTCAGAATGTAGACTTGGAATGACCTCCTGAACTTGAGTGATTTAATATACAGTTGATTTGTTGTGTAACTCCTGGAAAGCCTTGAGTGCAATTTGTCTTTCGGCTTTCCTGGATGTAACGGAGCAGGATTGCACGCTTACTTCTTGGGGCATGTTAAATAACAGCTTGTATATTAAAAAATAAATAAATAAATAAATAAAAAAGGGGAACATTTTATGGTTATTTTTAAGGTGAGACCAAACCATTTCGATCTTTTTCTCGAATTATTTTGTTGGGCCACATCAACCGCTTAATTGGTCTGACAAAGTATGTCAGAGGCTTCAAACGTTTTTTCAAACGAGCCAAACTGTACCAGGCAAGTGCCACAGTGACTCGGTATTCTCCGTCAAGTTTTTCTTTTCACGGTTCGTGCCCTGTTTTAATGATCGCCGCACATAACGTCACTTCGTTAACTGACTGTCACAGTCTTTTTTGTTTTTTGGGGTGATTGTCAGTTCGAAGGCACATTTAAATTTGAAGTCCTCCATTTAATTCCCTTTGGAGTGGTTTCAGATTTTTATGGGGGTAGTTCTGACTTTTCATCCTCACTGTTGTAATTTTACTGTCTTTTCCCCCCCGCCCCGTTTCTGTGGTCCCTATGTCATCTATAGCCTGTCCCAAGCCCATCTTTGCCCTCTCATGGTGGCAGAGAGTCGGGTACAGCCCGAGTGGTGGGCCCGGCTTGTTTGGTAAGAGTAGAATGAGGCCTGCCTTGCGAATTCCACACCCTAGTCAGCACTTGTATGGTGATTTGAAGGTGTGCCTGATCTGCTTCCTTGACTGACGCCAAGTGCATCTGAAAGTAACTCCAGAGGCGTTCAAGTTTTTTTCTGTAGTGCTTCCAGTCTCTCCACCCTCTTCTGTCCTCTGCGTTAGTTTGTGTGAATGTTTTATTTTGATGTGCGCCCCTTACAGTTACCCCTCTCCCTGTCGAAAGAGGATCCTCTTGTCTCGGAGAACATGAGATGAGCGCAGATGCGTATGCGTGTGGCATGCTTTCACACTCTCCTGAAGTGTGCGCTCTCATACAGGAAGTTGTTGCTGACACTAACATGTGTGTGTGTGTGTGTGTGTGTGTGTATTTCACAGTATGAATCATCGGGTCTGGGCCTGATCAGCAGCAGACTGCGAACCACACTGAACCGTATCCAGGAGAGCCTCATTGACATGGTACGACTGCAGTACACCGTCTCCTCACGCTCATGCTTCCTCTTTTTCCTGCTTTACAATTGCTCATTACCTCATTGCCGGGCTCATTTTCTGACACAAACATGCTCTCTCCTTTATGGCCTCTCCATTTCTCTCCTTTTAATGCTTTTTTCCCTCCCCCTCTTCTATTCTCTCTCACCGTCGCGGTCGTATGTGTGGCCTTGTTGCCGAGAGAGCCCGCAGCTTATGTTGCCACCAAATACATTACGGGTCGTCATTAGGTGGCCACCGGTCACTCACACACACATACCTTCCCCTAAGTGACCAGGGCTGGCTGGATTCGTACGTGTTGTTCCATTAGGGCCTTCAATGATGACAATTAGTCTGATGCTAGCCGTACCCCCCCAACCCCCTCACCCCTCCTGCAGCCTGGCTCGTCTGATCCATGATGTTCCCAAAGCCGTCTTGTTAACTTCTGCTTTTCGGTTGTCGCCATTTTCCGGGTTTTCATCTGGCTGTGTCTCCATTGCCGCCCGAAGTTTTGTTTCTCCACAACAAAATAGAAACTTTTGATGACATTGTTGGCTTGGTTCTCGAATCGGTCTCCTCTGTGCTGTAAGAGTTGATGCAAATGAAGTTCACTCTGCCTCTTCGTTGTGAATACGTTTTGAAAAATGTTTCAAACTGGAATTAGCTTTTTTCCACCTTGTGTAAAGCTATGTGAGTGTGTTGTTATATTCAAAATAGAAGTAGTGTATGTGTTGTGTTAAAAAACATGATTTACTTTGACCAAAATTCCCTGCACGCATGCTGAAATATTGAATGTGGAAGGATCCTGCAGAGGCAAGCTGGAAAAACCCCCAAGTTAAAATGGCTGAATAAATAAAACGGAGGGAAAACGAGTGTAATGTGATGAAGCATACGAGCTGTAACACAGCCTTTGCTGAGATTTTCTTCAAAACTGATAAAAGACTAAATCTTCATAACAGAATTTAAGTTTCAGTCATTTTAAAGTGTTATGGGAAATTACATAAGAACGTAAAAGCTTACAGGGAACCCCAAACTTTTTGGAGAGCTTTTGAGTACAAATAACGTCTTACTGTTTGGGAACGCCGCAGCCGTGCCGAGAAGGGAATTGTCGCAGATGAATGAGATTTCTTCGAGTGCCACTCAGCTCTCAGCGGGCACCAAACAAGTCTTCGTAGTTCACCGAAGGCCGACGAACATTTTCAAGCCAAACTTTTGAGTGCCAACAATCAGGAATGCTCTGAAGAAAAATCACATGATCGCAACGTAAGTGATTTCTTGATTCCAGTTTGATTTGGCATGTACTCAGGTTGAGCACGAATTGTCCTTTAAGTAGCGCAAGTGATTTTTTTTTGCTTCCACCCAACTGCGGCTGAGTCCGCAGGCGCAGTCTCGCACTTGCATGCAAATGCGAAAGACTTTGTACACCAGAGAGTGGGCAGGTTGGACCTCATTTGTAAACACATTCTCGAGTTAATTAGACACGGCGTTTCAATCGAGCAGTCAAATCCTTGCGGTTGCGCTCCCGTGATTTGACGTCGCGGCGCTTTGATTCTAAAGCCAGCGTGCTGGTAATGACTCAGAGTCCCACGTGAGGTAGCATCTCATTTCGTCTCAGGTACGGAGTGGACTCGCCTTCAATTGGAAGATCCGCCGGGGGGGAAAAAAAGAGGAATAATATCAACCGCGCTTCCTACAGTGGACGGCTTCTCGTGTCATCAGGTTATCATTACTGGCGCATGAAAGGGTTAATATCATGTTTGCCTTCATGATAGCTCGCTGACATATATTTTTTCAATTTAAAGCTTGTTCAAGAGAGAGGGAATTTATGACCGAATGAGTTAAATTTCATTTTCCTCTTCTTACGAGTCCCCTTTTCGGGTTTTAGTTGATATTTTGGAAGGGATCAGCTGCACCGTGTAAACGCTTGTTGTCATTGATGATGTTTCTGCGGGAACATTTGATGACGGCGCTATATCAAATTCATGGCCGAGGCCCATCTGTGTCCACGGTGTCCCTGGTTGAAAGTTCAGCTGTGACAGATGTTGAGAGCCCCTTGCCCGAGGCAACATTTCAAGCCGTCACACACTTGGATTTTTAATGAACAAGACATTTCTTCTTGTCATGTCTTCCTGTTCTGCCCCTGCCTTTATTTCCATCCCTTTTGTTGTTCACTACTATATGTTCATGATTATAGGCTTTTATAACTTAATTCAGGCATAGTTTGTTATTTTGTGCCACTCAATTTATACTACGGAAGAATCGAGACAGGCCGAGTTAAAGTAAGCCGAGTGTGTGTACGGTAGCTTCCCTAACGGAACCATCGGTGCACACCTTAAGACCTTTCACTTTAATTCATCTGGGATGTTTGTTTTTTTACGCATTAGTTTGGTGCTTCTGTTTTGCTAATTAAAAAAAAAAGTTCTGCTGAGCACAGCAATTTAAAAGTACAATGCATGTTACATTACATTACGTCCATATTTTCCTATTCTTTTGGATCTTGTGATTGCTGAGTTGCGACGAGTTGAGTGGGTTGCGTATGTTAATTTCTGGATGCTCGGCTTGAGTAATATTTCATACATCACAATCGACAGAGTATGGTGAGCTGGCTCCCATATAAGCGGCACAGCCCGCTTGTCGCACACCAAACACGTTACAGTACGGTAATTGGATCGTCACCTTTCAGGGCACATCGCTGTCGCGATAAGTGTCTTTGTTGTGGCCTGCTCACTCGCTTTGAGTAGGGACTGGCTTTTGACAGCGGTTATGGATCATAATTAAAGCTCTACGGTCTGACCGCATTTGTCAGACGATCACAAGTATTGACACTTGGAGGGGTTTTTGATTGGAGCGCACCAAGGCGGCCTCGCTTGAAAGGTTCAGCAGTAGGTCACGTACCTTGGCAGTCAGAAGGAGACGATTTATCCCCTTTGGAGACACTTTCCGCCGCTTCCCTAAATTTCCACCGGTGACTCATCGCAGTTCCCGTGGGAAGAAACATCTTGCTGTGCATGGAAGCGCTGTCATTTAAATATTTACAGCGCGCACCCCCGACACCTTTGTTTTAATTATTTGCCACAGCTGGAAGGATCAGGGGTTTGGGTTAGCCATCCATATGATGAAGCGTCTTTACGGTATTGATTTCAAAAGCAGTGAAATGTCGACTTGACTTGAATTAACCGCCAACATAAGTCCGCCAGTTCAGCTCAACGCGATCCGGATACTGTCCATTTTGGCATCCTCGTGTTCAACTGCTGTCTCTGAATCCCAAACGCGTCACTCTCGTCAGATTCATTTTTGTCAGCTCCACGACGGCTCTAAGGCGCCGAGTGATTGTCAAAACAAAATCAAGGAAGGTTCATTTAACGTGTCTAATGAGAACAAAATATCCGGTAATTGTGTGACAAAGAGGTGCAAAAAGATCCACTTGACAGTAATTGCCTTGGAGCCAGACCACTTGAACTGACCATGCCCCTCCCCCCCCCTCCAGCCCCCACATCCCCCCCCCCCCCCCCCCACCGGGTACACTGGAGAGGAATAAGCAGTCAATCATGATAAATTGAGACACTTCACCAAATAGATTTATAATCCCCTGTTGAAAGCCTCATTTATGATGGCTGCGATATGATTTGAATTCCCTTTATTAATAGATAAATACATTTTAAAAAAACGTTTTATTGGAAACGGCGGTAAAAAAAAAAAGAACATTGAAATTTTCAGAGGCACACCTGTACACGAACAATGCTCGAGATTGTTTTGCGTCACTGTATATTAGTCGGCAGCAAAAAATGTTGTGACAGCTGTTGTGGAGATTTAAATTGAATTCACCAAATGGTATGATCTGATCAGTATCACATCTCACTTTTTCAGGGATGTTTTTTTTTTTTAACGCTTTCATGCACCACTAAGGATAACCTGATAATATGATAGGCTGTCCACTGTCGTGACCGCTGCACCTGAAAGGGTTCAACTTGAAATGACGCAAAATTTGAGAAACCGATCTGAGGGGGGGAATAAATAAATAAAATAAAAAAAATCTGCGCATTTGCTGCTGCCGAGCAACTTTGTTGTGTCATGCGCAAAACTGACACGCTTGCCTGACATGAAAATGCAGTTGGACTTGAATACGGTGATTTTGTCGCCTGCGGATGAGCGGTCTGACGCTGTTCATCTTGATCCTGGCTTTCCTGCAACACACTACCAGAGCCCCAATGAGGGAAAACAAATCCCCGCCCAACGAGTACCGTGCGACACTTCACAAAGTCATTGTGCTTCTCCTGTTGCTGGTTTGTCATTTTCAAGTGAGCAAATCCTGCCGCTTTATCTTTTTCATTGCTTTTAAGCGAAACAGCGGGGCATACGCTCTTATCCCGCGTCTGATCTATCTCCCGCCTCATTCGATGCAAAATCTCCGTATGTATCCTTTCTTTCCAATGGGAATTCAATCCTTTATTTTGAAATCATTAGACAAGGGTAGATAAGCTCCCACGCTTTGATGGCCTCGTCTTTTAACCGAGCACGTGCTCCACATGGGACAAGTGTGTGTTGCGTGCGTTTGTGGCATTAATACCAACAGACACAATCGAAACAACTTTTTCCCCCCCTTTGCACATTCGCTGAATATGAATGACCGGAAAGAATCTTGAAAGCGGTATTCCGGGCAAACTCTTCGTTATTACTCGCTGACAGGCTCAGGGAAAGAATTCTTTACAGAAGCTTTGAGAAGGATGTGTGTGAGGGAAAACGTTTTCATCTTTTCGGGGAGCTGGTAGGATCAAAGATGTATGACATCGTTGCAGTATATCGTCCATACCGGGAGAGGACAATTTATCTTTGAAGGGGAAAAACTGATTGTTCTACAAGGCAGCGCAGATCCTTTTGAGATTTTTACACCCGAGTTTGTTTTGAAGCGCTCATTGCGATCTTATCTTAACCCCTTCAGTTGACAGTTGCTCGTGTTATCAGGTAACAGCACTGGTGTCAGACTCGAGGCCCGGGGGCCAGATCCGGCCCGCCACATGATTTTATGTGGCCCGCCGAAGCAAATCATATGTGTCAACTTCCATGATCCTTGCTAAAATCTGGACCAAAATGTCCAGTTGTCACATATAAATAAATAAATGGTGAGATTTTGCAATAATTTTGTGACCCTGTTTGCACACACTTGAAAATCATTATCGTTGACTGCTTTCAAAACTAGTAATCCGTCAATTTGTTGTGTTACAAATAATAACACGACGAGATGTCATAACGGCCCTCCGAGGGAAGACGTAACTCCAAAGTGGCCCCGCAACAGAAATGAGTTTGACACCCCTTGGTTCCAGGGTGCATGAAAGGATTAATAAACACATGCTGAAATGAGCACGGGAGTTGAATAGCTACAGTCCTGCGAGAGTGAATTTATTGCGTTTTTAAATCCATCAAGCGTGTTTGAAAAAAAAGTTCAATGTAAGCAAAGGCCAATTCTTAATTGTTTTTCAAATCGGGAACAATCTCCTGCTACTCCCTGCCCTGATTAGATAATTACAATAATTACATGGATGTCTCTGGAACGGAATACTTCATTCATTTCTGAACTATTTTTTTAGGGGCAGAGGTGCGGAGGTGTTATATATACAGCACTGTAAGAAAGTAAGATTTGCAAAACTCAAACGCAGCACGCGATTTACAGTATGTCCGCTCACTGAAATCCAACATTTCAAGCCGCGACTTTTATCGATACTCATCTTTCCTTCTCCTGAATAATCACGAAAAGTAGAGACGTTCACCACAGATGTTACGGTGCCTTGTGACCCCCCCCCACCCCCCCCGCCCCGTTCATTTCTCGTTTTGTGCTTTCTTTCGTTTGCACACTTTTTGCTTCGAAAACCCTGACAGCGTGGACCAGTAGTGGCCATTTGTAGCATTCGCGCCGCTATGCCCTGGAGTGTGCTTTTGTGAGAGAATGATCTGTAGCACTCTTAATAGCGGCGCAGCTCACAGCCATTTATTAGTTGCGTGATTGCCATCGATCCGCCAGGAGGCTGTTTTCGAAGCGCCAAGGTTCTCACATGGCCGTGTTGCGTCACATGTTTCATCAGGGGGAAAGAAAAAAAAATGTACGCTGTTTCACTTTTATTTTTTTCTCAAGTGGTTCTGCCTTAATGGGCAGTTTCTCCTCCAGGGCTGACATCCTCCGTCTCTCTTCTGTTTTCATTTTTTTTCTCTCTGTGTAGTCTTCCTCCCTGGCGAGTTCTTCGTCTTCCCCGTTTCCCTTCTGGCTTTTCAATCAACCGTGTAAAACATGAGTGGGTGATATGGGGGGAAAAAAAATAATTTGATGAAACCAACCCCCAAAATATTGTCATTCTGAACTTGCTTCCCAAATGGCTACAAGCAGTACGTTTTGCTTCGATTTGAATGAAGAGACGCTTCCCCATGGATCGCCGTTCTGGAGTCGCCACTGGCCAGTGCGTTGCCATATTCTCATGAAAGTTAGGGTTTTTTTGTCTAGAATTCACAATTTTCAAGAACAGTTGAGCTTTGTTTAGTCTTCAGGGTTTTTTTAAATTACAATTTCACTTCATGTTTGCGCCATTTTGCGAAGTTAACATTGTTGTCAAACGAGTCAAGTAAGAAGATGAGGTTCCACAGCACATCTTCGCAAGATATACTGTATATATCCTGTATATCCCTGAAAACTCAAAAATTAACTCATTCAGTACCAGCCAATTCTAGACCAAGTCTGAAAAGACGTTTAAAAACGTCTCTGGGAGTGAATGAGTGAAGCATTAAAACAAAAACCAAAAAATTGAGTTTACGTTTGCTTTAGGCCGCATGCTAATCCGTTGCATGCATCTCTTTCCCTTGCAGGAGGCCAGCAGTGAAGCTACTAGCATGCACGCTCCCTCTGAGGACAGGAAGGAGAAGGTGCCGAGCCCCCACCTCAGCCAAATGGTGGTCCTCACAAACAGTGGCACGCTTTATGGGCTGGCGCAGAGAGTGGTCGCCACCGAGTCCCTGTAAGTAGCCCCTCAAAAAAAAACGTAAGCAGCCGATGTGAACATGAAATAATGAAACGTGATCAATCCAATGTACATTTCGGCCATTAAAGACTCGGAAGGTCCAGAGGACATGACTAAAAGTCGAAATGAGATGAATATTGTAGACTTGATTTCAGAATGTTCCGTACCTGTTTGGGAGACGAGACGCCGCCGCCTTGATCGGCAACATTTTCTGCTCGTCTTTTCTCAGTGTGTTTTTGGCTGAGCAGTTTGAGTCGCTTCAATCCCATTTGGACACAATGATGCCCGCTGCCAAGAAGCCTTTTCTGCAGCAGTTCTATTCCCAGGTAGAGCACGCAAAATCCCGCACCCTTTAGTCTAATTACTCCAAATATGATTTGTCATTGTCAGCGACAGACGCCTCCATTCGAATTGCTAATCGAGCAACAGCGGGGGCGACCAAGCCTACCGTCGTGATCGAATGTGACATATTTTTCATTTAAATGTCTAAGCATCTTATTGTTACACGAGGTGATCATTCTTGACAATGTTTTGTTTTTGTTTTTTTTTGCTCTTTTGAGTTGAATTTTTGGGGCCCGATGTAACACCGATGTACTTGTTCTCTGTGAAGTATCTCACGTCATTTTTTTTCAACCAGTGCCGACTTTTACTTCTTGAGAAACCAATTTCTGCTCCGGTAGCAACGGCCAAGTAACCCATCACTGTGTGCCATTATCTCTGTGTTCTGCAAAAAAAAAAAGAAAAGAAATTGTCACTCGAAAGTCAGCACGCTGATCTTTTCCTGCCACTTTCTTTGGTGAAGAACTTGACATTTCAGATGTTTAAATGATGATTGAATGCCAGGTTATGACAATGTAATCGCGCACATGCAAACCGGTTGCCCGCATGAAGTGTTATTGTCCCCAAAAAAATAAGTGAAACATTATTCGAAAATTCTAATTTGACCACGTGCCAAAATGACAGTGGGATGTTCCTTCTCTCAGACTGTGTCGACGGCCGGCGAACTGCGGAAGCCCATTTACTGGATCGTGGCTGCCAAGGCCATCGACTATGAGCAGATGTTGCTCCTGATGTCCGGCGTCAAATGGGACATTAAAGAGATCATGTCCCAGCACAACATATATGTGGATGTGCTCTTAAAGGTAAGGTGTGACCGTAGATTGTTTCCCGTTGTTTTAGCCCACCTTGGATTCTATCCACTTTCTGCGTCGCTTGTCCTCAATATGGTCACAAACGGGCGGAGCCTTTCCCGGCTAATTTTGGAGAACCATTTACATCAATGGGCGAGTTTGAACATGGATGTTTTGGGAATGTGGGCGGACGGCAGAGTACCAAAATAGAACGCAAGCAAGAGAGTGAGCGTACATATACGTGAATTTGTTGTCCATCATAAAACTGACTTAAGATAGTAGATCGATCGTAATGGATTTTTGACTCGACTTGAAGAGCAACAGTCATTCGTTTTCCTTCACAAACATCAAATACAGGTGTCGACAACAAATGTGCATTTCGCTATTACGTCATCTGTACCTACACCATTCTTCTCCTTTCACGAGAACGCAGGCTTCTTTCTGCCACACTGGCCGAAAAAAAAAAAAAAGGAAATTTGATTAAGTGAAGCTGAGCCAAAAGGCAACAGGTCACGCTGAGCAAACTCTATTTTTTTTTCTTCTTTTGCAAATTGGATTTGTTGCCCAAGAAGTATTACAGGACTTATATTAATCCAATATAGTCACCTGTTTTTTTCCTTTTTTTTTTTTTGTTTTGTTCTGATTTGTGCCCACTGAAGCCTGTGTTCACGTACAAGAGTGGACCTCGAATCTTCTTACATTTTTTTTCTTTTGCAGAACATTACGCAAATAACTAAATTCAGTTAATATATATGTAATGTGTTTATTATTTTACTTTATGTTAACTGTTTTGTTGAGCGCTTTGTTACAGCTGTAGCTGTTGTGAAAGCGCTATATAAATCACAATGTATTGTATTGTGTGTGTGTCGTGGAGCAGAGAGTTTTCATCATTTTGTGTCTGTCGCTGAAGTGAAAGTAAACCCGCTAAATATGCACCTCGAGGCATGCTCATCATACATTTTGCATTGGAAGGGGAGGGAGAAGGTCAAACCGAGAAGTCAGAAAAAGTTTGCGGTGTGTGCGCTTGTGCACGGGACCCACATCCCTGTTAAGGAATGTGTTAAATCACATATCTGTCTCAGAGTCCAGAGATGATGCATTTATGAATGGAGTCATACATAATAAAATATTCTACTCAGAGGGAAAAGTATTTTGTACCGAAAAAGAAGTTCGACTCACCTCTTTGAATTCCTGCATGGCTCACAGATCTTTGTCCGGCTCTGGAACTAATTTATTTCTTGAGGTAAATTGCAATCCCAGAGTCACTGGATTAAATCCTTACGGTGTCAAAATTGTCCGCTTGATGGACTAACACGGTGCCTCTTACAACCGGCATGTCCCTCTCCCCATCGGGTACTAATAACCTACTTTCACAACTTGTCAGATACACATAATGCAAGCGCATTGTGCATTGATGGAAACCAGCGTGCCACACATTTTTTTGGGGGGGGGGGGGGGGGGTTATACTGCATACAGAAGAATATTTTATTCATGAATTCACGTTTATCACCAACATTCAACAATGACATTGATTTGCATATAAATTGGCATGGAGATGCCGTCGCCTCCAAATTGCTTCATTGAGAAAACGCTGAAGTAAAGGAACTATTGTGAGGCTATTTTAAGACGAAATAACAGTACAGGTTTGCGCGCCGGCTATCAAGCTTCTGGTTTGTGTTGCGCCGGTGTGATTGTCGCGTCCACCTCGCAGCGGAGAGCAACGTTTCCGTGCGTGTGAACATTCACGCATCTTCCACCTGAAGCATCCCTTGGACCGCAGTGAGCGACATCAGACGTTCACGCGGCGGGCCAAAGCGGTGTCACACTTGGCCAAAACCCGAGACCAAAAATAGGTTAACATGATTTTGATAAGTCAGAAGAAAATCCAAACCGGCTATCTATCAAAACAGAATACATTAATATAATCAGCGCTAGCTTACTTTAATTTTCGCATACATGTGCTTTTTAAGGACAATTCATGAAGTCTTCATCTGGAACCATACAATCCCACATTTGCCCCACTCATGAATCATGGGAGAAAAAAAAAACGTGTCGTTTGATAAAACACAACAATTTCTGGTCACCTGACCTCTGAAACGTACGAAAGAGCCTCATTTAAGGAGATCGTAAACTATGCCCATGATTGGACTTCCTGAAATAGCGTTTGCGCGGGAATAAAAGAATGAGTCATCCGTCTTGATTGACCTAATGTCTGCTTTTTCTTTTTCTGATACAAAAGGAGTTTGAGATGTTCAACCAGCGGCTTGGTGACGTCTCCAGACAGGTGCGCATCCCACTGCCTGTGTCCAATGTCCTTTGGGAGCACTGCATCCGCTTGGCCAACAGGACTCTTGTCGAGGGGTAAGACAGTTCATTTACATATTTTGACTTGAGAATCATCCCGAAGATGATGCCGTCATGCGCCTGGACACACGGGCGCACAACCGCCCGTATGTCCGGCTCGTGCCAGAGCGGACTTTGCGGAGATCCTTTGGGATGACGCTTTCACAAAACAGCTCGACATTCATCCCGTCCCGCTCGCTTTGCTCTTCCGCCGTCTCGTCCGGACTCATCGGGGAATCGCATGAGGCGGGCCACTCGTACTAACTGTAACATGTTCTTGACACATCCCTTGGTTATGCATGGCATCGCTTTTTTGCTTGTCAGCACCAAGTAGGGCTTTTGATAGGGGACAGGAAGGGCCTGTGCATGTTTTTTTTTAACACTACCTGCGTCCTTGTGGTTGAGTGGACGTGCGGAGTGGTTTGTTACATCAGAGGCGTGCTGAAGCGCTCTCATCTTGATGGAGTGAGGCTGCAGCCAACTGTTTTGAAGGGTTAAAAAAAAAAAAACAGCACAGAGTGGATTAGTGACATAAGAATCTTGATGATTGCACACATCCTCATTGTCTACCTATTTTTCTCTGCTCACCTGGTGCAGTTTTGATGGCAGGTAGCGTCTGCGTTTTCTTTCCAAACTTAAAAAAAGAAAATTCATAAAGCGCTAGCTTCGCTAGGGAAAAACTACGTATCTGCAGAGGAATCCGAAACACACTTTTTTTGAAGTTTTCCTCAATGTCGCTCTTGCGGTTCTCCAAACAGGTTGCAGTGTGTTTCGAGTCAACCGGAATGAGATAATTCATTCAACATTGTCTGCCTAAACCAGCAAAAAGATTCAACCAAACCATATATGCTTTGCGCAAAAGCTAAATGCTAATGTGAAGAAGAAAAAAAAGGAAATCAAAATTTTTCATGCGCTAATTATAAATCTTTAGCTGGGATAGGCTCTAGCACCTGAAAACCTAACACAGGAGAATATGGGTTGGTGTTCAACCTTCCTTGGATTTAATCGTCTGCATTTACCCCATTTAAAGAGCAAAAATATAATTCTCATGCACTCAAGCGCAGCCCGTTAGTTTGGCTAATGTCAGCTTTCTAATGAGATTCAGCGGCAAGTTCCGAGCACCGTTTGGCTCGTGGCGCCTTTGCGGCACAAGAGGGCCTGTGATCTGCAGCTTGAAAAGGAACGCAGCGCCGTGCCATCTGGCGACGTCAACCGAGCGAAATGAGGCTGGCGAGCCCGAATATGGGGTCTGCCCACGATGGCGCGAGTAAAATAATGAAACATTCTCCGGCGGGCAGACACCACAACATGTGATTTCCTGCCCCTCTTTTGTAGCTATGCCAATGTGAAAAAATGCAGCAACGAAGGTCGGGCCCTAATGCAGCTGGACTTCCAGCAGTTCTTGATGAAGTTGGAGAAGCTGACTGACCTCAGACCCATTCCCGATAAGGAGTTTGTCGAAACCTACATCAAGGCCTACTACATGACGGAGAACGATATGGAGCAGTTCATCAAGAACCACAGGGTGAGGCATCAGTGGCAGTCATTTGTCGAATTTTGTTTGACCTTGTCGACAAATGACCTGGCCTCAAGAAGAAAAACAACATACCGCCACCCCTCTCAAAAAAAAAAAAAACAACAACACCCTTTTCTGCTTTGCTTTTCAGGAGTACTCCATGAAGCAGCTCGCAAACCTGGTGAACGTTTGTCTGGGCTCCCATATAAACAAGAAAGCCCGCCAGAAACTTCTGGCTGCCATTGACGACATTGACAGACCCAAGAGATAGACCGCTCACAAATGGACCAAGCGGCGTGAGGAGATGGACAGTGGAATCTTCTGACATGAACCACCTGCTGCTTCGATGGATATTACTCCAAGTTCATATCTGTACCACAACGCTTATCAACCTCATTGTTTTATTTTATTATTATATCTTTTTTTTTATTTATCATAACTTCACTGCAGTTTTCTTCCTTCAGTTAACGACAACTGGAATTCACCGTGTAATAAATGAGATGAGAACTGTGTCGCCATTAAAAAAAAAAATCACATGATGTTTATGAGGGGTTTTTTTTTTTGTTTTTTTTAGATGATGTTTTACTTGTTATTCGTGCACTCCAGCTAATGAGAACTAGATAGTTGTGCCTGAATGGCTCCCGCTTCTTTTCTTGTTTGTTCTGTTCAAGAATCTTGAATCAAATTGTAATTTACAGCGAGATTGTATATCTGCACCATCTAGAATTGACTGTGTTCGTTATTATGTGCGAATGACGTGATTAGATTATGAAATTGCAATGGAATCCCGCAAATGCAAAAAAAAAATAAAAAAATCCATAAGTGTATATATTCCTGATCGTGTGTCGTCGTCAGAGGAGAATATTACAAACGTGAATGTTTTCACCAACGTCTGTATTTATTTGTGGCTCTTTGTCTTTGGTGTTTTCTATCACAACCGCAATGCCTGCTGGTTTTATCATGTAATGCATCAAAGGAGACAAATGTAAATCGTTCTTAACCATTTAGTGATCTGTCAGAGATGGAGGAAGGTTCGAACCACAATAATGGTACCTACCGTAATAAACACAGAACCGATGTACAGTGAGTGCGTGTTCATTTTTCTAACTGCCTCACATTGGCTGCTCGTACTCAAACGTGCTTTTCTTGCGTCATGAAGTCATGAGCAGCTGCGCATGTTATTTGGGAAGCGCCCCGTGATTAATTGATTCAGGACGAGAGCAGCGAACACGTTATGAGAACACGCATCACATAGGGAACCTTGCTTTCTTCTTCCACGGGTTGCTCTCCACCCACGCGGTGTGTTTTGCACACTCTTATCGGGCTGAAAACGGGAAGAGGCGTGCGTGTATAGACTTTGCAGAGGTCTTCACATCCATTCTGACAGAGATGGGCAATGCATGATTCATGGCGCACATCTTGAGCGGCTCGCCAAGTCGTCGCCTGTTACCCTCATGCGCTTAGTCTATACTTGGGCAAATAAATTTCTCGAGATACTTGCAGCACTTGCCCCACCCATTTCGTCGTCAGGTCTCGAAGTTCAGGAGAATATAAAAGGATGGCTTCGCAGCAATAACGCATCCAGCTTGTTCGCTATCTGGGAGTTTGTTTTTTTTATTTACACTCTGGCATCCACATGTATTATTCCGCACGTCACAAATGGGCCATTTTGGTCCAGATTTTCTGCCAAAACTCAATTTGCTTTTGTGTGCCATTAAAAAAAAAAGATGTGGTGGACCAGGTTAGGCCTCCAAGTGTCACCAAATAGCATGCGCATGCCTCTGTGGATGGACCTCGCACAGCGTTTCATCTTATTGGTTTAACTCTATGGCCTGTTAAATGTGAATATATGACCTTTATACTAACTGAAGCCATTAAACAAGCTGTTGAGAGTGAAAAAATGATGTATAGTGTCTCGTACACAAGTTCAAGTTAGACACAGACACAGCTCTGGTTAATGAAATCAACATTGTTATTTATCTGTATTTAAATATCTAAACGCCGGTATTTCCCTATCTTGTAGACTGGCATCAGAGATGAAGACAGCTAATTGGATGTGCTGCTTCAACTGTGAAAACAGCGCCTCGAGATCGTTGTTCCAGCAAGCAGCCACTGCTAATTTGCTGCCTGACTACCTGAGGTAGGGCGGAATAAATGTTGTCTGCGCCATGACACGAGCAGAGTGGTGAGAGCGCTTGAACGTCGGCGCTGCACTCGATGCTGACAACGTGAGTAAACAATTCAGGTTCAACTGGATAAGAAATGTTAATGGTTAATAGGGAGTTTTTCCCCACCTTTAAACTTTTTTCTTTACTTATATAAATCATAAGCAACATATTTGGTCCATCGTAATATCCTCTACATGATGTCGATCATCATTTTATGTGCTTAATTTGGTATACAGTAGCTTTTTGAAACGGTTTTATTAGATTCTGTATGTGTATGTAATGAAGTCTTCCTCACTTTCTCAACAGCCTAAATTTGGAGCTCCAACCATTTTTAAAAACTTAATAAACACATGACTCACATCTGTGAATGAAGGCAAGAGCGAGTAAAACTCACGTAGGTGAATATGAATCGCTCTATTAGGCCTCTAAACAAAACAAGAAATTCTTCACCACTAATGCATGATAATCAATGTCCTGACCTCTTAATCCTCATTGCAAACAGAATAATAGAGGCAACAAATAGCTGCGCCGCTCATTTGTGTCCTCATTCAGCCACCTATTTTCTTTCATGCTTGTCCTGACTGGGTTCACAAGTGAGCTGTCGACTTTGGGCGAGAGGCTGGGTGGACCCAGGATTGGTCACCAGCCAAAATTGGAAAGACAAAATCACTCTCACATTTATTATTTTTAAAAAATCATATACCTGTACTTAAATTGGGAATTACAGAGAAGTGAAACCTCAGAGTGACCGAGAAGTAATTGTATTTCTAGCAGATGGCAATGTAATGAAAGCAATACATCATCATATACTAAACTCTAAGGTCGTGTACCAAATCTCATCATGTGTGGAAAAGGTGCTTCACTGCCAGAATTACCATATAGACCAAATATTTCACACACCATTTTATTCAGAGTCATCTCATATTGTTTTTATCATATGTGTGCATGTTGTACGCATTATCATGGCAAGGCCAGCCATGCTCTCCAGTATTACCGTTGAAGGAAGCTTGAATCCATGTTGGCTACATGGAGGCAGTATAATACAGACATGGGTATAAAGAGAACAGGCAAAAACTCCACAATAAGATTGATCAGTGGGTAATGAATTGATAATACATGACTATGAATATTGTTAGTTCAGCTTTCTGGTAAATGTGATTGTGTATTCGTTCGAGTGGTGACAGGCATACAAAAACGGCAGAATTGGACAATGCGTATGACGTAATCGATTTACGCCCCGTGTATCATCAAACATGGCGGCACCGGTTATAGTTCTGGCTATTGTGCTTCGATTAACACTTCAGTCACGTAGTAGTAAAGGAAAAACTCGGGCTCGGTAACTCGGGCTCAACATTGCAGTCCATGTGAGCTATGGCTCCATTATTTGTACTTCAGTATTTACGACCACTGCGCGATCTCAGGCGCAAGGTTAACAAATACGGCAATACACTACGACCAAAATAAGCACATTTTAAATTACGTAGGTGTGTTTCAAAATCGATGGTGAAAAAAACATCTAGGTACAAATGTAAAATATACATTATTCCATATTTATTCTTGAAAAATACATATTTCAACTTTTCAATTTCCTGTGATTTTTGTTCCATTGTGGGTAATATAACTTTGTTCGGAGGCGTCGTGGATGCCTGTTCCACCAAGTGTAAATTAAATCAATGGCGCAAAAGGGTCGGGACTGCAGACCACAGAGCTGGGACATCCGACGTTCTCGCAGTCTTGACTGGAACGAGGGGCACAGCGGGTGCAATTATCGGTATTGGCGTTCGTGCTACTGCCACACATGCCACATTTGATTAGGAACACCTGTTTGCTGCTGCCGTAAAAGAGGACCAAAACACGACGCACAAGACTGAATTTAGGACATTTAGCATCTCTGTATAAAGTAGGAATACGAAATAGTAGTAAATAACCTGGGGGGGACGAGACACTTGAAACAATTCCAGCCTGGAGGGGACTTGTTTGACAATTGAACAAAAGGCAGGTATCACTTTAGAAAACCGGGTCGACGTGCATTTCATTCGTTTGGTCTTGGTTCTTTTAACCTTCATCTTTTTGCAAACTAAATGTATTTATTGTGTGAATGCTGAGAGGTGCCATAAACTCCCCTTAATGGCTTTTTACATGATATTCATTTTAGTGAGCTACGAGTCTGATTAGTGACAGGGTCTCTCTGGCCAACTGTCTAAAAAAAAACATAAATCAATTTCCATTTATCGAAACTTATTATTTTGGATGGTGACAGCCTTTGGTGCAGCTCAGTACACGAGGTCAGCAAGAAACTACACAGTTCACTCTCTGTGAGAAACAAATTGATGCCCCGGGCTTACTGGTTTTTGATGCTCCGGGCTTACTGGTTTTCTCAGCTGCAGTCATTCCTCCTCATCATCAACTGCAATGTTTATCTTAATCAATAATGAGTATTTCATTAAGAAAAACAAAACAAAAATAAAATAAATGACAGTGAAAGCAGTCCTGTTACAGCATTGAGTGTAACTCGCGTTCAACTTCCAAGTATTGTAAAGTGTAAACAGCGTACAGTGAAATGCATGATAAATGATGTACATTATCCCAGTTTCTTTTTAATCTAAAGTTAGTTTCTTGCAATTTATCTTCAAGGAGCTGCTATGGAGCGTTGCTACACACTAACAAAAGATTTATCTTGATCTTTCTTCCTAGTATCATGAACACTAATGGCACTAAATAGCTGCTGCCACCATCAGCATCCCAGTTCAAGTCATTAACCTTTGGTAGAATGTGGGCAAAAAACAAAACCAAAAAAAAAAAAACCCCCATCCAATTTGGCCAGTGCTAACAGACCCCCCAAATCCCCGGGCACCCACGGCTGGGCGAAACATCTCGAACTGCCCCAAGCGCACAAAAAATCATATGCGTATGTCATGACATTACAAGATGATTCTTGATTCTATTAGATGAAAAGTAACTTTTGTTATGCTTAGCTAATATTGATTTTGCTGCTTTCGTCTCAGTTCAGAAAGGACGTTTGGCTTTGATTAATAAAAATCCATATTTTATCGCTCGACAGCAATCTAGAGAACAAGTAGCCATTATGCCTTTTGCCCATGTGGCTTAACTCTGTCCATGTCAATCAAATAGACAATTTTGTAGCATGTTTTATTGTTTTTTTTTTTTAAATACGTCATTCATCATATGTATGTACAGTATATATATATATATATATATATATATATAATAGAAAAGATATGATAATTATATTCGGCCTTTTGCCTGAATATTTTTTTATACAACTATTCCTGAAATAAACAAAACATACTAACCCCCCCCCCCTCCCGAAAAAAAACATAGACGGTTGGGAGAAAACTCACAATTTGATAAACACTCCTTTTTCTTCATTTCTGTCACATTCACTTGGGGACTGAGAATGCCTCGGGTGTGTCATTCGTCTGCTGTCTCGTAGAATCAGAAGGATATGGCAAATCCCACGCTCTCCTTCCAGTCATCGTAATATGTTCATAATATCAAGCTTTAAATAATGAGCATACAGGGAACGTTGTCTTCCAATCATACATCAAAGCGGGCTTGCACACCCAATGCTCATTTAGGTTTATTATTAATGAGTATTGCCACATAATGCTGAAGGAGGAGTTATTTTATGATGCAACCTCCGCCGCCGTTTGCAGACTTGTGGGATCAAGTACAATTCAAACATCCAGTGGAAAGTATCAATTGTCATATGCCTGGTCGATTTGTCCTTTTGGCACCAAGAAATGAATTCAGGCAACATTCATGAGTGAGCTCGCAGCGCAACAACTGATTATTCATCGACGGAAATGCTCTTCATACGCTTGTCGTCTGAGGCCTGTGCATAAATGCATCCTGCCACTATTGTTAAGATCACACTCAGTCGGCCTATCTGTCGCAA
This sequence comes from Hippocampus zosterae, assembly GCF_025434085.1. Lineage (NCBI taxonomy): Eukaryota > Metazoa > Chordata > Actinopteri > Syngnathiformes > Syngnathidae > Hippocampus > Hippocampus zosterae. The sequence goes on from NC_067457.1 coordinate 20,025,655, forward strand.
GCAGATGGCGGCTGTGCTGCAGATTAGAGTGAGGAAAGATTTGGACGGTTTGATTTTCTTGTCTTTGAAGCGGTCGCACCGAGTACAGCACGGGAACTCGTGTCTCGCATTACGCAGGCGGCCATATGATGATGTATGGAAGCCCATTCGAAAAAAAACAACCCCAAACTGTTGGTGTATGTATCCCATATCTGCAAATTTATTATCGACACATAAGTCTACCATTTTAGTGTGCATAAGACGCAAACTTGATACCCAATAAACTCATTTGTGCTCTTTCCTCATTTCAGTTCTTGGCCATCCAGCATCTAATTCGGTTCGCGGTATATTGCGAAAGCTTGTTGGCACAAATTATGCACCCAGAAGATGATTTCCTGCCAATATTAATATATTTCTTTTCATTTTGCTTGCTTATTAGATCTCTATCACACTATGCCAAAAACAATCAATTCCTCCAAATATTTCTATTGATTACAATAGTTAGACGGCGTGGAGGAGGCAAACACGCCACTGCATGGTCGTGTTCTTTTTTTTTTCCCACCTCTTGTTTCAAAGCTCTTATTTTGCCCACTCAAGATGACTCATTGACAATTTTCTGCAGGTTGCTGCCACACTCAAGCCATCAGGAGGCTCCGTCAAATTCCAGACCAAATCAAAGGCTCGCCTTTCCCTGACGTTTCAAAAATCCACCTCGCAACAACATAGGGGCCATTCCAAGCTGTGACTTCCAGCAGAATGCGATTCCATTCATCCGTCCGTCTTGAGCAGGAAAACATGATGAAGGGGGTATGTGTGTGTGTGTGTGCAATTATGAAGATTTCTTTCTCATTGTGTCCTCATTGTAGCACAGGTCCCCCTCCTAAGCCCTCTTAAGCACACTTTGCATACAATTTGACTTGAAGTTGATGATATCAGATCTGCTCCGGTTATTTTATTGTTGTGGTGAGAGTTAAGAGACAATATTTATCAAAGGAATGAGAATGCAGCTCCACAGGCGTCAAACTTGATCATTATCATTATCATCATCATCATCACCAGCACCTCATCAAGCTCATAGCACCAATGAATGAATTCAAAGGAGGACGGTGCGTCGTCTTCTTTTGGCGGCGTTATGAGGATGCAGCAGAGCCTGAAATTGCATATTTTACACTAGCGTCTCTAGCAAGGCAGAAATTATTGGCATGAAAGAAATGAATGTGGCAACTAGAGTACGATAAATGTGACTTGAGGTGTTCAAAAGGAATTCAATTCTGACCTGCTTTAGCCGTCAGATGCCGGCGCTGATGGTATGAAAGGAGTCTTTCGTATCAAAGAGGTTGGATCACAAAGTATAAGTACTGTAATGAGATACAGTGGCGCTTTGAGACATGAGTGACCTGACTCCACCCCCCCAAACGAGCAGTACTTTCGCACATGGCGACCAAATCTGTTGGAAATTTTATGTTATACTCAACATAAGATAAAGGAAATTACAGACGATGTATTTAAAACGGCCACATAACTTGGCCTGGAACTCCGATAGCTTAATGCTAACACGTAATGGAAAATGCCACCATCATATGGTAGCATTGAGCTAGCTCGATCTAACTCTGGGCAGGTGAAAGGATAGCATACACTTGGTGGTAGGCAATGGATATTTGAACACAAAGCCACAGTGACACGCTGAAAAATGGCATATATTCTTTATCCTCTGTGAAAAAGGATTTGATAATCCAGCTCTTTGAGTCACTTACAGAAGTTAGGATGACTGCATTATATCGCTCCCGATGGCCATCTGAAAAATCTGTAATTAATCATAATGCAAGTTTCAATCTTTACGTTTGATTTATTTGTGACAATGCTTTAAAAAAATTACATTATCCGGTGTTCGTATTTTGTAACAGCCGATGCATTTTTGGGGGGTGGAATGGATTTTTCATTTATTACATGTAGAAAATATAATTTATTATTATATATATTATATTACTGTATACAGTATATAATACACGGGATGGAAAAACATCACTCAGTCAAGCTTTTGCGAAATAGATTTTTTTTTTTTAATAAACATCGCATTTTCAATGATGTCAGTCGAAGCCAAGAGAGACAAGGAGACGAAATGAACCACAGGAATTCACCAAAGTGGGGATCACAGTGCAGAAATCATATGGTGTGTTACGTTTTGGCTTCACTAAAAAGCGCGCTAACTTCCACAAACACAGATAATGTCCACAGCTCTCGCCTCGGACAGTTCCTGATTTACCACAAAAAAAAATGCGTGAGAAATACACTAAAATCAATACTTTAGTGAATGCATTGAACATTATTATCACAGAATGAACATCATTCGCGAAGATTGATTGTCACTTCTTTCTAATCTGCAAAAAAGACATAAGTGAATATTGGTAAATCTTTTTCATCCATATGGATATATTTCATTTGAACTTTTTACTGCTGGTTAAACCAAGTGCTTCCTCTCCATAATTTTTGATTTTGTTGACAGTCTGTAGTCTGATTCTGGTAACGGGGTGGGCAAAACCCTCCCCACAAAACACTCAGTAGAGAAAAAGTGTTGGAACCAAGAAAATAGAGTGACTGATGATTACGTGCTCGGCGTACTCCAAATATTGGCCTCACTGTGCCAGTTCTTTTGGAGGACAGCATATTTATATCTTTTACACCTGCTTTTTGCACAGTGAGCTTCCTCTTGCTTCTCAGTCCTGTGATGTTGAGCATCGGCAAAGCAGTCATGGCGCACTACACTTGGTCATGATGATAAAATATTCACGGAAAACAAAATATGCATTTTAAAGGATTTCTATGTACACAATTCCAGAGGCGCAAACATTGATACTTGGTAACATTTCGTGGCACGTAACCAGTGTGGTGGTGCTGGTATATTGTTACTGTTTGTCATGTGTGCACAGTGGATACAAATAAAGTGCACACACCCTTGTTGGAATTCCAAGATAAATCCAAACTTTCTTTTTTTTTTAAATAGGTTGTGCAAACACAAGATTTCAGTGGCTTTTTATTTTGAAGATAAAAAAATGAATTACACAAGTTATAGGTCACCATTGAGGAGAAATGTTTTGAATAGATTGAACTTGGAGTCATTTTTTTTAATATCACAAAAAATGGCATTTCGAGGGTCTGTAGATTTTTTTTTTTTAGATCCACTGTGTGTGCGTGTGTGTGTGTGTGTGTGTGTGTGTGTGTGTGTGTGTGAGAGAGAGAGATGGGTAGGGTACCACATCTGCACTCACTCGGGCACAGAACGTCCCCATCTAGTTTTTGACCTGCATCGTCTACCCTTTGGTGTATTCGGTGAGAATAAAAAAGGATTGTGTCAATCAATTGCGGTTGCTGATCACCGCAGTCATCATCACTGTGTCATCATCACATCGACGCTTACAGATTACATTGTCGTCACAGTCGTTTCTCCTTGCCGCTAGCGCGATAAAGTTGACTCGTGGAAAGTCTCAAAGCCACCGGGCATTGTCACTAAGCAGCTGCAACAAAGTGATCGAAGTGACTCTCTCCCCTTTGTCAGCCCCGATTTGAACCTCCCAGATTCAGTCTCAACCTTGTAGCGTTTGTCGTCAAACGCTACAAGATTGCCGTCTTGTACCGCTCAGGGGATCTCGCCCATTTTCAGCGCCACCAGTTCAGAGTCGTCCAAGTGGCGCCCATTCAAGTGTTCGCTGTTGCCGTCTTGGTGGTACATAAAGGGAGGGACCTCTGAAATGGAGGTGGCCGTGTACGACGTGGAGCGCATCGAGCAGTGGTCCTTTCGCCTCTGACCCCACTCGGTCTTATACTGGATCCACTGTCTCTTCAGAGCAGCTTGCACCTGCACACAGGCGCGGACTTGATTTGAACAATACGGATGCAACAAAACGGAACATTCCTCAGAGCATTTCTCAAAATCTGTTCGCAATCCATATTCCGCTTTTCTCCATTAGAAAATAATCCGCGGATTGAATTTGATCAACACGGTTATTCTGGTTATCTGTGAGCCATAACTTGGGGTCTCATGGAATATTTTAATATGTTGTCGGGGGGGTGGGGGCGGATGCCCCTGGGTAGGGTCACCCAGGGCAAACGGCAACTAGCTGAGGGACTGGACGAAGCACGGATCAAATCACGCGAGTCACCAGGGGCCCTTTCTGAATAAAACATGCCAAACATTCATTCATTGAATAGTAACCACAAACCAGTGTCGCAAAGTCATTTCAGAATTAAAATACGATTCAAATAAAACCAAAACGTTTCCTTGCTCTTGTGCTCATTCAAAGCAATCGAGATCCTTCATAATATACAGTCGGAATGCGCAAACCGCTTCTTCTTATGCTCCCTGCGAGACTCTCATAATGCTCTCATTTTCTGAGGATGCATGAACACACTCAAGCAAAAAAAAAAAAAAGGCACAATCATAAAAATGACCAAACTAATTGTCAAAATGAGCCAAGAGCGCGGCGAGGACGTCCATGTAGAGCATTGTTTTTGGCATCACAAAGACAGCGCGAACGCTATTTGTCTCATTGACCTCGCGCTACAAAGGCGCCATTGTGGGCATAATGCTGGTCGCGCAGTTTTTTTGGGGGGGCTGGCGAATAGAACACAACCCCAAAAACCCATGTCCTTATTAAGGCACTGCAACTGATCAGTTAATCCAAACAAACACTTTGATCCCATGGTGACGGTGTGTTAGATCGCCCTCCTTTCAGGTGGACTCTCTCGATGCGCGTCTCTCAAACGTGGTTTGTACGAGCCGTTTTTGAGCATTCGAGAAGATGGGAACCTGACTTCATTTCAGACAAGAGCACATCCACTTTGTGTTTTAATTGCACATGCCGAGTACTCCAATCTGCACCTCTCCCCTGCCTCGTTCTCGATAATGGAACATTGACCGTTTTGTTGCGTTGTGTTCTCACGACTTGTCCATTTATGACCTCTTTTGGATTATTTAATTGATTGGACCTTCAACAACAAATAAAGCTTGAAACCAATAACATTCAAGCGTTATGGTAACACTCCGTTATGAGAAAGCCGTGCTAAAAAAATGTTTCCAACAACTGCTTGTTTACAGTGCTAATGCTAGCTTAGCATTGCCAGCACTGCTATCTTGTTGCCGTTGGAAATGATTTCTGGCGTCATTGTGACTTGCGCAGGTTAATGAAGTGAGGTGGGAATGTTGAGACGAAAGATTATTCAGCAGAAGGCTGTAATTTGTCCATTTCGTCTCTCGAATGATCTCCGGCGGCCGCTTGGCTGTTTTAAGTGCTCATTTGCTGAATACAAAACAGAACAACCTGTACTCCTGACTTATTACCTGCCTCCATGAACTTTTCCAACAAAACTGGGGGGGAGGGGGGGGGGATACACGTTCCTAATAAAAAATTTTAGTGGACGATAGTTTAAAAAATAAAAATTAAATGGCTTCATTATATTGAAGTACTATGCTAATGGAAGTCTTAAATACCGCAATTGATGAATATCACTCACCTCGCCATTGAAGAAGCAGAATATCGTTGCCACCAGTAAGCCCTTCAAAACAATCGCAATGAAATATTTTACAGCACAAGTAGCCGAAAAGGATCAAAAGCGCCTTTGCGCCCTAAGAGGTCTACGTACCTGGTAGTGCATGAGAATGTGCATGATGTACTCATAGACCTCTCCCGCCAGCCTGTTCTCCGGCCTCCAGGGAAAAATGACAAATTGGATTCCCAGAAGGGGCACCAGGATCAGCGTGGCTCTCACAGCCTTCATGTACATGTTGGACTCAGCACAGTGTGTGTCTCTCAGCTTGGTGACCAGCAGTCTGATGATGTTGAGCAAGAAGAAGAGATTCACCTGCAAAAGAAGAGAACATTCGGAGTATTTGTGGGAACTCGCAAAATGCAAATCAATACTGTCACATGAAGCCAGCATGCATTTCTTTGTCAATGTAGTGCCACCCGGGGCTATAAATAGAACAGAGGAGACTTACAAGGAGCGCTGCCACTATAGGACCATGGACTGCATAAAGCAAATGTGTTTCCACGCTCATCCAGCAGCTACAGAGAGTTAAAAAAAAATAACCTCAGTGCAGTCTGAAGTCCAAAGCATACACGAAGAAAAAAAAATTACCAAGCGTGTATATATTCGTTGACAGGTTTGGTACTCACTTGTCATTAAAAAATGTTGTTCTCGCTACAGCATGGATGGATGCAGGCACGAGTGGGAAACCTTGGAGAATGAAAAGATGGGAGGCAAATGACGGCTCAAGTGAAACGCTTCTGTCATCAAAGCCACAGTAAAGTACGCGCCTTTCATAGATCAACTCGATGGAGTTAAAGAATTGTCTTTGTATGCATGCGAAAAAAAAAAAATATGAAGCAGCCCTGAAAAAGCCATTCAAGCTTGTTTCTATTTTTCATGTTCCAAACACTGTGGCGCGACACACTTTGCTGCGATCGTTCTCGCAAGGGAAAATGTAAACCGGGTCGTGGAGCGCAGAAAGGGCAACGCAGTTGGACGATAAATAGATACAATTAAAAAAAACCTCACACCATCAAATAATACAATATCAGAGAGTGAGAGGACAAATGTCTACTTGCTCTCCCTCGAATTAAAACAAAAGTTCATGAGGTTATAATTAAAGCAGAATGGGTTTTACAACTGCAAAGAAATGACAGGGTTTTTTTTTTCTAATTTAGCATTTTTCTTTGCAAATTAGAACCTGAGCTGCTTTTTTTCCCCGTATTCAGTTCACGATGATCATAAATGATAGTGTGAGCCTGTTATTCAAAAATGAATTGATTTTTACAAGTTCTCGGCAGTTTAAAAGTCGAGCAAAACTTTCCAAATCGGACTTTTGACCTCAGAGGTTCCACTGTTCACCACGCAGTTGAAACCGCGAGCCGATCCCGAAAACTTGTTTTGTTTGTTTTGAGCGGCGTTTGTCAAATGAAATCACAATAGGAGGTTGCCCGAAAGGCACGGATGCCGACTCACCCCAGCCGAGAAGGTAGTACCAGTGCAAATGCTGCTCCTCTGCAAAAACAGCCACCACGATGAGCGTGTGCAGGTAGATTCCTTCACAGAGCATCCAGAAATAATTGCAACTCAGCATGTACATGTGGAAGAAGTGCAACACCTTGCAGCCTACCTGCAAAGATGGCCCACACAGGGACATATAAAGCATTTTATCAGGTAGTTCACTTTCAACATTCATTGACTTTTTTTTCTCAATGCTGCTTATCCCACGTGTTGTGGGTTTTATGGCCAAAAAGTTCAAACCTGGTTTGATGAGGCCTTAACGCATCAAGTTTGTTTTTGCACGATCTAATTTTTATTTTTTTTTTCCTCCAGTTGAGATGTCCAGTTTATAGGTCACATTGTTGGAAGAAAAAAAAATGGTGGAATGTCCCTTGCATCACAAAAACCTGGCAGTTGAAAAGGGGTGTGTAGAGTTTTCCTATGCAGTGTGTATGACTTCAGTAGAAGTGAGCCAGAAAGTGTAGTGGTGCTTTAATTTTTTTTTTTTTTTATGGCTGGCGCCTCGGGTAAAACCCAAATATTAGAAACGCCTTTGTGCATGTGCCATAAACATATTTTTCACTTCTCACCTGCTCACCCAAGACGCCAGTAAGGATAAGCCAAACACAAGGTGGACGGTTTGCGCGGTCCGCTTTGAGTAAAGGCGAATGTTGCCTTGCTGACAACGCAATTAATAGCACGTCTCCTTGTCTATAACTCGCCCTGCTCTACCCTTTTACACAAATGTCCTCCTCACATAATCACATTTCTGTGGCCTCCAAACAGAATGTAGATATTCCCTTCGGGGAAGCTTGTGGAATTGCAGATGAGCACGATTTTTCTTGAGCCGCAGACAATGTTCTGCTTTGCAAATCAAGCCGCTGTGGATCATGTAGCTCTGCTCTCCTCGGAGTCCCGACCGCTTGGAAAATGCGAAAGGTTCTCTCGTGGCAAAGTGAGGGGGGGGGGAGGTGTGCAGCTGTAAATCAGTCGTTCTAAGCCGCAAGCAGAGAAAGCAGCCGGACTCATTTCGATATTTGACGGTAGTTTGTAAATGCAAACGGGTTTGTCGGAGTCTCTCAAAAGGCTGCGAGTGATTGCGTCGAATGATTCCTCTTGAAAACCGAGATTCAACGCTTTTGAATAATGGCAAAGAGGTTTTTGAACCGCTGCTCGGCCTTCCGCAGTGCTTCCAGTATTTTTAGAAAAAAAAAACATTGCGACGAAAGATACGATGACATTGCAGCAGCAGGTTTTTGTATCAAACCCAGATGTCAGGTCGTTTGTCTTTTGTCCGGCCAAAAATTCTGTGCTAAGGGCGGCACGGTGGCTGAGATTCAACTCCCAAAAAATCCCATTCCTCCCTGCCGACTTCTTTCTCCCAACTTAATTCAAGTCTTGGACAGAGTTTTACTATGACTGTATTCATGATTTTAATTGTTAATATTATGAACTACTACAAAAGCCATTAAAAATGTGTTTCTGTTTGCGATGGCGGGAAAAAGAAAAGGGAAGATGATTTGCCGAGCCGACGAACATTTTTTACTTATTCCAAACAGGATTAATTCCTAAAAGGTTTATTTATGTTCTGCCATGCTCGTGAGGCATTCCTGCGAGACAGATTTATCAGCAAGTACTCAGACGATTTTGGAGATTTGAATAACTCAAGTATCCAGGGATTTTCCACAAAAAAAAAAAAAAGAGCCCAATGATACGCAGCCAAAAATATCAACCTATGGAGGCGAGAAATAAGTCAGAATTGCAAATATAGACCAACCACTCTGCTACCGTATCATCATATTATTTTCCCCGAACATATACAATTTCGATCATTTGCATTTGCAAAAGTCTACACACCCCTGTTTCAATGCCAGAGACTCCAAATTGCCCATTGTCGCGAGTGCAAGTGTGAATGGTTGCGTGCTGAGGATTGGCTAGAAACCAGTCCAGCCCTCCCCTCTCCTTTCTTTGCCTAAAATGCTCTGGGATAAGCTCCAGTTACCCACGACCGCCACGGTAATGAGGACTGGCAATCCAGAAAATGGACGGATGAATTTTATCACATCATTTTTCTTTCGAGCATGAATAATAAATAACGTTGCGCCTAATTTCCCACGGTGGAAATAATCTTCCTTATAGACAATGGCGTCCGTGTGTTGAAACGGTACTGTTGGAAACGTGCCAGCGCAAACATTTCATTGTGCTGCCCGACAAGATTCGATACACGGTTGATACTCACAGGATTTCGGCCCACTACTTTAGGGTTATTGACGACGGTGACGAGGTAGATGATGGTCAGGGCGGAATTGAGCACGTAGGAGCAGAAAAGGTTCTTGTGCAGCGTGATCCTTTGGCAGCTCAGACTCCTCCGTGATGAAACGATTGGGGGCCGATAGGTGAGCGTGATGACATTTAAGAAACGCTGTTATGCAGTTGCCAGCGAATACCACGACAGCGATGCAATCTGATCCGAACCCAAAGCCGAGAGATGTTGTCATTTGAACAAGAACCGATGCCACCGGTCCAAATGAACTCATTCAAGCACCAGCCAATTCTAGACCAAGTCTGAAAAGACGTTTAAAAACGTCTTTGGGAGTGAATGAGTTAACAGCCTTGTTTTTTTTTTGTATTGAACCTGCACATTTTTGGATATTTATGTCTATCTTTGGGAAGCATGTAAAGAGAGGGGTGGTTGTGCGCCTTGTGACAAAATGTCTACCGAAGACACCCGACATTGACGATGTTACGCGTTTGGCAAACCCAACGCGGCTTCAGCCGCCCGGCGCATTCCCATCTAAGCCTCACATCTGGATCCTCTCATCCACCCCCTTATACTTGAAAGGAATCTGCTCTAAAGAAAAGCTGAAGTTAGATGAAAGCAGAAACGGGGCCCGGATCCAACTTGTCAGGTTGATTCATTTTCCCGACGAACCGCGGTCCTCCTTCTGACTCGGATATGAAGGATGGTTTTGAAAGTTTTGCAGCACGGCGAGGGCGTCGGGTGAGATCCAGACTCCACATCTCCCCCGCCCCCCGCTTTTAAAAATGGCAACAAGCGGTTTACAAGCACAGAGTTCAATAATAGTCGGGCCAATGGAGAGCTATTACGGATGTATTGAACAACCAAAGCAAACCCCGGTGGCCACGAAATGAAGTAGCTAGATAAAATGAAGTGCCGCCAGTAAAGCGGCATGTGATTTGGGTCGGCTAAAATTAACAATCGCCAACCTTTTCCGTGAGACATCAATGAAACATAATCTACATGAATATAAAAGACACGGGCGGCAAAAGAAGTCGCATCCTTGTGAGGAAAAGCCACGAAGCGAGCGAGCTAGCGTCTGAGATCAAAGCTCTGATTATCATCTCGGCGCGATGACAAATTTTGTCTCGATAAATGTCGCGCCTGTCGGTACAGATGTGATATTAAAAAAGGGAGGTCAGGGAAGTTGCAGTACCTGAAGTAGAAGAAGATGGCCAAAGAGATGAGCAGGGAGGCTATGGATAGGGCGTGACCCACAATCGCCATGTAAAACAGGATGTACGCCGACTGGAAGCAAACGACACAAAACAAATGAGATTGAATATTCGGAAAAGATGGACGAAATGCGCAAATCGCTTTTGGTCGTCGTTTTCAGACAACCCAACTGTAGCAATGTAAAGGGGGGGGAGGGGGTCTCATCGACAGACCTCCATATTTTAAAATAATTTACTGTGACACGTTTGCCGCTGAAATAAAAAGCGACCTTCAATGTCATTTTATTTAGTGTGGCCTTCATTTTCCTAACGAGCGTTGATGCTGTCAAAATTAATTTCCTTAGCTTTGCTTGTGTCCTGACGCGACAAACAAAAGAAAAAAAAATTGCTTATTGGCTTTCGCTTTAAATTAGGTGGCTGAAGAAAAAAAGACATCTGACTTGGGAATTCTTTTCAGATTAGATGGATAGTTTGGGAACGCTAACACTTAGGTTTTTATGGAGGGGGGGGGGGGGGTTGTTTTTTTAAATCCTGCCAGAAAACACAGCACGTTTCCCACAAATCATTCTTGTAGCTGACAACATCAACAAATTCTCCAAAATAAGACCCCGGCTGGGAAATATTGTGCTTTTCTGAATCTGTCGCATCACTGTCGTTAATGGTCCCCGATTCACGTGTCTCCGCGGATCTGACTCAAGTGATTAAGATCTGAATCGCTGTTGACCGTTTTTTTGTTTTTCGTTACCATGATCACCTGAGGTTAAAAAAGAAAGGATAAATGGATCCTATTTTAACAAAGCAGTACAAAGTGCCGATCTGTTTTCAAACGTGTGCTGTAAAACGTCAGAGGGGAAAAAATACTAAAAGTGCAATTGAAGTAACTGAGATATGATCACAAAAACAATCTTTGCAAATTGTTCACAATATCAGTGTTACCTTCAACTTTGCTTTGGTGTTTTCATTGCAGGGTATATAGTTTGACCAGGTTCTGTTGGTGTCAGGGTGGCGAAACCACTGCCCATCATCCCCACAGTACTTGGTTGCCTTTTCTGCACATCCAAGTACACACAATGTATGGATTTTTCCATCCAAACTTACTCTGACAATTACCGAAACTGACATACCGCTTACCTGTAGGGTCAAAGTCAACAAAATAATCGGGGCAGTTTTGAGACGCGTAGGTTCCTGCCGGCGTATCCCCCCAGCACAACCAGCCATCCCAGTTGCGACTGCAGTACACTTCTGATTCACCAAAGAGAGAGATGGGGTGAGGGGGGGGGGGGGTTGGTGGGGGACCCAAACTTGATTTTAGGATAATTCATAGGCCACCAACGTGTAGAGAAAGTGAAGTCATTACTTGATTTGTTATAAGGAGGGTCGTTCTTCATTTTTTCGAAGCATTTGTACTGGCTGTCGAGGATTTGCTTCCTCTCAAGGGCATGCTCCTCCGGGTCCACCACAGTGGCCTCGTCACCATAGTCTTGCTCCGTGTCACCCGAGAGCTGTGCACTCGCCCCCTTGTGTGGTCACACATATTAACACACAAAGGCTACAATCGTCCAATCAATATTAACTAAACCTTTCGCGCACCCTGTAACCTGATAACATGATAAGCTGTCCACTTGTAGCAAGCGCTTATTCAGATCATTTTTCATGCTCGGGTCATTAAATAGATTCCTCTGCTCCGATTGTCTTGGAACAGGGGTGTCAAACTCATTTTTGTCTTGGCCGCGTTATAGTTACCGGTTCCCTTGGAGGGCCGTTGTGACTATAAAACCATATGAAGAAGTCAAGGATAACATTTTTTTGTTTTCAAATAAGTTGCTGTAACGAGGGTTTTGGTAACAAGAAAACTTCCAATAGCTCTCTTATAGATATTCCATCTGAGAATTTGAAATGTTGGCACAAATTTTGGGAAGCATCATAGAAGTCGACATGTTTGATTTGCTTTCGCGGGCCACATCAAATGATGCGGCGGGCCAGATCTGGCCCCCGGGCCTCGACTTTGACACCTGTGTCTTAGAAGCTGTTTCGACTCTCATCCGAGCAGGTTTCAGTTCATGCCAGTAGACTATAAAGCAAAATTGTCTGGTACGCTTCACACCTGCTAGCAGCCTGAGACAAAGACTGGACATCCAATACCCAGGAAAAAAAAACAAACAATCTGTTGGATGCTGTTCCGTGCTGACAAATGGTTTGAAAGATGAGTGAGAGAGGCAATCTGCATTAAGGTTGACACGAACCGTCTCCCACATACAATGCCGTCCTTTCAATCATATGCAGAGAGACTCCATAATTGAGCCTCGAATAAGTAACACAATAGACACTTTTGGCCTTCAGGTGCCTCTGCAAGCAATTGGAAATTTAACGAGTCTCATTCCAGCGAAATGACGGTTGTCGCTTGGCAGAGTTTCTTTTCAACGCATCTTTAACGACCGCATCCCAAAGAGTGCTGCCATTTGTAGTTTTGAGTGTGCCTCTATCTAATGCGTTGCTTTCCACACAAACGCTCTGGCTGGAGCTGTCCTATCGAGCCTGTTGCATGAACTGATGAAGCCCGCTGGGACGAGAGTCGGTGTCTTTTATCCGACCACCCCCCCAAGCCCCCCCCCCCCAAAAAAATCACCTCCAGCTTTTCCTGAATGTCGACGGCACAGAGTGTAAAGTTGGTCCATGTGATATTAGACTCTGGGTGGCGATACCATTGCCCATCCTCTCCGCAGTACTTGCTCACCTTTTCTAAAGAAAGCGCAGCGATGCATTAAACATGTCAACTGTGTACCGAAACCTTGGAAACGGGGGTGAATAATTGTGCATATATATATTTTTTTTTTAATGCCAGTGCAAAAAAAAATCATTTTGCTGACCTGTGGGTTCTGCATACGACAAGTAATCTGGACAATTCTGGGTGGCGTAGGTTCCTGCGACGGTATCGTCCCAGCACAGCCAGCCATCCCAGTTCCGACTGCAGTACGGTCCTGCAGCAGCAAAAAAACAACAAAAAAAAACAAAAATGCAATTTGTGTCCCATTCATTAAACGACAACGACTCATTAAATGATAGCGTTTCAGCAGCTCGTTACCCGATTCATTGAAGGCGGGGTCTTGCCTCATTTTCAGGAGACATTTGTATTCACTCTCAAGTAACTTGTGCTTCTGTTGGATTCAAAATAAAGGCACACGTCTTTAAAAAAAAAACAGTATGATGAATTCCTCTGGGGCTATTTTTGTTCATGTAAAAAGCTCGGGGAATCAATAGCTCCCTGTAAACATGCAGATAAAAGCAAAGGCACTTAGATTTAACATTGTTGTCCCTGACAGGAAACATGACGTCAAAGTCAATGAAAAAAAAAAATTACAAAAATCAATTTCCTCGTCTAACCGTGGTGGCGGGAAACGCTGCATTTCCTCAAATTAGACTTTACTCTATTATTTGTTGTGGAATGAAAGGAAAATGTCTTTGCACGACAATAGTTGTCTGCTACGTGCTTAGAATCCAAATGGACCTTGACCTGCTACCGCTAAGTACATGCCGCTCTCATTTAATGGGCTTTATAACCGTGTCCTGTCCTCACACGTTGTGCAGTGACACCTTGGTTTTGCATGAGCAGCGGTGATCTTGAGCGAATCCACGATATAAAATGAACAAGACATCACCCTGGTCGTCTTCTCATCGTTGCTCGTGCAGAGGGTGTAGTTGGTCCAAAATCTGTCGCTCTCCGGATGACGAAACCACTCTCCGTCCTCACCGCAGTATTTACTTGCCATGCCTTAAGATGAAAATAAAGTTGAAACGCAAGACATTTCATAGCGGCATCGTATTGACGTCTGTTTCTGAGTATGAAGACGAGATTTACCGTATTTTCCGGACTATAAGTCGCAGTTTTTTTTTTTCATAGTTTGGCCGGGGGTGCGATTCATACTCTTGAAATTATGAACGCATGATTGTCATTTCACGTTATATTTTCACATTAAACCACAAGAGGGCGCTCTCGGCCTGTGTTGATAAATCACCGATGAGTCTGATGTAAGCGACGTAAAAGAGGAAGTGGCGCATCGTCTACCTTTTTTTTATATTTTACGTTAGATTTTCACATTGAACCACAAGAGGGCGCTCTCGGCCTGTGTTGATAAATCGCCGATGAGTCTGACGTAAGCGACGTCGAAGAGGAAGCGGCGCATTGTCTACCTCCCGAGTTGAGGAAGTTGTTTAAAAGTGACACCGAGGATGAAGATCTCATTGGATTTAGTGATTTGGAGTGAAACTGATAGTTCCTTAAACTTGTTAGCATGTTATTAATGCTAAAGTTATCTGAATAACTCTTAATATACTGATAATATACTGATATTACCAGGCATGTCAGTCATGTAACGTTAGTATACCGTACACTTATTAAGCCTACTGTTCTCTATTTTAGTTTTATTTTAAATTGCCTTTCAAGATGACATTTATGTTTTTGGTGTTGGATTTTATCAAATAAATTTCTCCCCAAAATGCGACTTATACTCCAGTGCGATGTTTTTTTCCGACTTATAATCGGGAGCGACGAATAATCCGAAAAAATACGGTAAAATGTAACGTCAAATGCTTACCCGATGGTTCAAAGTTGAGAAAATAATCCGGGCACTTCTGCGTGGCAAAGGTTCGTGCCGGGGTGTCGCCCCAACAAAGCCAACCGTCCCAAATACGGCTGCAGAACAATCCTGTCGCATTCGGAGCACTGACGTCAAAACTCCACTATGGAGACATTGATTGCATGATTACGTACGCGACGATTCCATCACCGGTACCTGTTTCATTACGAGGTGAAGCTTGTTCAATCTCCTTGAGGCATTTTTCTTTGTTCTCAAGTATTTTCTTCTGGACGTTTCTGGTATGTTCTATCGGTGATTCATCTTTCACGTCCTTGAAACCATTGTCAATGTCCTGCAGATACAAAGAAGAAAATAGTTTTTCGCAAATCTTCACAGTTTGAACCCTAACGACTCGTGTGCAAGCACCTTGGTTCTGTCCTTTGAGGCTTCTTGGCAAGTGGATCCAGTTTGTACCCATTTACCCCTTTGGTCGCAATATTTAGTCACGTATCCTGCAAATTGAGACAAATAAGAACGGGGCGATTACTGACATCGTTGAATCGTTTATGAACGGCAACGTGACCACTGCAGTTGCTTCCCCAACTGAAGCATGTCCAAAGTTAGTTTACAGATCAGCGGCCGGCCTTTGGCTACTCTTAGAAACTGTTGGGGGAAAGTGGCCTTCTTTCCTCCGCGCCTTCAATTAATTTCGGACAATGAGGATGTTGATTATCCAAATAGACTTCTGGGGGAAGTTGAGGGCCTTCAAGGACTCTCCCGAGGTGGGGGTCAAGAGGCTAAAGGTGATTCTAACCACAGTAAGCTGGAAATACCTTCAACGGCATTCTACATTCTTTGTTTCAAGTATTTGAACAGAACCAACAACAGGGAGGGGCTAAAAAAAATCACAGTAAAGAATAAAACGCATCAAAATTTGTGCTGCTTGGTCGAGAAATGGAGCTCAATCGGATGAATTCCAGTTTATTGGAACCGATGTTTAAATTCTTACCGGCGGGATGGTGACTGGGACATCTCTGTGTTCGAGATGTACCTGCTGGTGCTTCTTCCCAGCACAAAAAGCCATCCCACATTTTTCCGCAGAAGGTGCCCACTAAAAAAAAAAAAAAAAAGTTGAGGGTTTAGCTGTGGTTAATGCACTCCACTCATGTCAGCAGGTCCCTTTCTAGTGCCATTTGAGTGGGGTGTCGGTGGTGGTGGTGGGGGGGGGGGGGCATTGGACACATCAGGCCACATCGTCGCTTTCGTTGCCCATTGGGGCCTGCTTATCATGTGTAATCATTGAAGTCGGAATTTATTGATTTTTTAAAATGTTGATTATGGCAATGTTAAAAAAAAACTACAAACGAAAAAACAGTAAAAGTAGTCAACAGTGGTTAAGCGTGACGTAGCGGTTCATTTGGGCCTCTCACCGGTTTTGTTTTGCTGACTGTCTTTGTTGGACACATTAAGACATCTGTATTGACTTTGTCTCGCCTCTTCCCATCTCTCTTTGCTCATTCTCGGTGTGAGTGATGATCCCGGAGCGGACTCGGTGCCAGCCGACACCTTGCACTGTCGGGACAAAAGGGAGCCGTAGTGAGAGCGAGCAGAAAGAAAGCACGTCCTCGTAGGATCCGTGTCGATACGTAAATGAAAGCAGTAATGATGTTATCTAGCTGTGTCAATTTCACACCTCTATGGTAATGAGATGATGTTTGTTCTTGTGTCGTCTAAAGACTCAAATGGGATGTTTCAAAGCGGATTGAAGGACTTCCCCGCTTTGAAACTTTCATCATTCCCCATTGATGACATTCATCTGTAATATGTTTGCCAAAGAAACTACTTTCCTTCAAAGGGTTCTCATCTTGGCCTGCATTGTTTGCATTTGGAGGTAGCAAGAGATGAAAAAGCCTGCAGGGCGTATGACTGATTTTGATAATGGAGCTCACTGAAAAGGCGGGGGGGGCATTTTGTTGTGACTTGCAAAATTCAGTCTGAAGAAAAAAAAACCCCAAAAACTTCTTCAACAACTCATCTCAAACATTTCTTTTCTCCCTCATAGTTCAGAAATGTAAAGACTTTGCCAGCCAGTCTCCACATCCCTTATCGCAATAGGGACATGCAGCTTCGTTATCTTTGGCGTGGCTATTCATGTGGGCGCTTGGATTCGGGTTCTCGCGAGCGTTGAGCAAAGCTGGCGCTTGCGCGCCGACGTCCCATGTAGCAGTTTAGCAGCCGTACATATGATGTCACTCCAATCATTGAAGTAAATGACGTCATACATACGACCACCAGGCCACCACCAAGATCAGCTGAAGCAATTGGTCCCAAGGATTCTTTTTACCAATGAAATAAAGACACTAAAACATACAAGCACAGTTTAACAAAAAAATGAACGTAGCAATCTTAAACGAATGCAGATGACACAATTCGCCGTTTATTTCAACCTCGCGATTCTGGAAGCAACCTCATTCAAGTGTGAACCAAATATTTTATTTTGCTCTTCCGAAAAGACACACACCATATGTTACATAATTCCACCGCTCCCTTTTTTTCCTCCCCAAAATAGTTTCATGTCACACTTTAAGATTTTAAATTGGCAGCATTGTGACCTTGTGCATCAGTTCAGTTGGAAAGAAAATGAAAAATGTGTAATTTGGTCTCAACAATGTGAGATATAGATAGTCTAATGTGACCGATATTATATTTGGTCAAAGTAAAAAAATAAGGACCATTTAATCTTTTCATTTTAATCTAGTGTATCATGATTAAATGTTCGGGTGGAGTGAATACTGACGATCCGAAAATGTCACTAGCCCACAACGTATTACATGTGTCCCGAAAACTGTTTTTTCAATGCTAAAACATTGTCTGCATAGAAAACTCGTTTATACATACCACTAAGAGACAGCAAAGGATCCAAGGGTAGCAAACGGCTAATTTCATATCTTCCCCTCCGATGTCTGTAACAGGACAAAGAAGGACAATTGCAATATTCATCAACCTGCTCGTGAACCGTGAAAGTGACTGACTGAGCAAACATAATGTTGTTTCAGATCAGGATTATGGCCTCTCGGGAGAGTAGCGTCACTGGGAATCATTAATCTGAAATGCAAAGCGGCGGGGTCGGCGGCCTGCGGTGTTTGCGACACGGAGACAAAGCCATTGTTAAATGTAGAGTCAATGGAGGAAGGGCAAACTGCGGGTTGTGAGCCCGCAGTTGCAAATCAGTTGGTGCTGGGCTTCGGCGGTTCCGCCAGTTTTAGAGGATATCGCGCATTTCTCCGTGTCGTGCAGATCCACGATGGGAAGCCCATCCGTCAACTGTGAGGGGGAAAGTTAAGACGATCAGGGGGGCGGGCGTGGGGCGGGTGTATCAATTGTCAATGGCGACCCACCAGGCTGTGTTTTCAGCATGGGCAACTTCTTGTAAGTCACCGTGCATTTTTTTAGAATGTGGGAGGAAACTGGAGTACCCGGAGAAAACCCACGCAGGCCTGGGGAGAAGATGCAAACTCCACACTGGAAAGGCCGGAGCCGGGATCGAACCCACGACCTCTGCGCTATGAGGTCGACGCGCTAACCACTGCACAACCGGGCCGCCAAATTGTGTCATCCCTTATTTATAATGGCCTCACATACCACATAAACGAACAAAGTCTTTGCAAATGAAACTTGTCCCTGAGATCTAATGGATGAACCAACTCTTCAAACCTGGGTGAGTGAGGTTCTGCCACAAGATGAGAGAGGGACACATCAGAGTGTGAAATTGGACAGCCTAATTGGGAAGAGTTGAGCCCAAAGGTGAAGCTGAGATTTTTACCAGCCAATATACGGACATTAAGTCACAAGTCGGGCGGTGACCGTGAGCGCGCAGTCAGAAATGTGTTTTGGCCCTTAGAGACGGGCTGATATGGAAGTCAGCGAAGGTGGTTCAGGAATCTTTTATGCATTGCTCCTGGCGCGTGCTTGGGGGAAGTAAGAGGAGCCCTTGGGGTAATCTGGGACACGGTGGACGGACGATGCCTCTCAGCTGCCCTTGGAATGCCTTAGTGTCCACTGTGGTGGTAACTAAAGGTGGAGTTCTGGTTCCGAGCATGATGCTTTCGAGGGTCTGCCAGAGGCACATATGTTGTTGTTGTTGTTGTACGGTATGACGGCGCGATAGTCCAGGGTTGGATGTCAATCGCAAGATGAATCACAAGGCAGACTCATGAGAGCTCACGGGACCGTCGATGATGCCTTACAGGCAACTTACAGCTCGAGGCCGGGCATTTGTTCGAAAAGTGGCAGATTTAACTGAGGAATGACAAAGGGAGAGTGCTTTGATGCAATCAGACATGACGTCAAAGACAGTTGTGCCGTCTGCCTGGCGCCGGTCATTGTTGACTTCATGATGGTTGTCTTAGAATTCCCGGTAAAGGAGAAGATTTGGGTGATTCGACAGCATTGATATTTTCCGGATCGAAGAAAATGTCCCTGTTAGGATTTAAGAATCCGGGAGCATTTCTGCAATGACTCGCACTCGGTCCATCCATAATTAATTTGGCTGGCCATGTGACACTTGGGCCAAGATGGTCTTCTGTGATGGACCGCATCGCCGCATGACTCTTCTCTCTTCCATACGTCTTTATCCCTGACGCCAGGGATAAAGACTCATTTTAAAATTAGTCCGCGCCTACCAAGGACGTACTTGTACGTCTAAGTCTTTTTTTTTTGCATCATGGAGAGGAGGAGGGTCTGATGCAATATGTGAATGAGAATTAGCCGTTTGCATTTTAAATCATGTTCAAAAAAAAGCTACCAGTAGGTGGCAGTGGTGCCTCACATGCTTGAAATGCACGCCTTTACAAAAAGCTCTTTTTCTCCGTTTTTTTTCCCCAGGAATCGCCATTTTCATGAAACTTAGCCCTTTTTGTAATGCCGATTGCCTAAGAATGGAAAAAGATAGAAATTGAATTAGTTATGAAATAGGAATGAAATAACAAAAATTCATGCTTGGACTTGCTTGGAGTCTAGGCTATTCATATTCATCTAGAGAGTATCATTACAGAGCAAAACTGCATCAATACATTTTCATCTTTTTTACTCCATCTCTTCGGCCGCGCTGATCAAATCAGACATGGTCACTCGTGCGTTTTATTTCTACTGGCAGTATAGAATGCACCGACATGCGCCGTGACGGACCCATTTGTATTACCGATGCGGCACCGTCTCACATTCTCTGCCCCATCAGTCTGGATAAAGTCATGTGACACCACTTTCCCAGGCTCTGATGAAGGGGGTACAATTGAAGAGTGCTCAGATTAGTTAGACGAGTGAATGAACATTGACAGATTGCGGTTGTCACCCAGCCGCGTGTCGAATGACTTGCGTGTTGGAGCCGGCCCTTCACGTTGTACTGTATTGACCGAAGAGCGCCTCAGAGTGACGAGGTCGTTTTGTAAATGTTCTCTATGACTCAATTGGATGGTACGAAACACGCCGTTGCAGAGAAAAGGCTCAAGTTAACCGAGTTTGTTTGTTTGTTTGTTTTTGAACCAACACATTCAATGCATCAATCAAATATTCAAAACGACCTATCATCAACGGAATCGATGCGTTTGGGTTAGGCGAACTCACTTTGACATCTTGTGTTTTCGTTTCTTGTCTTCTAATATTGTGCAATGAAACACTTTTTTTTGCAGTGTGGGACAAATAAAGGTTATCTTATCCTATCTTTCTCAAAGGCCAAGCAGTAGCGACTCTGCATTAGGGGCAGAGGAGGCAGTGCCCCACCAGGAGCACTTCTGCTTGTTTATGTTGCGATGCCTATTTGTGGAGTCTAGAATTGTCTTGAGTAGCTTTTGTTTCATCTTCGTCTTCTTTTCCGCTCTCTCTTGTTCATTTCCTGTGTACTCACAACTTTTTTTTTTGTCAAGTCACCTGCCCTTGTCACATCCTCTTGCCTGTTGTGGTGAATCTCTGCCCCTTGTGTCCCAAAGTAAGCGTCCTTGGTATTTGTTGTTTACTATCGATCCTGCCGCTCGGCAACTTCTTGTTTTTGTCTTGTGAGAATAAATTATTTTTGGGCACGCCTTGCCCCCCCACCCGCTTCGCTGCACTCGGGTCGTCCGTCTTGTAAGATATCCTTTATTCGTCCCACACTGGGGAAATTTACAGCCGTGACGATGAATTCTCCTTCCGATAACTGTAGGCTAATAAGTACTGCAATGACTGAAAGAACGTTTTCAACAGCTGTCAAGTCAAGGCTGACCAGCGAAGGCTTATTTCCAGGGAGTACAACTCGGCGATGAATAAACATGAGACTACCGTTTTCTGTACAAATTGAGTGGACAGTCATCTCCTCCAGCCTAATGCAACTCATTTCCCAGTAGAGCGCTAGCTCCCATGCCATTTGAAATGAAAAGCTACTGCTTGTGCTTTATTTGTTATCCTGCTTTAAGGCACTGGAAAGGAAAACATTTTCTTCCTGCATTTGAGCATTCTCCAAGCCTGTCGTTTATTCTCTGGTGAGCGGTTAGAAGCGGTGAAGCAGAAGAGCATCGTTCGCTTTTGTGTTCCAGATGCTCAAAATGAGCCTCCTGTGATAAACTGACTCTCTTTGGTGGCAGAGTAAACACTTGATTTATACCTCCCGTTTAAAAAAAAAAATGGAAAGACAGACACGGCGTTTGGGGTTTTAAGAGGGATTAAAGGGAAAGACATGGATGTAGGACAGAAACATTCTTACGGTTATCTGCTGGGACCTCATTCGGATCCATTAATAAAACCTCCCTGCTGGTGTTGTGCCCCTTTTCTGACTTCATCTGTCAGTCCGACTGTCATCGAGCAATTTCAGATCATATCGAGCCTACTGTGCATCCAAAGACGGGCTTAATGTGCGTCATTCCCCCCCCCCCCCCCCCCAATTTGAGAGCGTTCCCAAGCCACACGCCGATAAATCACCTTTAAGTGCGCTCATTTATCATGTGTGCAACAAGCCAAAGTGAACGTGCCCGTTCTCTCGTTTGTGTAGCGCGCTTTAAGCCGCTCGAAATGGACGGGAGGGACGCGTCTTGCGCACAGCGCCGTGTGGGGTTTATTCTTTCACAAGTGAAAGCTCGCCCGATACCGCTGCTTCTCAGACAGCACAAATCGATCACATTGAGAACCTCTGTCGTTGTATCAAGCGTAAGAGTGATGATGTGGGTCGCAAGTCAAGGAAAGAAGCAGGTGTCTATAAAAAGGAAAGGTGGGGGGGGGGATCACTTGCTTTTTCGGGTTTAAGAAATGATTACTCGTGTCAGAGGTTGAAAGATATTGTAAATAATCGTCTGTCAAAGATTCATGAGGAATTTATTGGCCAGGTGGAAGAAGCTGAGGCAATTCATCAGGTGACAATTTGAAACCGAGTATGACTGAGTGCTTTGACGCAGTCAATCGGGAAGAGGGGCTGTACCGCGGATAAACTGCCAAAAGCAAGTCCATCTTTGACTGGTTTCTTCATGCCACTCTTTTTTTCCCCCGTTTGTTGCATCATCTTGTTTTCAAATGTGAGGAATAAACTCAGCATACGACAAGTGGGATCACATGATCACAAAAAGTGATGGTCCAATTTAATGCCAATCCGCCTACGAAAGTTCCGCAAATCAGCTAAATATTTTAAGTTTTGCTATTGTGGACGTTGACTTTCCCGCATTTCACAATAAAAAAATAAGAGTTTACAGAACTGTCGTCTTGTGTTGTAACCCTCCAGACCGAGTTTGTGAGCAATCATTTAGGTGGCCTTCCAAACAGCAAAGCAATGAGTGTTTTAAATGCCTCACGTCATTATCGCTCTCTTTTTTTTTATTTTTTCCTTGACCGTAGACTACCCCTGTATTGAGGCAGATGTCATTGGCCCAAAGGCCACAAAAGAAGAAAAAGAAATATCACACCCACCTGACAGGTGCGGTGCTGTATCTTAATGTTTGATTGCAATGTAATACATTTTAATGGAAGTGTTTGTGCTCTTTATTTTGACTACAGAGATGCTGGGTGTCACTTTCTAAAGTGCATAAAATTACACTTCATGAAAATATCATCATCAGATGTTTAGTCTTGATTGCTGTGCAAGCTGCAGCAGGGAGTTAAAAAAAAAAGAAGAAGAAATGCGGAATTGCCATACACGCCATTAATTAGTACTAATGTCAGCAAATCCTGAGGCTAATGGGATGGTGCCAGTAGAAGATCCATATCTGAAGGGATGAATACTGATAGATTTGGAACTCTCTCAATAGATGAAGACAGAGAGTCTGTCGGATCTTCCTTTTATAATGTCCAACTGTACGCCGGCTATATTTCCACGATAGAGGTCACCTGTGAACGTTTCTGCTCAATAATGCTAATAAGGAACGTGTGACACCTTATTCACCTTCAAATGAACCAGCATGTCGGCTACAGTACGATTCGCAGCCACTCATCTGTTTGTTTCACGTATATCCACCCTATTATATTCTTCCCTTTTTAAAAATATCCCTTCTGTGATATTTTTCCTCACCTTGATACCAACCAAAAACATTTTCGAATACGGAAGCGCAGCAGAGCCTCACTCCCTGACATTAACATTGTTTACATCCAGCAAAATGTGTCATAGTAGGAAAAGGAACAACTTGATGTCAAAACAAAAGCGTTCGTTCTCTGACCACTTTTCTTCTCCGCAATGTCCACTTGACTCCCCAACCCCCCTCCCCTCCCATTGCACGTCTCCGAGGTAACCACTGATATGTATTCGCCTCGTGCACCAAAAGTAGAAAAACGATGCGTCAAGCGCGTTATTTGACATATGTTGTTGCGAAATCAAATTTCCTCTATGTTTTCAGGACACGTTGACATAAAAACACATTCCCCACTCCAGGGATTAAAAAAAAAAAAAAAGGAAAATGCGTTCTGTGCCTGTCGAGCACTCGTCAAAGCAACAGGTGGCATATCAGCTAATTGTAATGCCATTTGAGCAAATTAGAAGCCTGAAGTAATTTGTGACTAAAATAGTCACAATAACAAAATGAAATGGACTCACGTAACCAAGTGCTTATAATACATGGTGTCAAAGTCATGGCCCGGGGGCCAGATCTGGACCGCCACATCATTTTATCCGGCCCGCGAACGGAAATCAAGCGTGTCAACTTGCATGCTCCTTGCTGAATTCTGTACTGCAATATCAAAGTGTCATGCGTCATAAATGACGTTTGTTACAATTATTCGGACAAATAGCTGTTTTTAGGAAGCAATGACAGCGCCGATGAAGGCTGAAGTGACAGCCGAAACAGGATAAAAGTTGAAGAAAAACTTCATCCAAAAAAAAAAGACCATTGTCTTGGAAACCTAATTTAACAAGCAAATAGTGGACTTGAGTGATTTCCAAATTAGTAATCCATCAATTGGTTGTGTACATGTTATGCAAAGAGATAGTTAAACATTTATTCGGTTCCACTGCCGTAACGGCCCCCCGAGGGATAACGTAACTCCAAAGTAGCCCGCGACAAAAATGAGTTTGACACGCCCCTGTTATAACCCAATAAAATGCCTTTACATATGATGCTAGCATGAAATGGGCTGCCCCAAACCGTAAACAAACGCAAACACGCTGTTGTTGCAATTTGAGTCATTCTAACTCGGTCAACAATAAAGGTGCTTCTTCTCTCATCTTAAAACCCATCGAGAATAAGACACTGTATGGAAGACAAACATTCCCCAAGTGTAACATGGGAGCATTGGCACAACGGGGAGCGATTTATTGTACAAGTCTGAGATAAAAGAGAAGCCCCTCTGGCTCAAGAACAGCATTCAGGCACAAAATGACTCCCGCGGGGGGGAGATCAGAGACCCCCAAAGGCAGACATTCAACCAAATCCTTCGACTCAATCTTCAACTTAAACAAGGCAATTGAAAACTGGCGGTGAAAAAAAGGCTTATCCACATGGAGCATGATGGCCACTGAGCGGAAAACCAATAGTTCTGTCTACTGGGAAGGAGCAGTCGAGCCACGTGGGAGGAAATAGTAGCTCAGTCTCAAAATCTCTTACAACAGGCTTGCTGTGTATCTGCTTTGGTTTTGTTTGGGGGGTTTTCCCTCTCTCTCTCTCTCTCTATCTCACGGTGGTATAACTCATTTAACACCTTCCCAAATCTCCCAAGGTGTTCCACGCTAGAGACATTTCTGCAGAGCGTCTGATAAGACCAATTGCACTTGTAGCCGTAACCATAGAATCACACAAAGAAGCAGTAGTATGTTTAGACAACTCCTTACGATAGGTACGACATACCGATTTTTAAAAAAAAACTGCCGTCACTCTTGCTCACTATAGTATACTTAGCTGGTTGAATTAGAATTGTTTTTTCCCTTTTTTTATGCTGTGGTGCAAATCTGGTCAAGCAAAAATTCAAAAAGTCAGCCCCAAAAAAGTTGAGCGCTTTGCCTCCATGCAAAGCGCCACTTTTATCTAATGAAGCGCCTCAACAATCTTCAACATAGTTCCTTGGCCTCAAGATGGCGCAAAGGCAACACTTTCGTATAAATGAAGCTTCTCAAGTCACTTAGAATTCCCTGGCACAGAGATGCCATAAGGTGGAACCAAAGGAGTACTTTTATTGCTTTGCCAAATTGTTTTTTGGCGAATAGTGAATTGTTGTAGATTTGAAAACCAAAATCCCCCCCCCCATCCCCCCCAAATATCAAAATGTGCCGTATCTTACTGCACCTTTATGAATGTGTAAGATTTTCTTTCATCCTCGGTGAATCGATCAAGTTATCTGTTGCTTCCGCTTGGAGCTCGAAGCGGTCTTCATGGTGCGGAGTGCCGCATGTACAGCACAATCCCATTTGCTCTCTTCTAAAAATACCCGGCGATTGTTGAAAATAGCATCGGATTGTTATTTATTTATTTTTTTTGGGGTGCATAAACGGCATTTTAAATCTGCCCTGGTTCTGTTTAGCTATGTGGGGGTGGTCTTTTTCTCGGTTCCAGCTTGGGAAGTGAAAAATAAAATACACATTTCCCCAAGAGGCTGGTATTCCTATGCTTTCTAGAATCATATTTTACGGATTCAACATATAAACTTTTTTGACTCTATGATGTGGTTCAAGAAGGGCAAAAATCATGAGCTGAGCGATTTAGCAGCCGCAGCAGTCATTTAGAAAGCTTAAGACTGCGAATGCGTTCAATCTCTATTTCACAACAACATGCAAGTAATAGTAAAATCATTTACTCTGGCTTTTTTTTTATAAGTGATTAGTCCTTTACATGATATGACACGGCGGAAGCATCGTGACTATCCCTAATGGGCCGATCCTAAAGATCTACCTTTAAAACAGAAATTGAAGAGAATAGATTCTTTTTTTGTTGTTGTTGTTCTCACAAACAACAAGGCCACTCCAAAACATTTTTGCAGTACTAAAGCCCAAACTGATGATATTTCACAGGGATCCAAACATCTCCCCAAATTGTCTCTTCACGCATGCCGTCATTGCAGCCGTGCCAATTCGAATGTGTTTGAATCCCATAACTCGGCAAAGGGAAGCAACAACAATCACTCGGAGAAAAACCTTGGCAAAACGGTCAGCTCTCATTCCATCTTGATTGGTGCTGCCTGAGCAGATTTTTTTTTTTCCTTAATGAAATGTGGATCGCTCAAATCATTCACACACGCCAGCTCAATCGATTTTTCATTCCCTCTGAATAACAAATGTAATTACGGTCACTGCGGATGCATGCCTTTCGCACAAATACACGTTTTTTCCTCTCCAAAAAAAAAAAGCAGTATACAGTTTGTAAGATGTGGAAACTCTGTGCTGTTGACAAACTGTTGTAAAGCGTGATGTAACGTTTTTTCTGCGACGCACGCATTCAGTCCATTTTCACACAGTATTTTTCAGCCGAAATCGAACTTGTTGTAAAAGTCCCGTGAAACAGAGGAGTTGAGTCTCTTGTCGTGCCCTTGCGTCACCCCCCCAACCCAAAAAAAAAATCCATGGATTATCGATTTGAGTTCCGAGCGGGGAACGATGACCAATGTACCCTTTTGCAAGTCCTTACATTCCCAACATTCATTTCCAACTACCCTTTCAGATGACGTTCAGAACTGACGGTTGCACAAATGTTGTCGAGACGGCGTCTTTTATCAGAGGAAAGGGTTTGACATTTTGGGGGGGGGGGGGGGGGGGGAACGCCATCATTAACTTGCAGTGCAGACTTACTGGAAATAAAAACAGTTTTTTTATTTATGTCTGTCCACCAAGTGTGAATTCAAGACAATGTTCCTTATTTTCTGTACACTACTATCCCATAATGATAATGTAAGTATCTTAAGTATCAGCGGTGGGAAGTAATAAAGTACAGATCTAGTCAACCCGACTCAATCACAGATTCCGGCATATATTCCAAATGTTAAACGCTTTTGTGTCATCACGTTGCTCGGTTAAACTGACATGAACTGCCTGTTGCATTTATTATTCTTTTTTTTCAGCCAGCAGCATCATTAGTGCAGAAGTAAAAGCGCATTGCTGTGTCTCTGATTTAGTAATTAGGAACTAATTGTGAAGGGACTCCGGAGGTTATCGCCATTATTATTATTCAATATTCGTTTTTAATTTCATATTCTATGCACGTTCCGCTGAAATGCCTTAATGGGGGGTACAGTTTTCATAGCCTCTCTTTGTAATCACAAACATTTTTATTTGTTTTTGGTTCAAGGTGATGCATGAGCCGAATCTTACGGGGTAATTTATTTCATTTTCAACCTTTAGACCTATTGAAGTTTCCCGTTGTCTAGTGAGCTCTTAAATGGTAGTACTATCACTTCGCTGGAGAGTTAAGCTATGATCATGAAGACAGATCTTGCAGGAGAAGAAAATGTCCAGAGTGTGCTGGTCAGACGGATGGACAGGGACCCGGCTGATTTCCACTGCGTGCATACTCTGTGTTAAAGCTAATCCTTTTTCTTATAGATGCTCTCAATGTCACAGTGAAGGAGAAGGCCATATTGGCAAACATCATGTCGGTCTACGTGTGTTGCTGCACCACAACTGTAACGCTTTGACCAGATGCACGAAAAAACAAATCAGTGGGCAAAATAAAACTATTGTGCAAGCTTTACAAGTACAGTACTGTTAATCAAGTCCATCCATCCATTTTCCGAACCGCTTGATCCTCACTAGGGTGGCGGGGGGCGCTGGAGCCTATCCCAGCTGTCTTCGGGCAGTAGGCGGGGGACACCCTGAATCGGTTGCCAGCCAATCGCAGGGCACACAGAGACAAACAACCATCCACGCTCATATTCACACCTAGGGACAATTTAGAGCGTTCAATCAGCCTGCCATGCATATTTTTGGAACGTGGGAGGAAACCGGAGCACCCGGAGAAAACCCACCCAGGCCCGGTGTATATATACACAGTATATCATTTAATTAAAACCAAATCCAGAAAATGGTGATTCATGGTTCTGCTACTTTGTTTTTTTTGAATATGAGTTTTGTTTTTGAAGAGAGTAATTTTGTGTTGCTACTTTGGACATTTTTGGCGGGGGTGGGGGGGGGGCGGCCTCAAGATTTCTGGGTTTCCTGGGTCCTAGCCTTTTTGCCTCACGGCTCATAACACAATGCCTAAGACCTTAGATTTTGAATATCTAATCTTTTTGTGACGATGTACAATTTAATGATTGCATCTAATAAAGGTTTTCTTATCTTATCTTATCTTATCAACCATTTTGGGCAGAGTCACAGCACGATCACAGATCTGGAAAGCTCCCATTTGGACGCTCGCACCGTTTGCATTGATACGCAATTGGAGCGGAGACACAGCAGCGCTCTCTCAACCGAATATTTTGATGCTGGACTTGAGTTGAAAGTCACGAACTATAGTTCCCCTCGGGTCGCTGCGTTCCCTCTACTGGGTCAGAGGGGTGGGATGGCTTCCGGGTCTGACGGTTACAAGCTGCAAACAGGCGAGTGAGACAAAAGCAGGGCGATGGCTGCCCTTACCGAGACGATGGCTATGAGCATCATATTAATGATACGGGTTCTCCAACAGACTAAAAAGAGCATCCGCAGTGATACTGTATTTCTATTAGCATTAGGAGAGATGAACGGACAACTAGAAAAGCACATTGGTGGGAACATCAACAAAAGATGACGCTGAGTGAGTGAGAGAAGCTTTTCAGAGAACATTGCAGGAAGGTTGCTCCGGCTTTTTGAGGACGACACACTGTCGTCTGCAACTCTTTTGAGAACCAACGGCAGGTTTATCCAACTTGCCATGACTCTAGTTCCAGGGGGGAAAATGCTAACCTCACAACCCAAAAGGCCAAAGCAGCAGCATCATCAAGTGGCGACGCGACTTCTTAGAAAGGCAGCTCAGCAGTTTCCCCGGATGGGAGCTATCGATCCTTAATGCACGCGCTCTATAACTGTTGACCCTCCTCGTGATTGCGAACGGAGAAAAAGAAGCTTAAAATGACATGAGAGGGAAAAAAATCAGGATGAAAGGGACGCAAATGGCAAAGGAAATCAATAATCAGTCTGCCTGTGCCGGGATAGCGTTCTAAGTCAAAATGACCAATGTCTCCAAAACACACTCGCAGTGCTGCCCTTGGGGGAAGAACCTTATCAACATTCATCGCTTCCTTTGATTCTATCCCTCCTCAAGGGTC
The DNA here is from genome assembly GCF_025434085.1 of Hippocampus zosterae. Lineage (NCBI taxonomy): Eukaryota > Metazoa > Chordata > Actinopteri > Syngnathiformes > Syngnathidae > Hippocampus > Hippocampus zosterae. The sequence goes on from NC_067457.1 coordinate 20,055,372, forward strand.
GCCTGCAATTTAGATGAGCCTAAAAGGTCACTCGGACTCTTTCTGGAATATTTCTTCGAGCCAAGAGATCATTTAGGATTGTCCTCCAAACGGAGTATCTCTCTCCACTCGTTCTTTTTTCAAGTCTTGTGGTGAAAGTTCTTCCAACGCTACTCACCCTGATGTCTCTTTATGTTGTTTTATTATCGTGCACAATAGCAGGCCGATTTATTGACCTTTATTGAACCGCGATACTCCGCCTTCGTGCCGGGCAGCTTTCACAATGTCAAATCAACCGCGCTGCATGCTGAGCAGTCACTCATGTGACCTTTCCTATTTTCTACCACATGAGGCAAACCGCTGCGTACTAAAAGATGACACTTTTTCAAAGTGTGCTGACATTTTGGAGGGATGAATATAGGACAGACGCAACGCGGGTGTGTGTGCCTGGCATATATATCACTTGAAATGTCAGTGTTGATAATGGCAATAATGAGGTGTCGATCAAAATCTCCACATTAACTTTCCACATGTTGAGGATTGCATGGGAGCACATGCAATTAATTAATTGGCGGCGGCGAAGTACAATTTTCATGACGGATGCCCCCCCCCCCCCCCCCCCCCCCCCCCCCCCCCCCCCAAGTCAGTCCACTTATATGCCTTTCTGTAACTTGTTCCAGTCTCTCTGTTGCAACCTGCTGGCCGCGCTGAAAATATCCTCGCTGGAGCCCCTTCATGGCAAGGTACTGTTGATGAATGATGAAAATCCCCCCCCCCCACCCCCCAAAAAATTTGGGGAGTGGTCTAGAGAATCGCAAGAATATATTAGCTGAAAATAAATGGAGCGGTTTGGCAGTGCGACATGAAATGTCAGCCTTTCTTACTTATTATTCCACTCAAAAAATATGCATCATAATAATGCGTTTACAGTAGTGGGGGGCACATAGAACATATTATTGCAAAGACATTTTTTTTTTACTTTGACTTCCACTTTAAAGGTTGCATGTTCACAGTCTGTCCCTCAGGGGGGGGTGTGATGACTAAATCATCTGCGACTGCCAATCATCAAAGTTGTCTGTCCTCGAGGCAGACTGCCCGGAAAGTCAAATCAAAAGCCAGGAGCCGGATTTGTTCCTCTCAGGTGGTTCCCTCAGGCAACCCAGAGATGGAATAGTTGGGAAGTAAAAGTGACAACAAATAGTTCAAAAGCGATTTTTCTTCGGTGACCAACACAGCTCATGTTTCTCAGCTTCTTATTGATTGCATCAGTAATCAGAGTAGCTTTTAGCGTCTTTCATCATGACGCGCCAAATTGATTGCGGAGCAAGCGCGGAACGCATCCTGATGTATTATCAGAGAGCGAAACATTTGCAAAACAATCAGTCAGGTGTTCATGTTTTCAGAAGAGCTCATTTGCTTGAGGCAGGTGGGCAGGAGGGGGTCAAAGGTCAAAGGCTCTTTCACCGTGACACGTTCGGGCCGTGTCGGGTTCTCCATGAGGTCTGATTTGCTCCGCAAGTCGAAAGGCCTGTACTCAATTAGGCCGCGCGTGTCAATCCAGCCAATTAAGACGGACAGAGTGACATACAGCTCTGCCGATGAATAAAACATAAGGTGTTAAGCGTCATTACAGGAGCGAAAAAAAAAAAAGAACAGGTCGTCTGCTGACCTTCACCGTTTGACGGATGTCCGTCCTGGTTTGCGCGTTCTTGCCCATATCTTACATTGGAGTGCCACGTGAAATGCATCGCGCGGATGATCCATCCTCAAAGGCCTGCTTTTTGTTTCTTGTTGTAGTTTTAATTTCATCTCTCGGGGTGTCTTTCCCCGACCCCTTCAAAAACACGCGGACAGGGAATGATGAATTAACAAACGGATGCGCCAGGCACACAAAGCAGCGAGACGCTTTGGCAAGTCTGCAGGGCGCTGCGCATTTCCCAGTCTGCCTGTCACCGTGGATCTCCTCATTGATGTCTGCCTCATTCTGAGCTATTACTCAGCCCCCCCACCCCAACCCACACCCCCCATCTCCCTCCAACAGCCTGCCTCAGTATTATCGCACGCCGGCGTTCGACCCGTGTTTGAAACCCGCACTCGATTCTTGTATGTCATGACAGCAGGCGGTTGCCACCGTTGACTTGCCTCGCACGAGGCCCAAATTTCAGCATACGTGAAGCTTACGGGGATAGTTTAAAAAAAGTGAATGCCTGGGGGGCCGTTGCAGCCGGCAGACTGTAAGACTGATCTTTTAATTCATGCATAATTCATTCTTTCGGGAGGTGCTCAAGTGACTCTCGTTATTTTGGTTACTTGGTTCCAGAGTTCTTTGAAAGCGAGGGATGTACTAAAAAAAAATGTATATATATATATATATATATATATATATATATATACTCTGATTTGCACGTTGCATTTTCACCTCTGAAAATAGACCTTTAGACTTAGAAACAAACCAGCACACGTCAATCGTAGTGTTCCCCTGTTTAACTACACCCGCATCCGTAGGAGTTGATTGTTACGCTCATAATTCCGGCAGGACCCCCTGTATGAGTTTGACTCCTCCATCCTCATGAATAAGACACAGCATGATCAATCACGTTGTGGCTATTTTTACTTGGCAACTCAAAAAAAAAAAATGTGCATCAATCCTGCCGTGTAACAACAAAATGAAAAATAAGCAAGCGAGGAGATCTTGCGCACAAAATAAGCTGAAAATTTGTCGAGCAAATGAGTTCGGTTTTATTTTAACCAAGTAAAAAATGACTTACCCCAATTGACATAAACAACAGGCACGGGATGCTTCAGTCAGGGGTGGGGGGGATTTTAAAAAAAAAGCCTCTCCTCGCAGCAGATCGCAAAATCACTCAAAAGCTTTTTCCTCCAGAGTGATTAAAAGCCCCCAATTAAAATGCCACCTTGCAGTTGTTTGTGCAAGTGTCGGTCTCCCTTTCACCGGGCAGAGACTCGGGGGTCGACGTGCGCGGAGCAGAGCGCCAATGTGTGGCCACGCCGAGCTGTGACAGCCAGCTGACTGGCCGCTCCTCTTGCGCGCTGGCGATCAGCAGCCCTCCGCTTTGAACGGGGAGCTCCTCCTCGTCTCAGCTCCCAGTGCGCGCTTATGCCTGCGTTATGTGCGTGGGTGTATGCGCGTCGTGCCCCCCCCCCCTAGTGTTTAGTTTAAATAAACCTGCAGAGAGCGAGGGAAAGGAGGGGGGGGGGGGGTCATTGTGACGTGAAGCAATTGGCTTGCCTCATGTATAGAATCTATTTTCAAGAACATATGCATGAAACATTGGGATTGGCCCAACTGTAGCCTTATTTGAAGGTATCGTGTACGCGTTAAGGCTGCCGATACTAGCCGCATATCCAAAAAAAAAAAAAAAGTTTTCCCCGGCAGTAGTCGGCACTCTATTGGCGGCAATTTGACACATCTGCGAATCGTCATTTGCGTCAGACAGAAAGGTCTTTGTTCAAAAATGGTTCCGTTTTGGTAGACGGCATTGAACTGCCGAGCCCCCTACGCATCTGACAATTTGCTCACGGAAAGGAGATTGCGCCTTGGCGGAGAAAGGAACGTATCTTTTTCGTGGCGGTGTAAGTTTTGTGTGTTTGTAAAATTTCGTAGACGCCGCTGCGCATCGGTCGGCGTTCCGGCAAACCGAGGGTCTTTATTGTTATACTCCCCCCCCCCCCCCCCCTCTCCCCGGGCGTATTAGCCACTTCGGGCAAACAGCAGACAAAAACTCGTCGCCAATCAATCGCAATACACGTCGGTCAACAACCTTTCACACGCATAGTCACTGAGTAAGAACGAATAATAAAGTTCCATCCCAGAGATCAAGCGCTCGTTCAACCAATGAGTGACTCGGCTCTTATTTAGCAAACCTTATCTTTTCCGAAATTCATCCACGACTCTCTCGCACAACACATTGGCACGCCTCAATCATTCATGATCGTCCTGCTGTCTCAATAACAGACGATTTTTTTTTTTCCCCCAGATGCCCTCACATGTTTTTGTCATCGTCGACCAGTGTGAATATTTTTAGCTCTTGTTGTGGCCAAATGGCAGCAGCTCGGCTTTGCGGAATATTCAGCACTTTGAAGGTCAAACGTCTGACTGAAGCACTCTTGTTATGGGTGAGAGCTTAAAAGCCGTCGAGAAAAGACAAGAAATGTCTTGCGAACGTGGAAGGACGTCGGTCCTCAAACAAAAGTCATTTTGATCACATTAGCTATGACTGCTGGCATAGCCCCACTTAGATTAGTCACATTTGCCGCCCGTCGGAAGTCCAAAACCCCCTCATTACTGCTCATTGCTGAGTTGATGGACAGTGGATCAATGTGGACAACTGCGACGTTTAGTGAGAGATGGCCTTTGATTCCGGGGGACTAATGAGGAACACGAAAAAGACTTGAGCGAGCATGGCGGCAGCTCTGTTAGTGTCGCTTTCTGGCATGAACAAATGTCTTCATTTTAGTCCCGCAGACGCTGCGATCTGACAAGACTGGCAGATGAGGTGTGACCGATGCTGCGCGTCGATGATGAAATGATGTGGCGCGAGCAAAATGCATTTATATATATATTTATATATATTGCGCAGACCGGAGGTCACCGAATGATGTCGGGGAACACACCTGAGGTGAAAATAAAAGCACGCGGTTCGAGCGCGCGGTCTTCAAATGCTATTCAAACAGTTCTGCTTATGAAAGCATTCGTCTGTTTGGGACGTGTGATGATCGCAGGTTTTTAGGTGGGACACTTAATAGATTCATAGCGAGAGACCGAAAGCAACAGGAAGAGGAGCGGGGACGGATTAGATGGGGGGGGGGAGGGTTTGATGACAGAGATTTTTGGGGAGGTGGGTGGGGTGGGGGTCAGGGGTCTTGGATATGACACTTGCATATAAAATGTACGTTGAAATTGACCTGCCTTTTCGTCTCATCAAACTAAATCTTAGTACGTGTTTTCAGATACGTCCACGTCTCCGCCCCAATCATGTCATTGCTGTCATACACACTTTTGACAATTTGTCACAGTAACAATCACATTACACAGTATTTGTTTCTCCGGCTTTTGTGGACTTTCTCTAAGCTGTTTACCAAAAAGAAAATCCTGCGGCTGGGGTTTTAGGCACAGACTCGGAGATCCATGCAAAAAAAAAAAAAAAAAGCTACGCTGGTCTTATTTTTGTGTTGTAGCATATATTTAGTCTTCTGTTTGTTTTTATTGATCCGAAACTATCCGATAAGAGTATGTAAATTCCGAGCCACATTTGTAACTCTAAATAAACAGTAGTTGTGTTCTATTGTAACATTCATCCATCCTATTTTCTGTACCGCTGAACCTGATTAGCATCACAATGGGAAACCTCACGACACGCGACATCGCCAAAAGCTACAGAAAAAGCAAGGTCTGGCAACGGCAGGGAGAATATTCTTGCCAAAGCATCATACCGTCACTACTGATTCTCGATGCTCTCATTTGCAAGATGATTCATTTGCTTTTAATTGAAGATGCTTAATGAGCACTCATGAAATGTCACAAGATTTGCTTTTGTCCAAGTGTGAGAATACTCATTACTCGTGTTTGCTGACGTAGTTTACTTCCTAATTATGTTTGAATATCACCTTCAATGGGACCTCATTATCAGACGTTGGATCAAAGTGGCCACTTGTAGCTTAGCGTGTCTTCAGCAGGTTACAGAGAAACTGGAAAGGTCATAGACATCGACACTACTTGGATTTTTTTCTTTTGGAAGAAATTATATTAAAAAATTTTAAAAAGCAAAAAAAAAAAAATCAAGAACCAAGTGCTGCCCCTACAGCATTTCATTTCACTTAAACTAGTCGACAAACTGCCCAGCTTGAAAGAAGCAAACGTTTTTTACTTCTTTTTTTTTTATTTCCCTTGCAATGAAAACACAAAAATGAGAATAAAAAAACAATGAGGCAGCACGTGAACCAATTCCTGCCCCAACTCTGTAGTGCAAAGTAACAAACGGCTATAAAATAGACAATTCCTTACAACATCTGATTGCATTCCAAAATACATTTGTGCAATTTAAAAGCAACGCAAATAACCCGAACGAATGCTAATAGAATGGAAATTATGTTGCAGTACTGTCATTTAATTAAAATAATGCAGAAAAGTGCCACTAGGGGTCAGCAAAGAATTTCCCTGTTCAAAAGTGCACAGTACGCCGAAGCGCCCCCCCCCCTCCAACTTCAACATTATCATGACATTGGGTTTGAATACAGAAAATCTCACTGCTTCATCACCTGTGCCACCGTTTAGCCTCACACAGTTGCAAAGCGGAAAAAGGCAAGTTGTCAAAGCCAACATCGGGCAGCCAATTAATCTTGGTTTAAAGAAGAAAAATGTTCCACTTGGCGAGAGTCTATTAATTCCCTCCTAACAAGGGCAACACTGCGCCGCCTAATGTACTGCGCCTAATGAAAATGAAACCGATTCATCGCAACATCCACACTGCGTCTTTTGTGATCGCTATCGTACTGTGTAAAGCGGAACGCCGAGCTGTGTAATAATAATCCCCGTGTTTAGCATTTGTCATAATTAAGACGCAGCGGAATTGTAGCGCGACCTTAGAAGAGCGACGCCAGCTTATCGGGTAACATCCATTCACGCCCCCTTATTAGGCACTTATTGTGATATTTATTGTCGGGGGAAATGCGGACAGGAAGGAAATGTTTGCCTCGCATGGGAGGAGTCTAAAATCCATCAAGTCAAATACGATGGCGCTGTTGAGCAGCCGAGCGGGATGAGGAAAAAAAAAATCCTTGTGTTGTCCATCCATCCATTTTTTCAATCCGCTTTATCCTCACAATGGTCGCGGGGCGTGCTGGAGCCTATCCCAGCCGTCTTCGGCTGGGGGACACCCTGAGAAAACCCACGTAGGCCCGGGGACAACATGCAAACTCCACACAGGAAGGCCGGAGTCGGGATCGAACCCACGACCTGAGGTCCACACCCGTTATAACCACTGGTCCACCGTGCCGCCCTCTCTCATGCTGTCGTCTATGTAAATAGCTTAGCAGTGTTTCGTAATATGTCACGAGATGCTTCGGATCAAATATTTCTGTTAATACCCAGTAGAAGAAGGGAAGTAGACTCCTTTCCTGGCTTTCATAAATATTTGCGGCAATAAGGAAACGCGACAGTCCTTCAGATGAATTATGACGGCGCGCCGACTGTCGAATGCTATTATGAAATATCAGCTACGTAGCGCATGCGCAAACCCGCATTCCGATCTTTGCTCGATGCTTCGTAGCGTGTCCCAATAACGTTCTCTCTCGCTACATTACCCGAACTTGTGGTGTCTATTGACTGGTCCTTGGATGAGCCACCCCCTGAAAACGTGCCGCAAAGTCATTACGATGCTATCAACGGTCATGATTTGTTCCTTCCTCATGATGCTAGGATGACTAAGTTCCTTACAAGGTGCTAGCGGGAAGGAGTGAAAGTCACAAGGAGCCCTTTGTCTGAACTTTTTTTGTCTGCTCGGGCGCATTTGTGTTTCAAAAAAGAATTAAGATGGCTCATGTCGCTTGTTCGATGTCCCATTCTATGGTTATCAGTACGTCGTACTTTTCTGTAGGTGGTATGATAGCAACAAAAATGTGCTTGACTTTGTACGTCTTTTTTTTGTAAAAAATAAAACCACACCACAAGACAAAGAAATAGGAAAAAATACTTTATAAAATATAGATATTTACACAAAATAGTGCTTCGTCTACCGGCGCATAAAACAGACGTTACAATCATACAGTCTCAAAAGTGCAACGGAACAATGTTGCCGTCAAAGTCAAAATACGGAAAATACAGGCACGTGCGCGGGAGTCCGTCAGTCTACGCTTGCAAGAAAGTGATGCGGTTTCGTCTCAGGCGGCGCATTTTTCCTCCGCTGCCCTTTTTACCTCCTGGAGGAAAGCGTTTGGGAAAAAAATTAGTCTCGCCTCGATAACGGATTTGGGTGAATTTCTACTAACGCTCACTCACACCTTTAACACACACGTCCATGCAGCTGTGCCTGGAGACGAAATTATTGCTGCTCCCACCGCAGCCCGAGTACGTGAACTCCTCGCACGTCTTGGTGGTCTTATTGTAGTAGTAGCGCGGTATGGAGGCGGAGCATTTGCCTTTGTCCAGAGGGTCCAGGCACAGCACGGGAACCGCTGCAAAAACAATAAGACGCCGTTAGCCACAGGAAACGTCGAAATATTCTCACTCCCGTTCCTCCTTTGAAAGCGCTCACATTTTCGCGGGCTGCAGTACTCCTTGCAGGAAGTCAAGTCGGGGAAACGGTTGTCATTGCCCTGGCAGCCGCCGTAGTAAAAAAGCTCACACTGCATGCTGGTCATGTTGAAGAAATAGCGGGTGAAGAGGGCTCGGCAGGGCCCCTCCTCCATGGGAAACCTGCACGTCTGAGGGATCTCTGGGTGGAGGAGAAACGGAGAGATTGGATCAATTTGAAACTGGCGTCCGCTCGTTAGGAACATCGACACACGAGAGACTGTCGAAGTCATTTAAGTTGTAGCCAGTTTAAAATATTTGACATTTGTGGCAACAGCGTTAGCGCAACAAAGCAAGTTGTTTGCTCCAAAACAATTTCCCGAAAATGTTTTTCTGACGACAGTTTGTCTCTCTTGGTTATGGAATTTGAATTTCTCCATCGCGAGACTAAAAAAGGTTTTCTTATCTTATGAAATGCGGGAGAGCTGATTTTAACAGCAAAAGAGAAAATATCTCAAAGGCCTTTGACTAGAGCATGGGGTGCTCATTAGGTAGATCCTGATCTACCGGTAGATCTAAGACAGGTCCCAAGTAGATCCGATTAGTGTCGAGAAGAAAAAAAACAAACAACCATTTGTGTGTCTTTGTACATGTTAGTAATATATTTTTTGTGAGGATCAAGCGGTTCAGAAAATGGATGGATGGATGTTAACATACACTGCACACTAATCAGTCTAATTTTCACAAAAATAAAAATAAAAAATAAAATAAAGCAGGTAAATGTTAAATTTGTGTGTGTGTGTGTGTGTGTGTGTGTGTGTGTGTGTGTGCGCGCGCCAGTAAGGGTAGATCCCGTGAGGTTAGTTGATCAAAAAGTTTGGGCACCCCTGGACTAGAGAATCTGAGTGTTTCAGTCCTGCTGCTTTAAAAAAAAAGGTAACTAGATGTTGGAGGGTCACCAGTCTCCTCCTTGACTACTGCTGATGTGCTCTTGAGCAAGCCTCTCTAACTAGCTGGATCTGCAGCCAGTCACCCCCCCCCCCCCCCCCTTGACTCCGATTCCTCTTCCTGCATGCTCTTCTTAGATGTGATCTTATCAGTAAAATGCAATGCAGTCGTTAATTTAGAACTATTAAAAGTAACAATGGCAACTTACTGCGATCATCAGGTCATCAAAATATTACAAGCAATTCGTATGGTTTTATTTAATTAAACAAGCGCGTCCTTATAATCCTCAAACTGCCTCAGCTGTCTATTTGTGGCACGTTTCAAATTGTGCGCGTGTACCTAATAAAGTGGCCGTCGAGTGTCAACGGCCAAATTTGCTACCAGCTTCCCGAGACAACACGTCTCAACTTACTCGGTATTCTAAAGCACGTTTTGTGGCACTCGTGGTAAGTCTTGAAGTTGTTGGCGTTGCCTTGACACCCCCCGTAGTAGAACACCTCGCACTTTTGAGTGATGGTGTTGTAGTAGTAACGTTCCATTTCGGCTCTGCAGGGACCCTCGTCGACTTGGAGGAGGCACACACCTGAAACGATCGCGCCGCACATGCACACGCATAAGTTGGAAATATTCACAGCTTTGCGGAGAAGTGCGCCAAGTTGCACGTTGGCCATTTACCTCGGGGTCGCAGCGCCAACGCTTGGTAAAAAGAGGAGCAGAAAGCAAACAGGGCCAAAAAGTACAACTCCATTGTGTTGCCAAGTGTGTTTCTCTGCCGCGACTCTCCAAGCCGACGCCTGTTTTATAGCTCTTGTTTCCCACAAGGAGGGGTTGGGGGGCGGGGGCGGGGGGGGGGGGGGGTCGCTCTGGGGCGGGGATGCAGTGACTCAGTCTGACCGCACGAGCAGCTGTAGTTTAGTGCCAGGAGAAATTCACAGATGACGTCACGTGAATGTCACAATAATTACAAAAAGCACTCAGTGACTAATTGGAGGCAAGGCAAACGGGAGGAAATAAAATGATAGTTTATTTTACCCCCGGGCAGGGTGGTTTTCAACCCCCCCCCCCCCCTCACCCCCAGGAGTTTAAAATAGATAACACGTATCTTTTTGCATACCATGAGTGATAAGTTTTCTACATTTTTGTTCAGGGGCCCAGACTCTGTTTTTATTTTTCTTTCTTTTTGTTCGCAGATTACTGATTGGCCTCTGTGAGCATTGGACAAAATCGTGACTTTTGTTCAAGAGACCTCAAAAATGATGCTTGTTCAATCATTTACCATTCAAGAGAGTAAACCATTTTCAACTCTTTTGATTGGTCAATAATTAGTATAATAATAATAATAATAATACACCCACATGTGTGAACTGACCAAAATGATAGATTCATGAAAAAAAATCAAATATATCCAATTTTGACATCTGAGTTTTTGGTCCGACGCCAGCTATTTAATATGTCATTAATAACTCACGCAAGGACTTCACACATGTCCGTTGGCAAACCTTTTCGCCGACAACTAGGCTGAAGTGCGGAGCGGAGGTTTGTCAGCAGCAAAAAAAAATACTGACATTTTGTTATAAAGAGGGAAAAATAAAGCCAATTTGCTGTGATTGCAAAAGGGGATGAAAAATTGCCTTGCAAAGTCTCAAATTTGACTTACAGGCTGTTGGGAAAACTCCCGTGCAGCCTTGCTGCAGAAAGGAATGCACCTCGAGAGAAGGTTAAATACTGATAAAACCCATTTATCAAAGTGACATGATAGCCGGCACGCCACCGATGACTCATCGGGCTCGTCCAGTACTAGATTGACACTTCCCAAGAATGGAAAAAGATTTTTCAGCCTTTACATCTCATTCAAAAATGAGTCCCAAAATAAAATCAAATGATAAAATTGACTCTGCTGTCAAAAACATCCTGAGGATCCAGGCACAGGGTCTTGTTGAAATCAGATTAGGAGATTAGGATCATTTATGCAGATTACTTTATAAACCCGATTTAGTAGAGGAGAAGGATTCTTCTGCAGGACCGTCGCAGCGAACGACTGCTGCCTGCAAGCAATCGTGAGTAGCATTTCCAAAATTATTCCTGGATGCTTTTCAATAATTTGTCTTGTCACGTAGAAACTTTTTCGCGTGTGTGTGTTTTTTCCCCCCTCCCCTTTTTAGATAATGCCAGTCATAAATGTCGAGGACTTGACAGACAAGGACAAGGCTCTGATGGAAGTCAACCAACTTAAAATTGAAGTGAAACTTCAGAGGTGGTTGGTACGTTTTTCTATTTTTAATGAACTAAATGAATACTTCCGTGCTCGCATGGTGTGGTGCGGCACGGTTTTTAGGATTTAAGGCCATAATAGTAATTGAGAGAGACAGACAGAGGAGCGATTAAAGTCAAATAAATTGCTGGATCATATGGAATGATTTCTGTGACGTGTTCCCTTTTAGACATCGAAATGCTGCGAGGAGATCAAGGATTACATCCAGGCCGGAGTGGATGAGGACACTCTTGTCAAAGGCATTTCAGAGGACAAGAACCCCTTCAAGGAGAAAGGTGGCTGTGTCCTTTGTTAGACTGAACATAAAGTGTTCTTCATAACTCCGATTAGCCACCAAGGGCATTTTTCATGCCCTCCCAAGACAGATTTGCAGACTGAGAAGACTACAAGGGTATAACGAATAGAAGAATTGATGCAGCTTTTTTTTTTTTTTAATAAATTGCATTCCCCGGCTTCTAGTCAAATCTGTACCCGATATCGTTTCCATTTCACTGAAATTATTTATATATAAGGTTATATTTAACGCTTCCCTCTCCTCTGTAAACGGAATAAATAATACGATGCCCATACAAAGTCACAGAATTAAATGTGCTTGTTAATATATACTGACTTTTTATATATATATATATATATATATATATATATATATACTTTTTAATAATAATAATAATAAGAATAGTACAATTGGTGGTTTGCAAAGTACAGTTGATGCCTGGGATGACCACACGGAAATGACGTCCCTAAAAAAATATATTGATCATTTGGGGGTGGGTGGTGCGAATGGAGATTTGCATGGAAGATTTTGCCATTATCTATTGGATACCACTGCCAATGGTTTGATTTTATGACAATTCTGAAACGATCATGACTTTGTGGGGTGGGGGCCGGGGGGGGGGGCAATCTGGAAATATTCATGGTTGATATCCAGTGTATTGCGTGGCAAAGATATTTTGCTGCCTCTTGGATTTTTTTTCATCAATGAGGATGGGGGTCGCCCCGTAAATCCTCTCTTTTGCACGCACGCCCCTGAATAGAGTAAAACTTTATCATAGTCGCAATGGAAATCAGTGTATCTCACAATTTGCATGGTGGTCGCGCCACTCATTATTCGTATTTTTATTAGTAGTAGTAAAATTTATGAGTGTTATTTATTATTTCTTGTTATCCATTTCTTTTATTTCATTTTACTGTATATCGTATATACTTCCAAAGTACCGAACTTGTGCCGTGATCTGCTTCTGCGCATGCGCGACATCACCCAAACAACAATGGCGCTCCGCTGCGGCGCTGCGCGTGTAAAAGCACTTATTAGCACCCGTCCGTTCTTCAAATGTGCTTCGTTTGGCCCCCGCTCGTTTGCTGACCACGCGTCGTCCCCAAAGGTAGCAAGCAACGCCCCAGGGATCTCGCCTGACCATGTACTCTTCACGCCAGAGCACTTTGCGTTAAGGGACTCGCTCAAAAAGGTACGAATGGCTGCTAACGAAAATTAGCAAGCTTTTAGAGTCATGAAAACAAAAGTTAATACTGTTCCTGTGACGCTTTACGGCCGTTTGGCTCACAAAGATGTAGCGTTCAAAGTTGTTGCAAACAGCTGCAGCGCATCAAAAGTGGGTGAGAGGTTAATGTGCAGTCAGTTGATGAATACACACTAGCCGGACAGATTATTAGCTACACTTGCAACATCTATACCAGTGAATATTCAGCCAGAATTAAGCATTCGTGTTTTTTTTTTTTTTGCTTGTGTTGGATTGAGCGCCTGGGAGTCCGGGTTTTGTGACGCTGCACATCAGATATTGTAGAGATACGCACATTATTTCATAACTTTTTTTTTGTTTTGTTTTGCAAGACTGGGAAGGTGTGGAAAATATTGGCTGAATTATGTTATAAGAGATCATGTTGCGTATGTGAGGCTTCGGTTTGTTTGACTTTTGGGCGATATCCTTCTTTTTCCACTTATCACTGGCATTCAATTGGTTATTTGGGCTATAACAGAGTTTTTTTTTAAGTATGAGAATATGTCATCAAATACAATAAAAGCACGAGTGAAATAAAACATTGAACCTGGTCCGTGTGACAGAAAAAGGTGCGGAGAAATTGGTGACGTGATCGATATATCAACTTCGACTCGACTTTCATCACGTATAGTTGGGCTCCAAATGTGTGTGTGTATATATATATATTTCAATTTTCCTCACTCTTATTTTGGTTAAATATTTTGTTATTTTAAAAAACCCATAATGCCTTAGTAATCAGTTTGTCTCTTTTAAAAAGCAGACAGATATTTGTAGGTACAATGTGCAAAAATAACAGCAGCCAAATTTAGGGCAGACAGCAGAGACGTTGCGGTAAAGGGAGGAAAGCGTTCTGTGTGACTAAACCTTCAAAGGATACCGGGAGTTTGAAAATAAACTAGTCCAGGGAATATGGGAAGGATGAAAATGTAAAAGGGAAATACAGAACAATATGCTGTTAGGGCGCGAAAAGGAACTTGAGGCAGCGTGGTTTAATAAAAGAATCGTCTGGAGAATAACGGAAGTACTAGGTATAAATTGAGTCATAGGAAATCCCTCGGTGAGTATTCAAGGTGTTTGCTTTTTTTATTTTTTGGTTGTGGTTGAAAACGTGCGGTGAATGATTCAAATGTTCTTTAATAGTTAGTTGCTCTTGATCTAAAGAAATGCATCAAAATTCCAAACCAATTTGGAGTCGCCTCATTTCGGAAGGCTGCACTTTTAAGTTAGCATAACAATTTCCGCAGAGAAAGGTCACGGCTGTGTTTAGTGTCTGGCTTACACCCCACCCCGCATGGTGAGCTTGCCGCAGGACCGGATAATGCGGTGTTCTTGACAACCCCCCCCCCCGTCTTGGCACACGAATCTGCTGATGTGAAAGCGTCCTGGTATGTAACACAAATAGTCCACAATAACCTTTGTGAAACCATGCGGCATCCCTCCCCAACGTGCCGCATGTTTCCCGTTCCAGCGCGCGCTTTTTGTCCCTCCCTTTCCCTCCTCAGGATCTGAACTTTTAACACGGATGACTTCAACCTTGGAATAATGGCAGCCAACTGCTTATTTTTTACTGTATGCTCTCACGAGTGTACAAGCGAGTTTGTTGGGGCCCTTTCAAGGTTGCGCTTTCGCTTTCGAGCGCAGACTCGTCTCAACGGCTTAATGAAGGAACAATAAAGGAGGGCGTATAGTCCATAAGCCTTCATAATCCGGACGCCTCATTCACGTCATGTCACGTCACGTTTTTTTTTAGCAGCATAGGCTCTACTTTGGGTTCCGAGTAGCCACAAAAATAGTGCACTCGGGGAAACCTGACAATAGGTTGGTCATTTCTAAGCACTTCTCTAACCACTTCCCGATTCTCAAGGTGAGTCATGTTGCCAAAGTTTACCCGCTCAAAAGATCATTTCAAAAAATTGTCGACCGGCTCTTCACTCTCTTTGGAATTTAGCTCTCGACTCGTAGAAATTGCGGCTCCGATAAAGCCGAGATGAATCATGACGCCACTTTGCCTCTGAAGAGCGATGACAAAACGCAGTACTTCCTCCCACCTTCTACTCGAGATCGTAAAAAGCCGAAGGACGAGGATTGACCAAGAATTGTTGAGTTGAAATGTTTTTGTACAGGCGCGCGTTTCATTGACGTGAGGAGTTTAAGATAGCCACCGAAGCGTTAATGCCAAAACACGTAATTGGCGATTAGCGTACTTGGAGCTCGAACAGCTTCTGCGAAATGCTAGTTGAAAGGCGACTGCCCTTGCGTCTGCAGTTAGCCGGGTTGGGATCCAGATTCCCTCGTAAGAATCGACAATTAGTCACTGATTATAAACTGACATGTTAAATATTCTGCCCCTCCCTCATTGCTCAAGGAATTTTGTCAACATGTGGATTGTGGTCTGCCCACCAGGGGATATTCTCCCCATTTTGTTCTTCAAGCATGCAATCTTTTACTGTTGTTGTTTTTGTTCCTGTCACCAAATCAAGAGGCCTTCTTGCTTGGTTTTCTTTTGTTTTTGGAAAGACATTTTTGTACTTTAGTTCAAACGTTTTTGAGTCCGCCCATGTCTTTTTCCAGCATGATTGTGCCTCAGTGTACCAGCCAGTGTTCAAAATACCAAGAGCCCTGACCGCAACCTACGCAAACATATTTGGGGTGATGTGGTGTCAAACTCGAGGCCCGCCACATAATTTTATATGGCCCGCGAAAGCCAATCGGGCATGTCAACTTCCATGATGCTTCCTAAAAACTGTGCCAAAATGTAAAAAATGATCACAAGTAATAAATAAGAGCAGTTGTCAGCATTTTCATGTGACCAGAGCCCTCATTACAATCCCTTGAAATAGCTGAGGAAACGATGATTCTTCTTAATATGGTCTCACAGTCATAACGCATTCATTCCCTCCAAGGGAAATGGCAACTACAATGTGGCCCGCCACAAAAACAATGAGCTCGATTTAGGACAATCATGGTTGATTGACCAAAAGCACCCCGCATCATCAGTCTTGCAAAAGTCTTCATTTGTCTTGTTTACCACGCATGCATCTGTCCGAACGCCTTACCGACATGATCGCTCTTGTTCTATTTTTAGCACCTATTTTACACTTCAGTGTTCTGGATTGGGATTTGGGCCAAATCACACATCTGCTTTTGAGATTCGTGTTTGTATGTGACCAGCCATGCCTGTTAAAAAAAAATAAATAAAATACACGGCGGGGGAATACCCATCTAGGCCTCTCCCTGTATTCATCACCAGCGGCGTTATAGACTCGCCGCGTAACGCATTTCCCCCGAGCTGCTCTCTATTCATTGATAGTTAATGCATTTTTTTTTTTTTGTGGCGGCCTGCTAGAGATTGATAGCTGAGATTTTAGGGGGAGATGTGTCCGCCACGCAGCAGGAAAACGTATGCATGTATGTGATGTCGTTGCCCCCCCCCCCCCCCCTGTAATGGAGATTCTTTGGGGTTGGGCGAAGAAGATGGACCATTTGTTGTTAAGAGAAAGCCTATCATGCACACGCACGTACGGTGGCGATATCTCACTCACACACGCACGCACACTGAATATTCATGCAAGTGCATCTGTTTCCCCGTTAGATCATCGACCAGGAGATCAACCCGTACGTGGATCAGTGGGAAGCCGAGGGAAAGTTCCCGGCGCATAAAATCTTCAAGATCCTCGGAAATGCCGGTTTTCTTGGAGTCAACAGGCCAGTCGGTGAGATGTGCATCTCGGTCAAACCTCTCAGATGATCACGTCTAAAAAGCTCACAAAGTTCTTCCCGATATATCGCTATTTTGTTTGCCGTTAAGAGATCTGGAAAGGCGTTAGCGGTCCATCCTTGTCTCCGTGACACATTTGAGCAAGTTAACTCTCAAAATCTTGTTTGGACATGTTCCTCGGCAAACTGTAACATACATTTGAACCGCTGCAGCTGGCAAGGAATGCGGTCCTCCGTCGCGAGTGCATGGTTCCGCAAGAACGCCGAGACGTTGTCTGACGCATTTAATTCGGTCGGAATGATTTAAAAAAAAATGATGTAGTGGGTATGAGTGAGAGTGATTACTCATTGGCGACTCAATCGCAGTGACGTACGCTGCCTGTATCGTTCCCGTGATTAATGTGCATCATATCAAAGAATCGAAAAGGAGCCAAAATGAATAACACACAAATATTTTTTTTTAAATCAAAAATATGTTATCGAAAATGATAACTTGATATTTTTATCAGAATTGGACCACAAAATAAAAAGCGTTTTGCTTTTGTCGAGCAGCTCCCAGGTGCTTGTATTTATTTATTTTTTTCTTCTTTGTGACTACGAAGCATTCTGGTGCTTTGAAGCGTCACACCGACGTCCTGCAACAGCTGTTGGCTAACATCGAAACCAGATGTGCACCCAGATGATTTGCTGATAGAGTCACCAAGGATTTCGCTCTGAATTTAGTTCAAATGCTGAAAGTCAAGCGCTCACGCAACTGTTATTCTGCAATAAAAAGGTTTTGTGTTTTCGCCATCTGCTCAACTTCGGAAAATGTCTCAACATTTTCCTCCAACTCAGCCGGCGAATCCTTATTTTTCTTTTGCTTCTAAGTCTAGTCTTACTTCGAGCTCCGATGCATTACCCTGTGATGTCACCGTTTTTTTTGGTGTTTTTTGCAGCCCATCTGTGGGGCATCGCAAAGTTTTGTTTTACTGTCACCACGTAAATTAGTTGCTTCACTTCATGGCATAAACAATTCACCCACTTAAAGTCTGGAGAAGATTTCACCAGGAGTGTTTGGGTCAGGGAAGAGGGCGGGCGAGGGAATTCAAATGTGCTGAGTCCACACGCCCCGAGCATTAGTTGACAGGATTAGCGAGCGATGGCCCGGGAGACGACTGTGCAAGGACTCAATGCAATTATCAGGTCCCAAAGAGTCTTTGCAGCGATGCACCGCGCAACCAACTTGTCCGCATCTTTTATGTCGTTGCCACGGGAGCAAATAACCGACGAGGTCTTCATTTGTAAATTCACCCCGAAAAACTATGGTTTGACGTTTTACGCTCATTGGAAAATTTTGAAGCCTCCTCTTCTCCGTTTACTGTTACTTTAAGAAACAACCGCCGGTGTGTTGACTTGACCTACATTTCACACAATCTAATTTCAACGACAGACAAAGTCTCTCTTGAGCAGACATGCCCGGTTAACTCCCCCCCCCCCCCCCCC